>NC_091700.1:53872500-54497500 GCF_041296265.1 Equus caballus
CAAGAAGAAGCCTGTCTTAAGTTGACTCAACCTGAGGGCAGCATTAGGGCCATCTTGGTCAGATGATCTGTTTTACCTTTCTCTTAAAATGAACACTTTATGAAGAGGTAGGGGCAGGATACTATAATAATTTGTCATTTTTCTACTGTTCACTTTCAATTCCAATGAGTCCTTCTTAATTATTAATTCATCTTAAATACCAGGATTTAAAAAATACTGGGCTTCCAATTCTGATTCCTGTGACACTAGCCCTGAACTGGATCATGTGTTACAACCACCTGTCATAGACCCATTTAATCTTCAAAATATGACCCCAAGGTAGATATTTCTATTATCTCCATTTTATAGTTGAGGAAATGGAAGTATGGAAACATTTATAAGTAACTTGCCCAAAGTCAAACATTTAGCATTTGCTTGAGCTGACATACAAACCCAGGTATTACAAGAAAATGAATATGTTTCTGGGCATGATTGTAAAAGAATCATTCAAAAGATGAGATTAACATCACCTGTGAAAAGAATTGGAGTTTTGTCTTTATCTTTTGTCTTGGAAAACAGAAGCAGAGATCTAAATGGCATTGTTTGTGTGTAAATTTTTCGTTTGTATTAGTTCGACATATTGCCTTAGGTCATGTCATGTACCTTTCCTCACAAGGTCCTGATAGATGAGGATGATGATGATGATGAAAACTGAACTTATTATTACTGATCCTAACCTAGCTAATTTACATTCAATAGCTGATTTAACTCTGATATATTGTCATGAGGTATATTTCCCCAATGGCATTGATTTGATTTATTTGACTAGACCAATGTTATTTATTTTTATTTTAAATCATAATAATAGTAATAAAAACATTATTTGGCACTTATTACTTATCAGGACTTGGATCAAGACTTTTATATCTATTAGCTTAAGAATACACCGGCACAGACAGAATGAGAAAATCGCCTACAGTAACACAGCAAGTAAATGCTGGGACCAGGATGTGAACTAAGAAAATCTGACTTTGTAGCTGTCACTGTGAAAACAAACCTCAGCTGCCTTGTCAAGTAGTCCCAGTTTTATATTATTAAAGCACAGTAAAGAAAAACAAAATACATTCAAATGATCATGAATCTTTTGATTGTATTAGCTAAGTCATGCTTCTTGAATACAGTTCTATCTCTGCCTTCTATTAGCTCTGTGACCCTGGGAAAGTTATTTGATCTCTCTGAACCTCATTTTCCTCTTTGAAAAATGAGAATGATAATTTCTGAAATACCTATCTCATAATTAAACTACAATAAGTATAGAGCCAGCCCTGGTGGCCTAATGGTTAAGTTTGGCACACTCTGCTTTGGTGGCCTGGGTTTGGCTGTCAGGCACAGACCTGCATCACTTGTCTGTGAGTTGCCAAGCTGTGGCAGTGTCTCCCACACACAAAAAAAGAGGATTGGCAGCAATGTTGGCTCAGGGCAAATCTTGCTCAGCAAAAAAAACAAAATAAGTATAGAAGTGTTGTATAAACTACAAGTAGAATACAAGTTCTACCTAATACTATATTTGTCATTATCTTCACCTCCAAATATAAGTATATAAATAAATATTAGGCCACTAGACACAGAAAATTGTGACTTAACCCCAAATTTTCTATTGGGGAAGATGCTTTGTTTCGGCTTTAAAAAGTAAATAAGTGCACTTAAACATATATTTGTTAAATTAAAAAGCACATTTTTTAAAATTTTAAAGTTTTCCCACATTTATTTCATGCTTTTTAACTCAATAAGTTTATTGGTGCTAAGCAAAGCGTTTGATTTAGGCTCTGCTTTTCTGCTCTATCAAGGTATTCAGTCAAACATAGACAAACTGTTTATAAAACAAAAGACAAGGCTCCCCAAAATCAAGTATATAATTGATAACTGATGTATGCCTTTGTATATAAAAATATAAATTGCTAATAATCAAATTATAATTTTTCAGTTGTCAGTTTGGCAATCAAGAAGAATATTTGATACTATCCACTAATGGGAAGATATGCAGAAATAGATATTGGATACATTGTGGTGCGGTTCTAATTTAGTCCTGCTTTATTTCTGTAAATTTAATTTTGACAGTTTCAAATGTAAAGAATAATTTCAAGAATAATGCAAAGAACTACCATGCATCCTTCACCCAGCAAGCCCAGGTTTCTAAGTAAACTACTGAATAGTAAAAGACTCAATCCAGAATCATCACGACACCTGGTTATGGTTTGCTGCCATTCAATAGGGAACATTCTCTCAGTTTCTCTTTGACTTCCCCAAATTTGGCACGTTGGAATATTATAAATCAATCATTTTTTAGATTGCCCTTATATCAGTTTCTTTTTGCTGCTGTAACAAATTACCACAAAATTAGTGACTTAAAGTAACACCAGTGTAGTATTTTACAGTTCTGGACATCAGAACCAGACAGATCTCACTGGGCTAGAATCAAGGTGCCAACCTGGCTGTGTGTTTCTGCCTAGAGGTTCTAGGAGAGATTCTGTTTTCTTTCCTTTTTGAACTAGAAACCACTCTCATTCCCTGGCTTGTTGTCTTATTCCTCCATCTTTTAAGTCAGCAACATTGGGCTAAGTCTTCTCACACTGCCACCTCTCTGGTTCTCTCTCTACTGACTCCCATTTCTATGTATAAATACCCTTATGATTACATTGGTACCATTGAAATAATCCAGGATAATCTCTCCAACTCAAGGTCATCTGATTAGCAACCTTAATTCCATTTGCAATTTTAATTCTCCTTTGCCATGAAATCAAACATCTTGACAGATTCTGGGGACTAGAATATGGACATCTTTGGGGAGGCTATTATTCTAACTACCGTGGCCTCTCATTTTAGGTTCTTCCCATGTTTCCTCAAGTATTCTCAGCAGGAATATCACAGATGCTGTTTGTTTCTTTTCATTGCATCCCAATGGGTAACACACATGTCTATTTGCCCCGTTTGGTGGTGTTAACTTTAGTCATTTGAAGATAATAGATCAGCCAAATTTTTCTACTGTGATGTTACTTATTTCTACTTTGCAATTAATAACTTTTTTTGTGGCGAGATTCTTGAGATTATGTAAATATCCCATCCTCATCCTACTTTCAGTCACTACTTTTAGGATCCATTGATGTATCTTGCCTGAGCTAATGATCATTCACAAAATTGCCAGATGATGATTTTCAGCACCATCGTTTCTTCCATATTTACTACTTGACATTCTAATATAAGGAGCATTTTCTCTTCTCCTTGTTCATATATCTGTATCAGTGTGTATGTGCAACTTCCTATTTTATTCAATGGCTTATGATCTACTACTATCATTATTTTGATACACTAATGTGTCAATTCGGCCAGCGGGAACCTTTTCAAATTGGCTTCTTTGTCTTTTTCACTAGATCCTTATCATTCCTCGAGCATCTCTTTACTTTCTTACAAAACAAGATTTTTCAGGTTCATCTAACATTTTTCTTTACCCCAGCCCTAGAATCAACAATTTTTTCAAGGATTCCTAGTTCCTTAATTGGAGAGTGACATGAAAAACAAGTGGTGACTAGATGAGATTATTGTTGCTGGAGTGTCACTCACGCCAGGCTCTGTCAATAGAAAAAGCCAGAAAAATACGTATATAAATGCATACACGCACATCTCTATTTATTTCTATATCTGTGCATGTGTGTTGATGATCATGAGTACATACCAGTACTTCCAATTCCACTGCAAAACAAAGTTCTCACTATCTCCAGCCACTTCCAAATTTGTGCCTTCCTTGGTGGAGTGTGAAATATGGCTCCCATCACCTCAGTCCTCTTGAATGTAGCCAGTGTCCCATCCCTGCCAGGCTGCTGCACCCTCACAGGTTGACCCCTACACTGACTCAAGCCAGTCTAACGCAGGGCTGCCTACCTCATTTGAGTTTGCCTAATGGGTTTTTGACAATGAAAGCAATGAAAGAAGGAGAGGGGACGATAGAGGGAAGAAAACAGTAAATACTGTTTAAAGAAAAAGGAAGGAGGAAAAAAGAGGAACAGGAACAGTCCTGCTTTTGTGAGAGCAATTTGTAAATGTCTACTGATTTTTATAACTTTTTACTTAGAAATAATTACAGACACAGAAAAGTTGCAACAATGAGAGTAGTACAAAGAACACCTATAAATAATTTACTAGATTTACCTTTTATAAACACTTTGCCACATTTGCTTTCTCATTCTCTCTTCTCTATATGGCATGTGTGTAAACATGTGTATCTATATAAGCATATATGTATATACATATGAATCTATGTATACACACACTTTTTTTTATGAATCATTTGTAAGTAAGTTTCATATACCATGGCCATTTACTCCTAAATATTTTAATGTGTATTTCCTCAAAATAAGAATATTGCCTTACATAACCCCAGTATAGCTACTGGCATCAAAAATGTAACATGGGTACATTTTTTGTCTAATTAACTATGTGTATTCCAATTTTGTGACTTTATCTAATAATGTCCTGTATAACATTTTTAAGATTCAGTACAGAGTTCTGTCTAGAATCAGGCATTACAATTAATTGTCACGTCTCTTTAGTCTCCTTTAATCTGAAATATTTCCACAGCCTTTCTTTGTCTTTTATGAAATTGGCGTTTATGAAGAATATAGTTCCACTAACTTTTTAGAAGGGTATATCTTTTTGTTAATAAACTATGCATTTCTTTTGACATAGATAATTAATTTCCTGTGGAAAATATTTCCACACATATATAAAAATATGTTAATCATTGTGTCAATTTCAACACATTAAAAATAAAACCTCAAAGGAAACTTTATGCCAATTAAGAGGGAATTAGTTACATATGTGATTATGTATCTACACAATGAAAAACTACATATTTATTCAAAAGCATATCTGGTATTGAAAGATGTGCTGAACTTATAATTACTGGAAGAAAAATAGATTATAAAAAATTGTGATTAATACTTCAATCACATATATGTCCTCCCTGCGTGGTATACTCTACCAATGTGGTAGGATATTGCTGCTTTTACAAATACTGTGACTGAAACACACTTAGAAAATTTTATATTAATATTATTTTGTACTCAATATTTCATATCAAGCACACAAATTTAGCATATTATTCAAATTATATTTTAATACTAATCTAAATCATTAAAACCTCTCTTATTAAAACATTTTACAAATTTTTTGATTCAGAAGTTTTCTAACAAGAGATATGTGTAAGAATTTCAGCGACATCTAAAAGTATTATAACCTCAAGCATTTTATTCATTATGGGACTTCTAATAGCAAATTCTCTTTACAAAGTCAGAAAAGCAGTATCTATTTGTATTTTGGAATATGTAAGATTATTATTAATCTATGTAACTGATAATTTTTGGTAATATGTCTAGTATATAGTCAAATTACATGCCAAAGCTAAGTGTATATGTACGTCACATAACTGTCTAAATAATGTGTGGAAATTATCTTTTGATTCAACTTGTAGACATTCAGCAGAGAAAGTCCCATGAGGAAATGCCCACTATGCAATCAATGAGCATGCCAATTTCCCCACCAAATCATGCAACAGGTAGCAGAATATTGCTGCTAATTGGTATATATTTTTTTCCTAGAAGTGAAAATTCTAACCTTTTACTTGACAGATGTTTGGGTAAAATGCCATGTAGCATTTTGAGAGCTTATCTGTGCTCTTTACAGTTTTGTTGATGCTGCTACACATGCAGGAGCAAACAAATGAAAAACTAAACTAAAGTAAAAATATGTGCTAGTTAGCTGATTACAGACAAACATACAAATCAAAAGCAAATTAATTTCAAATATGCAAAATATTTCATGGATTAATCAAATAAAATATCTATCAAGAAAGCACATTTGGAACATTTGACAACAAATACCTTTTAGGATGATCAAGAGATTAGTAATTATAAATAAATACAATTACTGTATATTTTTAAAAACAAACATAGTTTTTAAATGTTCACTATATTCATTTTTGTCAGAGTTTAGCTACAAATTGACTAATACTATAAAATTGACAACTCTTTATTTATTTATTTCACTTTTTCAGATTGGCCTTAAGCCAACATCTCTTGCCAATCTTCATCTTTTTATTTTTTGTCTTTTCTCTCCGAAGTCCCAGTACATAGTTGTATACCCTAGCTATAGGTCATTGTAGTTCTTCTATGTGGGATGCCACCATAGCATGGCTTGACAAGCGGTGTGTAGGTCCACACCCAGGATCCGAACCAGCGAACCTTGAGCCACTAAAGCAGAGCACGAGAACTGAACCATCTGGCCACAGGGCCGACCCGACAACTTTTTTTAGTTAACAAAATCTTTCCCAAATATGATCTGGTCCTCACAAATTTGGGAGGGAGGAACATCAGATATAAGATATTTTATTAGTATTTTTGAGATGATAAAATTTAGTCACTGGAAAGATAACTAACTTGCCTGCTGGACCAGATGAAACCAAGATCTTCCAGAAACATTTTCAACATCATTAACAATGCATCTCATCCTGAACAGCCCACCCCCACTCCACATCAACACTGTCAGAAACTTTTAGGCACAGTTAAGACTGCCAATGATCCTGTGTATTTTATTATATACTCTGATTATACTTACGAATGTTTTGTTAAAAAAATTTTTAATGCTTTTGTTGAAAATGCTCACTAAATTCACATAAACCAATTACATGTGTTTAGTTCTTGTGTCATAGATATCTTAAATCCATTAGGATGAATGATAAATGAATTCAAATGGACAGAAATGAAGACAACTGTGAGTTTCAGGGAATTAATCCACACTTTTATAAGAAAAATAGTATTTTGTTAATATGGCACTAAACTAATTGATGCACTAAAGAAATTCATCAGATACTGTACCTTACATATACAGCAGTATTGAAACATAACAATTTAGTATGCCTTATCTAAAGAGTTAAGTCATGTAAATAAAAGTGGGAAGTACTAATAAATATTTTCCCTTTGAAATGTTAAGTTATAGCATACCAAGTCAATGGGTTCTTATTTCATTTACCTCTAAGTTGGTTCCTTTCTTTAGTATTGACTGGTTTCCCAACAACGCATGAAAATAAAAAAGAATGTCAGTCATGGATCTAGACTAAGGATGCTGCTATTCTACTTGCGGGGTAAAGGATTTACTATAAATGTAACAATGGAAAACAAGCTAAAGTAGTTATAAGCAACCAGTTGTTTCTTGTGGAACTCTAGCGTTTTAGCAAACTGAGTGATCTCTATGAAAAAGAAGAGTTGGCCAGTGGGTAGAATAACAAAAGCAAACATGGAAATTAATATTGCTTATGTGAGAAATAGGGAAGTGACTAAAACTAAAGTGCTAGTGAGGGCAAATGCTACTATTAGGTTATTTATTTTCTTTAGCATAAATTATTGTGTATTCATTATAGAAAATTTGTAAAATTGAAGATATTAAGAAGTCACCCACCACTCTGTCACTCAGACATAAATGCTTATGATATCTTCTTATAAATGCTTGATGCTTAATCTCTCCCCACTTATTTTTTATGTACAAATGTGTATCCACAAGTTTTAAGAAAGTTCTAATATTGCATACTCTGCTTTCATTAAATAATTTTTCATGTAGATTTTTAAGTGTTTTCCATTTTATTAGTTTTTCTTATATTAACATTTGACTAGAATGCTAATGCAACTCTTCTATCCCTTATTTATCTAATCCCTATGTGGTGGGCAGAATGCTCCCCGCAAAGAGGTTCACATCCTAATCCCTGGAAACTGCAAAAATGTTACAAGACATGAAAAAAGGGACTTCCCAGATGTAAATACAGTTTGTTTTCAGTGCCTGCCCAATCAATTCCATCTCCTAATGACCCTGTGTACAGCAGAATGGAGCCCTGCCCCGTGTTTCTGCCCCATCCTCTCACCTTCCAGCGCTATGTCAGACAATGCTCTGCTGCTATTCATAGGGTTTTCATGACCAGTTTATTTGGAAGTGGGTGGCCAGGTCCTTCTTCCTCATCTATCTTAGTCTGGAAGGTCCTCCGAAACCTGTCCACCGTAGACGACCTTGCCAGTATTCGAAACACCTGTGGCATAGATTTCGGCATCACAGCAATGCACAATCACCACAGTATGACAACCGACGGATGGGTAGTGTGTTTCCCTGACTGGGGAAAGAACATGAGCTGTGGCAGTAAGAGCATCACTGAAATCTTAACTACTAGACAGCCAGGGCTGTCTATAAATGAGGTTACAGACTTTAATCTAGGCAGATTGTCCTAAAGTATCTGAGTGGACTCAATCCAACAACATGAGCCTTTAAAAGCAGAGAATTTTCCCTAGTGGAGGCAAAAGAGATGCAGCAGGAGGAGAAGGCAGAGAAATTCAGTTTAAGAAGGAGCCAGCTTTGCCAGTTTGAAAATGGAGAGAGCAACATGACAAGGAATGCAGACTGCCTTAAAGAGCTGAGTAAATCTCCTGCTTGACAACCAGCAAGGAAATCAGACCTCATTCCTACAGCCACACAGAACTGAATTTGGCCAACAAACCTGGATGATGGATGAAGACCTTCTTTGTCTGCCTTGTTCACTACTATAGTTCCAGAATCTAAAATGTACATCTCATTTGCGAAATCGATGAATGAATGAATTATATTTCTGCTTGTGTAGATTGTTCTTTAATATCGCTTGTACAGGTTTTTTGTTTGTTTCTTGAGAGATGATTTCATTTTTCTTAATTTGTAGGAGTTGCAAGTTCTGTATTAAATTTGTGATATTGTTAGGATGTGAAATTTAGAAGAGGAATCTATTTTGTAAGAGGAAAGGAATGCACCAAAGTGAGTTACTAGAAATAAAAAGAACTAATTCAGTAAAATCAGGAAAACAAAATAGGGAGAAGAAACATGCAGAACTTTGGAAATTGCCCATTACTCTGGTACAGGAGTGGAAAGAACCAAGAATGCAAAAGGACTTTGAGTACATGGAGTCAAGTTTTGATTGATTAAAGACTAAAGCATGATTCCCTTAGTCCAAGGAGGAGTGTAGAATGAGTTTGTGCAACAAGTCAAGTCATGAGAGGAGAGATATGTATTACTCACAAAAACTTAAACTGAGTTCAAATACTACAGAGCTTCTGGGGACTGTAGACCTGTGCTTTCTTCCATGGTTTAGGCACACTGGTTTGCCTACAAGTCAAGTAATTTAGCTTCCATGCTGTCTTGCTCTTCTTCCCATCAGCATTGCTCCCTGAAAATGTCATTTGTCCTGGAATTGATAGAAACCCACTTTTATGTTGACCAGTGCGTTTGGGACTTGAACAAATATGGGAGGCTGCTGCTCATCTGGCTGTCTCTGTCCAGAGGGTGCATTCCACCCAAAGCAGTCCTGGGGAGCATAACTTGGCATTAACACTTAACAATACTTTTTTCATCATCCTTGAAATTCAAAAATCAAGGGACTATTTCTGTGCTGTTTTTTACATTTTGCCTGGTAATCAATTAGCTATTTTAATTAACAAACCTGGGCCTTTTTCACCCCTCCAAAATTTTTTCTTCATATTATTATGGTTACAAATTTTCCTCATTTTCCCCATTCTATTTCATTCTTTTTTTATAATTTATATAATTTTTTATGTTTTTTTATAATTTAAATAAATTTCTTTCATTATTATGTGCTGCTAATGGATACCCTGTATGTGTCATCCTGTTTATTTTTCTCTGATTTTATTTACCTCTAAGCTTGCCCCTTTGTTCTGAGTGATAGGATAATTGCTAAACTTTTTCGTATATGTCTTTAAGTTTTCTGCAATATTCTTTCTGCTATTGACTGCACCTACTGTAGTTTTGCATGTCACAGTGATGACTTTTTAAATTTTATATTATTTTCTATTCATGGCCACTTCTTCAAGTTTCTTGGATTCACTATCTCCAAAAATATTTTTAGAACAAGAACCAGAATTTTGGAAGACTTCCTTCTCTTTCTGCATTAATTCCACTTCACAAGAGAACAGATGCTTTCGTTCCTCAGTGTGGTCCTCAAACCCTCATCTGCGGTACCTGTTGTTCAGAATAATACACCTACCTTGTTTATCTGCACAGAGGGAGATCATTGAAGGCAGACAGTTTCCATGACAGACTGTGCAGATTTTGATCAGATCCAGACAAAAGTAAAGGCTCATTCATCTCATGCACTTCCCAGAACTACTAATAAAACAAAATATGCGGGGCTACCCCCTGGCTGAGTGGTTAAGTTTGCTCGCTCCACTTTGGCAGCCCAGGGTTTCACCGGTTCAGATGCTGGGTGCGGACATGACACTGCTCATCAAGCTGTGCTGAGGCGGCATCCCACATACCACAACTAGAACGACCCACAACTAAGAAAATATATACAACTATGTCCCGGGGGGCTTTGGGGAGAGAAAAGAAAAATAAAATCTTTAAAAAAAAAATTTGCAGCCACTCTCTCCCCACAGCCTGCTCTTTTGGCTTCTTCTCTTTAGGGTGCATGATATTGACATCTTTCCCCGTCTCTTCCTCTTATTCCCAGGAAAGTGGCTCTGGGGAGTTAACACTTGAGAAGTTTCCTTTAATCTAGTCCAATCTCAACTGTATCTATAAAATCCCCTTAGTTATCCAAATATGTCATTATTGCTCTTTCCACAATGGTGCACAATTTTCTTTACTTCCCCTTTATTTTTGTAAAGATATTTTTAATGACAATTTAGCAAGGGAGGAATAAATGACATCTACACATCACTAATTCACTTTGAAGCTAGGGCAAGATTTTAGATTCTGATTAATTGTAAATATTTCTTTCTTTTAATGTATGCATGCATTTAAAACCAAGTATTTCAGTTTCCTTTTCTTAAATGTTTTCATTCTTTCCTTAAACTACTTGGGGTGGTACACTATGCTGCCGAAAGTGCTCACGACTCTTCTAATCCAGAGTTCATGGTGCACAAGGAATTCCATGGGTTGGTTCTTCACAAATGCTCCCTTAAAAACTAAGTAATATTTTAAATGTATGTTTTTCTATGCAAATATATTAGAAATAAGTTCCAAAGCATTCAGAAGATTTGAGGAAGAGTCTATGACCCAAGAGTCTAGTTACCACTTTTAGACTAGTAACTTAGACTTGTTGAAATGGCTGAGCCATAAAGTAAACTTTTAAATCCTTACCATTCTTAAGCCCTTCTCTGGCTGCTCTTGCCTGATCACATCAGCAGTGCCCTTTACCTCTAACTAGACAGAATTATACGTCCATCTTTCACCAGTCAGAGTAAGAAAGATCTCTATATCTCAATGGACTTGTTGCTGCTAAACATGAACAGGAAGTGAAAGGCTGCTCCCTGGGCAATCTTTTACTTTCCTGCGGGATGTGAGATTCACTTGTATCCCGATAGTTATAATCAATTAAGCTTCCCACTGCAAATGAAGCTTCCGATCAAAGCACAGGAACCTTTTTCTTTAAAAAAAATGAACTTTTCAAATATATCTCATCTAGCGCAGTGCATCACACAAATTCATCTCACCTCTTAAAAATTTAACGTTAGCCGAGCAAAGCTGCTTTTTTATCATTTTATGAAACAGTTACTTCAGTGCTTGTACACAATGAGTATGCTAATCAAGTATATACAATTCCTACAAGTGTTCATGAAAATGTTTGTACAAACTGAATTTATAAATTACCATCAAATTTATTGGAAGGGGGTTCTGTAGCGTTTAGCAGATTCTTGAAAGGATCCTTGTCACAAAAGAGTTTAATTACCACTGTTCCTTATTGATATACCTTCAGAACATTGTTAATTTATATTTGCATAAATGGCTGAGCAGTGCAATAAATTTTAAGTTCTTCCTTTTTATGCTTTCATTTGATTCCTATGCTCCAAACACATCAGTTAGAAGGGGAAAATAGATCATCCCAACTCATCTAATTATCATAGCCAATATGTTTCAGAATTTAATCTGTGTTGTTCTAAGATGAGTTGGCCAATATATAAATAAGTACTCAAGAATCTAAATTCTTTTAATACCATATTTATGTTGTCACCTATCAAAGTTATACTACAGTGACTACTTTTGGTTAGAAATCAGGATAGCTCACTCATTTACTACCAAAGTTGGATTGAAGTTCTTCAATATTTAATTAAAATATTACAAATCATTACATTTCTATTTTAGCATTGGCAATTTGTAAGTGACCATGGCCTTTTTGCTGCATATTACGCTCTCATCTTTTCTAGAAACAGGTGGCACTGATTCAGAAAGCTGTGGACACTCTCTAAGAGTCTGAGGTTAGAAATTAGGTTTCAGTAGCTCCACAAATCAATCCAGTCATGGTAATTTTAAAGATGATTCATTCCGGTGACTCCCTCTATTTAACATTTAACATGATTTCAAAAACATCACTTGAGCAATAACAGAGATAATTTTATTGGATGTGTCCTTGTTTATATATGTTTGGGGGAATAAAGTAAACAAAGGTGCTTTACATAAAACAAAAGTGTGCTATTTCCAGGGTGACAGACAATAGCTGTTTAACAGCACTTGGTTTTCTATTAAACTGCTCTGAATTTTTATAAGATAAGAGGAAATAATATGCCTAGCTCACTGAAAAGAGGAATTTACATAAGTAGAACATAATTATCTGAGTAAGACCTTGTCACTGAGGCTTGGGAGGGTTAATGATTATGATGATAATCAAAACGCAGAGGATTTGTAGAGTACTTATTTGCTTTCTAAAGAGCTCAGTGTACTTCCCGTATAGTCTTCTCATTGATCTGCCTGCGATAGCTATATAACAGGACATTTAAATATCTCAGAATAATGGAAAGAAACGTGTGACCTGTTATAACCATAAGTGATTATAAGCTTTTGGGTTTTGCCTCACCTGAAAGGCAGGACCTCCAGTGACACAGCTCTTTGAAACATTTCAGGTCATCATAGCAAAACTGACTCTGAGGAAAGAGTGCCACCTACTGAATCAAATTTCCCAGGTTCCCTCCTAGGGCTGGTCTCACAGCTTTAGAATTGTCCTAACATGTTTAACTATAAGAATTAATGGGATTTCTGCATCATGCGTGAAATACTTGATATCTTTGTTTACAGCTTCAGCCACTTTATCTTAGTGATCTAGCAGACACAGCTATAAATTAACTATTTCATTCATAAGCTTTTCATTTGTTTTAAAAAGTAGTATACAAATATTGAACAAACCTAATTTTCTTAAGAAGGAAATTTCCAAAACAAATTCCTGAATCTCTCTTTATTGTCAAAGTGACCACAAGGGGGAGCTAGCATGTAATTCCTTAATGGGGGCAGGAGAGTTGAGGTTTCATTATTAATTAAACCCTTTTATTTCTGGGTAAGTCAGCAGAAGACATAAATATGTCATTTGGAATTCATGAAGCTCAAGACAATTTTTCTCAGAATTACATTTTGCACAATGTAATCCAACTCACCTTTTTTTAATATATGCTAATTAATACATTGGATATAGTGTAAGATACATTTTTTCATCTGACAATTATTGTTTCTATATGGTCTCTCTCTCTCAGGTACTCTACACACAACACAATTTATTTAAATCACACCAAATAACCTTCAATTGTTAAAATTAAATATAAAAATCTTAATTTACCTTTTAATTTGTCTCAATACTTTAAAATAAACATACTGAAACATACGTCACTGTTCAAAGGTTGATCATTGGTAACTAATTTATGATATTTCCTTCTGACTTACATACTTAGGAGTATGTGTAAAATACATGGACACCAGTTGGAAATTCATTTCATTTATGTGTGAATTTCAAATTAATAGCACTTGCTTATTTTTGTGGGGTTAATCCTGTAACTTTGTTTTCCACTGTTCATTGGGAACATACTTGCTATGTGTGGGAGGAAAGCACATACATACATTACATGGATGTATATATTATCATACAGTAACATAACATACATACAATTTAGAAGAAAGTTTATATTATTTCCTGACATTTTTCCAAAAGCAAGATTTGATAATTTTAATAAAAATTAGAAAAAATTAACGCTCAATTTAAAATGCTGTTTCTTCATCGAAATATTTTACACTTTTTCTTTTCTTTTTTCTCTTTTGTTTGAGGAAGATTAGCCCTGAGTTAACTGCTGCCAATCCTCCTCTTTTTACTGAAGAAGACTGGCCCTGAGCTAACATCCATGCCCATCTTCCTCTACTTTATATGTGGGACGCCTACCACAGCATAGCTTGCCAAGCGGTGCCATGTCAGCACCCGGGATCCGAACCAGCAAACCCCGGCCGAGGAAGTGGAACCTGCGCACTTAACTGCTGCGTCACTGGGCTGGCCTCACACTTTTTCTTATTTTGTTGTTATGTAGGAGAGATTGAGTTCTTAAAAACTTTTAAAATTATAAAACATTTCCCCTGAGCTTGAAAATTGTAATTTCCTTTATTACAATTCATATTTATCACAATGGAGAAAGGTATGTTTTAGTGATGGTCCTATTAGTAGTGTGAATTTGCCATGTTAAAGGGTGAGGCTTTGATGAAAAGTCAGCAAATGGCCAATAGCTGTGTGTTAGAGGTGAGCCACAAATATCTGTGAAGGCAGTGGGAATTAGGAGAACCAGCTGCAAATGAAATACTATCATTCCTTTTAGGGTTTAAATATGACATAGAAACCTCTGATACTTATTATATCTAAAATAGTTTAGTTGTTAAATTTATTTTTGAAAATTCTCTGCTAACAAAAATGTATGAAACCAGGTAGTGAAATAATGATAAAAATGACAGAGAAGGAGATAGTGGAGAGAGAATTTTTCATTTGTATAAATACTGATTGCGTTGAAAATATCAGTGTCAAAAATTTCTCTTAAGCACTGTACTTTATTGAACTCAAGAATACGGCAAGCAGGACAAGCTTTTGAAGACTAGTGTAAGCGCTGCCATTACAGCTGCATGAATAAACATTCAGAACTCTGAATGTAGTTTTTGTATATTGTAGTAAATATGAATTTTAAAGAGTTTCTCAGAGGCAAAATTAAGTAACTTAAATAGCATAAAATTTCACAAAAAAAGCATCTTTAGGATTATTCCTTAATAATAATGATACTAATTCAGTTATTAATTTAATGTGGTAGTATTAATCAGTCTTTATCAGTCTATAAAAACAGACCTTAATATTCCTCTGTTGAAGCTATCCCAACATAATGATCAACTTATTTTACAACTCACTTGGACTAGCATAGCATCGTATTAATTAAATAACGTTATGTTTATGCAAGTCTTTCCAAGTACTTTTTCTCAATGAGTGTGCACACATATATATTTTGGTTAAATCACAGAAGACCTTTGGATGTTCAATATCTATATAATAAAAAAGGAATAATATAATCTTGTTTAAGGTTGAGACTATCATTTGTAATTATAAATAGTGATTATCAACCAGTCTCTTCTTGAGAAATGTGAGATTGTAGATATCTTAAATTATGTACAACACTACTCTCTTCTAGATTCCTCAACTAGGTCTCATATGTTTGTAGCCTACCATGGTATAAAAACCAACAGGATTTTTGAACTATTTAACCATACTTATATCATCTATTTTTTAAAAAATTGAGCTCAATATTTTAAGCATGGCTAAAAAGAAATTCCTCAGTAACTATGTGCTAAATAGAAAAGAATATTGGTGGAAAAAATATAGAACTTATAAGATGGTTAAAAAGTAGGAGTGATTATAGTTTAAAAAATTGTGTCTGGCTAAAGGGAAGCCACACAATTGGAAATATTAGTTGATTCTATTTCCTTTAAAAATAAAATAGGGATAAGACATACGATGAAAATTAATTACTTTTGGTATGTGTCAATCTTTAACAACAGAAATCAATACATACTACAAATTAAATAATATATGGATAAAATATCTGATACAGTTCTATTTTGCTCCTTTTGGCAGACTTCCTGTGGTATTTACCAGAAGCATGGTGGTTCTCTTTCTACACACGAGGGGGAGGTGTGACATACTTACTCCAGAGGGGTGGTGGGAAAATTGATGTCTATGAAGATGCATTTCCTATCGCTGTTCTCTTAGACATTGTGTTCCTCCCCTCAGTGCATAACAGCCTTATTAGGGCTAATCAGTAAACCATATTACCCTTTCCTTGGCATTTTCTCATTCTCTTGTTTTTGCTTTATCATAAACTTCAAGTAAGGACATTTTATAACTTTCCTTGAATTAGCAGGCAATGCAAAATAACCATAGATTTGTCGTATTTCAAAGGCAAGGATTAAAAAATGAGTGTGTAATCACTACTCTTTAATTAAGTTAGCTGCTGCTTTTAAAGCCTCGCAGCCTCAGCTTCCAAGGTACCTGTGTTAGGACAGGGGTACTAACTTCAAAGAGGTGTAAAGGTGAGGTTTCCCAAGGCAGGGAGGTTAGGCGCCCACTCAGCACTAACAACCCAGATTTCTGCAAAGCTCTGGCTCCCTTGTTCAGCAAAGGTATATATGCGTGACAAACTACCTCTTCAGAAAATACAAAGACATTTTAGGATTTGAAAGTCTGGCTGTAAAGAGCTCCTCTTTGAGCTTTTGAACTGTTAAAGATAGTCTCTTAAGGGAGTGGTGAATTTTGGATCCAGATGAGACTGCAAATTCAGACCATAGGTTATCTCATTGAATCCTCCGGGAAATACGTAGCTCCTTTACCTGAATCTTTAAGCAATTATCCCACCAACAATCATCAAAACTTTCTTGTAATTGGTCTGGATTTGATTTTCTTTGAATCCTGTATGATTCGTGTTACAGACTTGTACGTTAGTCATTCACAATTTATAAATGGCAGCTTAACTTTAGTATTTATGAATTGCTATCAATACTCCAGCAATCAAAACACTCACCTTTTCTATTTCAATACTTCGGTTGTCTTTTTTGTTCTTAACTCTTTCCCAGAACGACAGCTGGATCACGAGCAAACCAGTCCCAGCTTGTGGATGTTTGTGATAATAGTTTGGGAAGAAAGAATCTCTGAGATTAGGAACTGAAGTTGGAGAGGTAAATGAATTAAGAGCCTCTGTGTGTGTGTGTGTACGTGTGTGTGCGCGCGCGCTTGTGTGTGTGTGTGTAGTGGTGGTCGTGGTGTTGCTTACAAAACATGAATCTTGACAGATCTCTCATCGATCTACCTTCACGTTTTCGGTTCAGCTTCTACGCATAGGAGCTTTGGCAATATGGTTATCAACACTTACTCGGTATTAAGGAGATAAAATTCAAATTGCCATATGAAACTTTAATAGCAAGATCGAGGTGAACAAAACACCAAAACTGTCGTGTGTGGGTCGGTGGATGTCTGTTTTACCTTGAATCTGGGCTGAGATGCGGGTCACTGGAAGGGGTAGAGCCCTAAGTATTACTTAGCCAGATTTGAGTTTTAACAGGCTACAAAACTTGAATTGACAGTGAGCCTTTCTCCTTAACGGAGAGGCGCTTTTCCTCTGGGGAGACCCGGCTGCTCTTTCACTGGGCTTCTGCTTTTCTTCTGAAACACTTTCATAATCAAGTGACTTTCCTTGCATGGGTGCCTGGGGTCAGCTGATTTCTCTCAGAGGATAAAGAAAGTTACGTATTGATTGCTGTTGCTCTCGGTGTGTCTGCACCAGCGCGGGCAGAAGCGGGCGCGCGAGCGCCCTCGCATTCACACACACTCACTGAAATACACATCACACACCGCCCCCCCCATCCCCGAGCCCTCCTCCCCCCCACACACAGCCTACACATGAATACATACGCACGTCCCTCTGCACCTCATTCAGACGAGTCCAAGCGCAAGCAGAAGATCTGCGCCTCCCTTGGCATGGCTGTGTATGGTGCCTCTGTGTGTGCGTGTGTGTGTGTGTGTGTGTATGCAGAACCCATCAGGAAGACTGCAGCTAAATTATTCTGCAAGCATGTTGCAATTCCGTTCCTGTGTACATCGGACAAAAAAATAAATTAAATCGCTGTCAAACTTTTTTTTCTTTTAATCCTCTTTTTTCCAGAGGATTACGACGGAGGAGCGCCTCCCAGTAGTTAAAGACTCGGGAGCCCGGCGGCGAGGCTCTGGGCGCAGCCGCCACAGCGGAGCGCTGGGTTCAGCTAGCCCGGCTGGTCTCCCATCTAACTGATCTAATCAATGACTCTGAAGCGCTGGGGCTTATGGCTCCGCCCCCGCCAGTTTCTTCTCCTTCTCCCATTGGGCGCAGGCTGAAGAGGCAGGGCCTTGTTCCTCACGCCGATTGGCTGGCAGGGAATCAGTATCAATGTTTAAGCGGCGGCGTGAGGTGAATAGAGTCAGTCAGCAAGAGGCGCTGGGGAGAGAGCAGGGACTGAGAGCCCGGCGGATGCGGCAGCGGCGGAGGGCGGCTGGGGAGACGCTACTCCAACTGTTGAATTGAATTTTCACCTTTCATTTCCTCGGATGTTTTGCTTGCGGAGATGGATTTATTTACCTTGAAATCCGCACGTCTTTCGCAGGCTGTGAGCTGATCCTGACTAGCAGCAGACTGAAAGAGACCACCCGTGACAGAAAAGGAGAAAAAAAAAAAAAAAAAAAAAAAAACCTCCACAACGGACTGCACAATTAACTATGCACACCGGTGCTAGACTTTGTGAATAGAGAACATTGAGAGGAAAATCGTGAACTGTGATGCGGGGCTAAGCTGTGAACAGTCCCCGGAATCCTGATTTTTTTCCTTGTTTTCCAAGACTCTGAAAGATTTGGGGGCTCCTCACGCCTAAACCAAAAGGAAAGGTTTTTTTAAAAAAATAAATAAATAAATACACCTAGCAAAACAGACGCCTTGTTTTCCAGACCCTCGGACTCCGGCAGAAAGAGGTAGAGTAAAGTGCTACTGGATTCAGCTTCACCTTCCTCTTTCCCTCCCTCCCTTTCTCTTGCTTTTTCTTTTTCTCCAAAACGTGAATCTGGCTTTTCTTTCTAGAGAGTGAGTCAGAGAAAGCGTTAGGAAGAAGCCGCAACTAATGTCTGTGAAGGGAGGACCATGAGGCGAGAGTGAATACGATTCGTTCCGCTGCTTCTGACTCATCGGGCAGATCGGAACACCTGCATTTCTGGATGTGTCATTCCCGTATGCCGAGGCGCCTGGAGAACCCGAAATAACGTGTAGACAGACCTGTGCCTAACATCCCCTCGGAGGTAGCTCCCCGAGGTGGGTGCCCCTAGCTGGACCGCCGAGGCCGCAGCTCTTCGCCCCCTGCCCTCCCCGAGTCGCCCAGAGAGACTGTGAGAGCGAGACTGCAGAATGCATCGCGCCAAACCTTGATGTGTTTCTTTTATCCAGCCCACTCCTACTTTAAAAAAAATTGAAGGAAAAAAAAAAACACCCCTCACTTTATTCGCTTCAAATATTCACCACTTTTATTCCTCGCCAAGGTTTTCCTTTCTAGATGAAGAGGACTGGGAGGCAGGGCCATTGGAAGGAGATGCTGAATAGAAAGAAAAGAGAGGCACTTGACAGCCTAGCCCTGTGAATGCAGAGACTGTTTCCCTTCTAGCGAGAGACAGGGAGAGTGTGTGTGCGAGGACTGGGAGGGTGGCTCCCCCTTCCTTTTTATTCCGCCTCCCCCTCCCCCTTCAAATCTGCACATCCAACCATGAGTTGCCTGTTGATTTCCTTTCGCCCGGGAAGAAAAGCAAACTGGAATTGAACTGCATCGAGAAAAGTCTCTGCTTTCGGGGAGAGAATGGGATGGTAGCGGCGGCTTGGCGTAGAGAATTCACAGAGTGTGTGTTCTACGAGCAGAGGCGGAGATCTAGCTATACATTTCCCCCCTCCCGGTAGACACACCACAAACGCTGATCCGGCTGTAGCTTTCTTGACTTCGGGGGAGAGCCTTTTCCGAGGAAGAGAGGGAGGAGCCTGGCGGAGGGAGGAAACTACAAATCGGGACACTAGTTCTTTGCGCTGCATTTCCTCCCCTCCCTTTGGCTGCTCGGAAAGGAGAGAAAAAAAAATACGCTTGGCTGGGAGATGCAGTCCGCCGCCGCCGCTGCCTCAGCCAGCAATGCGAGATTAGATCTCTAAATGCAGCAAAACACTGCCTGAAAACAGACCAGCCCGCGAAGCGAGCAGACATTTCACAAGGCTCCGGGAAAGCTTCAAAAGCTATCTGACTCTCTCTTCGTTGCTCCTCATCCCCATCAATTTCATCACAGGAGACGAGAAACAAGTAAGGATTTCACTTTCCGATCTGCCTGGAGACACACCTCCCCGCTCCCTCCCCCACCCAATGTGAAGAGTAATCGGGAGGCTACCGGCGGGAGTAGATTTGCAGCGCCCTAGCGGGAGTGGAGAAAACCCACGGATTCTTTAGCTCATTATCATCCCTCCCAGACGCGATTTCCTTCTTATCCCCGGCCTCATCGCTCAAGTTTGAGTCACCCGAAGTCCCGGCGGGAGAGACAAAGCCCCGGGCTCGCCCCCAGCCGCAGGGAGCCGCCGCCTTGCTCCGTGCCCCTGCGGCTCCGCTGCGCCGCTGCTTCTCGCCCAGTGCGGATGCTGTAGATCAACAGGTTCGGGGAACTTGAGCGGAATAAGGAGAGACCGCCCGGTGCCGCATCCCGGGAGCAGAGGGAAGGAAGGACCCACAGACTTGTAGCTCGCGTCGCGCGCACCCTGCGCCCGGGCTCCAGGCTGGCGCGCACCCATCCGCTCGCCCCTCCAGTCCGGCTGCTCTTGTCCCCACCCCACTGGTCTGGGATGTACCTTTCCATCTGTTGCTGTTTCCTCCTATGGGCCCCTGCCCTGACGCTCAAAAACCTAAACTACTCCGTGCCGGAGGAGCAAGGGGCCGGCACGGTGATCGGCAACATCGGCAAGGATGCTCGACTGCAGCCAGGGCTTCCACCCGCAGAGCGCGGCGGCAGTGGCGGCGGCGGGCGCAGCAAGTCGGGTAGCTACCGGGTTCTGGAGAACTCGGCGCCGCACCTGCTGGACGTGGACGCCGACAGCGGGCTCCTCTACACCAAGCAGCGCATCGACCGCGAGTCCCTGTGCCGCCACAACGCCAAGTGCCAGCTGTCCCTCGAGGTGTTCGCCAACGACAAGGAGATCTGCATGATCAAGGTGGAGATCCAGGACATTAACGACAATGCACCCTCCTTCCCCTCAGACCAGATTGAGATGGACATCTCGGAAAACGCGGCTCCTGGCACCCGCTTCCCTCTCACCAGTGCTCATGACCCCGACGCCGGCGAGAACGGGCTCCGCACCTATCTGCTCACGCGCGACGACCACGGCCTCTTCGCGCTGGACGTCAAGTCCCGCGGCGACGGCACTAAGTTCCCAGAGCTGGTTATCCAGAAGGCGCTGGACCGCGAGCAGCAGAACCATCACACTCTCGTGCTGACGGCCCTGGATGGCGGCGAGCCGCCGCGCTCGGCCACCGTGCAGATCAACGTGAAGGTGATTGACTCCAACGACAACAGCCCGGTCTTCGAGGCGCCCTCCTACCTGGTGGAGCTGCCCGAGAACGCCCCGCTGGGCACCGTGGTCATTGATTTGAATGCCACCGACGCCGACGAGGGTCCCAATGGCGAAGTGCTCTACTCTTTCAGCAGCTATGTGCCCGACCGCGTGCGGGAGCTCTTCTCCATCGACCCCAAGACAGGCCTGATCCGTGTCAAGGGCAATCTGGACTATGAGGAGAATGGGATGCTGGAGATCGATGTGCAGGCCCGAGACCTAGGACCCAACCCCATCCCTGCCCACTGCAAGGTCACTGTCAAGCTCATCGACCGCAACGATAACGCGCCGTCCATCGGTTTCGTCTCCGTGCGCCAGGGGGCGCTGAGCGAGGCCGCCCCGCCCGGTACCGTCATCGCCCTGGTGCGGGTCACTGACCGCGACTCCGGCAAGAACGGGCAGCTGCAGTGCCGGGTCCTGGGCGGAGGGGGCACCGGCGGCGGCGGTCTGGGCGGATCAGGAGGCTCTGTGCCCTTCAAGCTTGAGGAGAACTATGACAACTTCTACACGGTCGTGACTGACCGCCCGCTGGACCGCGAGACACAGGATGAGTACAACGTGACAATCGTGGCGCGGGACGGGGGCTCACCTCCACTCAACTCCACCAAATCGTTCGCCGTCAAGATTCTGGACGAGAACGACAACCCGCCTCGTTTCACCAAGGGACTCTACGTGCTGCAGGTGCACGAGAACAACATCCCAGGAGAGTACCTGGGCTCGGTGCTCGCCCAGGACCCCGATCTGGGCCAAAACGGCACAGTGTCCTACTCTATCCTGCCCTCGCACATCGGCGACGTGTCCATCTACACCTATGTGTCTGTGAACCCCACCAACGGGGCCATCTACGCCCTGCGCTCCTTTAACTACGAGCAGACCAAGGCTTTTGAGTTCAAGGTGCTTGCTAAGGACTCCGGGGCGCCCGCGCACTTGGAGAGCAATGCCACTGTGAGGGTGACAGTGCTAGACGTGAATGACAACGCTCCGGTGATCGTGCTGCCCACTCTGCAGAACGATACGGCTGAACTTCAGGTACCGCGCAATGCTGGCTTGGGCTACCTGGTAAGCACCGTGCGCGCCCTAGATAGCGACTTCGGCGAGAGCGGGCGCCTCACCTATGAGATCGTAGACGGAAACGACGACCACCTGTTTGAAATCGATCCATCCAGCGGCGAGATCCGCACCCTGCACCCCTTCTGGGAGGACGTGACGCCTGTAGTGGAGCTGGTAGTGAAGGTGACTGACCATGGCAAGCCCACCCTGTCCGCGGTGGCCAAGCTCATCATCCGCTCGGTGAGCGGCTCCTTGCCCGAGGGGGTTCCCCGGGTGAACGGCGAGCAGCACCACTGGGACATGTCGCTGCCGCTCATCGTGACTCTGAGCACTATCTCCATCATCCTCCTAGCGGCCATGATCACCATCGCCGTCAAGTGCAAGCGCGAGAACAAGGAGATCCGCACCTACAACTGCCGCATCGCGGAGTATAGCCACCCTCAGCTGGGTGGGGGCAAGGGCAAGAAGAAGAAGATCAACAAAAATGATATCATGCTGGTGCAGAGCGAGGTGGAAGAGAGGAACGCCATGAACGTCATGAACGTGGTGAGCAGCCCCTCCCTGGCCACCTCCCCCATGTACTTCGACTACCAGACCCGCCTGCCCCTCAGCTCGCCCCGGTCGGAGGTGATGTATCTCAAACCGGCCTCCAACAACCTGACTGTCCCTCAGGGGCACGCGGGCTGCCACACTAGCTTCACTGGACAAGGGACTAATGCGAGCGAGACCCCCGCTACTCGGATGTCCATAATTCAGGTAGGAGACTTTTAGCATAACTGAGACTTCACTTTATTGCTGGTTTGGGAGCTGTCCTGAAACCTTTGGAACAGGACAAGCCACAGGACCAACAGCAGTGAGAGGGGAAAATTTTTTTAATGCAAATGGTTTACAGTTTGCCAATGGGTGTACCACATATTCTATACATAACCCCTCCCATATAAATAGTACAAAATCTACAAGATGTAAATGTCTTACTTTTGTTGCATTTTTAAAGTTTATTTTTATAGGTTTAAAAATGTTAGCAATGTTCAGTATTCATAGTTTATTTTACTTCATTTTTATTTGTGGGTCTGCATTTCCTTTCATAACAAAGGATATCCAGAGTGGAAAAAAAATTTGTTCGGTTAATTCACTCAAAGTTTTTAATTCCATTTAGAAAACCCTGATGCCAAAAATGAAAAAATGTATACCCAAATATTGAGAAATTAACTACTTGAAGTACAACATAGCAACCAGTCAGAACTCCAGAGCCTGAATCAATTTGAACGAAGTTTTCACCACTCAAAAAAGTCAGCTTTATATTTAAGAAGTGTTTTAAAAGACATGAATCTCATTTATTCTTCAGCTGGAATTGCAGCATAATGCATTAGTGTGGCTTAAGCTTTGGAAATGTGAATTGTGCTCTGAAGATCTTTCAAAA
The DNA here is from genome assembly GCF_041296265.1 of Equus caballus. NCBI lineage: Eukaryota > Metazoa > Chordata > Mammalia > Perissodactyla > Equidae > Equus > Equus caballus. The sequence goes on from NC_091700.1 coordinate 53,896,504, forward strand.
GTTTGAATAAATGTAGGCTCTGGATAATGACTAGTAACTGTCTATGAAAAGCTTATATTCATTTTGTCCTGTGGTTTTCCTGATCTGTTTCTTGGAGTCATTGAAGAAAGAACAGAGAACACCAGAGGGTCACACACTCATTTTGTGCTGTTGAAAACAGGAGGCAAAGTTGCACTAAAGGCATTTGTGCCGGAAAGAATTCCAGGATGCATTTAGTTTGCATACTGCATATTTTTAGTATATCTAAGTGATATTTAATATATATTAGATAGTATATTTCAAAGTTATTGATATATGAAAAAACCAACTGACCCAGCATGGGCATAGATTCTAACGACTGCAAGTGACCATATTATGTCTAGTCACTGCCTCGTTTCTTTAATCCACTACTGAGTTGTGTCACAGGAAAACTTAATTCTTGTTTATTATGAATTCATGTTGCTACAAATTACTCTGGATGAGCAGTACTTGAAATTCAAAATTAAGTTTAACTAAAAGTGACACTTCGGGAGGAAGATTAGTTTGGGGCAGATGAAAATAATTTGTTCATAATTTTATGCTTGGAAAAGCAAATACCTTTTAATGACACTAGACTCGGTAAGGTTTTTATTATTAAAATGGAGTAGTAAAATTTCAAAATCTTATCTTATCCTTTCTAACATGAGTGTAACAAATACTAAAACTTAGCAAAACATATTTTCATATGATAGTATATGTCCTGGTAAACCAGACTCTTGTACTTGGTGCTACTGAATATTAAAGTATCAACTGTTGTATTAAACACCACTTTTTACAGTGTTGACTCTATACCAGTAATCAGGATTTTGTTTGATGTCTATATAAAACTGAACAAGAAATTCCTCCCTTAGAAAAATTGTGGTTTCCGTGGAAGTCTTTCTGTGACTCGTAAAACTGGTATTTATGATAATCAGTCTCTTTAGAGGGAAATACGTGAAAATATGTATTAATAGATCTTTTGCAGGCATTTTATAAATATGCATGTTATACACCTTTCTTATATTTTATAGCATTGACAATTAAATAGTATCACAGAGGGTTAATGCTTAATCTTCCACTTCAAGTGCTATGAGTTGAATTCTTATTCAGGATCCAGTAAAAATTAAGTTGGTGCAGTAGAATTCTCAGTAAGCCTGATTCCTTAGTCAGTTTAGTGAGGAACAATTTTGGATGGAAGTATCCAGAAGGCTTTGAGGGACAGGGGTGCATATACTGTTTTTACACCATCTGTTCTTGAAGCTGGTCATTGCTCAGGGAATGTTGATGATGATGGTGATGGTGATTCCTCTCATTAGCAGTAAAATTTGAGCTAAAGCAAATCACGCACACTCACCCAGGAAGAAAGAGAGAGAGAGAAATAGTTTAGACAAAAAACAAAGGACAAACTACCTGTTATTCTCTTTTCTTCTACAATCTTAATCCATGCTATAAAGACACAGAAAAAGTTAAAGTTCCTGAATTTTTTTCCAAAATGGCTCAATTTCCCATATTGCTCCTACCCTGGAAATAGCCTCAGTATAAACTGTTAAAGCAGGCTCTTTTTTTTTTTAATTGAGTTTTTGCAATCCTATGAGGGGTACTTTGTAAATTCCTAATATGTTAATTTCCTTTTAAATGTACCAGGTTTTTCTCAATACCTGTTATGGAGTACCCGGTAAATTAACTGCAGTGACCTTCCTTTTTTCTTTCATTTTATGTATGCTGCAAACACTTTGTGTTGAAGTGACATGCTTAAATTAAAATGTGTAGGTATCCCATAATGTTGTTTCAAGTGCGTTTATTACTGTGTGTATTTAACACAGCCTGTTTAGGAAATACTATTAATCTCACGTGTATTTCTGAAGGAAGTATTATACTCCACAGAGTACACTTCGACCAGCAGCTCCTAGGTCTGGTTTACCTTTATAGTCCAGCATCTTCCATGCTATTTAAAAGGTGCACAGCATATTTCTATTGATGGAATGAAAAGAATTTCATAATTGTTTTGAGATACACTGGGAAAGAGTGTTGATATGAAATTTAGAAACTTCAGGATTTATAAGACTCATATTTCAGTTTAAATTAAGAATTGTTTAAGTATCAAAAGATTTTGTGTGGGTCACAGCGTCTAAAATTTTAAAGTAAAGATCTGTAGGTTCTTGGGGCATAAAAGTATTTCTACTGAATATGGATACAGAACAATCATGTAGAAACAGTGGTTTGTGAGGAGAGATTTTATTTCGGGTCTTCTTCAAGTTCCTTAGCAGAAGTAAAGTCAGTCTATGAAGTTTTTAAACAATAGACTAGTGATTAACACATCGTCAGTAGTGTGAATCATAACGCAGCATTGTTATAATAAAATATTTTATTCATTTTAAAGCTGTGAAACTGATTTTGAAAAATAGGAGCAGCTTTTGTGGGAGGTAAGGCAAATAGATTGTTGTAAAAATTTATAAAAGCACTTTTCATAAGAGCAATTTCCATGTGAATTGTTTCATATGTTAATGTGAGAATCTAAAATCAAGTAGAGATCATTACTAGTTGTCATGAGTAACTGCTAATCGTGGCTTCTCGAGAATTATTTGTTAAGTCTCAGGGTAACTTCTTAACAGGTGTTTTCAACGTAGCCTGACTGAGAAGAGGCGAGGAGTCTGGGGACTTCTCACTGGTGGAAGAATTTTCAGTTTTGATTGAACATCTGTGTTTTTAGATTTTTTTGTGGCACTATCACAAGTCATTTTAATATTCTGTCACAGAAGAAAATATATTGAGCCAGCAGATAAGATGTACTAAAATAAAATTTTAAAGAAATGCATTCTTTCACAGTGTTTTACAGTTCAATTTTAAAAGATTCACATTAGGATTCACTTTAAACTCTTTATACTGGAAGAGAAAATCCTTTTGATGTATGTGCATGGCCTTTTCAATAAAAGGGAGTTAAACATATGGTAAACACTAACAGTTAATCCAAAATATATAAAAGTAAGACTGATGCATAGAAGGCTAAAGTATCAGAGTATAGACATTAAACTCAGTATTTTAAAATGAAAAGGTGAAAGAAAAAGTATGTCTCTACTGGCAACGTTATGCCCTGTTTGCCTTTATTTCCACTTCTCTAGTACAAGAGTCTTGACGATAGAGACTCAGACGAGCTCCCAAGATCACGGTCTTCAAAACTTCACACTCTAGTATGTTAGTGCTTTCAGGAACAAACACAAAGTATGTGAACAGTTTCTTTCTTCGTTTATAATTTTGCAGATATTTTTCTGCAATGTTATTCTATGACAGCACCGTTTGACACGTTACATGCATTCGTTTCCGTAAATTTTATCTACATCTCTATTTATAGACGTACGGTGGGCAGAGTAGAAAGGGAGTGTCTTGTCCACCTGTCTTTTTATTAAAGGTTTTTAAAAGGTAGAAAGATTAATTTCTTCTTTAAATTAACGTAAGTTCACAGTCATAAAACTTTTTTGTGTGTTTTACCACGTATTAAAAGTAGTACAAATAAACTTAAGAAGATAGTCAGTCATTGAGGTGTTTTGAGTTTCCTTGGAGAAGAGTTTAAAATCCAAATTATTATCATCATTCTTAACATATTGTTACTTTCATCCTTAGTTTTGTGTACACTCATGAAAATCTCAACCCCGATGTAAATCTGTGTGCATTCTCTATTTTACAATAAATGAAAACACAAAAAGTATAATTTTAACTATATGACCTAGAAACCTGAAAATCTTATTTTTAATATTAGTTGATATAGCTACTCATACAGTAATAACTTCTTTATCTATTAGTTTTTATTTTTCAATAGAATTTCCCAAGGACCATATAGGTGATACTTAATCATCCTTACTCTGACATGATAATTCATCAGTCTTTTAAAAATGTAAGAGTAAGATAATTTTTTATTTTACTTGACTTCTATAATTTTCCTTGAGTTCTATGAGTGAATTCTATAATTTTCCTTGAGTTCTATGAGTGAATTCTATAATTTTCCTTGAGTTCTATGAGTGAGTTTTATAATTGCAATAAATATCATGTAAAGTCTACATGGAGGATTTTGGAATTTTATTCTCTGCATCTTCACGTTTTTTAAGGCTGTGTGTGATTGTGAAAAATATCAAATCATAGAAAAGTGTGCCCTAAAATTTCTATCTCAACTGCTTCAACATATTTTTTAGTCAAAAAAAATTTTACATGTTCTAAAACATCTATCGCCTGTGACTATACTGATCAAGCCAGGCCAAAAAGTAATCTAAAATACAAAAAATTAAAATAGTATATTTTCCAGAAACTTTTCTCTATAAAGTTGATGTTGTAATATGTATTATTCACTTTTTTACAGTACATAGACACGTATTTATATATGAGGTTAAAATAAATTAATTATTCTTAAAATAATCCCAAATATTATCTCTATTAAAGGACTAAGAAATATACATATTTTAAATGAAAAAAACTTTCACAATCTCTAGATAAATACTTAATACTATTTAACAATGTAACAGTTATACATTATCATGTTTCACTATAATTGTTAGGTTTCAAATTTTTCGCTGTATTTCTGCTTATGTAGTATAATGCAATAGAAATATATCTATAAAATAAAAGTTGTAAATTAAGAAAATATTTTATGTTTTTTAAGGTTAATAAAGGTTTACGTGCATTTATTGCAGTGAAGGTTGGTTCTGCTTATATTTATGAAAATGTGAACAATAAAACTTCTTGGCAAAATTAAATTATATGTATACATGTACATATGTCTTTATATTTTCAGTATAATACATGTATACTTAAGCACAAATATTTGCCCATTTTTATACTTTTTTAATTCAAAGGCAATTCTCCTTTTTTTAAGGATGGACTCAATCCTTTATATTTCTCTGAAAATATGTTAAAACTTGATGTCTTTACTGTTTTAAAACTTCAAACATTTTGAAGTTCCTTAGAGTAGAGCTGGTCATTCTAGAGCAGAGAAAAAGTTAAGGAACAGTTGGCCTTCAGTAGACAATAGGTTGGAGTTTATGCAGATTAAGAGAAAAAAAAATCTCATCTTTTTCTGGTTCTTTTGGGAGGATGGTGGGATAGCTAGAGACTTTGTGAGGTTATATGCTGTGAGCCTGATGATGAAACAACAGGAGGAAGATGAGGCCACTGGAACTGGGCTCATGCCAGTTAGGAAGTAAAACTTAACTCCCTTACGCTGAGAAGTCTTGCAATACACTCAATAGTGGGTAAATTCTTACAAATGCACCTGCTAATTATGATATTAGTCATTGCTGCAGAATGTATTCCCTTCAGTGATACTTCTGTTTAATAAATCCCACAGGGCCTTGTCTTAAAGTCATATTTTAGGAAGGTTTTTTTTTTTTTTTTTGTACTGAATTCCTTCAACCAATGACTGTATATTTGTTAGAGAAAAGCATAAACTTCATTTTGAAGTATCAATTTGAAGATAGAATGACTTCTGCCACCCACCTACAAAACACTTTTAAAGTTCATCAGACCTACACTAATCTATTGTCAACCTATTTTAGTAAAGGAGACGTTGACAGGAATTTCCTTCAATGGCACACAGTATTTTACAGTTAGTCATAGCTTTCACCACCAGCTTTGACAGTGATATATTGCTATCCTTTGGTCTGCTGAAATAAATTATCTGCAATAAAGAAGTCCTTAATGACATCAACATTTCCTGCTGTGACTAAGCAGAAGCTTGCTTGTGCTTCGTTGCTACTGCAGAAGTATGAGTTCAATATTTTTAAGGGAAAGCCAAAAAAAAAGATTCGTAACAAAATACAGATACAAAATTGTGGCTGTGTGGGTGGCATCTTTCCCTTGTATGCACCAAGTTCTTCCACTGATAGATTGTAAAATTGGTTTCAGACAGCGTCTGAGAGAATCTATTGATATACATGTGACGTGCTTCTATTTATCTGCTCTGGTCCTAGTGACATCCTGATTACTGGTATTTGTAGGCCTTGCCCTGGATCTATTCCAGGCAGTTTTATTGTGGTGAAATGGCTCATACAGTTCATTGAGCATCTAGCATAACTGTGCTGAAGATGATTGGCACGTTTGCATATATTTATTCAAAAAATAAGGTAGTTAAACAGCATAATTATGGGAAAACGAATCATAACAATAAAAGACCATTTAAGTTAACAAGCTTTGTGATCAAAGGATAAATACAGGTTGGATAAATGAGACTTTAGATGTAACTAATCTACATAAATAGACTTTGGGCTGATTAGAGGAATGGAATATATTAAAATAATTTAATAGTATTAGAAATGCATTTTGTTTCAGTCATTTTGAAAAATTTAAAGACCTGTGTTATTTTCTTCATGTTTCTATTCAATAATATAGTCATGAACCATATTGGATGAAAAATGGACAAGGTAAAGATAAATACAATCGTACAAGCTTCTGTTTGGTTCTGGAACAATATTTATTATTTTTTAAACTTGTAATGTTTTTGATTGATTTTTAATTAATGGAACACATTAAAGGGAGCATATAAAGGACAATTTCTTGTTTACTCTCTTTATCAGCTAAAAGCAGCCTTTGTGGAATTTGAAAGCAAGAGCATTAAAACTCTATTTCAAGTTTTCAAAGCTATACATTCAGAATTGTTCTGTAGATATACACTGCTTTTAAGAGACAATTGGTACATGTTTGTAAATTATATTAATACATAATGTAGATAATGCCTTTATATTCAGAAACGTTCTAATGCTATTTGGTAGCATATGTATGTTTAAATAACAGATTTAATTTACAATGTGGCTAAATAACTAATTTCTTCCCAACAACTACGGTGCTTTAGATATATTTTCTTCAGCTTCTTTTGGTGATAAATTTTAAAAAATGTAATTTAAGCACAAGACATCAATTGGTATACTTCTTTATGGTAATTCTACCTGAATCCTTAATAATCATTGCTAAGCAATGATGGGATTATACTTATACCTAGAATTTTCATGTGCTCCAATTCAATAAAACTCAAATTGAAATATACAAGTATATCCTCTCAATTCCAATAGCTTAATTTTATACAGTAGAAATGCAAAAAGTATTTTAATGTAGGCAAAAATGGTCACAGGGGTCTAAATACCTCTTATTTTTATAAGCCAATTATAGACTATCTTAAATTTTTATTTATTTGTGGTACAAACACTTTCATCAGTTTCGAAACTTAAAACTATAGTTTTTACTGTTAAGATAGAATATTCCTTTTCTATTCACAGACTGAAACATAAATACCTTTGCTCAAAGCTGTTCATTTTACTTTTCACACAGCGTATTTTATCAGAGTATACTGAGATTATTTTATGACTGAATATTCAGTGGATTTTTTGCTATTTCACCAGAGCAATTGCATAAGCAGAACTGACATTTTAAAAGTAATTCACCCATGATTACCATGAGAAGGATTATCTCCCCACAGTGTAAAGTGGCCAATATTCGCTTTTTACTCATGTCCCCATTTCAGTAGATGAGATGACAGAAAGAAATTAGAATGTTTGAGAAATAATAAGCTTAAAATCTTAGCAAAATGTACTAAGAGAAAGTGTTATCACTTAGTATTTTGGAAAAAGAAAGAATTAGTTTCAAAAAGGGATATTTTCCAGCTAAAATCTAATAATTGCTTAATGATGCATCTTTTTGTAAATATTTGTCATGAAAGCTTTCTGAACAACTTGAAAAATAACTTGCTTTGATTTCTATAGTTCTGTCAGTGAAAAGCAGAATATTGTGTAAATATTGACGAATTCTATTGTAGTGTCTTCTTGGGGGACAAAATTCTTGCTTTAGATTTTGCTTTTGCATCTATTTTAAAATAGTTTATCCCAAATCAACTTATTTGCATTAAGAATGTGAATAAGAGGAGTTACAAATCATGCAAAACAAAAGAGAAATCAATTATCTTTATTATCAGTATCAAGATAGAATTAAAGGTTACATACAAACTTGCGTTTACATAGGTTCAAGGCAAGACACTTGATTATTTTTTTCTTCTTATTTTAAGCTTTGTGGAACCTCCTGTTGCCTTAATGATTTTTTCTCCTTAGTTTTAAACCAATGCTTAGTCTCTTATTTTATTCTTGGTTGATTAAATCAGAATTTCCTGATTAAAAAAAAGTTTAGTGAAACACATTGACTCTTACTCAGCATCGTTTGCCTGTCGTGAGTTTGTAATTATAAAAAACAATGAAAGTGTGTTGGTGCTAATGCATGGACTTAAGTGTGGGGTAAAATGGAGGATCATTGCGGCAGATGTATACATATGGAAAATAGCAAACTTTTTAATACAATGCATAGATTGAAAAAAAGTCAATAGCCTTGCACTTTTAGTGTTTGCAGATGCAGCATAGTAGTAATTATTAGCTAAATTTCCAAATCCTGACATTCTAGGAAAGCTACTATTTATGCCTAGATGATAATAAGGCAGGAAATAAGAGAACTATCCTATTAAACAAATCCCACTCACAGGAATTTGTAAGGGTTATTGGCAAAAGCCTATTCTATAGTGTAGCCCTAATGTCAGATGTGCCAAAACCAACAAATGAAGCAATCTCCCTAAGTGGAGAAAAACTAAAAGAAGGAATACATTTAAGGAGACTTTTTTTTTTTGATTTTGAGCAATAGGCGTTCCACGATTTTTTTTATAATCAAGACAATTACATAGTAATTTGGGTTAGAATGCATGCCCAGTTCCCCATCTCAAAACCCAATTTGTTACCACCTGTGGCTATTTCTATTAAAAAAAAAAAGAAACATAATTACTATGAGTCTCAGCAGTCTTAGAGTAAATTTTTGCAATTACAATACCTCCCTTGGGCAGATGTGTGAAAATGGCAGATTAATTCCTGCCAGGATCTTTCTGTTCCTCGTGCATTTTTAGGTTTGGTGTCACCTGCTTATTAGAGTGGCTCTGTTTGCTCTGGTTAAAGGTTATGTCAGTGTTTCCATAGTAAATCTCTAGAAATGAAGATCCACAAGTCAGCCATTAAATTTTGCCTTAGGCGAAAAGTTGACATGTAACATGTCAGCAAAGGAGCGGATAATATTTTCCAACATGCTCCTCTGTTGCCTGGTTAAGTTTGAATTAGATGGTAGTAAGCCCATTGGCAGTGTTGAGAGAGCAGGACTTAGACCAGCAGGTGAAAAGAAAAGTGCAGTCTTTTCAACTGTGAAATAATATCTAATCAGCAGAAATCAATGGAAGTATTTTTATTCTATGCTTGATTCTAAAGCTACTTAATGCATAAGAATTTTAAAGAGCCATAATACAGATATTGAGACTGGATGGCTAAGGAGACTGAACACTCTATCAATTTCTATTCATTCCTTCTTTTGGTTGTGGTGTGTAAACTCCATTTTTAACCAAGATCTAATTGATCTACTCACAAATTAGTGAATGTTATTAAATATGAACAGTTTTAAACCTATGGATCAGGGTTGTAACTCTTTATTAGTAAAGGTAATTTGTCACAAAGAGGTCTAGATAGCAGAACATTTGAGGACAGGAACCACATCCATCTTGTTTGTCACTATAGTTGAGAGAATCCTGCACGGTTTCTAGTACATAGTAGGCACTTAAAAGTATATGAATTCTTTGTAATTGGATCTGATCAGTGTTCAGATATGAGCTGTAGCTTGGATTCAAACCTAGAAATTACTAAGGACAAAGTCTAAGTTATTATTTATATAAACATACTGAAATAATGACCTGCTGGTAAATAATTTATTTGAAGGTGGCATATTTTGATAATTTTTATTTATAGTTGTTACCTTTTTAATAACTACAAAGAAAATTCCTATACAACTCTATTGATAATATTACAAGTTCATGGAAAAAAACAGGTGAACAAGGTTCAAATTATGAATGTCAAGCTTTCACAGAATTTGTTTATATATATATACACACACATGTATTTAAATGCATAAATATATATACAGTATGGCAAGAGAAAATAGTGTTGGTAAGAGCATATCTCCCATCTTTTGTCCCATTTGTTGGTATAGTTTATAAAGTATTGAAACTATGCAATTCAGATGTTATCTATGTTTGTTAAACCTTTAAAGATCACAAAGCTCTAGTAAATTATTAAGAAACTAATGTGATCCTTTTTCTATAGATTAATTACATTTAAGATATTTATATTAATGAAGACTCTCCATAAAATGTAAATAATTTCTTTCCATATGATTTTTCTAATGAAATGAAATTATAGATAAATCATAAATAATAATTTTAGGATTACATTTATTTGTATTTGTTGATGTATAATTTTATGATTTAATCACTTTGGTACCAACAATTTGCCATCTGATAATGGGAAAAGAAAATCACCATGGGCGATTAGCAAATGCAGGTAATAATAATAAACAAACTTACAAAGTTTTTCTTAAAATTTCAGAATTTATCTTGTGTAGGTGGTATGAAATTTTCATGCACATATTGAGGAAACATAAGAAAACATTCATATAAACAGTGTGTTGCCCATTTCAGTGTTGTTATTTAAAATAATCTACGACCTGCAGAGTTGTTCCACTCCTAATCATTCATTCAATTAATAAATAATGAAATAATTTAAAAAGCTCTTAACTGAAATAATTTACTACTTTTAAGCTATCCCGTGACTTAATTACTATTTATTTGAATTTTAAATTTTAATTGCAAAATCCATATCTAACAAGACAGAGCTTTGATAGAATAAAAGCTTCAAGGAGAATAAGCTTTCAAACTGTATTAAAAATTTAATTGTCCCCATTTGCCAGAGAGGCTGGGATACAAAATGAAGGAAAAAATACTAAAAAAGAGCATAGAATATAAATTTAAGAAGTTTAGGATTCACTGTCAGTTAACATTCATAAAGCAGAGAAAGACTTTCTGAAAGATTAAACTGATAGTGTTAAATATTACGTAAGATAAGATCACAAATAATAAGTTCGCAAAGGGGACATTTATATCCACAATTATCTAAACATTATAGTTCAAGCCCTTCTGTAAATTTACGCTGGAATATTTGGCATTTGGGGAAAGAAGGCACATAGCAATCAGTGCTGCTCTGGCCAGGTGGGATGCTTAGCTAGGTCTTGGTTTCATGTCGTCCAAGAGGCCTAAGTACTGGGAGCAGAAATTCTCTCAGACAGTCGATCAGAAGCTGGGCCTGTAAGATTCCATAATCTGCCGAATTTTACTCATTTTTCTGAATGTGCTCCTTCTTGAACTGTCATACATGCTTTCTTTTAAAAAATACAGTTTAGAAATCTACTGGAAATATGACTTCCAAACAATGTTCGCAAAAAATGTGAATGTTTTGCAAATACACGTTTTCATTCATTTATGTTAGTCTTCACATAAAACCATATAATCTAAAAACATATTTCATTATTTAAAAACTTTAAAAAATTGCTTATTTGAAAAGTCTCAAAACACATAATTGAAGGGAAGCAAAGGAAAGGAATTATTTGCGTTTTGTTTTAACTTGTTCTAATTAGTTTCTCCTTATCCTTGCCATCTGGTCTCTTTTCTGTGATATCCATTTGAAAATATATTTTTACAGAGATACATTAAGAACCTTGTATATTTATATCTAATGTAAGTATTTTTTAAACATTTGGATATATATGTTGATGAGACCATGGTGGTGTTTATCACCAGTTTTATCTTTACCTCTTTCTTCATTTGGACCCGAGATTCATGTAGCTGATTTTATATGCTGGACCTATATAGTGGTGGGATGGTTCTGAAATGGATTGGATTGAATAGTATTATGTTTAGCATTATTAGAATGCATTTAATAGACAAGAAACTTTTGATTATTAAAATAAAAGCTTCTTGGATTTCCTTTAATCTAGACTTGAGTATATATTTTAAGAGGTAAAATGTTGATTTTTCTCTTATATAAAAGCTATAAAGTAAACCTCTCCATAGGATTCCCTCTTCCTGTTGTCCGGGCAAGAGTATGCACTACTGAGATATAGTAGAGATAAAACCTTCCATCTGCCACTCCTGAAAGTAGAAAGTTTAATATTTTTACCTCCTAATAAACCTTCTTTATATGTTTATACTTATGCAGGTCAGAGAAATAGACTAACATATCAGTTCATAATGTAAGGAAAGGAAATTTACAGTGAAACTTAGTCAACATATTCCTTAAAATTATTTTCTTTTGAAGTTTTCCGTTGAGGCTCGGTGAAAGTAAACTTTATTTTAAATACTCATCATTTAACTAGAGAAATCAAATCTCCAAGACACATCTGTTATTTAATGATATTATAGTTTGGGTTTTATTTGGTGGAAGTGTGGGATGGTAATGGAAAGGCACTAGGAGTGGGAGAAAGAAAGGAGCTCTGATTCAATATCCCCAGGTAATATGATATGAATAATTGGAAAATGGAGATATCATTTCAGTTGGTTAATTGTGATAAACCTATTATCTTGTTAGAGCATTAAGGTAGAATCAACATGTTGGGAAACAGATAAAACGTGCATGAAAGCATTTAAAATTCAATCATTAGGTTTCATTGCACCCATCTGCTCCCAGGAAATATAACTGGAAACTCAATTCATTGGCCTTTACCTGCCATTTTGGACCATAGTTTCAAAATCTATGTTTTCAAGTTGGACATTTGAAGTTAATTTGATAAGAGCTATATTCAGTACATTTTTAACCCAATTACCTTTTTGAACAAAATTTGAAAAAATAAAATCAGGCTTAATGGACTGGTGTATATTTGACAAAGAGTCAGCATAGTTATATAATGCTGGATCTGGTTAAAGCAACTAATGTTCGACTTCATTAAGGTTTCGATTAATTAGAGGGACTGCTGAACTTTTTACTGTCACTTTATGCACGAACTCCTGCTTCTCATTAATTATTCTCCGGGTCCATATTACACTACATTTATACTTACAACATCCCAATTGCACTAAAATTACATACCATGGCGTAAGAAAAAAGCAGTATTTAGTATCAGGTGGTTGCTCTGAATTTCAAAAATTTTGGCATCTCCCCCAACCCCTTTTGTCACTATGAGTGTGATACCACAGAACCTTCCTAAAATGTTTCTTATGTCTTCATTTATGAGGGTGATATATGATAAAATTATACGCTTAATATAAGAAGTGCATTATGTAAATTGATCATGATCTCTTGTCAGCATTTGTGTACTGCTCTCCTCACTAAAGTTCATATAAGCTGGAAAAGAGTCATGATTAGACAGCTGTTTCTTCAGCCTACAAGATCAAATTTCTGAAATATTTATATAGTGATGAGCCAGATGTACACAGCTTAACCTTATAATCCCATTTCACAGCTTTTCCAAATACTTGGAAACTTGTTAAGTATGAAGCTGATTATTTTGGCAGCATATCTCCATTAATAGGATTCAGATCTTCCCTGTTTACAAGTGAGTGCTGTTAATATAATCTAGTATATTAAATCAACAGGGAAACTGAAAAAGTAGAACCTATCCAAGTGCTAATTGACACAGAAGCTTGTTCTAAAGCTTTTTAATGTGCTTTTATTCACTTCATAATTCCCGAACACACATGGCACAGGTGAATGATGTAAATGTTTTGGATACTATGCTACTACCATTTTGGTGCAAAGCAGTTACTGCTCAGATCTTCCTACTTCTATCGTAATCTTGATATAAGCCACATAAGACTATACATCTGCCCTTTACAAATATTCCTTTCAGCATCATTTCAACTGCAAGGCTTACTGTCATTTGACATGTGAAATTATTTCAAATGCACTCATCTTTTTTTTTTAATGAATAGAGGCAATACAGAGTAATGTAATAATGTGTCATGATTTTCATTATGCTTATTTATTGGTCCTGCAATAATAGACGGAGAACTTATTGTTATGCTTTCAGCTTGAGTTATTTATGCGCTGTGCTACGAGGTGCTCCGTTTCAGATTTGTGATGTTCTGTCCTCTCAAGAAAAAGGATATCAGGATCTTTAAATCACATTAGACTAAGGCAAGAGCTTTATACTTTGACTTTTTTAAATTAAGTGAATAGCTTTTATAAACTACCTGACTCTGCTTGAATAAACTCATGCTCCTTCAGAGGGAGGAAAAACCTGTTTTTCAAACTATATATGATAACCTGATTCCCTGTTTTGAGAAGAAGGAAAGAGAAAGGAGACTATCAGCAAAGAGAACAATCTTGCTTTTTCATTTCTTTTTGGGGAAAATTATTTACTTTGTGTTTTATATTTAGACAAAATGTGTCTAATGCACCAATAAGAAGACATAATATTTTTTAAAAAGCATAGAATTAGGTAATCTGTAAGGAAGAGTTCTTCAAGGACAATTGAGATTTAAATATTTGAGATTTTTGGACCCTTGGTTTTTTTTGTTCCATGCAGATATTCCAAAGATGGAGCTGCTCCACTGACACTGTGTCTCTAGACTTGTGGAGCTGAGATTCAGGCACTGCTCCGCTAGTGCCTTTGGATTTCAACTACTCTATCATTGAACTGGCAATTTGTAGTCAGCCTCCAGGGATGAATTGGCTACATCTGACTGCAGGGCAGTTACTCCTTTCCTGTTTGATGTTTAGAAAGTCAATAGTTTCCCTAGAAGAGACTTCATTCATGGGGAAAACAACTATTGCACAACTCTGATATGCAAAAATCTAAATTTTTGCACTAAAATAACTTCAAGTTGTTTTCCAGTATATGTCTTTGAATTTCTTTTTCATTTTTTTCAAAATTAAATGACTGCATTTTTTGCCTAATTTTAAGAGAAATTCTTACTAACTGAAAATATGCTACTGAAAAACCATATCTAAAACAGTGCCTGGTGTATAGAACTCATTATGTACTTGTGGACTGAAATTAGGGGAATTTGCGTTTAGAAAGTGGTAAATGCTCATAATCTGGTACTCAGAGGTAGCTATTGCTAAATTTTTTGTGGTTCGGATCCACTATCCCTTTTCTAATTACAAAATCTAAAGGACTCAGATCTGAACTGATTTAAAGCTATTTTTAATCTTTATTTGTTCCACTTAGTGTTAATATTAACATTTTTTACTGAAGAAACATCAATATGTTCAATTTTGAGGTGTTGTACCAGTCCCTGCTGGCATGAGTAATACATGACATATACAAAAAAATATCATTCTGAAATATGAAAGAGCTGGGATTACAAAACATGTCTGGATGCAAGGGTTTAGAATAAGGGATTGTGAACCTGTGTATCTTCCCACTCCATATGGGCATGTGTGCATGAGCTCACTAGATTTTTTACAAAAAGTGGTATATACTAAACATAATAAATTAAGCTGCTTTTTGCTTAAAATTATATAAATATATCAAAGACATCTTTCCATGTCAATGATATAGTATCATATTATCTTAACAATTGTGGAATTCTGGGTCAATTTAATGGATATATTCATTTAATCAGTTACTCTCTGATGGACAGATTCTTTACACTGAGATTTTATTCCCACTGTTCTTCGTTTAAAAAACAAATTAGCTTTTCAGTCCAGAGAAAGTTGTTTAACTGTTTTCTTTTTCTTTCTTATCAGGTGTAATAATATTTGCTATTCATAGGGGTGTCTTAGGAAGTAAAGATGAAATATGATTATGCATTCAAGACTGATCGATACTAAATGCTGAATGAATATTAACACGTATTATTATTGTTGTTAACAGGAAATGACATAAAACATTCTGAAGCAATTAAACTTTAGAGCACCGATATGCAGACATATTCTCTGTAAAAACAATATTTTGATTGGCCTAAATGCTAGCAATTGTACGAGAGTACAGTTTTATTCCAGTGTACTTAAAATTATTAAAAAAGTAATTTTACTGGAATGCTAATTTGTTTTCTTGAAAATTTCCATTTTGACGTCTCTAAACCAGGATTGGCCACTTTTGTCTTAATGTTAAGTAGACCTTTTAAAAAAAGACCAATTGTTGATAGACTTTCTTGCAAAAATTGGTTTCCAGATATGTTAAACTTCTTAAACTACCAAAATGAACTCTGAAATGGAAAGATGTTGTCTTCCTTAAGAACTGTGGTTTTTATGCAGGAAGAGCTTGTAGGAAAAGAAACCTCACACCAGGTAGAAACTGCAAAGAAGTTTTCACAAAGAACTATTGTAGGGCAACGAATACTAGAAAGTTAGAGACATGTGATAGCATTTGATTTCATTTGCACTTCTTTTCATGTGAGAAAATTGAAGCTCAGAAATGCTACCCAAGTGTATACAGCTAGCTAGGAATAGAGAAATTTAAGGGTGTTGCTCCTATACCAGCGATATCATGTTCGACATGCATGTATGTTGAATTATCTGTGGAGTCCGAGAACATCTTATCACGTGAATACTTCTGTTATGAAGTACTGCACTGAGTTCCTAGACTTTACATCAATTTGGAAGAGAATTCTCCAAGACCTCTACATATTAATCATCAAAACTTCTGCTGGAATTATGTATAACACATTGCCACAAAGTCTTTCAAATGAGGAACCAGCAGTAGTTTCAAGAGATTCTCTAGTTTGGTCTTATATAATATAGTGAAAATATTTCTAAATTTTGGAGACTCCAGAAGCAGCCAGGGATTCTCAGATATGATCATAGACCTGGCTTTGATCCTTTTATTCTAATCAAAATTGTTCAGTAGACCTAATTGCTTTTATCTGTGTTTGATCTAATTCAGAGCTGAACAGTTATAGGAACAAAACTATTTAAGGAGGTATGACCTGGTATTAGAACTCTGGAGGGAGCACTGATGAGCAAGCGTTATTAAAATAAAAATAATAAATCTGTAGAATACAGCAGACAATGGTAAATAGAATAAAATAGAAAGAAAAGCACAATACACACAAAAGCGAGATGAATTATATAGTACTTGCAGGTTTTTTTATTTAAAAGAGTGCCAAAATTTTTAGTCAAATGAAACTTGTTTATATTTCTTCGTCATATTGCAACCTCCAGCTAGCCTTTCATTAATTCCACAGGCCTCAAATTCTCCATCCATGTATTAGAAATAATTATAATGGCCCCCGCTGGTTTAAAGGAAATTTAGAAGGGTTGAAATATAGTGATGAGATAACCCTGTGAAATGTACAAGGAAGCAAAGGAGACAAAGGACCAAGAACCGAAGAATACTTTCCTCTGGCAAAGAATGGGTTACTTACTCTTCTTCTAAGTACACTCTAGAGGAACTTGTAATACACTTCAGGAAACTTCATGCGTCTAAGTGCATTTTGTTTTCAGGTGTTGCCATGATGGTGCTGTTTCCACAGTTTTAAGAGTTTGAAATTGAATGTAAACATGCCACAAATCACCTAACACTGAAATCCACTTATAAAAATGTGAACAATTTTTCAATCAGGCGCCTTCCAAATGCATACTCTGTGAGGCAAATCTGTGTCCTACAGAGGATGAAAATGATTTGTGATTTTTTTCCCTAAACTATAACCTAGGTAAGCATAGTGCATATATGAAAATGCCCTATTAGTATTTTATCTACAGGATTGAGTACAGTAAAAATTTTAATTATATAATTAAGAGCTGAGGCAATCCTTTTAAGCCAGGAGCCTGAAACTTTTTCTATTAAGGGCCAGATAGTAAATATTTTACAGCTTGTGGGCCATATGATTTCAGTCATAACTACTCAACTCTGCCATTGAAGCATGAAAGCAGCCATAAATAACAGATAAATGAAAGGGCATGGCTGAGTTCCAATAAAACCTTATTTTCAAAAATAGATAGTGGGTCATGGGCCAGAGTTTACCAACCACTGTGGTAAGGCATTACTAATGCCTTACTATTAGGTATATAGTTAATAATATAGTTAAATATTGCTAATATTTTAATATGTTAATACATTAATAATATTCTTAATAATATAGTTAAATATTGTTAACAATATTTCTTAACTTTTTACCATTTGTGTGTTTCTAAAAAAATTACACCATGTACATTATAAAAAGTTTCTAACAAAATCAAAATGTTGTTTCAAAACTAGAAGAATACAGACCTATTGTTTCATGAAGTGGTTGTCTAGGTAAGATTGCTTCTTTCACTAGAAGAAAAAAATTCTTGGAATTAGAGTCTTCAAGCAAAGGAAGAGCTGGGGATGTTTGAATTAGGTCTTAAGTGAAAATCTGATAAAGATTAGAGATACTTCATTTCATTTTGTGCTAATGTTTAATTAAAAATATGTTAATATTAGTAAAGATACTTAGCTTTATTTTAATTTCAGGTATGAGCACCAACCGAAAATAGACTCTTTCCATTGAATCATACATTTTAAATGTGATACTCACTCTTGTGTTTCAGAGAGAAAATGATAAATAGTCTAGTGAACTAAAACTCATGTTTGATTAATAATTAATTTTTCCTCAAATTTAGGAATGCCTTTTCCTTTGTAATAGTATTTCTGAGGACAAGTTTTCTAAATTACATGTATGTTATTGCCTGAATTTCCATAGTTGTACTCTCAACTTACTCTTGTGTTTTCAAACTAAAAATTAAAATCCAATGGGCACATTTTTTTGGAAATTTAAATTTTTATGTAAGTTTTGCTTTTTGGAAGGGGTTAGTAAATTATCTTTGAAATCCATGCAAAAAGTTGAGGACTTAAAAATTCTCCCAAAGTATTTACTAATTTCTTGTAAAATATATTGGTTGATTAGCAGTTGGCTGAATTATTGATTATAATTATAAAGAGTCAAAAATTCTCTAGGCCTATCAAGAGTTAGAGGAAGGAAAAAATTAGAAAGGTGTTGCCTCATTCAATTTCACCTTGAATGCCTCCTATTTTTCTTTCCTTCTGTTAGAAACTGGAATGCATCCATGCAGGTGATAACTTGAAAAGCTGATGCAAAATCAGACACGAAACTGACCTTGTTGATAAGTTTTTCTCTCATTTGCAAAATATAACCTATTATCGAAATAATAGTTGACACTATCTTCTGATTGACAGTTTAATATTTTGAGGAGCAAGTCTGGTGAATTATGTTTACCAAAATTATTACATTCATGATATTTTTAATTTTAGTGTGTTGTCGAAAACTTTGCTTATCAAATGAATAACAGACATGCAATTCAGTTCACCTTTTAAATTAGTTATTTGTTTGGGAATCTTACATAATGGTTGATTAAATGTAATATTTTAAATTTCTTTTACACTTTAAAAAGTAAGTGTTCAGAAGTGCCTATTTGTACAATTTATGTGACTATAATGATAGTAAGTAAACATGTAGTTAAGCCCGCTGTATGCATTAGAATATTTGATAATAAATGGCCATTATTATTAAACTGTAGTTTAGGTCTAGGAAAAATCTAGTTATTGGTGTTATATGTAATGTTCAGCATATTAAAATGATTTACATGGAAATATAGAAAGGTGAAAGTGCAGACTTTCAAAGAGCTCTCTTTTTATTAGAGGTGATAGCAGTACTATTTTTGCATAGTATGTAACAATTTTTAAAAGCATTTTCAAGGCAAGTTACATTCATTTCTCATTAACTTATTTCTAAAAGTATTGAGATGGATCATTATTTTTCCCTGTTTCTCAGAGAGGCAGCACAGCAACTGACTGGTGCCGGCTGTCTCTGGCAAGTGTTGTTGTTCTACAATGAATTGAGTCTGTAATGGGCAACTTTATGAAAGTCACTTAGCTGCAGTTTCTCTGTTAAAAAAAGTAAGATGTGGACAATAACACTACTGTGTATCCTAGGGCAATTCAGAAGAATGAATCATGAGTATCAATACTACTGTTTTGCAGATCCTAATATAAGACAGCATACTCCAAATCTCCTAGCACAGTGTGCACAATGACGCTATTTACATACATTTAGATTCAGTGCAGTGTAGTTTCAAAGCATGTCTATATTAGCTAAATACATTAGACTAAGAACTGGTTTGAATCTACATAATTCAATTTGTAAAAATTTCCTTTTGCTTATTACCAAGTTCCTAAAAATTAATAAAATAAGATTTTAAGGAAAAGTATCTTGCAGAAGACTCAGCATTCATAGTGGTAATAAATAAAATAATGTGTCACCAATTTGTCTCCTTCCTTGTTCTATCCTTCTGTTCATGTGTCGAGAATTCTAGAAGTTCAGGCTTGTAATGAGTTTTCATTGGCTGTATATGAGTGTTGAGTTCTTCATCTTGGAGGGCTGATTGCAGGGGATCCCATTTTAGGTATTCCTTCCAGTGGGAAGATCCTTCAGTATTCTTAATAGAGATGGAGAAGGAACATGATAGGAGGAAAGCAGAGAAGTCTCCTAAGATGGAATGTCTGGTTGAGAGAGAGCAAAAAACAGGAAAGCAAACAACTCCAAACTCCCTTCGCCACCATCACCACTGGAAGAAAAAGGGAAGACTGGGTATTGGATAGAGTTGAGATGGAGAGGCTGACTGTACCAAAGAGAATGGGTTAATTGGGGGATGTCAAAATTAGCAACGCTGAAGTAAATGTGGATTTTTTCCTAAGACATGAACTCGTGGTGTAATGCTGTGCCATTGCCAATGAGAAAGCACATCTAGCATTCAGTGGCACCTTAGTGACCTCTGGGCCCCAAGCTTCAGAAATACATAAAAAGAATGTGCAGCCTTCTCTATTTTGCATGCTTTCATAGATAACAATTATCACTCATCTTACCTTTTGATTATCTCGATTTTCTTCTCTCTTGTCAAAGATGATATTCTTCAAGATTCATAAATTACATAATTAAATTCTAGCACAGAATTTATTATTGAAGTTATCAGTTTCACTTATAAAAGAGTTAATATTTGCAAGAAGTTTTACTATACAGCCACATCACTTTAAAAAAATCATCTAAATCATCCTAATTGAGCAGTAGACTTAAAATTCTAACTTACAAGATGTGACTGTCCTTTTTCTCCCATTTTTAATTTATAATAATGCTAGTTTTTCTAAATGTGGTACAAACTTCTCTTGGTTTTATTATGCCTTTAGTAACAAAACACAAATGTCAACCACACTATACTTGTGTAAAATGTATTATTGTGAAAATCGCTGATAACTACAGTTATTGCCATACTTCATGCACTTTAAAAATTCCAAAGCCATAGGTGCTGTCAGATAACTTTATAAGTAGTGGCTTAAAATGCTGTTGCCTACTTCAGCAATGTACAAAGAACCACACCATATATTCTGTTGAAGGCAAAACTATCAGAAGCAATGTCGGTATGAAAAGGCTAAAGTGAATTATTTGTGTCTTAACACTCCATTGTGTTCAATCTGCTGCAAAGAGAATACTCGTTATCACTGTGAAAAGCAGTCACTTTGAATTAAGGGAAAAGTTCAATTTATTTTGTTTTCAACCAATAGCATCCATATGTGCAATCAACCTTGTGTTCCTAATTCAAAGGAATTTTCAAAATTCCACTCCCCTGTACTCCTGGATTAGGAATGATCATCTAAGTATAACTGAAGCTATAATGATATGATTTAATACCATAAGTAAACATCCAACCCCAAATTAGTCTGTGAGAGTTAAGTTGCTCTCTTAATGATGACTTTAAAGAGTTGAAGACGTACTTTCATTTTTTTTTTAATAATTCCTATTCTAGATAAATACCTCTAGAATTAAACTTTCTTCATATTTGTATTGCAACTTTTGGGAGATCCTCTTGGCATTTGACATACTTGTCTTTACTCTCTAGTATATTACAAATTTATGAAGACAATGTTGACACAAACATATAAAGTTTATATAGATAAATGCAAAAAATAGATTTAATATTATGTATAATTATTGAGGCAAATGCTTCTAGAACCTGGTGCAAAATGTTGCATCTTTTCTTCCTCAGTTTCTAATCTGCTGTCAGTTATATCTAGTGTATTGTTAATTTCAAATATTGTGGTTTTCATTTTTAGAAGTTCCATTTGGGTCTTTTTTATATCATCTATTTCTGTCCTTCAGGCGCGAGATTAAGATGAGACAAGGAGGTACTTAGGGCTCAAAATTTAAGGAGGCACTTATGCTCAGGGCCATGCTTTTACATTCTTGACCATACTTTTAATATTCTAATAGATTTTAAAGGTCCTTATTGGTTAATTCTGTCATTTGTTTCTTGCCTAGATCTGTTTCTATTGATTGATTTTTCTCCTACATATGAGTTATATTTCCTGGTTTATTGCATGCCTTGTAATTCCTGATTAGATCTCAGATATTGTGAATTTTACATTGTCGAATGCTGGATTTTTTTATATTGCTTATGGTCTGAGCTAAATGTGTATTTATGGAATGAATTTACCTATTGGGCCTCTGTCCCAAAGGTCTCCTCTTTGGTGAAGAAACTGACATAGAAAGGCAAAAGAATATCAAGAATGCCAGCAATTTATAAACCATTGCCTCTTGTGTTTCCACATGAAAGATTCTGGAAATGCAAAGAGCTGTTTGGTTTGTCAAAATTGTTCTCTCCATTGGAAATTTCCTGACTGTCCCATGACTCTATATTGGGAAATATAGGATAATACTGGCAAATTAGCACCAAGGTGTTGAGCAACATTTACTTAAATAGTACCTCTGATGGTGAAAACTAATCATAGAATCCAGTTTCCTAATGCTCACGTTATTCTTCTCTCTTCCTTTTTCAGGGATACATTTGAAGAATAGCATTCTGATATTTTTTCTTAGAAATTTATTTGAAATAAGACTCAAAATAATGAGGTTTTAATTTTTCTCATCCTACAGTTGTCTCATTTTTCTAGATACCTAAGTCTTGCTTTAAAATTTACCAGACTTTCATCCAATTATCATTATTTCATGATCATTACAGTGCTGCGTGTAGGATTTTAAATAATAAAAAAGTTATAACAGGAATTGTGTTATATAACTAAGAAAATTTCATATATCATCTCATATAAAACATAAAAGCACACATTTTAGGTAATGTTATCCTAGTTTTACACCAAAGTTGTAAAATTATTTTGTGTACACTTTGTACAATATTTTGCCTAGCTTTGGTACATCTTAGATGCTAATCATTTCATACTAAATTTCTTTAGCGTCTTTACAAAGGTTTTCTATTCATTTGCTTCCAAATGCAAAATTGATTTTAAGAGGCATTTTCTAAGTTCAAAAACTCATCATTTCTGAGGATGGATCTCAGTTTTTCACGATAAAGCCATGTTTGTTTCCTGCATTGAAAGGAAAAGCTACTCTTTGCCATAAATGCAGTCTTAAATCTTTCTTTAAAGTACTTTTTTTTTTGTAGTTGGGTAAACAGGAACTGCACACAAGAAAAACAAATTTGAAAGAAATGAAAATTGAGCTAAAGAATTCATATTTAAATATTTAAGGTGACAGTCTTATAGGGCTGTTGCTTGGGTTTGCTAGTGTGGCTAAATGCATCTTTATATCCCAAATCAATTTGTAGTCTGTCCAAATGAATATGGGATTTATACGTGGATTTTAAAAGTTGGCAGAGTATACCTTTAAAAGTCAAAGTTCAGAAAAACTCTTTATTGAGAATATTTAGTAAAAGAACTTGTATTTTTATAATTCTCAATGAGACAGAAGAATCCTCAGCATCTATGAGATGCAGATGATCACTGTAGATATATTTTTAGAATTACTTTTTATTAGCACACAGTAAAATGAACATTTTTTCAGTTTAGAGTTCTGTGTGTTTTGTTCGTGTATAGCTTCATGAGACCCCACCACAATCAGGATACTAAACAGTTCTGTCCCCCGAAAATCTTCCTCATGCTGTATCTCCATAGGCAACTTTAACCCCTGGCAACCACTGATCTGTTCTTCATCATAATAGTTTTTGCTTTTTTTGAGAAGTCCTATCAATGGAATTATACAGTTTGCAATTTTCTGAGACTAGTTTCTTTCACTCAACATAATGCTTTTGAGATTCATCCAATTTGTGATATCAATAGTTCGTTTATTTATTGCTAAATTTCCCATTGTGTATATGAACCATGGTCTTCCTATTCACCTGTTGAAAGACATCTGGGTGATTCCAGTTTTGGCAAAGAGAGCTCCTGTAACTATTCATGTACAAATTTTGTGTAAGCATAGTTTTGATTTCTTTAAAGTAAATACCAAATTGCTGGGTCATTTTGCATCTTTTTTTCCCCTGCAAATCATGCTTTTGGTATCATGTCTAAGAACTCTAACACTAGGTCACAAATATTTTCTGCTTGGTTTTCTTGTAAAGTTTTGCAGTTTTATGTTTTACATTTAGATCTATGATCCACTTTGTTTTGTTTTTTTTAATAAAATGTGAGGTGGAGGTTGAATTTCATTTCAACTTTTAATTTTTTAATTATCGGTGGAATTGCCTTTTTG
The DNA here is from genome assembly GCF_041296265.1 of Equus caballus. NCBI lineage: Eukaryota > Metazoa > Chordata > Mammalia > Perissodactyla > Equidae > Equus > Equus caballus. The sequence goes on from NC_091700.1 coordinate 53,920,835, forward strand.
AAACTTTGTCAAAAATGAATTGGCCATATTTGTGTGGGCTGCTTCTGAACAGTCTCTTCTGTTTCGTTGATCTATGTGTCTTTTCCATTGACACACTACACTATCTTGATTGGTGTAGCTTCATAGTAACTCTTAAAATAGGATGGTGTAATTTGTTCACTTTATTCTTCTTTTTCAAAATTATTTTGGCTATTATATTTTCCATATGAATTTGAGGATCCTATTGTTTATATCTACAGAAAATTGTGCTATTAATATGAATGGAATTATGTTACATGTATAGATTATTTGAGGAGCATTAACATCTTTTCCATTTTGTGTCTTCCAGTCTGTAAAGATGATATATCTCCCCATCTATGTAGGTCGTCTTTGATTTATTTCATCAGTTTTTGTAATGTTCAGCATACAGATTCTGTATGTGTTTTTTAAAAATATTTATTTGATAAGTACTTGATTTTGGGGAACTTTTATAAATGTATTGAATTTTGAAATTTTGGTTTCCAATAGTTCATTGCTAGAATATAAAGAGATGATTGATTTTTGTATGGTGACCTTGAATGTGACAGCTTTGCTTAACTTATTAATTAGTTCTTGAAAGTGTTGTTTGTTTGTTTTTGTTTGTTTTGATTCTTTCTTATTTTCTTCCTAAACAATAATGTTATCTGTGAATACAATAACATTGTGAAAATTTTTTTCTCTTTGTTTCCAATTTGTGTATCCTTTATTTGTTTTTCCTGCCTTATTGAACTTACTAGGACTTCAGTACAATGGTGAATGGAAGAGGTGAAGGCTAGGGTGAAAGTTTTTAATCTTTCACCAGTAATATGATGTTAGTTATAAGGTTTTTTTTGGTAGGCACCCTTCGCTAAAGTTGAGGAAGTTTCCTTCTGTTCCTATTTTGCTGAGAATTTTTATCATTAATAATATTGAAATTGAATTTTGTCACATGCTTGATATATTTTTAAAATTTCTGTTTTTAATATTTTAGTGGTAAAAACATCTATTTTGACCCACTTTTACTATCCATTTTCAATTAACTTCTTTGAGCACATATAAGTGGTCATATTAAATTAATCTACTTCCACAAATAAAGAGCTTTCCCAATTTCGGCTGACATCATTCAGTTTCGGTAGGTGTTTTCTTTTGGTCTTTCTCAGAGAGGCTTGTTTTTTAAGTCATGATTTTTATTTTTTTGGAGAGGAAGATTGGCCCTGAGTTAACATCTGTGCCAATCTTCCTCTATTTTGTAGGTGGGATGTGGCCACAGCATGGCTTGATGAGCAGTGTGTAGGTCCACGCCTAGGATCTGAACCTGTAAACCCTGGGCTCCTGAAGCAGAGCACGGGAACTTAACCACTACCCCACTGGGCTGGCCCCGTGATTTGTTTTTTAGAGTTCTAATAGCATGAGCAAATTGTAGAAGATAGTGTATCTTAGGAATAGTTTATTATTGACCACTGCTGATAAAAATTCTGGTTTTGAATATCTTTTATAAATTTGCTACAATTTGCTGAGCACTAGTAGAGAAAATGCATAAAAGCAAATAATCAAAGAAACCATTCATATCGTGCAGACTTTATCTAATTTGTGCATTTGTTTACTTTATTACTTGTTTATTTCTTCATGTTTTCTGTACAAAGGAAAGTAAAGAATATCTAAATTTCTATCTTCATCAAACAAAATAACCAGAAACAAAAAAATAAAACTAGGAGAGCACACTCAGTCTTATAAGTTAGTTCTGATCTGTTTTTTTATGAGCAAATAATCACTTATAAAACACCAAAACTTTTGTCTTTTTATTCCTGACTTTGGAATAGATCAAAAAGATCTTCATATCTAAAGTATCTACTTTAGAACTTTTCTGTAACAGCCCACCAATTCCGGCTACACTTTTTAAAATAATAAACAAGAAAATAATAGTTAAAAGTCACTGATTCAAATTGAGTTTGAGGGGAACACTTTCTAGTAATCAGTTTGTATGGAAGAAGATAAAATTTTCAAGAGTTGTAAATATTCACATTTTATTACTCTGCTGAGACCCAAAAAACTACAAGTGTCTGACTTCAAATTTTACTTTCTTCTTAGACTTAAAAGTTAAGATTTATAAATATACAAGGTAGAACTCAATTTTTATAAAACAGTGTTGGAAAATATCTGAAAGCTCTTCTACTTCTAAATTAAATGATACTGTGATACATATGGCTTTTTTTTCTCAATTTTTCATTTTTCTATGCAAATACTGTTATTTTTATTCAGATTATTTTAAATGAGTTTTCAGACACCCTTGGAGCCTGGATATTGAAAATGTTATTTTCTATATTAAAACCAGTGTGATTTTTATAGTGAATTAGTTATATGTTTGTTAAAGGCCAAATGACTATTTCATTATGGTAATTACAAGTGCAAACACAATCTCTCACATTCCTACCTATTTTAATGAATGAATGCAGACATTATTAGTAAACTTCTGATTCTCTACTACTGATTAAGTTGCAAACTTTTAAAATTGTATTTTGTGAAATTTACAATAATAAACCAACTTCTTTCTTTTTTTACATTTCTTTTTCCCTCTTTCCACCCTCATTCCTCCTCCTTCGTATATCTTTTTGTTTCTCTCTTCCTTCTATTTTTCCCTTGCCTCTCTCCCTGCTTTGGTTTTTCTTCTCTTTCTTTCCCTTCCAAAATCCCTTCTTTTCTACCTTCCTCTTGTTTTTCTATTTTCATCAAAACAATATTTGGTATCAATACCATTGCCCAGTGTTCATCTAACTCTCTGATACACGCACACACACACACACACACACGCACACACATACACGCGTATAATTTAAAAAAAGCTCTTCAGTCAATGGAAAAATGTATTTTACTTCTTAAGTCTCTTATTGTATTAGAATCGCTTAGAACTTTAATAATATGCTAACATTTTTAAAGACTGTCCCTATTAGAACAGGTGAAGAAAAATTTCGCCAATCTGTCTCTCTGTGTCTAACTGAATAGAGATCCACATCGGATGAGGTTCCTCCCAATTAAAGCCATTAAAATCACAAGACTACTTATAATAGCACCTATATTTTCTAACTAGAGTTTCCACTTCCACTTTACATTTTACTCTCTGCTTAACACCCAGGATTCTGTTTTTCTGAAGTGTTCTAAGATACTCTCATGCTTAGCTTTCAACTGATAGCAATAGTGGCGTGGATACATGTTTTTGACCAACTCAAAAAGTGACCTAGATTTTATTAAATTAAAATGTGGAGTTTCTAAATAATTACAGTTTTGACAATTAGCAAACTTCTTTTGCAAATATTTTTGCCCTTGGTGTTGGTTACTAGTATTATTTTTACCAGAAGATCAAGTTATCCTTAAAAATTGGTAATTTGTTATTATGGAAACAAAAATTAAGGTGCTTCACAAAATCTAGAAACTATTACAACATGTTAATGGCAAATGTCTGTTACCAACTACTAGTTTAAGAGGATTAGGAGTCAGAAATGAATCTACCTTGTTTACCTTTATCTTTGCATTTAATTTGATAAAGCGCATTTGAACAACAGCAAAAAGATTACGGATTAAGAAATTTGTGAGGGTTTTTCTGTTCCCAAACTTCTAACAGACGGTGAAACTTAGATAATACTTTAAGCTATTACTCTTAACATGCTTTTTTTTTTTTTTTCAGTAATAGTTCCAAAAGGCAAATAATTTAAATTATTATATGGGAAGAAAAAAAGAGTACTGTTAGTTCAAATTAGCCTTGTTTGTAAAGAAAACACATTGCTCTACATTAAGCCTTACCTTGGGCCCTCTGCTTCGTGAATTGCATGCTCCTGTGTCACTCATACTTGCATGCTGGATGATCTTGTAGAAACCCATAGCTGCTTCAGAGCACAATGGTGTGATATGATGTGATGCCGAAAACAGGAGAACCTTTGTCGCTGGGTCAGCTGCAAGAAGCAGTAACGTGTATGAATGTACAGTATAGGGAGATCTATGAAAGATCTAGTCTCTTTCTCCCAAAAGACTCTGTTCCATGATACAAGGAGAACTCAGTTCTTTTTGGCAGACCTCCACGACAGTTTGGAAAGCAGTAAAAACAACCACAAAAACAAGCCTAGGTTCTCCATGTCTTTGCTCTCAGTGTTTAAAGTAACATTTTACTTTGCTTTGTTTTGAATAACTCTTTCCTTTGTATTATTTGAGTACACTTTCCACAGTAGGGATGTAGATGAGAATGAATCATAGAGATGAGTTCAACCATACGCATCATGCTTGTATTTGTTATTGGCAAAATTTGAAGGCAAGGCCCTGTATCTCTTAATTGAAGAGTGGATGACTTTAAATGATATTCTTTCAAGGAGGGCATGGAATCCCAGCAGATGATGTAATTATGTTTAAAAATGAGTATTATTAAATAATTCACACTTTTAATATGGAGAAATTAGGTCATTTTTCCACTCCTCCCACAAATATTAAATGTTGGTATCTGAGTAATGAAACAACACAGACAGTGTTATCCATCCTGGTACTAACAGAGAATGCCAGTTATGACAGGCTCATTGTTTACTTTAACAGGTAATTTGTGGACCGGAATCATTTAATTGTTCTGAGTACATAATTACATGTCAGCAATTTCCAATTTAATTAAAATGTACAAATCTGAAGATTAAGGGAATTTTTGAATTATTAATCATTTTTCCACTAGGAAATCTTGTTGCTCTGCAGGAGATTTGTCCAGTGTACAACTATACGTATTTTTTCCTTCTCTTTCGCAGACAGACAATTTTCCCGCAGAGCCCAATTACATGGGCAGCAGGCAGCAGTTTGTTCAAAGGTAAGGCCTATTAAATAACTTTCTCAGCTTCCCCATTTGCATTCGTGTCAAAATTGCTTTGCAAGAGACTACACTTCAGATTCAAACTTGTAGAGACAACACTTTCTCTTCTTTTTCTTTATATGTATTTCAGTAGTTCCACGTTTAAGGACCCAGAAAGAGCCAGCCTGAGAGACAGTGGGCACGGGGACAGTGATCAGGCTGACAGTGACCAAGACACTAACAAAGGCTCCTGCTGTGACATGTCTGTTAGGGAGGCACTCAAGATGAAAACTACTTCAACTAAAAGCCAACCACTTGAACAAGGTGAGTGAAGCCTTCCGATGCTTACAAAGTGTAAAGCTTAAGCAGTCGTTATCAACCTGTTAGTTCTAGAGTTGCAGGTTATCATAGTGGAATGGACTATTGATAATATATCAAAAGAAATAGCAAATCCTGAGGTTGTCCCAGACAAAAAGCAACTATTCGATGCTTCTGTAACAACAGAAAAAGGAAGGCCATGGATATTAGTCTGTAACATTCTTGAAATGAGAACTTGACCAAAGTCATTATATTGTTTTTATCTTTATGGACATTTCCTAACCTTTCCTATTTTGCATTATATTAACAAGGAAAATAAGTCATATATTAGATATGCACATCTTAATATACTAATTTACAGAATTAAAATTAGTAATTTCAACACTTTTAGGTGAAATAAAAACTTGACTGGAATTTTATAGCTCTTAGCAATGTTGCTTTATTTTTAGCGTGAATTTTAGCTTCAAAGTAGGTTTTCAAGAGTCAAATAACAGCTAAGCCAGAGTTTTGGCTGCTTCTTTTGATTTACATCTAAGTCTTCGTGGATATCAAATAAACTTGAACTTATTTACCCAGATAGAGATAAAAATGAAATACTTTAATAAATACATGATTTTTTTTCTAAAAGTCTGCCTTCAATTTATTCATTTGATATGACTTTTTATTAATTTTGATATTTTTATTGTTTCAAACACAACAGAATATTTGCTAACACTTCACCCAAAGAGAATTAAGCTACTCTTATGTGTAAGCCTTAGACATTGTGAATAGGTTTTTTTTTATGTCCAATTACAAAAAATAAAAATAACTATTGTATAAATCAGATTTCAGAACTATAAATGCATATTATATTGCTTAATATTAGTTTGCAAAATATTAATAGTATTTAAAAATATTTAATATTTATAGTTTCAGGTTTTTTAATGAGAAATTACATTTAAACTACATAAACATAGTCATTTATTCTTCTGAGTCATTTATTGATTGATGACTCATGGAAAGTAAATTTTTACCTCTAGTAAGTCTGTCCTATCACTTATATCTCAGCAGATATAATGCTTATTAATTTCTCTAATCATGTTGAGATTTCAGTACAAATATGTATACCCATACACACATATGTATACATTCAATATAGAAATAAATATACATATTCAGTATTACATATGTATCAATATTTCTGCACTGAATATAATTATGCCGGATTTATTTTAAGGTTGACTTCCCAAAATGTCTTCTTTTCTAAGTAACAACTGCCAGATATACCATAGTAACATTCTGTGTAACAATGGGATATTGTTTTTTAAATTATTTTTAACAAAAGCTATTTGAATATTTATCTAATATTCACAACTCCTGCAAATTTGAATGTTTACCTGAAGTGACTTGAATTGTCTTGATGGGTTTTGACTACGTGATATTATGATATATGAATCTTTTAGACACATTTTAAATAATAGGTTGTTGGCTCTTGCTATGTGAATTCATAGCCTAACACAGACTCATCTACGTGTGTGTTGACAGTGATTGACAGGTAATTCATTGGCTACTATTTGTAAAGCTGTATAGAGTAAGTAAAGAGTTTGCATTTATTGTCATATTTTCATGAGAAACTTTGTTAATTAAAAAAATAATAATCTGCTGCTCACATTAACTCTTTAATTTCTTTCCATCCACTAATTGAGCATTGTATTTGATGGAAATGAACAAAGACCTCTATAGAAAAAGGAAGTGGTTTCATTTATGTCATAAAATGAAATTTATACTGAAAAGCTGTTTTTTCAATTTTGATATAAAAAAATACTATCTTAGAAAGGTGGCTATTCTTAAAAGAACAAATATTTGGCACATACAGTATTTTAATTAATATTCCACATAAAATACTTACTAGTCTAAAAGTGAGAATGCCAATAGAAATGTCTCCTGTAAAACGTATAGTTTTCACACATCCTTATGGGAAAGTTATTGTGAATCTGGAAGCCACACTTACGTAATCCATGAATTATATAGAAGAGAGACTGACTTCTGCTTTAAAACATGATTTAGAGGGATAAGCTAAAATAGTATTTCATTGATTGATTGATCTATTGGTTTGATTCCTTAATTCATTTATTTGATAAATTACTAACTGCTTTCAGTATGTAAGGAAAGTTAGATTCTTCAGAAACATCAAAAATAAATTTCACTTGGAGCCTCCCTTCAAGAAACTATATGTAACTGATAGAAATAGGAGGTCTCTCTCTGTTTCTGTCTCTCATCTCTCCTCTCTCAATAACCTCTATCTGTCATCTCTCTGTCTCCCTATCTATCTCTGTATCTATCTCCTATCTATGTTTCTCTCTCTATCATCTATATCACCTTTTTTGCCTTTTTTTCTCTTCCTTCTTTTCTTTCTTCTATCTATGTATCCATGTTAATATCTATCTATCTAGATTCAGAGGAGCAGACTAGCACTTACTGAGTTCTAACTACTTACCATAAACTGTGCTGGCTTCATTTCAACATTAGCTTATTTAATCTGCAAAACTAAAACAGTTATCATTTTTATCTTACATATAAGAAGACTGAATTTATGGGAAATGTATTAACTTGCACAGCAGGCTGGAGTTTTATCCTAGGTCTAGAGATGGCCAAAACTTGTGTCGTTTCTATAAAACTTTGTCTCCAAGTGGAAGAGTTTACTCAAATAGGCATTCTGATGCATTGCTGTGACTTAGACATCAAATAAACATTGAAGAGTAAGTTAAAACCTGAGTTCATGTAAGCAAACTTCGAGGGAGAACATCAAAATAGGTCATATGCATTGAATGAATTATTCAGTACTTAAAATTTATTATCCTATGTAGTTTTCATTGCATTTATAGATAGGTAAGTATTGTTGCTTTCACATTTAATAGATGTTAAGAAACTTCCTAAACATTCTGCAGCTTTAATTAGTGAAGGCAGAGTTAGCAATAAAATAACAGGCCATCACAGCCTGACCTCTTACGCAATGCTTTATACTATTCACGTAATGAATGGTTTACTCAGAAATAATTTTAAAATGTTTGAAGAAGCAATCAGCCATTGTCTTGGTCAATGTACTCTGTTAATTTATTTGAAAAACATCATGGGAGGCCATGCCAACTTAATGCAATGCACAACTATAAAGAATAATTTTCTTTACAGATGAAAGATGATGACAGCTGTATTCAAACAATTATCTCATGTCAGATTTTAAATATTAACCCTTAATTTTTAATACCTTTAAAAATCTCCCAAAAAGCAAAATTTTCTCTTAAAAGAAAGAAACTAAAAGCTAAACAAAAAGAAATATATTTATCAGAATTTTTCTTTTCTTAAAAATTTGTAATAATACCTTAACAGATTTCAATTGAAAGTCAGTAGCCTAGGGGTGGCCCGATGGCTGAGTGGTTAAGTTCGCTCTATCCACTTCGGTGGCCCAGGGTTTCACCGGTTCAGATCCTGGGTGCAGACATGGCACTGCTCATTAAGCCATGCTGAGGCGGCGTCCCACATGCTACAACTAGAAGGACCCGCAACTAAGATATACAACTATGTACTGGGGAGATTTAGGGAGAAAAAGCAGGAGAAAAAAAAAGATTGGCGACAGTTGTTAGCTCAGGTGCCAATCTTTTAAAACAGAAAAATCAGTAGCCTAGTATATTTAACATTTTTTTCTATTATTCTCACTGGCTTCTTTCCTTGTTTAAATCATTTCTATTAAAAAAGTAATGTTCTATCTCCACATTGAAATATTTCTTTAGAAATTCAAATGATTAAAAGAAAATCTTCACATTTTTCAATGGAAATCTCCATGCTAATAATAATTTTCTTTTGCAGATGACTTAAGCCTTTTGAAATTTTATTTTATTAGCTCAAATGTCACTTTTTTCCTTCTTTTTTGTGCAGTCAGATTTTTTCCTCTTATTCTGCTCCTGCTGTTTGTGTAGTTTTGCTACCATCAGTTTAATTATCCCAAACATACAGCTCTAGTATGTGTTGCCCATTATTTTAGCTAAAATATTTGGAAGTGTTCAGTAGTTAATTGAAGGTATGATGTGCGGCACTGCAGCTGAAGATAGCTTTAAGGAATTTTATGTTAATAAACCGTCTAATAGAAAGAGGTTATTTTACTTTCCCTTGGCGTGATTAAAAAAACCATCTCATAGAATGTACTTAATTTCTTTCTATTTGATTGCATTTTTGTGCCCTGCCTCTCTATTTGTCAGTTAGATTTTCTCCATACTCCTTTCATGAAATGTTGTAGGTAAATAGGTAGATAGATAAAACAATCCAAATGTTTTCGAATTTATATGGTACCACAGTAGCAAATTACTTAATTAGAAAGGCAAATAAATATATTTCTATTTAATAAACCACTGTTTATCAGAAAATGACACAGGAAATTGACAAAAATATACTTGATCTTATTTTGCTGATTTCATATTTTGGAAGAAGAAAAACTGATTTATATCAAGAACTAATAAAAGTACATATAATGTTATTCTTTAAAGAGGAGTCACAAACAATTTTATAAAGAATAAAAACTCTTCCAAAAATTTTTTTAAGTTTACTTACTTCTTAGGTTTCAGAATATTATTCACACTTTGACTTCTTTAAGGAAGTACTACACCTTTGAATTTCTGTCCACTAGAAGCCCTGTAAAGTATTTGGATTGTTAGCAATAGCTGTTTCTTCCTTAAAAAGATTTAATAAGCTTTCGCTAAAATTCAGTACTCTCTATTGATTCCCAAATAATAAATGTGCAGTTTTCGTCAATGCTGACTGGTGATTTCTCTGAGCTCATTATGGATAACTCAGTGACTGTCATCAATTTTCCAAGGATAATCAGTCTTCTGATATCTTTATAATTGACTGAAACCAAGTTCTTGAATCAAAGCCTGAAGTGAATGGAATAGCATTGTACCTTTTGTGTTGACACCCGTGCCAGGATTGCGCTAGAAGCGTCACCGTCATGGCATCTGACACCCCTGTTGGGTGGCCAGCTGTGGGTCTCTTCCCCTGTGACTGGATTCCAGGACTTTTCTGACCCTCAGGAATTGCTCCATTCAAATTCTTTCTCATTTTATTTAATTGCTTTATAATCTCTCTCTTTTTTTGTCTATTCATTTCTGTGCCTCCCCGTTCCTCTCGCTACTGCTAGAAAATCTGACTTCTTAAGTTACGTTCTGGGTTCAAAACATTTCACTATGGAATCTTTGATTAAAATCTAATAAAAAGAAACTTGAGAATAATAGAAATACCAAGTAAGCCAGATTTGCTCCGGTAAATTCAGTTTTAAACCTAAACTACATTTTTAAGAGCTGCCTTCCCTCTTCCAAGAGGAGATTCTAGAAAACCTCAAAAACTAAAACTGATGAATTTTGTTTTGTTCCTTTTTTGCGTTAAGTCAGTGCTTGAATTTTGCTTGTGGGCCCCATATTCAAAACAGGATTAGGCTAGTTTAAATGACTACAATATTTGTTACATGATTTCCAGGTATGGCGAGGCTCTAAGCCCCATTCCTTCAAATCAGCATCCCTAAGTCACTGCTCAATGACTGTGGTTTCACCACATTTCTAATTATGTCTGGAAAGGAAACAGTTTAAGGTTTTCACACTCTATACTTGACTGTGAAGGAGCTATTGTTAAAAAGCAGTAGCAGGCAAATGGGGGAAGAGAGGTCGAGGTTCTTGTTCAGTGGAGTGAGGGAGGAACCACACATTCAGGAATTGGGAGGAGCTTATTGAGAAAGAGGGTTAGGAGGCTGAACACAAACTTGACCTACTTTGCAATTTCCCCTAGAACTGACCCTGAATGGAAAAGTACCAGGATAGTATGTTTATATTCTCAAGCTTCCATTCTGTTTTCTATTCTGCATTATGGTGACTGCAGTTAAGACCCTTCCATTCAAGCAGTGCCTTCTCCCAGACCCTCCCATAACAGGCAACAGCAAGTCCACTTCTACATAAGCGAGAGCGCGAAGGTGATGTCTATGTCCGTTCTCTCAGCAACCATCTGGCAATGTCTGAAAGTAATTTTTAAAAGACATGCTGCTATAAACTTATTAATAGTAAATTTGTCTTGGGAAGGAAATGGAAAATTACTGCCATATATGGGGACATGGGGAAGAATTGTTGGATATTTAATGCCAGGAAGAAATCATTTACAAATTTTTAAAAGCACTGCTTCTTTACGATTCTCGTTCATGGCATTTAAAAGACTATATTATTAACCAAGAATTCATATTACTTTCAAGCCCTGTTTTTATTAGAGTATGTGTATCTGCAAGCACCTTAATATCAATTTCCCCACTCTCCTGTGCTATCTTTTAGAACTTTCAGAATTCATCTGGTTTTACATATTACTGGATAAAATATTCCCAAACTCTGAGCAGCTTCAGTTTATTTTTGCTTATCAAACTTTGCAACTGTCCCTCAGTTCACCTAACTTTAAAGGTTTCAGTGACATCTCTTTTCCTCATATGCAAACATCTGCTTCAAGAATCCAGCAGCTGGTATCATGAAAATAGAGAGATTTTATCACCCTCACATTTGTTGCTCGTCGTAAAGCCTCCCTAACAAGTGTTGCATGATTTACTATAGTCTCAATGTGATTTTGAGATTCTCTTGCTTTTGGTAAGCACAGCAATGACTTTTGCTAAAATATTCCAATTAGGGAATGTTGGGACAGTATTTTGCAACCTTTTGAAACTTACTTTGCTTCATACTTGGTAGCAGCGGCACCCTCCCCAGCCTTAGAATTATTGTATCTCTCAAATACTCTCAAAAAACCAGAGGATTTTACTTTTTGCAGTTTTTTATAATGACAATATTTTTTTTCACTTTCATAAGTAAAATTCTATACTGATATTCCATACAATTCTATGAAAGTAGGAGTATGCCCATAAACTATGAAAATCAAGAACGGTTATCAGCTGACCTGTTAATTAAGAACTATACGAAAATACTGTTAATGAGTATGAAACTTCTAGAAATTTTCCAATCTTTCACTCTAATAACATGTTCTAATATTGCAGGTTCTCTGTTCTTTTGAAAGCCGTACTACAAAACATTAGGGTAAAAAAGAATCCTTGAAGTATAACTCCCTTATTTTCTAGGTAAGAAAATAGATTAAGTGACTTCTGTAGAGTCTTCAAGTCAGTGGCAGAGGTAGTACTAGTTCCAGGCTTATAATTTTCTGTCTAGAGTTCTTTCCATATTTCAATGCCATTCCTGTAACTAATAGTGACCTCAGAGTCTCCACACAGATACTTCAAATTTGTCATCACACTTTATTTCTTTATTAATCTGAAGATGTCAGCAGCCATACTTGGGAGCTTCATTCTTTATTCTTTCGTATATATTGAATAAATATTTCATATATTCATATATTTTATATATATTTAATAAAAGCTCCAAAAGGTCAATAAAATGTATTATTCCAGAGGTTGGACATTGATGCTACAATGTTATTTGTCACCAAGAACAAGAATGTATATATCTCTTCAACCTGGGCACCATACCTACAGCTCTCCTAACTGTGGTCCCTGATACTTCTTGGTGCACTAAGGAATGGTGGTTCCAGGAGAGATTTTCATTTATCGTTTATTGAATCACTTATTTTTTCTTTCAATAAACGACTGTGTCAGGGATACAAAGATGAGCTAAAGCACAGACTGGGTCCTCAAGGAGCTCACCTTATAGTAAGAGAATTTGACATAAAAACTATGAGGTTGGTGCAGTGAGAGAGATGTCCTGAGTATTAATGGAGTCATGAGAATGAATACTCAGCCCACATTTGGGGGATTAAAGAAAATTCCTGGAGAAAACACCTGAGTTGACCCTTCAGAAAATGTTTAGTTTACTTGGCAGAGTGAAATTGGGGGAGGGAAGATGACAAGGCACTCTCAGAAACACAGATGAAATGAAGCTATGCATGGCAAGTTGCTGTTAGATGCATGTAAGTAGTGACGTGTGGGACTAGAAATGGCAGGTCCGGGACTGGGGATGTGAGTAGAAGCCCAATGATGGGATGACTGATAGGGAGCCCTAGAAGTTTCAGGAGGTAACAATTTCATTTTAAAGAGATGATTTATATAACAATGCCTCGGGAGATGAAGATACCATTAGGTAACTGGGGAAGTAATCCAAAGCAGGGCAAAATGAAGCCCAGAGCAGTAAAGAGGTAGCAGAAATGGAACAAAGTGAAAGATTAAAAACTTCTTTTAGTATATACTATACTTTTATGATTATAATCAATTGCTTGGTATTCATTTCAAATCGATTTTGATGTAGAGTTTCTAAAGGAAAATAATCATTTGATGCCCAAGTAAATGGGATATCACTTGAATTATTTAATGCCTTTAAGTAAGTTTTTTATGTGATATGTACCACATATATTAAATTAACACATAAATGTTTGAAACTTATAACATTTTTTCTAAATGACCAGTGCTTATTTGTGTAGTAGAATTGACTTAATAAACTCTACCATTCAAAGATGCTAGGGGGAAAAATTTCAGTTAACCACATCTTTGAGAGAACATTCAGAAAACAGTGAGGTAGTATAAAAGTTAGTGTCATAATGCATCTTAGGATTGTGACTTGGGTAACTGAGTTCAGTTTGCTAAAGTGGTAAAGACAAGGTGAGATCGTCATCGGAAAACATTTGGGAAGCAAAAAGAAGAGTTAAATGAGTTTCAGAAGAGGCAACTGAAAATTAGAGTTTGGTAATGAGAGGAGAGGTCAGGAGGTATAAATTTAGAAGCCAGTGACATAGGATCATAGTTAAATTAAAGTAACTTGGTGAGAAAGATTCTTGGGGAAAAAAATAGAATAAGGTCCAGGATAGAATCGTGCAAACCATAGCCTTTAGAAATTGAGAAGGGGAAAAGTTTAATAATTGTTCAACCTGCCGAGAAACATATTCAGTATGTTTTGTCATAATCCAAAATCTGGAGACCCCCTAGATGAGTTATTTGACTGACGCCTAGTTTTTAGATTTCATTTCCAACGAATGTAAATGAGAGCCAAATTAAATCAATTCATTACGTAAAGCTAGATAATGGGGTTTTGTTTTAAAAACAATGATACTGAACTGGTTTTACTTTATGGTTCACAAACTAGTTCTGAGGACAGTCCCAGATATGTGATCTGTCATCACTGGCATATATGTATAACTTCCAAAGCTCACTATTTTGAAGGAAGAAACCTTCACTTGGAATCATATATTTTTAATTTTTAATGTAATCCAGTAACTTTTTGCATGGTATCTATTATGTATATGGGACTATCTTAGGTGCTATGTTGACTATTTGTTCAATACGTATTTGTTGAGTTTCTGGTATGTGCCAGGCACTTCTCCAAGTTTTGAGGATTGAGTAGAAAGAGATACAAATATTTCTGCTCACATGGAACTTACATTCTAATGAAGATGAAATTCTCAAGTAAACCCTCTTGAGACCCATGAAACCCATTTCCACCGAACTTATAGTCTAAAAATATAATAAAATGTACAAAATAATGTACTATTGATTAGGTATAAATAAAAGGGTCTGAGAGTTTCAGAAGGAGGGATAGAATACTGAATTATTCAAGGAAGACTTGAAATTTGAGCTAGGACTTAAGGAGTGAACAAAGTCTTTACTTTGAGAGTTAGAAGAAACACAGCAAATACACAATCACACTCATGGGATGTGGAAAGTGTAAGTAATATAGAGGGGTTAATAAATAATTCAAATGTGTCCAGAGGAGAATGGACAAAATCAAGAAGAAGAGATACCGGTGAAAACAGGAAAGAAGTGGTCACTAAGGAAGGGAGTAAGTAGCAAGCCAGAGTGTCACAGTAGTCAAAGATAGACAAGAAGAAACGTGTTGATTCCTTAGAGAAATCCAAGAAAATGAGACTCAAGGAATGCCTATGCCATCTGATAACTGACAAGTCACTCTTGATTTCCATGAGAGGAGTTTTGATGGAGTAATGAAAAAAGAAAAGAGATTTCGAAAGGATGTACCATGGAGGTATGGTAAGGAATTGGAGACAGCATTTCCCTGTTCTTTCAAGAAGATTATCAGATAATGGAATAAGAGAAAGAAAGGGAAAAAGTTGCTAAGGAAGATAGTATTATGGATGGAAATGGTTTAATTATTCAAGGTAATGAATATCAATATGCTGAGGCAAATAATCCAATTAGAAGGAATTATTGAAGGATTGGACTAGATAGAGGATATTCATTGGAGCATGATGGGGACACTAACTTTAAAGTAAAGATGAACTCCTTTTCTGTAAAGGAAAGAAAGGAGAAATAAATTTGAAAAGATAAACAACAATGTGGAGGTAAAGGGGAAATAATTATAGGGAGCTCGTAAAAGGTGACTCCAATCTTCTCTATAAACTGCAAGGGAAAAGTCATCAATCTCCTTATTTTCACATAAGGACTTACATAAATGACACTCATATTTGTGAAAAGCCAGACAGCTTAGGAAATTACCAAGATAGTCTATAGTAAAGTGCACATCTGTCAAAAACAAATATGGCCGTTATTTTATATTTGTAATTGTTAAAAATCAAGAAATAGGAACCTATGATATACCAACCCAAATATGTTAACATATTCATATTAACTCTTCCTATACTTTTCAACTTCATAGCTTGCATGAATTTTTGAAAGCTGATATTTTGATGTGTAGGCCTACAGTCCAGATATTTTCTAGAATCAAGAATGTTTCAGATTTTGGAAAGGTGATGTAATACATATACCACATATTATATAACATCCCCACTGGGATCTGGGCCAATACTCACAATCAAACACATTAACAATTTTGTAGTAAAAAGTCTGAATATTCACACTAAATGGAATAAATGAATAATATAAATAGCCCATGTCAATTCAAGTCAGTTGTTAACCACTGAATGAGTAACAGCATAACTTCCAGATTTGAAATTATTTTAGATTTCAAAATTATGGATAAGGACTTAATTTGCATGTTAGGACTTTTGCTTCCTTAAATTCTTGACAGCCAGTTATACTGATGATGATTCCAGTAATAAAATAGTGAAAAAGATATTATCTACCATCAAGATAAATTTTTTAATTCAGTTTCTTTTTAAATCATAATATAAATGTGCAGTTGGGGGTCTTGCTTCAGACCAAATGTAGACAAAATTGCCTATCATCCTCATAATACTTTTAACGTGATAAATATTTACCTTGGGAAGATGAAAAGTAATCCTGGGACGTTTAAATGTTTAATCACATCATAAGCTCATTTTGAGTAGTACTTTTAGGATTTGCAGACAGATAACAAATGCACCCTCACCTCAATACAGGGTATATTTTTGAAACAAGATACATATTTCATGGAGATTGATTTGTCTGCCCTGGATTTTATTTTCTTTGAGGTTTTGAAAATTCATATTAAGGGATGAAATTGTTTTATTTTGTTTCTGTCCTGAGTCATTTCCTTCCTAATTTTAATTACTGTGTTTATTACATAATATCCTTTATATAGACATCTGACCTTTTACCCTTACAAGCTAATATTTTTAAAGATATTTAAGAGAAAGTTGGCAAGAAAACTTTAGAAAATTTTAATATACACAGAATGACTTTGTGATGTACAGAAGCCCTACTCCACACTGTGGGAAACCATAGACAATAGATTAAATCTTAAGTAAATATATCTGATAATTTTTTTGTTTTTTCAGTCCTGGAGTTATGTTGTGACTCTTGCTTGGGAGCAGATCTCATTGCCATTAATTAATACATAGATAAGTTAATTTAATAAATATTATTTCAGAACCCATGTGTATGACATTCTGCCTTCAAGGTGTTTAGTCTTTGAGGATATCAATCCTCTATCCATCCAGCTGTAATTCAATTAGTTAAATATTGTGATATATGGATACATAAAATTAATTCTGCTAGAGAAGTGAATAGGGAGCTACTTCACAAATTAGATATGTTTCTAATAGGGTCTTGAAAGTAGAGTAGGACTGCAAGATACAGAGTGAATTGAAATATTCGAAGCTGGGACAATAGATGTGGCAAGTCATGGTATAATCCACAAGTGGCAAATGAGTAGAGATATTTTTATTGGAATACTAGGTGTAGAGTTATAATGGAGAGAAATTGGACCAAATGAATGGATTAGAGTCAGATTATGAAATACCTTGAATGCCCTACTAAGGAATTTGAATCTGATTCTATAGGACATTAAAAACTTTATTTTGAGTGGAGTTATTGATCAGATTTTTGTTTTATAATGATCAATTAGTAATAGACCATAGTAGGGTTGGAAATGAAGGGAGCTCAATGACCAAACTGATCATTTATCAAGTTTTAAAAGTGCAGGAGTGTGTTTAATATTTTCTAATTTTTGTATATCATAATGTCATGAAATTTAATTTCCATGCCCAAGAGTTTTTACTGAAATCATTCTGAGCAATAAATATAACTCAGAAGAAAGATTACTCAAATCAAAGTACTATTTATACTTATAAGTTTACAATTGATCAAAGTTGATTTTCACTTTCATTTTTATGTCAGCAGAGCTGACAACACTACCTTAAATATAAATCCTAACAAAACCATTAAAAAATTGTAAATATATGACAAACTATGTGAATTTATTTAATCAGATAACAAAAGATCAGTTAGTATTAACAGGGAATTGAAAAGGAAAAGAAAACATTTATTGAACATCTACTATATGTCAAGCACTGTGTGAAGTACTTTTAAACAAATTTGTCTCATGGCAAGCTGGTGAGATGGCTTTTATCTCCTCTAACAGGTGAAAAACCTGAGCATCAGGGAACCGAAGTAACGTGCCCATGGTTGATGCCCTTAGAAATGGAGCAATTGTCTGTCTGATGCTATGTCTGTGCTGTTTCCACTCTTGTCCTTTTTGCATATTTATAGTCTTCAATAATAATGTGCAAAGGAGAGTTCACAGGGTAGTTATACTAATATTTCCAAGGTGAAAATAGGGTATCTTACTTTTGAAAGTAGAGTTGAATCTGATTCTTTATGCCTAAGTGTGTAGAGTTATGAAGGGTTCTGAAGTACCACATGCCATGATTTTATTATTATTATCATTATTTTGACTCGCTCTGCAGCAGCATCTAGTACTAAGACTATTGTTTTTTGGTCCTTATACAGACTAATTGCCTTTACCCAGAATAACCTTTATTTCATTGCTACAGATTCTGTAGTTAACCCTAGTCAATCTTATTAATGAGCAAAAAGCACAAAATTTTCCATGTTAAGTACATTGAAACCATTTGGAAAATAATTTAATTTCCATATGCTCCTAAGAGTCGCCTTTATGAATGTGGGCCAGCTTAGTAATATGTAATCACAGGTCAAAACAGCGTATAACAAGACAGTTCCAGATATATGTTCCATCTCCCCTTTTATTGCCTCTTTAGTTTGACAGATGATATTTCTGCTATTTTTGAGCAATAGATAAAATTACTTTGTTTTTTAAATACTGTATGCATTAAGCTCTAGCATTAGTGTTACTTTTAGAACTATGACAGACCACTCAGAGATATCTAAGTCACATACACAAATTGAACTCCACTTTATTTGTAATCTACAATTTGTAAAATGCTGTAGTTCATATGTATTCTTAAGGCGTTTCACAGTTCTCCAGGCATTTGATCAACATTTTTGGACAATTAAAATGAAGCAAAAAATTTTGAATATATGCCATTTACCTCATTTTTTCCCCTCCATCCCTAACCTACCAGCACTTTCTCAAATCCTTCCCATCCAGCTCCCTTCTAATCCCAGTAAAAGGTACTACCCTCTACCTAGTCACTTCAGTCAGAACACAGGAACTTCTCTTATTTCCTTTCTCCTCCTCATCCCAGCGTGTATCAGTAAGTTCTACTGTTACCACCAGCCAGTTTTACTTGAAGTTAATTCATTCCCTTACCTCCCATATTTGACGCACTGAAGGCCACCTCTCTTTCTCACCACAACACCCTCCTAGGTAGGTGGTCACCTGCTTCCCTTGATATCTTGTTTGAGGTGTGAATTTAATCATTTCACTCCAATTAAAACCCTTTAGTGGCCTCCACAGAGTAATACAAAAAAAGATCTGGACTTTTAACCTTGGCCTTTAAGTCCTGCGCTTGTGTCGCTCTCCTTCTTGCTCACCACCTGTCAGTCACTGAAGTCTTCTTTCAGTTTCTTCTTTTCTTTCTCAAGAGGCTTCTAGTGGTGGGACCTTTTTTGCACTAATTTCACTCCCTCAGTAGTCTGCATGCTCCATATGCGAAGGAGATATTTCTCTTATTCTCCAATGTATTCCTAATGTTTAGTTAAGAAAAAGTGGGGAGGGGAGTATCAAGGATTAAAACCAGAGATTCAGGAGGAGATTTTAGAGAACTTGAAGTTATTGGGTGAAATTAAAGGCTCTTGATCTGGTAAATGATATGATATTGAATTCATCTTTAGGGAGGCCAGGTCTGTTGTCATTAGAAACTAATCCAACAAACCCTGAATGACTTCAAAGAACTGAATTATGCACATTTACTTAAATTATCTCATTTAATGTACACAAATTTCAATAATTTTATAAGACGTATGTTGCCATTTCCATTCTGAGTAGAAGAAATGACCAAGGATGTCATCGAGTTTTTATGTGGCTGAGCCAAAATTGTAGCCTAGGGTATCTGATTATAATTTCATAGGCCTTTTCATTATTTTACAGTGGCAATAGCCCACGTGGGAAATAGCAAAGTTCTAACCAGTCTAGGTGATAGTGAAAATAAGAGGGAGTCATTGGGATGACAATAGTTGAAAAATAAAGATCTTAACATCTTGGTAGGGAGTAAGAAACAAACATCAAATTTTTCAATATTTAAAGCTTCCATCAGGTGTTAACAATATTGTTGAGCTATTGAATAGTATTAGCTGGTGAAAGCAATATGCAGAGAAAGTACATGGTGCAATAGGAATGGGTGAAAAGAGAAATAATAATTCAAAAAGTGAGTACAATCTACTTCCAATATATGACTGCAGACACTCAGAATATGCTGTAATGTTGAGAGAAAAATGGAAAAATTTGGATTAGCTTTGGAATGTCAATTACTAATATTGGACTGTAAAGTATATACAAAAATTGGAGCAAGTGGATAAACTGATACATTCAGGAAGACAGTAAAGCAAATTTCTATTATGAAACACAGGAGACAAGTCAGTAAAATGGAAACTTATCTTGTGAGTAAATGCAATGTAGAACCTTAGGGGAGGCAGGTAAAGATTCCACAGGGCTCAGAAGTGGTCCTTCATATTACTAGACCCAGAACCCACATTTTCAATAAAATAATTAGGTTTGCATACCCAGAATATGGTGCTCATTTATTTGTGAAATACCGATACAGTTGGCCATATACGTGCACTGATTTTGAAAATCATTGATTTAGATGTCCATCTAAAGTGTTAGAGATGTGGTGAAAATCAAAGCTTTGTCAATAAGGGTTAATACGCAACACTAAGAAAAGGAATAGCAGGAAAGTAGTCATTTATTGAATAATTTCTAAAGACAAGGACAAGGGGACCTCTTCCCAGGATAGTGTGAGATCCCCTTGAGTTCATACTTTAAGAAGAACATATTTTTAAAGTAATAAAGATTAAAGAAACAACTCTCTAGAAACCAAGGTTTCCCAGATTTCTTCCTTACATATTATTGAAGATACCAATGCTATGTTTCTGCTCCCTCTTCTGCAGAATATTGAGATTTTAAAAAACTAGGCTACTTGAAATTCCATAGGTTAGGAAATACACCTCCTATTAGATTTGTCTTTATGAGATATAACTTTGACATTCTCTGTTTGATTACTTAACTTATCTTCTGTTTTATACTCACACATATATGTATGAAAACATACAGGAGTTTATGTGTATAAACCATATAAACATATGGTTATCTTCAAAATTTGAATGGGAAAGGTTTAAAAGTTTTTTTCGTTACATTTAGCCTACGTCTACCAGAATATCTTTAACTTCTCAAATTTATTGTAATTATGCCTGGAAATTATACCAGGTTACTAGAGACTTGTCCTTGCAATTACAACAGTATAAACAATATATAATAATCTATTTTCTCATAGGTATATTAGCACAAGAGTATTTGAAATCCATTAACAACCTAATTACTTTTGTATTCACATGGCAATATTTATTAACCATCATTTAAAAAATTTTGAATGCTGAAAAGAATGGAAGAAGCAGCTTTTTAAAAGTCATAGGGCTAGTTATTTGTTTTAGGTTGTGATTAATATGTTTTTATGATTAGACGTTATGTATTTTGCCTAGTAGTTTTTGGAACTATGTGTTAAGAATATAAATATGTACATTCATTCAGTATATTTATTACTTACATATCATCAGTTTGTTTGGACACTCTGGATACATTTGTTAATACCCCCAATGCTTGAGTGATAGGCTATCCTTTTCTTCAGATGTAACCAATTTTTCTCTCATAACAGTTCAATAATGTTAAACTACTCAAATTAACTTTAATAGTACAGCATGGTCATTAATTCTATCTGGGGACCTATCTGCATCAAGAATTACTTTAAAAAGAAGCCAGATTTCAATTTTGTTTTGATTCAAAGATGTACTGAAATTCAAATTGATTCAATAGTATGTTGCCATATAAATCCTTATTAAAATCTTCAAAGATGAATAGATGTGATAGATAGTAATTAGTATGTTATCTATGATTTGCTTCTAATTTATTTGGGGGAGATTAAAAGTAGTTTGTTCCCTTAGTACTATAAGTATCCCTTTAATTATGTTTATGCTCTTAATTTAGTGCAATATCTATTAAAAATGTTGGACTAGATAACAGATATACCCAGGAATAATTATACTGATATATAAAGCATTGCTGATGCTTCAAAGTGGTATACATCATTTCTCATGTTCTCAAATATGGTTTGCATTAAATGATTCAACATTTATTTGTGCCAGACACTGTTTAAGGCACTAAGGAATGAAATTATGTACAAAACAAACCCACGTCCTGATCTCTTGCAGTTTATCCTTAGTAGGTGTTTGTGTTATTCAAAACTCTCAGAACAATATCTAATCTGACTTTTTGTTAGTGAAGCGTACAGTCTGAAAGACACAGTTTAGATCTACCCTGTAAAAATCAATGAATACATGAGAGTTAACTTTAAAAATTTGGTGAGGTAAAAATTTCTCTTATCTGCAGCTGTGAAAGTTGTAGGATGGAATTTTTACCCCCTTCATATAGATAAAAATACTGAGGAATGATATCCTACATGGAATCCTTGAACAGAAAAAGGACACAAATAATGCGAAAACTAAGGAAATGTGAATGAAGTATGGACATTAGTTAAGAACGATGTATTAATATTGATTCATTAATTATGGCAAATGTACCATATGAATGTAAGATGTTAGGGACAACTGGGTGTGAGGTACATGGAACTCTCTGTAGTATCTTCTCAATTTTTCTGTAAATCTAAACCTATTCTAAAATTTATAAGTTTATTTTACAAATTCTTAACTTTGGCAGAAAAGAAATTGAGGAGACCAAATTGTACGGAAGCTTAGATGTTGAACTAAGAATTTGTGCCTTTTTAATGATCAGTAAGAAGCTATTGAAAATGGGCACAGGGAAGGCCCCGTGGTGCAGTGGTTAAGTGCGCACGTTCCACTTTGACAGCCCGTCTGCTCGTTTGGATCCAGGTTGCCAACACGGCACCGCTTGGCACGCTATGCTGTGGTGGGCATCCCACGTATAAAGCAGAGGAAGATGGGCATGGATGTTAGCTCAGGGCCAGCCTTCCTCAGCAAAAAGAGGAGGATTGGCAGCAGTTAGCTCAGGGCTAATCTCCCCCCACCCCAAAAAAAAGAAAATGTCTGGGCAAGAGTATAACATAATTAATGCGGCCATTTAGAGAAACTTTTTCTGTGACTGCACAGACAAATTGTAGGAAGGGAAAAGTGGCACCAAGGACACAAATTTGATTCAATAACTTCCATATAAAGTGATAAAGACCAGAATTCATGTAGTGGTCAGTGTGAATGGAAAGATAAAGATTTGACACAGTACAAAGAAGTAACTAAAAGTATTTGGCAATTTATTGGATATGGAGTCTATTGGAGAAACAAAGTCTGGGTGATTTAGGAAAGAGATTTATAACATAATGTACTGGACATACAATGGGAAAGTAATATATAATTTTAGACTTAGAAACTACATTTGCCGATGGTGTTAAATTAGATAGGATAAAAGAAGATATATTTGAGTTCCCATGGCCAGTTGAGTTAATCATTTCCTCCAGGAATGTCCTATGGTTAAATAATTTGAAACCTCTAGAGCAGTGAAGAAGGAATGTTTGGAATTTTTGAGCCTAGAATGTTACTGGTCTATTTCACAATATTTTTGTTATAACGATTGTGTCTTATTTGAAATATTAATATTTTTCTCGTAAATCTATAGTGAGCCACTCCCTCTTAATGCATAAGCTAAGAATTAGGAGTAAAATAGGAAAATTTCCAGCTGCCAGACTATCACTTAATCAGTAATCTTTAATATGTATTCACAATATTAATTAATGGTTATAATAGAAGTCTAAAAATGGCACATTGCTACAATTCCAAAATTCATTTGATAAAATGAAATTTTAGGTAGTTAACTTTTATTTTATTCTCATTTACATTTCTACTTTTTATTATTAAAAGTAATTTTATGTTCTGTATTTCACAAGTGGAAAATAAATTACTTCTGAAACTTATAAAGAGTGGTAAATGGCTGGAATTATCGAAGTTGAAAGTGAGCCACAAAACACCAGTAATAACTTGAGAGAGAGAACTGAAACTTATTCCTATTGTGTGGAACAGTCCCCTTGATGTCAATGGAAGTTCCTAGAATGTTTTTGTATGCATTTTGAAGTGTTCTAATTAGAAATACCTATTAGATTCAACACAATCTTAATTGGATTTGAATTTGCATTTTATAGACTTGACTGACTCTTTAGGGTCATTCTTATTAAAAAAAAAAACTTCATTTAAAAAAAACCTAAAATTACATTATTGAAAGAATAGCTATGAAGTAGTTCTTCGTGGTCAGGGAGGGAGGAGATAAGGGACTCACATCCAGTGTTGATCTGTATACTGCTTTTCGTTTGGATTCAGCAAAATGTGACATAATTTTATGATTAAAATGGTTAAAAGATGTATACATTTGACCTCAAATTTGCCCTTGAAAACCTGGAAAGAATACTGGAACTTTTGTTCACATGAGAGGATGGATACCACAAATTCTCCAGTGATGACCATGAGCTGTTGTATCGTACCCCACTATCAGGGTTGTCTAAGCCTCAAGCTGTGGGGGAATCTCTCTCAGGGGAGCAAAGTCCTGGAACATGATAGATTATTTTCCCCCATCAGGTGCAAATATTTTCAGGATGGTTGGAATCCTGTGAAAGTATTTGGGCAGGATAAACTGTGGACAGAGGCTGTTCCTTTAGATTACTCATAGGGCAATGAGTTACAAATATCTTTGGGAATTTTTCCTCCGTTGAAAAAGCTTAATCTAATCATGCCCTACCCCACATCCTATTGTCTCTGAAATCTTTCGAGGTTACGGGCTTTTCTCTTCGGATAGTTAGATAGTGCATTTAAAAATTCTTTGGGACAAATTATGTTTGTATATAGCAAGTGAAATAAAATATCCATTTTTATACTAATCAACACATACTAATGCAATCGAAAAATTTTTTTGGTCAGAAAAAAGCAAGGTTAATGACTATTATATCTGAGACTGTTCTTTCTCCTTAATGCAAGACTTGTTTTTGTTTTTGTCTTTACAAATACATATTGGCAGGGAAGTATCAGCTGTGATTGCATGAGTATTTGCAGAAATGCCATATATCAAATAAAATTGCTTTAATCTATTATGAAATACACAGAAGAAGTCAAAACTTTCCACATCATTGTAAGGCATGTTAGATCAGGAATTAGTAGGCTCAGTTCTAGTACTGGCTCAGTAGTAATACCAGTTGCATTTCTACGTCTTTGACTACGACCTCAACTTCCTGAGTCTTAAATGCCTTATCCATAAGTGGAAGGACCAAATTAGGTTATCCCTAATATGCCTTACCACCTTTTAATGCCCTATATATGCAGATATATGGAAACTGAAAAGTTTTGCCATTGTAAGACTGATTTGGCAGCCTCTACTAGAATTCTACCAATTATTTTCTCTGTATAGAGAAAGCTATGATTAAGTTTGCATAGGTAATGTCAATAACTGAGAATTTATTAGAGAGAGAATTCATTTGTGCTGTTCCAAATGTTCAACAGTCCTACTGTTGCTGGTGATAAGGATGATGATGATATATTAATAATTAAAAATATTTCTGAGAAATAGTTCATTCACTTAACATTTTTTTACTAAGTGCCTACAATAAGCCAGATACACTGTAGACAGTGGAGACAGGAGTCCTTATGGAGAATATGGCATTCTCGTCAACACTAGGTGGTAATGAGGGAGGACAGCCTGAAGGTAGTGAGGAAGCAGAGCCAGGTAGCTCCCGGGGGAAGACAGTTCCAAACAAAGAAAATGACCAGTGCAGTCCCTGCTTGTCTGGCATGTTGAATAAAAAGCACAAAATCCAGCATGGCTGGGGCAGAGGAGGTGAGTTTGAGTTGAAGTAGGTGTCAGATGGGGAAGGCAGAAGGGTGGCAGATGACCATATAGTCATAGAAAACGGAAAGAACTCAGTTTCTAGTTACTGTCTAACTGATGATGCTTATATTCAAAGAATCATCTAAATGGGGATCTCTTACAGTAAACACCAAACTTTTGTGGGAATTATGGATTGTAATCAAACCTGCCTAGAGATGACTTTTGTAAACATGTTTGCATGTTTCCTCATTAAGTGTCTTTGAATGTATCTGTGTATGTGTATACGGTATACGTTTGTGTGTATATATAGATATACATATATCACAATTGGATTTATCTCAAATATATAATTTGGGCACTTCCCTTAACACTTTGCATTATATCTTAAGCAAGTCTCTGATCCCTAAATTTCTTCAAAAACGATAGTCTTATTCAACTCAGTATTCAAAATTGTGGATTGAACAATTTTTTATAGAAGCATGCTACTATTTTGGGAAAATTATATATAATACATATGTTCACATATTTTAAAATTATTTTGATAAATAATAGGATATTCTAATTACTTTTACAGACAATATACTCTTGAAGATACCTTTTACAATAATGTATCTTACTGTTTCCTTAAAAGGCAATCCTAGGGGCACAATTACTGTTTCAAAGAATATGAATGTTTTTAAAGCTTCTTGATAAAAGCTAAAACTGCAAAGGAATTTAAAATAAAGTTAATAGGCTCTAGATTACTCAAACTTTTCACATGGAAAACCAGCCTAATATCCATACTGTTCACATAGAAATATTCTTAAGAAGGAAATATAATTGGTTTTTCACATTTCATATTTAATTAGGTTTCAGAAATCATGTATGAAAAAATAATTATTCTAATTTTTAGATCAGCACCCTAGCCATATTCATGCTGGGTTTTTATTATATTGTTGACATTACTTGGGCTAAAATGTTTTCACAAATTAATTTTAAGAGTTGCTATAATATCAGTTTAATGTAATAAAGAGTTTAGGAGATTGCGTTCAAAGGTTTTTATTCAATTAGAGCATAAAGAGATCATTTGATGAAATAAGGGAGTTTGGTTTTTAGACACAGCAGTTCAGAAAACCTAAAATTATTACCATAATATGCACAAAAGAATATACCTTGTTTTATCAAATTATGCAACTGACACTGAATGCAAAATCATGGATTTTTCCTAGGTGAAATAATGTATTTAGTGTGTAGCTATGATCAGAGAGCATGACTTCTGAATAAAACTGAAATTTTTCATGGGAAGAAAAAAGATGCATGAACCATAACACAAATCCTTTATAGTATCATTTATGTGTGATGGTCTGTGATGTGTAAATTGTGTACTCTTTACATTGTGCCAGGTACAATATTCAAAATAGTCTAACCACAGCATGTTCACTAATTGCATTACTGTAACCAGCTATATTATATGCCCTTCATTTAATAGTGTAACTATATAAAGTTTGAAAATGATATCCCTTGTGATTTTAAAATGCAGCGTCAACATTTTTGCAGAATCATTCTGCAAGCATTTAAGTTACATGCATTTGAGTTAAAAATTACATCTTCTGAAAAATGTTTGCAATATATTTTTTTCACCTACTCCTGGTGATTGGATGTATGGTAAGTTAATATTTCCTTGGCTACTATTTACAAATTAATTTATCAAAAGTATTTCCCAAAGTTGAATATGAAGAAATTATGGACAATTATTTAATTGCTTCAGCCAAAATTCTATTAAGTGAAAAAAATACAGAAATGAAGCAAACTTTTTGGTCATTTTACGTAAATTTCATTCACTCATTAATTCATAACCATTTTAATAGCACTTAATGAGAGTATTTAGTAAAAAGACCATATGATTTATTTTCCAAAATGACTCATTCTTTAGGGTGACAGGGACACTTTTAATACTTTCATTGAAACAGATTTTTCAGGGCAAATCTGAACCTATGGTCAGCCTAATATATAGGGATTTTTTAAATAAATGGAATAAAGAGTTATTATGCAGGAAAACCAAAATGTAAGTATAATGAAGAGATAAAAAGTGAAAAGTAAAAATTAGCATTGTTCTATTTGGCTCCTCTGTGGTTATTTTTTACTGTTAAAGCTTTTAACATTTGCATTTTAATTTTTAAAGAGAATGCAAGCTATTTTTGTTACTCGTAGATGTAGTATGTGTACACATCAATTAAAAGTTTAATAGCTTTAAAAATAGCTTTACGCGTCTCCCTTGAGTATTTAGAAGTGGAAATGTGTAGTTTGAAAGGGAATCTATGAGAAAGAAAATTATTTAAATTTAATTCATAGATAAAATGGCCTATCTAGAATAATTTTACTTGCTGCCAAAATGAAAGCATATCATTCTTACATATTTTGCCTTTTCCTGAGTCAATAAACATATTAGTATTATGCCAAGTAATAAAGGTAATTTATTTTTGAATTAAAGGGAAACCTATATTTGAATGCATAACAGACTATGTCTTTCTATTTTGAATGTATACTGGAGCTTATTAAATTTTAATACAAGTAAACCAATTTAAGGTGACTTATGGTTTAATAAATGCCAGTGAGAACAGGAAGTTAAAAGGCCTATAAAATTTGGGAAGATAATTTCAACTTGATAATGTTTCATGGTGCAGACTGATAAAATTTTCTCTTACCATTTCTTTTTGTCCTTTATTTTCTGGTATCCAGACCTTGGTATTTAGCATTTTGATGCTTTGAATAACAGTTCTATGCTTATTACTAAATTGTCTGCAATTTATGGATAAGTAAATGAAAATCTCTCCATTTCTCAGCCATGTCCAGGAAGCATACTGGCAGACTTCACTTCCATACATCAGTGGAAGTTTACTTTAGCTGCTCTCTTGGTTTATCAAGAGTTAATTATATCTGTATTAGTTTACTTTTTAGTTTCTTAATATTGTAATATGTTTTGAGGTTAACTAGGCTTATATTTGGCAATCTTATTTACATTGAAATAAGATTTTCAAAGCCTTTTATTAAAATGAGTTAAGATGTGCCATAAACTAGTTCAGCTACTTGTATAGTAAGTCAGATATTTTATTTAATATAAAAGAGTTACATCTGGGAATTCTGAAGTGTTGTATGCATTTCATATCCGTGATTAGAACACACTTCCAAAAGTGGCAATATTAGATGAACTAATATAATCTCATTCACTTATTTTAGATTATTATTTTACTTTCTTTCTTTTTTCTTTTTTTGCTGAGGAAGATTTTCCCTGAGCTAACATCTGTTGCGAATCTTCCTCTGTTTTGTGAGTCACTGCCACAGCATGACCACTGATGAGTGGTATAGATCTGTGCCTGGGAACCGAACTCCGGGCTGCCGAAGTGGAGTGTGCCAAATTTAACCACTAGGCCACTGGCGCCGACCCTGCTTTTCTTTCTTTCTTTCTATTTTCTTTTCTTTTTTAAGCCCCTTTTCAAGCCACCCTTTTCAAAGAGGAGGAAAATTTGTTTAATTTTTCCAGTTCAATCTGTAAGAGTAAATCTCATTTTCCAAAATAACCATTTCACTTAAAAAACAAACATATATTTGGCAGTAAGATGATCTATATGATACAGCCTTTGAGTTTATATCAACTTCCTTTCTAATCACATTATTTTAGGTCCATTTCTCACATAAATAAATAAATGAAATTTTAAGAGCTTTAAGAATTGCTTCAGTTGAAGAAAAGAGATATTGGAATTTTTCAGCTTTCCCACAGCCAAAGAGACCATGACACAGCTCGCGTTGGAGGTTACAGTTCCTGACTCCTCCTCTGAAGGGAAGTGCCTGTTGTCAGGACTTCCATTTAAGATGTTTCCACAATTTTCAAATACCAAAGCAGCTGGTGTTCTTGAAGTAGTAAAGGTGAACACTTGAATGCAGAGCAACATTTTTCTCTATTTCAACATAACTCATTGTGAATTGAAATGGTATTTGAAGTATAAATTTTAAAAAAGGAACCTGCTATGTTCACTTACTTTTATTGGGTATATCAGGGAGTTAGGAGAGAAAACATATTTTCTCAAATAATACTTAAATTTCGAGATTCAGATCTACTAAAAATTTTTGCGTTGCTTTTTCCTATTTTATTTTTTAAAGTTTCAGCATATTATTAGAGGAATGACAGGTAGATCAGAGTGGAAGTGGATCCTATTTATTTTATTTGGCAATGGTGAATGAAATCAAATTGCTTAAAATCATTTGGATAATATTGTTTCAAATATTAGAGTGGGGGTACAATAATTCAACATTGATGATGCTTTATTTTTTAATTTTCAGCTACATAGAAATAGCTTTTCAAAGAAGGGTTAAATTATTACACAGCACTTCACTGCAGTCAAATGGTAGTTTTCTTAATTATATAAATCTTTTTATGTTACTCTTCTCACATTTTATCATCTCTTATTGTCTTTGGAGGGTGTACATATTGTTAGAAAAATACTAACACAGTTTTATAAATCTCTGATTTAAGGAGAAAATCTAAAAACTGTCTTTAGAGTTTCGTGTTCTATATTCTTTTTATAACAATTCAAGTTACATCTTCGGAGACCATTAAAGTCACAGGAGTTTGTAAGAATACTTCCAAGTTTCAAACTGTAGATACATAAATTTTAGGGATCATATTACAACTTTCATTGAAATATTTTTTTTAGGCAAACCATGTAAAGAATGGCATATCAGGAAGGTCCAGATAATTGATGGCAGCACATCTTGGATGTGTTATAGCTGAGTTTCATCTTTTCTTTCTGGATCAAGTTAGATGCAGAATGAAATCAGTCCTAACTTAATGTGACAAAATTTGAATCTTGACTCAGTTATCAAGATTTGAAAGCTAGAAGTAGGTAAACTCATTCAAGTGTATGACTCTTATGCTTTGCTTTGTCAGCCAAAGACGTTTGTTAAAAATACCCGTTGGAGAGGGGTTATCTCTGCAGTATTTTTGGAACACACTGTGATTACTGCCTTATAATAGCTACCTTTTTATCTGTAAAATTATGTCAACAATGGCTTACATACTTACCATAGAGAGCAATTGTTAGAATCCAGTAAGTAATAAATGTGAAAAGGTTTCAATGAGAATGAAGGACCAGCCTCCGGTTCAGTCTTCCTCTTGCATGCACGGCTTTATCCTGTGGAAGAGCATGTTCAGTATTAGGAAAAGTGTTAAGAAGCATTAGCGAATTCAGAAGTTAGAGGCAAATTTTTAACCTTCAAAATGAAGTCCGTATGAATTCATTTCTTTTTGAATAAACACACTTAATACTAGTTTCAGTCTCTAAAATAAACTATATGAGGGTAAGTGTTATCTTTTCTTTTACACCATCCTGAAGTGAAGTCTCTTGTCTTGAGATCAGCACTTGATTATTTTAAAAAATTTAATTTTGTTTTGTTTTGTTTTATTTCACTGCAGACCAAAAAACGGTCGTAGTATATGGTAGTATAATTGTTCCATTTTAATAGAGTCTATTTTTTCCCCAGTCCTGAGAGAGATCCTATGTAGGCCATTGCCAGATGTATCATTCTAGAGTATATTAATCAAGGATCTGAATCAGGATGGCAACTCCTGTGTGTCCAAAGACCTGGGTCAGGATGTTTTTGTCATTCCCTGGTGAGGAGTAGAAAGATATTGGCCTTTTGTGCTACTGAGACTTTAGTGTTTTGTATTTTATTAACCACTCAGTTGCTACTTAGCGTACCTGCTAAGTAGGACACATTTTTTTGTCCAGTAAGTGAAAGTTTTATTGTCCAATTGAAGATAATTTTTACAAAAGTTTCCCACTGCCTGCATGAAATGAAATCAACTATGTTTTTCTTTTCCAAATACATTAAAATCAAGTGTATGGGGAAGAAGGGAAAGTTGAGTTGCTTTTTTTCTATTGTAAACTATCTGGTATAAAACAGTGGCTCCAAGTGTGCTGATAATTTACATCTTAAAAAATTAAGCAGCTCTCAAGAAGGAGGGACATGATCAAGTTTAGTTTGTTGGTAAATTATTGCCTCTTATTTAGCAATTCTAGCTTAAGTCCTTGGTTTTGAGATGCTGCCAGAAACAGGGCTTTCATGTCAAAACATACAAGATAAAATTGAGATTACAAATTAGAAAGAAGGAAGGGAGGAAGGGAGGTAGGAAGAAGAGTGAGAGAGAGAGAGAGGAAAAGTGGAGGAGGGAGAAGAAGGAAGGGAAAAGATTTGTTTCTAAAGGTAAATTATATTTTCAGCAGAAATTGTATTAATTCCATTATTTCAATGAAAATCAATCCATTTCTAAATTATAGTCTGCTGATTATCATTTTTCCCCAAAAAACTAAGCTTTTCTGAAATAAAGTTAATTTTGGAGAGGACAATTTGGCCAAATTTAACAGTGATGGACGAGTGCAGTAGAATACACGTCTGCCATTTACCACATCTCTACTCTGTATCCCGTCTTTTACATCCTCACTGTCCTCACAGATAAAAACCTCTGTATTTTAGATTATGGCTCAGCAATTATTCTTGTGCGCTGTCTACTCTGTCTAAGGTATCTTGTTTCCTGTAGAAGTAGACATGATGCAGAAGACCTGGGTTCTGGTTTATTTTTGCCACTTGTCCCTTTAAGTCTGGCTTTCAAGATCCTCTTTTGAAATCCAGAACTAGTAACACCTGCCTCATCTTCTTTAGAAATGAAGTTCAGGTGTGTTGATATATGTAAACACAATGTGTAAACTCTGTAACTCTATACACATATGATATTATAATAATGATTGTTTTTAACAAGAAATAGGAGTAAAAGGTTGATCTTTATAGTTTTTTCTAACTATTACCTTGATATTCCAAACCAGTTACTTTTAAGTTTCAACTGACAGCATTTTATGAAAATACTATCTTGCTTCTAGAATACAAAAAGAAAACTGCAGTTGGTATAAAATTATTTAAATCTTTAGTTTTAAACAGCCAAATTCTTCTTATTTTATAAATCTTCAAAAAAGAGGATTTACAGTTTCATATAAACTAATTGTAGTTAGCCCTAACTTTTTAAGAAAGAAAACCATATTCAATGAATAGAGAAATACATTAAAATAGAATATTGGTAGAAAATGTCAATGTTATTTCAAACAGATATTTTAGTAAAGGAAAAATACAGATATAAAATTTTTGCAAACAAAAAAATGAGGAAAATAATTGGATTGTTTTTAAATGCCTTAGAATTGATTAATTCTATCTCATACTGTATCCAGCAAAATATATTACATAGTTCAAAGCATTAATAGTGAGGTTAAAATTTATTTTTGTCATTTACACTGGATAAAGAAAGTTAGTCATTCTCTTTTTCAAGCAAGGTATAGGATTTTACACATTTTGAGTACTAACAATAGAATTTAGAAAAGAATTATAAATTGAAATCACAGTGAGGGAAAAACCATTTTTCCTTCTAAATGGCAGTGAAACTGCGAAAGATTTTATCTGTGTTAGTAGAAGAAAGGAGTCTATAATATGAAGGTTGGCAGTGCTTTCATCTGCTTAAATTCCTCCCACGTCCACAGTTGATTGACACTCTCAACAAACTGATAATTGCCCACTTGATTTGTTTTAAATAATTCTTAAATTTTTTTTGGATTTTTAAGTAGACTTGAAGAAATCATTAGGAAATACATCAAGTGGAATCATTTGTGTGGTTTTTTCTGTCTTTTATCATTTATTTATTTATTTATCGTTAAAACTTTACATTTTTAGAGCAGCCATTTGCTTTTTCTATGGTAGGGGCTCCATCTTTTATGGAGACAGTCTTCTATTCATTTAGGCACCTGCGTACGTTTTCAGATGCCCCTCTCTCCATTGAGCTGCATGCACTTGTTTTCATTAAGTTGAAAACCCCATGAATTCAGCCTGGTTTTCTACTCTTTCTAGACCTTCAAGACTATACAAAGTAGTCCTTATTTATTCACAAAATAAAATGATTTTTATGCATATTAGCCATGTTGCGGAAGAGTGATTTAGCAAATTTTTGCATGCATTTCATGCTAGAAATCTAAGATGACTTTCTTTATTCCTGAAGAGACATTAGTTTTTTTAAGCTAGCCTTTTAGATTTATTTTAATATGTTTAACATCCACTATATACAACTCACATAGAAAAAAAAAGCGAAGATCTTGCCAAATAAGCAAAATAGGGAAAAAGATGTTAAGAAGCCAACTGTCTCTTATATCCAACATGAATGAATGGCTCTGTTATCATGTTATCTGTGATTTAGGTTTAATATAGCATGTTTCTACAAAACGTGATCTGTGAACCACCTGTTACCAGATCATAATGCTTGGATAAGAATGCTTGTCTTTGTACACTTTGTATGTAGAGTCAAATTCAAATATTCTAGAAGTTTTTTTAAAGATTGTAGAATACTAACAATGAACTAAAACACAGCATCTATATGTTGAGCATCCTCATCCTACATCTTAAAACAAAGGGCGACTTTTTTTTAAGGCTACAAATAAAGTTGGAAAGGTCAGAAACAAAACAGAGCCAAGACTCTAAGTCTAGTGTACTTCACATTAAATGAGTTGAAATTATCTTTATTATATGAAATAGAATAAATCATAATTCTACTTTGGTTTCCATCATTCTTTCAAATATATTACAATATACTTTAGTATCCTACATGTTCTTTAGTTCCTTTCATAGATAACCAAGTCATAGTGGTGGAGCATCAAAATTCAATGACAGTAAGCATCCATAACTTGGATAAGGTAGTAAAATGTATATTTTGGTGTAACAGTGTACACGGAGATTTCATCAAGTGGATTTTTACCTTGACTTGATATATTTTGTGCCGTTGTAGACCTATAAAATGTCTGAATTGATTGAACCGATTGCATTTTTTAATATAACTACAGAAAGAATATATAGAGGGATACATATAAGAGGAGAAGAGGGTTTTTTAGTTTTCTTTTGTTTATTTTTTTAAATAACAAAAGTCTCCATTCATATGATTACTCTAAGAACCATTGCTGGAGATATTCACAGGAGCAAACTTTTCTTGTTGGCCTGATAGAGAAATTGAGGCTACAGAGCAGATACGTGCATAGTCACAGTTTTGAAGAAACATCAGGGTTCAAATATTGGGCTTCAGTGGTTTATAAAGATCATACTGCTCTCTCCTAACCTTCCTGAGAAACAGGGGGTGATTATAGAGTTCAGGCAACTATTCATGCCCACGTTACAGAAAACACTAAAGAGCAGCGTATCATGTTTTTCACAATTTCAATTACTAATTTTGAGCACTATCTAGTGAAATGAATTTACCTATTTTACAGAAGTCATTGAATAATATGACTCCCTCAAAAAATATTCCAACATATTGTCTTTTCCTCTGAGGTTGATTCATTCAGGTCGTAGAGATATAATAATCAGAGATGTTGTCTTGTAGAATGGCCCTAAACACTGCCAAAGCTGGCTTTAAGATCTAAAGAATTCGAGTGAGCAGTCACCCTCATGTTATGTAGCATATATTTATGAGAGAAAATAGGCGATCTTTGGCACCTTGTGGAAAGTCAGAATAAAATAGGTCAGCTAACTATTTCACACCAACAACTGAAAGGAAACAAAAATTATTAGACAAGCCTTGACATCTTGTTTTCCCCCACTCTGATTCAGTTCTATGTAAACAGATCTCCATTTTGACAACTGTTTAGCTCTAGGCACACAGTTGAAGTATTAGAGATAATGGCAGATTTATTAGATTAACTTTTGCCTGGAACTTTTAGTGTCCTAGATAATTACTAGCCATGGTACATCTGAATGGTTTCAGCTTGTATTACTGTGATGTGTGCATTCCCTTGTAGGCATTGATGTTGTGTCAAAAGAGATATTAGAAGGTCTATATTTAGTTATGTTTCATTGATTTGTGTTTTTAAAGTTTGTGTGTGTGTATGAAATAATTCACATCTCTGGGTTGTTTCTTCCTTAAATTTAAAAAAAGGTGAAAGTTCTTTTCTATTCATTTCCTGAATTTTTAACAGACTATTCTCTCAGCTATCTTTCTAATTTTAATTATTGATCTTTCATTCTTTGATTGCTCAAGTGAGCACCACCAGGATCCCTTCATCGAATTTGCACGTCATATTTCTCCCTTCGGTTTTGTATGATTAATTCACGTAATCTCTTTGCATATTTGCATTTTCATTCTGGATCTAGTGCTTTTTTATCCTTCTTCTATTTTTGTGTGTTGTTCTTTACTAGCTGCTTTATCTATTAGATTTTTTACAAGGCATGTTTTTGTTACTATTTTGTAACTCTTAATTTGGTTTAAAGGGCTTTGATTAGCTTAATATTTTATATGGATTTCCCTAACAGTCCCCTATTTTTGTTCATGGTGGTGTCTCTGGTTTCTAACAAAAACAATAAAGATTTTTCTACTGCATTTTTCTATGTACATAGATGAAACATCTTTTAATTCAGTCAGTAAATATGAAATTGTTTTCCAAATTTAAAGGATAAAAATTCATATTATTTTCTACTAAAGTTTTATGATTATTGATCCAAAATGAAACCTTTACTTGTTTTATTTATTTATTTTTTTTGGAGGAAGATTAGTCCTGAGGTAACATTTGCCAATCTTCCTCTTTTTTCTGAGAGAGACTAGCCCTGAGCTAACATCCATGCCCATCTTCCTGTACTTTTATATGTGGGACGCCTACCACAGCATGGCTTGCCACATGGTGCCATGTCCACACCTGGGATCTGAACCAGTGAACCCCAGGCCCCAGAAGGGGAACATGAGCACTTAACTGCTGTGCCGCTGGGCTGGCCCCTTACTTGTTTTGTTTTTTAAATGGCCTTTTCAGAACAAATCAAAGATTGCTAACCTTGGTCTTTCTTTACTTTCTGTGTAGATTATCATTAGTCGTGGTTTGCTCAGAAAAGTCTCTGCCTACACTGTTTGTCCAGGCATAATTATCAATAGTGGCTCCTATCTCTTTCAAAAACACCCTTCTTTGGACAATACATTATATGGCCACTGTGTTATGGGTGACTACAACAAAACATCATAGAAAGAAAAATATATATGAGGGCTGGCCTGGTGCCATAGAGGTTAAGTTCGCATGCTCCACTTCTGTGGATTGGGGTTCCCTGGTTCAGACCCTGGGCACAGACCTACATGCTGCTCATCAAGCCATGCTGTGGTGGTGTCCCACATAGTGAACTAGAATGACTTACAGTAAGGATATACAGCTGTGTACTCGGGCTTTGGGGAGAAAAAAAAAAAAGAGGAAGATTGGCAACAGATGTTAACTCAGGGCCAATCTTCCTCACCAGACAAAAGAAAAGAAAAGAAAAATATATGGATGTAGTGTGGGAAGAGAACTGTATTTAGGATTAGGAGAATAATTTTAGTCTGCCACTAACTATTTTGAACTTCAATTTTCTTACCTGGAATATAAAGACATTTTATTACATAGACTCCTGTATTATCTAGACTCCCTCTCACCCCTAAAATGTAAATTATCACACACAAGTGCATCTCCTTTGAGATTCAAACTATTCGAAGATTGTTTATGCATATAAACAACAGTTGCAAGGAAAGAAGGTTAGATGGATATACTTGACTGAAGAGGTGGCTTGATTGCAGGCATGAATATTTGCTTTCTTCTATTTGGAGTTATGTTGATGTTGTCCAATTACATTTGGAAAATACAAAACAAATTTATTAATATAACTATCATTCTTTGTCTGAGCAGTCACTCATACACATGGACACCTGAACTAGGCTCTAAGAAAAGCGAAGGCCAAGCCATTCTAGAAATAGGGTGCTTCCCACAATGTTCAACTAAGAGTTAAATGAGATATAATTTTTTTGTGTGTCACTATTTCTTAGAATGTCAAGGAACCATAGGTAAATAATGAAGAGAAGGCCAAACTAAAAATAAATCTTCCTCTTCATTCTCTTCCACTATTGAGATCAGGCAGAAAACAATTGTTAAAAATGGAATTTACTTTATTTAAAAACTCAAAGAAAGACAAAAGCTAGCATCACTTTTTGTAGTTTATCAAATTACCTTGTCACAGTATTACTGTATCTCTTTTGATTCCCTGATTTTTGTTACATAAACTGTAGAAATGGAGGGTGGAAAAGAAGCTGTA
The DNA here is from genome assembly GCF_041296265.1 of Equus caballus. Taxonomy (NCBI): domain Eukaryota; kingdom Metazoa; phylum Chordata; class Mammalia; order Perissodactyla; family Equidae; genus Equus; species Equus caballus. Next base: position 53,958,803 of record NC_091700.1, read on the forward strand.
TGGTAGACATGGGGAGGAAAAAAAAAAAAGAGGGAGATTGGCAACAGATGTTGGTAACTCAGGCCCAATCTTCCTCACCAAAAGAAAAAGAAAAAAGAAAAATAGATATATGTGGTTCTGACTTCCAATCTGCTTCTAATTTGCATGTGACACAGGTCAAAGCCCCTTATCTTTCTGGTATTTCTCAGATTTTCCATGAAAGGATCCCTGAAGGCAGAGGATAAATAATGAATACTAATGAGTCTTCTGAGGACTGCTGGTAATACCCATGTTTTGCTTTCTGTTTTGTAATAATATTTGCTTTAACAGAGAATTAATGATTTAAATTATTTTCTGTCTAGTAATTTTATTCTTCAGAAAAACATGTCTTATCTATTTTTGGTTTTGTGTATCTCAAACACACATTCCTGTTAGAGAAACGTAGAAATAGATCTTCAACGGCCCTGGAATTCTGTCTCCATTCACTACAAAAATGACCTAGAGGGAAAGAATCATATATTTATGACCTTTTCACCTCAACTGTAGATTAATACCACCCCCAAGTGATTATGTGTATTACTCATTATGTGCTTAAATTTGGTGTGAGAAGTATTATATGACCATATTAAAAACAAGAATACCTTTATGTTTTGCTTTGTGATGCTAAAACGTAGAATCCCAAAATGAATGGCTTTCCTTTGCACGAGGCTCCGTATTCAAACTGACTTGGTATCCACATTGACACCAAGAGCTCGGCAGTATAATATGCAGCCGTAGGGAGCAGCACAGGCAGTCTCTGACTTATAAATGACCCACATATGCAGGGCACTCTCCCTTCCTCACTGTCTTTGCCACATTCTGAACCCCTGCTGCTGACTGTGCCTTCGAAAAGTGAGAAAAGGAAGCTGCTATTAGAAGCAGGCACAGCTAGGGATGCTGACAGGCTGCCACATGACACTGGCCTTTCTGTGCCTCTGCAAAAGTCTCTACGTATGTGTGTGTGCAGGTGCACATGTGTATTTGTGTGTTCTGTCTTATGTTTTCATATCACCAGTTTACTTCTATTAAAATTTCACAAATGAGACAAACTTGTTTTATTAATGTTCCCAAATTTGTAAAGACATGGTCTCTTTGGCCAAGAAGTTTCTTAAAAAGTTCATAAAAGGTGCCTTATTTTTCTTTAAATTTTGAGAGTGGTATGGGTTTATTAAGTCAGATGAGTTTAGATATATTCAATGAGCTTGCTTTTAGGCATAGCATACACCAGATGTGAACAGCTTGGCACGAAGTAAAGTTTTCTTGAAGGAGGAAAAGTCTATAGGTGATTTGGAGGCATAGTGAACTTACAAGGAGAGTAAATTAGCCAAGGGAAAATTGGCCAATTGGGAAAATAAAGGAAGTCTAATAAATTTAGGGATGGGAGAGTGTTAAGTGGATGGAAGAGAAGGAAGGGAGAGCAAAGGAGGTTGGAGTGAAACAAACTCTTATTCCGTATGTCTTCATACAGTCCCTTGTGTCTGGGAAGCAAGGAACTAGCTGTACCTCCTCCACTTCCTATTATCTTTATTGTTCCCTGTTGCTAGGACTTCAAATTAATGTCAGAGTTGATATTCATAGTACTATAGTTCAGCCACTCCATATGTTCAGTAGGTTTTTGTAAACTAAACTATGAATCTCCATGACTTTTACATGTAGTACAATATATTTTGAATTCCCAGAGTCAGTATAATGAATAAACTTTCAGAACATAGCTCATTTGTAATTGTGGAATAAGCTCAGTATTTTTGATTGCATGGAAATGTACTAGTGATGTTTGCTTTCTGTCATAATAAGAATGTTGACTCGTCTTTCTTTTTACTGTCATTGTTACTGTTTTGTTAGAGAAATTTACAGAGAAATTTTCGGATAAGATCTGTTTCTGTCTTAGTTGGATATTTTAATACTCTTCAATACCTGTCCTTTGATTTCAAGACTAAAATGAACGAGAATTCAGCTACCCGGGTTTGTAATCTCTGAAATTTAATCACAACCTGGCCTGCACCTGTCAGTGTGCCATTTTGTTTTGACATCAAAGTCATATGGATTAAATGATTTCCCTCTTCTCTGTAACCATCATCAAGGATAATGTTGATTAGATGGCTTATTGTGGCCTTGTGACTTTTTGGTAGGCATTACACATTACAAAATCTGCTCACTAAAGCAGTATGGTAGTGAGCAGAAATTTTGCAGAAAACCCAAAATGTATGGAGCATTTTTCCTCTTTGATTATAGTTCTGATAATATAAATTAGCTTTTTTTTTTAAAGATTGGCACCTGAGCTAACAACTGTTGCCAATCTTCTTTTTTATTTTTTTTCTGCTTTATCTCCTCAAACCCCCCTGTACATAGTTGTATATCTTAGTTGCAGGTCCTTCTAGTTGTGGTAAATTAGTTTTTAAAATCTAGTTTTACATTATTTTTCTGGGTCAGCCTAATGATTGAGAGCCAAATATCAGGAAAAAATTAATTTAATAGCTGTTCCCTATTGTAAAACCTGGCTCGGTGCTTCAAATCTCTGCTCAGAACCCACTGAAATCTAAGATGTCAGTATGGTACTTAGAAGACACTATTTGAAACAAAGTGACCAGGGGTAATTTGCTATGTTACAATAAAGTATGCATTGATTTTTCGTGTAAAGAAACTGAAATAACATCACGTGGACAATATCACAAAACAGTGAGATATTTTCTTGCATTTGTGTGTGAGATACTGATGTCAGTTTTTACACACTGTTAGATTCAATTACTGTGAGACATATTATATAACATGGAAGGATTGATTCTTAGGCTTTGCACTTGGAAAGGGCACGTGAATACTCACTAACATATATGTATGTCTCTCTCTATATATACACATATATAGAATGTAGCAGGGTTTTTTTTTTTTTTCTTTTCATTCTTAGGTAGTTCCACAACAGACTAGATCTGAGATTTGGCTCAATTTCTTTTTAGATCTATGTGGCATTTGGTCTTCTCCCCTCCCCCCACATTTCTTTTCTTTCATGAAGTAGAGGGCTGCTGTAGACCAAATGCTTGTGTGTCCATCCAAAATTCGTGTGTTGAAACCTGATCCCCAATGTGATGGTATTGGGAGGTGGGGCCTTTGGGAGGTGCTTAGGCCATGAGAGTGGAGCCCTCACGAGTGGGATTAGTTCTCTAATAAAAGAGGCCTCCTTTCACCATGTGAGAACACAGGGTCAAAGCAGCCTTCCGTGAATCAGGAAGCGGGTCCTCTCCAGATGCTGCATCTGCGGGTGCCTTGATCTTGGACTTTTCCCCAGCCTCCAGAACTGTGAGCAATACATTTCTGTTGTTTATAAGCACCCAGTCTATGGTAGTTTGTTACAGAAGCCTAAACAGACTAAAGCGAGTGTCTTACAGAAAAAAAGATGATTTAATATTAATAAATTGGGACATAAAACCCAAGAGAAACACACTGGGCGCGTACTATATTAACTTAAAAAGAAATGTCTTCGCTAATAACGCATGTAACTATTGCTAATGTACAGTATATTTTGGTGAAATTTAGCATTGTATTTCTTAAAGGAAATATATTTCTGCCTTATTTCTTCCATTTAAATAAAAAATGTAGTCAAATGCCTCCCAATAAATACATAAAAATTGAATATTTTAATGTTTATGTATTCATTTTTGAAAGAAGTAGAAAAATTTATTAGTATATGCATTGAGATAATTCTGAGTATATGTGAATTTGAATCACTTTTCCATACTATCCATAGTAAGTTTCCTAAAAACGTGGGTGATTTGAAGCCGTATTCACAAATAGGGAGATATGTTTTTTACTTACAAAGGACTATCTCTTTTTTTATTTTAATCCAAATACTCATGCACATATGCGTGCATACCTACAGTCATACATTTTATTTAATAGTCCTCTAATAGACATGGAGATTTTAAGTAAAAGTTGCTGCGCAGATGGTACCAAAAACGTGATTAGTATACATAAAAATCAAGTCATATGAACTGAAAAGAGAAGCCTTAGAAATCTTAGAAAATAAAGCACAAAGAACTATTCATTTTCAGGCATTTTAAGGAAATATTCAATTTCAAAGTATTTGGTAAGATGTGGAACAATCTTACACACGCATATGCACACACACACCTTTTTCCTGGCTGATTTCACTTCAGTCTTATACTCAGCGGCATCAATGTTACTGGCATATGTACTTATCTCTTATGCCAAATTTAGTTTATTTATGAACCATCCTATAGAAGACAACATTTTAATTTAGTTATATCAATCAATCTTGTTTTACTTTTCTAGACTCTACTTTTTAATTGGCCCCGTTGTCATTCTCAACAGCCATTTTTTTGTATTCTGGGTATCTATATTTTTAAAGTCTTTCTTGACAGTCTGTATTAGTTTCCTAGGGCTACTGTAACAAGATAGAACTCACCGGGGGGCTTAAAACAGAAGAAATTTGTTGTCTCACAGTTCTGGAGACTAGAAGTCCAAAATGAAGGTATCGGCAGGGCCCTGCTCTCTCACAGCTCTAGGAAAGAATCCTTCCTCACCTCTTCCTAGCTTCTGGAGGTTGCCAGCAATCCCAGACACATCACTCTCATCTCTGCTCCAAGGTCACATGGTGTTCTCTTGAATGACTCTCCCTGTGTCTCTTGTTTCTCTTCTTATAAGGACACCAGTCATGGGATTAGGACCCATCCTAATATTAGCTTAACTGGCTTCATCCTAAATAATTAAATCTGCAGACTCTATTTCTGTTGTCATATTCTGATTTTCTGGGTGAACAAATTTTGGGGGGACACTATTCAACTTAGTCTACCCTCTGGCCCCCTCTAAATTCACAGTTGTCCCATTTATAAAATCCATTCATCCCCTCCCAACATCATCCAAATGTCTTAACCTTTTCCAACATGAACTCTAAGTTCCAAATCTCGTCTAAATACTAACTCAGAAAGTCCCAAATCTCAGCATCAGCACCAGGTGTGGGTGAGACTCTGGGTATGGTCCATCCAGGGGCACCATTCCTTTCCTTTCACAGGCCTATCAAACTAGAAAATAAATTACCTGCTTCCAAAATACAATGGTGGAAAAGGCATAGGATGGACATTTCATTCTGAAAGGGAGAAAATGGAAGGAACGAAGAGGTTACTAGTCTAAAGGAAGTTGGTAATGCAGCAGGGCAAATTCCACTAAGTTTCAAGGCCTGAAAATAATCCTCTGTGTCTTAATGCTCTGCCTTTAAGTCCTCTTGACCCTCTGGGGAAGTCTCCCATTCTTCTGGGTCCCTGTATCTGTGACTGTACCCTTGGAGTCATTTTCCCTTCATTTGTCCCCTTTCTTGTCTCTTTCAGTCCAAGTTGACAGTGGTTCTGCTAGCGTAAAATTCTCAGAAACTTTGTCTTCTGTGGCTGCTGAGGGGATCCATACCATTAGACAAGACTGTCCTCCACAGATCCATCCTCAATAACCACTTCTCCAATCCTGACTTGTCTTGAGATGATTGATTGGATCCATAAATCACATGGCTAATCTCTACAGCAAATGACTGTCCAGCCACACTCTTATCTGTGTTTCCAGAGCATACTAATTGGATAGGCAGAAAACTTTCCAAATCAACCTAGTTCTTTTTTGCTTAAAAGTTCATTCCTTAATTAATCTCTTTCCTCTCATGTTTTACTATAACTGGCAAAGAGAAACCAGGCCACACCTACCACACTTTGCTTGGAACTCTCTTCAGCTAAATATCCAAGTTTATTGCTTAAAAGTTCTACTTTCCACACAACACTTTGGCCAAGTTTTCTGCCACTTTATAATAATGATTCTTTCCAGTGTCCAGTAACATTTCCATCTGAGGCCTCATGAGAAACACCTTTACCATTTACTTCTACCCACCTTCTATTCATGATGATATAACCATATATGTATCCTCTAAGATGATAGAAGCTTTCTCTACAGCTCTCCTCACTTCTTTCTGAACCCTCATCAGAATCACCTTTCATGTTCATATTTCTTCCAGTAGTCTCCTCATGGCAATCTAGGCTTTTTTTAATCAAGTGTCTCAAAACTCTTCCAGTTTCTACTCATTACCCAATTCCAACGTCACTTCCACATTTTTAAGTATTTGTTACAGCAGCACATTACTTCCTGGTTCCAAAATCAGTATTGGCTTCCTAGGGCTGCCATAACAGAATGCCATAAACTAAGTGGCTTAAAAATAACAGAAATTTATTCTCTTGCAGTTCTGGAGGCTAGAAGTCCAAAACCAAGGTATGGGCAGGGCCATGCTCTCTGATGGCTCTAGGGGAAGATTCATTCTTGCTTCTGGCTAGCTTCTGGTAATTCCCAGCAATCCTAGACACAACACTCCAATCTCTCATTCCATCTTCACATGGCTTTCTTTCTGTGCGACTGTCTGTGTCTCAGTTTTCTCTTCCTATAAGGGCATCAGAATTTGGATTAGGGACCACTCTAATCCAGTATGACCTCATCTTAAGTAATTACATTTGCAAGGACCCTATTTCCAAATAAGGTCCTATTTGATGTTCCGGGTGGACATGAATATTGAGGGGACAGTATCCAACCTAGTGCACAGCGTATATCTGTTCTTTCTTCTTTGGATGAGGTATATTTTTCTGAATAAAGGCGTTCTATACCTGGTGTGACTCTGATTATATTATTTAAAAAATATATGACATATTTTCAATATGTCTAAAATATGTCACGTACTGTTTACTGAGTTTGGATTATTATCAAGTGAATGTAAAGTGCCTTTTATGTGTAAAATGGTCAGTGAATAAAAAAAAGTACGATATCTAGTGGCACTGAAAATTTAAGAAAATTATGTCAAATGCAAAAAAGGCAAATGAATCTGTTAACAAAATAAGAACAAATGAAGGTTGTAGACTATAAACTTTTCTTCATATGTCTTTGGCAAGCAGTAGATTGTCTCTTCAGAATTTTAAATTGAACATAATAACAAGATGACTTACAGATTAATTATTTTCCTTCCCCTAAACAAATATTCTGTATATTCTGTATTCCCTTTACTGTGTTAAATATCACAATAGGCATCATTTAAACATGTGCATGAGGCAGACTTATTTTCAGGTGTTTCCATCTGTTGTAGGAAGGTACTTTAAGAATAGGAAAGAAACATACACAAATTAAACACGAAGCCAGGGGAAAAAAGAAAAAAAATGAAAGAAACATCTGGAGGGCAACAGTGTGGAAAAAAATGTTTGAGCTGCCTGTTATTAACTACTCAACCCGTTTTACATTGGAATCCTGCATAATTACATTCCAGGGGAGGGGCAAACAACAGATGTTGAATAAAGATGGAAAATAAGAAAATGAGACTATTTAAAAATTAAAGCTACTTTTGCTCACTGACAGGTATATTTTTCGCACGACTTTCAGACAATCGATTTCTTATATTCACTGTACATTTCAATAACATTAATACAAACAAAATCCTCCCTTTTGTGTAGTCTAAGAAATTGATCAATTATACACATCCATAGTATCCCTAAATTAGTAGTTCATAAAAAGGAAAACAAAAACAAAAAGGACAGCATTTTCTTAATTTCATATTACATAAATGTTTCACATCAGATGAAAAAAAGAGTAGAAATTGTTACAGAAATATATATATGTATTTTTCTCATTACTAAAGTCAATGCGCTTTTAAAAATTGAAGGTTTCTAGATGACTGAGTAAAGAGCTAAATTACAACTATTGTGCTGTTTCAAGTTCCAGACAATACACATTGCGTAACTAACGTTAAGATGCAGTAAAAATTTTTGTTAAAACCTTGCCCTCTAGGGATATTAAAAAAATAGACAGTTTGCAAGTTTAATCTTGGTGGCCTGCTTGTTCACATCTTCTACCTACTCACTATTGCAGAAAAGTATCTATTTTATTTAGGTTAAGTAAATCCACCGTTATCACGAGAGTATTTTTCCCATTGACCCAGGCATTCATATAGTAACTTTGCTCTGTTCTATCTCAGCTAAACTGAAGTACTCCAAAAAATAATTTTCTTCCAATAAGACTAAGTCTTATGTATCTGGGGAAATACCAATGACCGTATCTTCTAGGGACTTGTCAATCCAAGTAATTTTAGGCTTAACTTTGAAATCAATAGAGAAGGATTCTTGATTCAATTGGCCCTTTTTACCCACTTGCTTTTTCTATTTGTTAACTAAAAATATTTTATTTTTCAAGCATTCCCGACTTTGCTTTCCTTTGCTATCCTCACCCTACACACCATCACAAGTAGACTTCAGGCTGTTGATCAGCTTCCTCCAGGTGAGCAATTTCTTCATCTGCTAGCTTTCTTCTCTGTGATCCGAATTTTACTTGTTAGATGATGGCACTCATAAGACTATACACACATAAATGTTATATAGTATATATACATATACATACATACATCTATATGTGCGGAACTTGTAGGCTTTATTTATTTCAAGGAAAATAGCATAGTAAATAAGTAACTTATCCTATTATATCTGCATTGGTACTATTAGCATTTCAGGAAAAGTTGTGTAGTGTTAAGGGCTGAAAAGAGAATCTAAATATTTATTTATAGCAGAATTTTTCATATTTATTATTCTTAGGTAAGTTTAAGTGGTCCAAATCTGAACTATTTAATATAAAAAATCTAGCACTTACACTAATTTCACTTTGGAGATAATATAGAAAATGTGAAGGAAGAAACTGATGGACTAAAAGTGGGCTGGTACAGAAAAAAGGACTGATTCTTTTCCTTGGATGTTAGTTGTGGGTGCAGTGTAAGCTGCTTCAATGTTACAACCTGAAGAACTGTGTTTCCCCTGAGAAACCGGATCCCCAAATTCTTCTTTCTTTTTGAACAGGCAATTACACTCCATATTAGATAAGTGTTATTTTGTGGAAATATATTAAAGGTTTCTTTACACATTACTTTGTGCAATCTTTACATATCTCCCTAATATAGATTCTTAAAGGCAGAGCAGAGCCAAATTCATATAAATTACAACAGCTAGTGAAGCTCAATGTTAAAATCCCCTGAACTTGATAAATTTTGCCCGCATATTTTAATCTCTATGTATGCTCTAAGTATGTGACTCAGATAATCTGGGAAAACACATTAAAATTGGAAATAACGGAACAGATTATGTGAAAAGCAGGAAGGAGAATCTGTCCCAGGTGAAATTTTAGCTCATTACATTATGTTTTTCTACGTTCGGATTACATATAGTCCAAGTCTTTGAGTCATTTGAATGCTTTTGAGAGATTTGATTGGTTTCTGAGTAATTTAATCTCTGGTTTCTGAGTAGTCTAATCTCTACATAAGGGAAATAAACCAGGGGAGAAAATTATTGTATCAGGTTGTTGCTGTGCTTGAAAAATATACATGTGTGTTATAGCAATCTAACAGTCACTGTTATATTTATTTGTATTGCTTTATTCATGCTAGAGAAAGAGAAGAGGTTGCATTATTTTCTGTATGGAAATGAATGGAAATTGTAAATGCAGAAAATGCGAGCAAAGGCCTTAAATAAATGGCATTAGAGTTAGGAAAGTTAGACTCTTCCCTCATTTTAGTGGGTGAAATAGGAAGTTTGAAAGCACGTCTGCGTGCATACACACACACACGCACACACACACACATTTATCTAAAATATTCCTGTTTACCCTTAAATACTTGTGATTTCACAATCATTATAGTATAAAGAATTGAGAATGAGAGTTTTGTTTTTCAATTCTGTAAAAGTTAAATTCAAGGATCACATTTATACCAATAAAGCATTTTAGCTTTCAGAATGTAAATTTCTATACATTATTTTATGTGTTCTTAAAAATCTCTCTTGGTCTGCCATCCATTTTCCGCTCATGTGCACGCGCACGCTAGCTGGTGGGTGCACATGTGTGTGCTTTTACACACCTGTGCTTGACCATGGCCGTCTAACAAGCTGAAACACAGAGCAATCCGCGAGCTGTGATTGAGCACCGGGAAAACCAGAAGCTGTCGTTAGGTGGATCAGGCCTTTATTGTTACATTTACTAAATGGTTCTAGAAGATTTTCGCCCTTAGGCAAGCCTCCTTCCATTCATTTCTATCTGGAATAGGAATGTGATTTTTTATCATGTGTACAAAGGGTGCATATGTAAGGATATGCACGCCTGCTTTTTAATTGTACTTTTTGGTTGATAGTTTTATCTGACAGGTTTGATGTTATCATTTCAAAACTTATATTTTCTTCACTTAAAGTATCAAGATGGTGAAGCTTGTGAATATTTTCCATTGATGTATATGCTACAATAAAACTCTTGAATTTAGAACTCAGTTATTGGGGCTTACTAAATATAATCTTTTTCTATTTTTGTACATATATATTTCTTTGACTATTATACTAGAATTATTATATGTAATATAATAAGTTTATTTGTATGTTAGAAAAAAGTAACTGTATCTTTTTCTTTTTGTTTAAACCACTATCTCCCAAATATATGATTCACAAAGATACAACACTTATCTTTCTGGGTAATATGTAAATCAATGAGTTATATATGTTAGACTGTATACTTTTTAAATAAATGCCTAATCTCACAACACATCATTTATATCTGGTATTTTAGGCAAAATTATGTGCAAATACATATGTTTTTAATAATAAAGCAACCATATCCAATAGATAAGACAGTTCTCTTTCCCAAGTACTCTTAACTTAATAATTTTTCCATTTTGCAATAATGGTTACCACAAGGACAATATTTACAGTAATAACTAGCTGGATAATTTTCTCTTGTGGTCATGTATGTTTTTATCAATTCAATGAATAAACATTAAAGTAAACATTTTATTTGAAATTTGTCAAATTAAATAGTTAATTTCCATTCCATTTCTGGGTGGAACATGTATTTTAAAACTGGATAATTTTAAAGACTTTTTTTTTCCTTTTTCTCCCCAAAGCTCCCCGGTACATAGGTGTATATTCTTCTTTGTGGGTCCTTCTAGCTGTGGCATGTGGGACGCTGCCTCAACGTGGTTTGATGAGCAGTGCCATGTCCGCGCCCAGGATTCGAACCAACGAAACACTGGGCTGCCTGCAGTGGAGCGTGCAAACTTAACCACTCGGCCACGGGGCCAGCCCCAAAACTGAATAATTTTAGATCAAGGAAAAAAAACTTGTCTGAATCTAAAAAATTAGATGTTATCTAAAAATTTAAGGTTAAAGAGACACTTTCTCAAATTCAAGTTGTTCTCTCCTTTGAGAAGACTCTTTGTGATCCCAAATATGTGCCCAGTAGCAGGTTCCACATTCTGTAATTGACTTAAGTAATCACAACATTCTAAAGGAATTTTAGGATTCAGTTATGCTACTATTTTCTGAAAGATTACAAAGAGATTTGCTGTAAAAGAAAGTGTACAAATTTGACTAGTTGTTAGAATTTAAGTTTATTTTTTCTTTAATGACAGAATTGCCTAAAGAATTTATTGGAAACAGATTATGGAGGACTTTGAACACCAAACTGAGTAGTTCAGATTATAACCTTTTTCAGTAATGACCCTCTAAATTGTCAGGCAGTTCCTCAAAAATAGCTTAGCCAGTACAAAGGATTGCTTCCTTCTAAGATCGAGCAGACATGTTTTTAAAGGGAAAAACTCAAATGTAGCATGCTTGAATTAAAAAAAGACTGTCTCAGTGAATTCTCCCTGTGATGTCAATATGAATTTCTTTTTAGATTAGATTTAGATTACAAGTCTGAAAATAAGACAAATTCTCATATATTTATATTTATTTTTCTGTTATTATTACTCATGGGGAATATGTTTCACTTTTATGATCTGTTCCTTGCTCCAGGTATAGCTGGTTATCAATTAAATCACAGAAAGTACTCTCCAAGATAAGAAAGTATTTAAAACACTACTGTAGACACCTTTTGATGTATATAAGGCATTATGTATGGAAAGATTTTCATAGCCTTTAAAACCACATTTTTATCTTTGCTCTGATTCAAGGATAGCCTTCTCCAATAGCATTTTGGCCTTCAATTTGACTACAAACCAGAATGATTCAGAGGGCCTCATCCCCTATCTTTCTGTATGTGAGTTTACTGACCTCTTTTCCCAATTTATTCATTGCTTCAGTGTGTTTTAATGATTACAAAATATTAAAGCTGTTACTAGAAAAATGGCTTGCCATTGCCAGTAAAATCCATTATAAGAAACACTTCTGTACATTTACTCTAGAACATGGATATTGAGTGTATTGATTTTGCTTAAAATTTTGTTCTTGCGATGACCCAATCATACAAGATAAAAAACATCAGCTTCCAATAAACTTACAGCTCACTAAATGGTAGAAGAACAGAATGGTTTTAGAGAAGTAATTCCAAGAACAGATTTTCTTTAAAATGTCAATTATCTTTCCTTTCTTACTCTTTATATATTTTTAAATTATCTATAATAGTAGACTAATAGTAGCAATAATAGTGATGGTATTAGCAGCTGGGTGATAGGAGATGTTGCTTTAGTAAGATCAAGGCCAAAATGTTTTGGTTCAAAGGGCCTGTATTTTGTTCTAAAGTTACATTCGGGATACCGTCAATTTTAATAGTTCTCTCAGAGACTTCATTTCACAGGAAACAATTTTGGTGAAAATATATACTTATTGTAATTCATGTGTGTGCATGCATGCACATTGAGGATATTTAGTTTCAGTTAATTTTTTAATTTTTATAATATAAATAATTTTTGTAGAAATCCTTTATGGAGAAGGATAGTTTCAAATATATTCACCACTGCTTTAAATCTTAAAAGAAAACATCTTTTGTATTACTTTTTTCTTTAAAAACATCATATTTTTAAAAATACTGATCTAAGCAAGGCACCCATCTGTTCTTTTGGAACCGTGTCCATCTAATTTCAGGTAACTTAATTGAAACTTTAGCTCTATCTCTAGAGTAGAGTTCTATGAATTTAATGAATAGCTTTTGGAGACTAGAATGTCATTAAAAACATAAAAATATTAAAATCTTTCATAAAAATCTATCTTCTGGGACTCCCAAATCCTATTGACAGGCATGATTACTAAATAATAAGCAGGAGAGGATTAGTTGCATCTGAATTAACTCTGTTTTCTGAGAATGCTAAAAATGACACCCGATTCTGTTTACTTGTCTCTAGCAATTGAACACAAACAAGTGCTAGAAACAAGATGAACAGCAGGATTTAAACTAGTAAATAGATATATATCCTAGTAGACATCAGATAGCAGGCAGGAGAGGAAAACACTAATAAGACTATCTTGCTTGCTTCTTACAAGGAGTTTGGCTTAATAGGCATGTTTTCATTGACCTTTCTTACAGGATTACCACTTTGCTAGGAGGATGACTTCAATTTTCTATGTATTCATCCATGTCATCAAAAAATGGTGTTATTATCAGAGATGAGGTTAGCTTACAAAGGTAATAAAAGCATGAGGAAAACATCCTCTCTAAAGATGAAGAAGAGTAGCATATTTAAATAGTCTTGGGTCTGAAATTCACAGTATTATTTAAGTTGTTAGAATTTTAAATTTGTCCTTGTAAACCAAACAGCTTTTACTAACTATTGCATGCCACAGCATAGGTTTCTCACTGCATATAAATCAGGTTCCTTTAGAAGCTGTATTAACCCTTTGAAGACTCTAAAATTACAAGGGCTTATTAGTTACTTCACATTTTGATGATAGCTGTTAAAGTGTAAGACACAGAGGGAACCAACTTAACACAAAAGTGAAACTGGCACATTTGAATGCCATAGAATCAAAAGAGGACAAAAGGAGAAACCTAGGAGAGAAGAAAGAGACTTGTAGATGCTGAGATGTAGGTTTTCAGGATACTCACTGTTTTCCATAATTTAAAATTATAAAGAGGTGATTATTTAAATATAAGCTATAATTTCAGTAACAGAGTCACTGGTTTAAAAAATTCCCTAGGGGAATATATTCTGACCTCCATGTTTCAGTGGATGTCTGTCAGACAGGATTTACTTATCTTATTTAAAATCGTACCCTCAATAATAAATAGAGAACTTTGGATTTTTATATAAACATGATATTTAACAGACAGATCTGATGTTACTTTAAAGTCTGTGTATCTCATAGCAAAAGAGAACTATTAGGAATAACTTTGTTTAGGTCCTGCGATCATTCTGAAAACTGACATTAAAGCCTGAAAAAGGAATGGTTTTGGTTTGAGTAATTTGTGAGGCATAGTCGCTCCTATTATAGATTACCAATAATATTTGATACCTTTTAAATTTAATCTTTCTTTACGTCAGTGACAGCATTCTGTTCAAATTCAGAAGTGTGAGTATTGTGTTCTGTGTACTGAAGGAACAGAACATGAAAGAATACACCATGGTATCGATATCTTGATCCTCAAAGAATATAAGGATCTCAATGAGGCAAACAGTTAAAAGACAATAAGAATTAGCCAGCAAGGCTAGGATATATAATTCAATGGGAAAATGGTGGTATTATCTTGATCCAAAATAGAAATGCTTGTTTGGGAGAAAATTTTCAGGAATTTTCTTTCATTATTTATTCTTGAATATCCAGAATCAAATTTGAAAGGTTTCTGAGATTCCACATTTACCTTATCTGTGGCCATTCTCCTTGTCTTGTGGGAGTATTTATTACCTCTCTCCTAGATATCTATAAAGATCTTCTTTCTTCCAAACTTTCTCTTTTCTGATCTTCTAAAGAAATCCTTTAATCTTTCAAGTATGTGATCATATGCAGTCTTATGATTGGTTATTAATAATAACAAATTAGAGAAAGAGGGAAGAGAGATAAAGTAGATGTAGCAAGAAATATTTTTCTAATGCAGAGTTATAAAATGCAGGGTTTACACAGTTCATATCAAATACCAGTTGAATCATCATACATTTCTCTAGGTTTGGAGTGAGATGAGATGCAAGCAGAGTACCATTGCTTTGGGGTCTGAATGACTATGCCATTGAATCATGCCAAAGCCTATTGTGCTCTGATGGAGATAGCCTGGTTAGAGCCAAAATTCTAGATATCTGTTTCCACAAATGATGCTGACTTGAATAGTACTTGCCCTGTGCCCCCATGTTCATACATGTCATCCAATACTTTTGCAATAAAGCACCTAAATATTTCAAGAATCTTCTGAGACATACAATAAACTGCTCAAATACCTATATTAGTGCTCTATTGCCTGCTACATTAAATTTGGTCTTTTATTAGGAGCTTTTCCATTCATTCTCTTTTAAAACCTAGCCAATTTCCTCTACATAATTGTTTTACTTTTTGGCATTGCAACATACATCCTTTGACTTTTAAAGCTGGGCTCTTACTACTCTGTGAAATGAACGCTCCTGTGTGGTGATTGTTTCATTTTTTAATCTCTTCACCAGGATCTCCTTCTCCTTGCTCTCCAGTATCTGTTGAAACCCTGATCAACCTTTGAATTGCACATTAAGCACCACCCTTGTACAGAGCCCTTCACAGTATTACAGTCTACACTTTTCGCTCTGTATCTGTTGCTTGACATTCATATGACATGATTCAAAATGTAATTGATTAACATCATTTCCCCTATGATGATTTCAAATCTAGTGTCTAGTTTCCAATCAAGGTGTAAAGTCCTTGGTGAGGAGATGTAGTCTTCCAGACTGGAGAATTTTAGAGGCAGATAGACATAGGTTGATTTACCACAAACCTTTACTTGACATAACACCTGTTCTACAACATTTTATTCCAGATTCCTTTGCTGGAAAACTTCCAATGCCTAGGCACGAAGTTGATGTTTAACTCATTCTTACCTTATGAATGATTGAGTATAAATCCTTTAAACTAACTGCTAAACTACACACATCTATGCATCTAATGCACCCACTGAATTTGAGCTGTCTTTACTCTGGTGGGACATTTGAGTTGTATTTTTTTTCTTGAAAGGTTCTGTTAGAGTTTTTTTCTCACACTCACACAAAAAATACAAACCCTGTTCCATTAGTATATTATCAAGCTACAGAGCCGGCTCTCCTCAGGGTACCTGTTAAGAAAGAGATGGTCCTATTTATCTGTGCCTTCACTTCCAAGCATCTGCTGCTGCCCCAGGGGATGACTGTGCCTACAGTACAGAATTGGGGCAGGGAGTCAGCTAAATTTTGAATGTTCATCTCAGAGCAGTGTGCCATGGGACACAGTTATATCTGTGCCATAGATTCCTAATGCATGGTTTAGATTTTCATTTTTTTATGCTCCTGGTACTTCCATATCAAATTTCTTCATATCCTTTTGCTTCCATTCTTTAACATGAGTTTCCATTTAATTTAAGTTTTCTTCATGCCAGAGCATTACGTTCTTTAACATGAATTTCCATTTAAGTTTTCTTCATTTCAGAGCATTCTCTACGTGTTTCTAACATATATGCCAGAAAGTTCACTCTGGTAGACATGCTAGTATGTCCAAAGGGTCACAACCACTTAAAACCATCACTGAAGGTGTGCCGGTGCACTGAATGGTAAGTGCAGATGCTCCAAGCACTCTAGATACCCAGCTGCAATTGGATTCAGTTGAAAACGATACAGGCCAGTGGTTTCTGGTGTCTGAATGCAGCTGTGGCAATACACGCAGAAGCATTGTGCGATGCAGGTGCATAGTACAAGACCGGTACTTCAAAGCTGTCACGGTTTGACTATTTGACAATATTGTAATAACTTCCCTTCAAACTATGCTCTCTGCCTATCAAAAGCAGATAGGATGGCATTTCGCAATGGAGGTAAAATCTGGAAAACAGATTGGCAGTGCATCCACTTAAAAATACACACATTTCTGTCATAGTAGTTTTATTATGTGAACTACGTTTCTAAATTCTGATTCTTATGCCAATTATTAGGAAATAATTTAAGTTCCTGGAGTTCTATACTTAGTGTTTTATCATTATATCACTATGTGAATGGGCATCCTCCTGAAATGAGCAAATGAGCATATGGTAACCAGATACATGATCCGCCTTACACTGAAAAATAAAAGAAGCAAAAACACATTTCACATCTGTGTATGTGTATATCAGTTACTTGACTAGTAAACTAACATAGATCCCCGTGCACAGTTAAGAAACATGGGAAATACAATGCAGTAGATGAAAGATCATTTAGCTAAAATAAAGTGAGTAGTTCTCTGATGCCACATTTTTCTTTGCTTTTCCCTGCTTAAGAGATGCACCAAGCTTATTAAAAATTTTGCTAAAATTAAGCCTGGCAATTATGTGAACACTAGCAGAAAAAAAAAGCATGTGGTAAAATTCTAATAATTGTAATTGTAAAAGAATGTTCCTTTCTTTTTTATTCTGACACAAGGAAAAAAGTTTTGAGATAACTTTCCAACACTGTCTCCAGAAATAATAATGAAAGTGAAATTTTTCTCTCTCTCATAGTCAGATAGAGTGAAATCAGAAAATTTATTTTTAACTATTATGGTAGTAAATGGGACATAGAAATCATAAATGGAAATAATTTGAATGAATATAAGGTGCCATTTACATGGAATGACTCCCCCTATCATAACAAGTGTAAGGCGTTTATAGGATGGTAAAGGGAAGTGAATGAATAATAATCAATATCACCCCAAAAAAGAAAGAACCATTTATGTTAGAAAAGTGTCACTTCACAGGATGTTGCAAATTATGTCAATTTACTGAAAGAAAAGTTTTGTTAGAGGTTTGTTAGACTGGGTTCTGATGAGATTTCTATTTTAGTATTGATATTTTTCTGTGATATTTTAGAATATATTTGGATAAGTTATTTACTGTGCTGATAGAGAAGTATGTATGCACGTGTGAAATAGTGTGTGTGTGCTGAAGAAAAAAAAAGACAGTAAAAGGAAGTTGTGGTTACACCATTAAAACCTTTCAGTAGAAAACTGGTAAACATGAACTGCCAGTCTAAGGTCTTGCTTGTCATTGTTTGCTGGTAGATAATCTGTGATGGGTGCCTAGTTTAAATTCTGTAGAGTTATTCTGCAGAACACTTGTGCCAGCCATAAATAGAGATGGGTGTCTGCTCTCTCCTTTTCCAGACAACTAATTAGGTGTTATGAAAGCTTATGTTAGTGAAAGAAGGTAAATTAGAAATAAAAAAGAAAAATGAGAACAAATAAAAAGTGGACTTCCATTTATAGAGTTGTCTACTTGGAAACAACTCTAATTTTAAGATGCTGTTAGAAACAGTAGCAACCACGGCACCAATAGAAGAGTGCTATTCCTGTTTAAAGCTGTTTACAAGCAGAAATAAAACCATTTTGTTGACAGTCATAACGCAGAGAAAACTCCTAGATATCCTTCCCCCATGGCCACAGCACTTCAGAACCTCCCAGTGATGCCCGGATTTAGAGATTTTGGTTTTCAAATTTCTAAGACACAGACATTTATTTCTTCATTATAAAAAATTAAATCAGATGTGTATCTGAAACTCTTATTCTAGAAACTATATGCATGTTTTCAGATGTACAAATATGTGGGTTCTGGAGGCAGCAGGCAAATTTGAAACTAAGGCGAGGAAATCCTTTCATGTTTTCTAATATTTCCCTAAGTGGTAACAAATTAGTTGCCAAGTATCTTTCTTTGGATGGCATGGTGTAGTGCTTTGAAGATGGGCAAATAAGTTTGACTGCTTCCTTTGTGATATTTCCTGCTTGAGAATGAGACAGATTAGAATACAGAGGTTGATTTACTCTGAAGTAAGAAATTTTATGGCCTGTTTCCTCAACATGATTCCTCTACAGTGAGCACCACTGAGTCATAACACGCGAGGAGTTTTTTCTCTGACCTTTCTCAAAACAACTATGTTCAACAGAGGCCCCTTAATTTTTGTTAATCCTTGCTGGTTTACAAAGTGTTTTGGCTTCAAATTTTAATCTTACAAATAGTAATTGTTGGCACCTTTTACCCATCATTGAAATGACTTGGCACTCCTAAGGATATATAGTAACATTACATTAAAATCACTTTGTAAACATTAAGTTAAGGTAATCTTTGTGGAAGATGGCTAAAATTCAATAGTTTAAGGGCAGATTACTTGATATTTTAACTAAATATTTTTTCCTCACCTGGATGTAACTTCCACAGTGACAGCTCCTTTGAAGGTATATTTTGGCACAAAACGATTACTTGCTTAATATTTCTAAGATTAAGTTATTAAACTGCTTAGTCTAGGTTAAAAAAAGGGAGAGGGAGCTTTCAGATATGTCAGCCAATATGAATATGCAGGTTTCAGAAATCTTTATGTCTAAATCAATGTGAATTATATAAAGTTCTAAAATCGGAGGTAGTCAATTTGTTGATCCAAGCATAGATTTCACACTCACAGTAGTAGGGCAAAGGGAAAGATTGAAATGTTGTTTGTTGGAGATTGTAAATAAAAAGATTTATACATATACATGTACATTATATATAAAAATATGTTTATATGTATTTATATGTATTTATGTTATCCCAAATATTATGAATCTAGAACTTTCCTGTGTATTTTATTGATTCACTTTATTTCTCTTATGACAGTTACTAATATTTAGTTTTCAGGAATGCATTGGATAAGCATTTAAGTTCTTAAATTTCATTTCAACTACACTTGGAGAAAGCTCAATTTTGTCACTCACACATATACAAATAAAGATCTATACACGTGTGTGTATGGTTTGTGGTGCAGCTGAACTGCAAGTACGATCATCATTTGAATGACTTTATATCTTTTGCAAAAATTATCACATAAATTAAGATGCAAAATTTAGCTGATGAAGATGACTGTGTTTAGATCCCTCCCTTTGGGAGCTTGTATAATAGATGTGACTATAGGAGGATAGAAAATGATTCTTAATACTAAACAAGTATTTAAATTTATCTGATTGTCACCTGATCCTTCAGGGAATCATGCATTTAAAAATTAAACACTATGAGCTTTCCCTATAGGCTGAACTGCCCTGAATTCCAGCTGCTGGACTTTAGAATTGTTTTCTCTTTGCAACATAAACATGCTCATCTCTCAGTTTCTCTCATTTTCACACCATTTGGATTATACCATCTTTCTTGGCAAAGGGTGCATTCTGTGAAAGGATAATCATATTATATTGAGGCAAGGATGAAAATTATGGTAAATAAATTCTTTGTTATCCCAGATTGGTCCAGAAGAAAAAAAATGAATGTTGGATCAATTATTTTTGCTTTGATTTCTTCTGTGCAGGGTTTCTGAATTTGGTTTCGGATACAAATGTGTAATCTATGCAAATAGTGGCTGTTTATATAATTTGCTACTTTTTAATTTCTATAGCTTACACTTTAACATATCTTTTCAGGGATCCGTTTTCCCTGAGGTACAGAAAGAAGTTTGATTTATCTACCTCTATATCTCTAGGGCTTGAGAAAATACTCCACACTATTATTCTTTATTATAGACCCTTATTTTATTGAGGGGATTTAAAAACGTATATACTAGGAGGTACACATGGCAGAAAGCCTGCCAATACAATTCCCCTTTTCTTAAAACCCTCTCCTCTCCCTCCTCGCTTCCTGATTACCTCTCTCCTTTCACTTAGCTTTCCTTCTTCCTTCTTTTTTCTTCTTTTTTTTCATTTTGTCTATTTTTTTTTTTTGTCTAGCTAGTCATTCATTATATCCTACCTATATCTCTTTCATGTGCCTACTGATTTATCTATTTATTTATGTTACTTCAGAAATAATTCCACTCTCCCATAAATCTTTATTTGACCCTTGGCAGCTATAGGTCACTTTATGCTCACAGTTTGTGCTTCTAGTACAAAAGTGTCATTCGATTTTCTTCGCTGTGTGTGAACTGCTGCCGTCAAAATTACAGTCTAATCGCTAGGTGAACAGCTTATAATGTATCATAATCAATACTCAAAATTTGCTCCCTAGGATGTGACATAAAGAAGTCAAATAAAAAGCTGCAGATTTTCAGCCTTGAAGTGCAAACAATCATTTTATGTTGATGGTTTCAAATTCGAGGTCGATTTACACATTCATACATCTGCATTATTCTCTCTCTTTCACTCTCTTCTTCAATTCAGATTGAATTTATTCAATGCTAGTCTATCCAAATTGCTGAAATGGAAGGCCAGTCAATATTGGAATATAAAACTGTGTTGCTGTATTTCAAACTGAGTGTATGGGTTGTAAACGAATTTTTTAAAAATCACAAGCCTATAAGATAAAAAAGTTATTACCAAGTGAAATAGATAGTAACGTTTTCTACTGTCTTTTTGAAAGATAAAATTGATTGAATAAAATGATACATATTATCTTTTTCTAACACTTACTGACACAGATACAGAGGTAATATTTATGATTCCCATTCAGAATAGGCAAAGAAGAGAGATACCTGATATTAAACTTTTCTGATATCCTTTTGGTTTTTTAATCTCTGCTGTACTTTAAATCCGTACAGGAAGACTTCTTCGAAAATTTTATATGCCTAGCTTTGAGAGCACATTTCAGCATTCTTGCCTGCATTACATGATAAACTTAACATATTTCATTCACTCATAGGTAAATAAATTTTTAAAAACATGACAAAATTAAAATAGAGGCAAATTACCTAAATATTTTTTTAACATTTCACAAGTGTGACTGATACACGCCACAGTCTTTTTAT
Source organism: Equus caballus (assembly GCF_041296265.1). Lineage (NCBI taxonomy): Eukaryota > Metazoa > Chordata > Mammalia > Perissodactyla > Equidae > Equus > Equus caballus. The sequence goes on from NC_091700.1 coordinate 53,980,473, forward strand.
TCTGTCAAGACGTCATTTTGATTCCTTTCTAAAACCTTTTAGTCTCGTACGAAATTATTTTATCCTAAAATCTTTTGAGACAAAATAGATTGTTGTTTATTTTTTCCTTTTGGATAAGGAATTATTTATATGTTTTATATATAAATTCAGACTTTATATATGATTTTAAAAAGTAGCAGTATAAATTTATCACTACTGTTAAAATTTACTGCTTTCTATTTTAAATATCTTTCACATGGACTTTTTTCCTTGCACAGGACACTATGAATTTGTAGAGATCCTCTTGCATCAATTAAGAGGCAATCCCAAGTGTTCCTAAATGTGCAGGGAATTCTATTCCCATCACATAGATGTAAATTGTAAATATCCTCTGCTGAAAAAAAAAAAGAGTCTCTGATTTAAAAAGGATTGTTACACATAAGGGGAACAACCATTTGTAGATGAAGGGACAACTGGGAAGATGTAGTTCAAAGTTATAGTTTAAAATATTAGGGTCATGGAAGTATGCAGCTGTTGTCACAATGAAGGAATTTTCTTTCATATTTTCCTGTTCAGCATCTTTGAAATAGGGATCATTAAAGAATGCTTTATTTAGATTCTCTATATGCCTATTGACAAAGAAGAGAAGCAAAAATTCTCACAGAAAGCATTATCTTTAAAAATAGGAATCCATGATTTGTCATTCATTCTCAACTGTATCTGTTGACTAAATCCATTTTCACCTACTTACACCAAAAACAAAAAGCTGAAGTGAAGAAAACTGATTACATGATCCATACGCATATCTAATAAAATAGGAATGTGCACTTTTTGACAAGCTTATTCATAACACATTCTGATAGAAAATTCCATTTGCTACTCTCCGTAGGAAAAGCAGGCTTTTAAAGGAAACCTTTTATTTTATGACTATCACCAAAATAACAATTACAAGCAAAATAGGGCTAAAACATGAAAAAAAAAAAAAGGCAGCTTAGGACTTGTTATGGAAGTTTGCAATCCAGTTTTGCCCTGTTATTTGATTTGAAAAATTAATCCTGATAATCCTTTTTGAAATTCACCGTTTCCAGGATGAGTTATACGGAACAAAGACAAACTGATATCCCCAGGAGATTAGCTTACAGTGATGTTCTATTCTACTGAGAATGATTCTCTAATGGCCACTTTTTACTTTTTCCCAGGCTATGGGAATTCGTTAATATCTAGAGGATAGACTTAAATAAAACCATTGTCTCAAACAGCAGGTTTATGCAACCGTCCTGAAATGTTTTAATTATTGTTTTCTTTTCCTTTTTAATTAAGAGACCAGAGGTCAAGTAAGCCCACTGAGAGCTGATTGCAGCCTTGGTAGAAATTTAAAGGCAACTCTAATGATTGGATTTGCTGTTTTCTCTTTTGTTTTGCAGAACCAGAAGAGTGTGTTAATTGCACAGATGAATGCCGAGTGCTTGGTCATTCTGACAGGTGTTGGATGCCACAGTTCCCTGCAGCCAATCAAGCTGAAAATGCAGATTACCGCACAAATCTCTTTGTACCCACAGTTGAAGCTAATGTCGAGACTGAGACTTATGAAACTGTGAATCCCACTGGGAAAAAGACTTTTTGTACATTTGGAAAAGACAAGCGAGAGCACACTATTCTCATTGCCAATGTTAAACCTTATTTAAAAGCCAAACGTGCCCTGAGCCCTCTCCTCCAAGAGGTCCCCTCAGCATCAAGCAGCCCAACCAAGGCGTGCATTGAGCCTTGCACCTCAACAAAAGGCTCTCTGGATGGTTGCGAGGCAAAAGCTGGAGCCCTGGCTGAAGCAAGTAGCCAGTACTTGCCCAATGACAGTCAGTATCTGTCGCCTAGTAAGCAACCAAGAGACCCTTCCTTCATGGCTTCGGATCAGATGGCAAGGGTCTTCGCAGATGTGCATTCTAGAGCCAGCCGGGATTCCAGTGAGATGGGTGCTGTTCTTGAGCAGCTTGACCACCCCAACAGGGATCTGGGCAGAGAGTCGGTGGATGCAGAGGAAGTCGTGAGAGAAATTGATAAGCTTTTGCAGGACTGCCGGGGAAACGACCCTGTGGCTGTGAGAAAGTGAAAAACAAAAACAAAAAAAAAGGCATTGGCATTTTCTTGTCTCTTCTGTTGATTTAAAAATGATCCCTCCTGGTGACAACCCATTTTACAGGGAGGAAGAAAGACCAATGCTGCTTTAAGGCTTTTAGTGAACATCTGAAGTGCCCACAAGTATGTTCTTTTCACTGCTGTTTCTTTTTCAGAGATAACAATGGTTTTGTTTTGACCAACCTTATATTAGAACAGAAATAACAATGCTCAAAGAGAACAGAAAAAGAGAGAAGAAAAAAGGGAGAAGAAACAGGAGGCAAGAATGAGGAGGCGAGTTACCTTTTGACAATCTGTTAGGAAGGTATGCGGTGTGAGAATTGAAGTATTTCTGATCACTTTAAGACTGTCCTCCGTGATTTATGCTGACTTAACTGTTTACCTATAAACCCCATACAAAGCAGGGTCATAATTTGTGATCTGTGGTGGATTTCTAGCAGTCATCATAGGCTTCTACTGAAAGTCCCAAAAAGACCTTGCAGTAGTCCAAGCTACACCAAACATTAACACATATTTGTGGTAAACATTTCTGTATAAAGTTACCTGCCACACATATAAACACAAAGAACATTCCATATCATTAGTCGAAAAAAATCTTAAAAACTTGGTCATTTGTAAGACACCTCATGTCGTATAAAAGTTAAGTGTAAAAAGATATAGTCCATTTTGTCCTGCACACACATAGACTAATTCACTTCATGAAAGGAGAAGAAAATTTAAAGGTTTAAAATGTCTCTTTAAGCATTTTAGTGTCCAACAAACATATAAATAATGATGGCTATGTTTTAAATCTGACCCAGGAAAGTTCTGAAAAATAGTTGCCATTGAGTGATAATATTCAGAGAAAATTAACATGATTAATATGTTTTATTCATTGGTGGACACTAAAATAGCTCAGGAAAGTGAAAATGTCTTAGACATACACAAATCACATGACCATTTAAATGTGCAAGTGTAAGAAGATTCAACGTGTTTACATCAAATGACATATTTTTATTGATTTATTGCAGATTCAGTGCATATGAGCCAAATTGTTAAGTGTATAAGAGCTATATTGTGTATTTTATTAAATTAATATATAGTTGTGTTGCAAAAATATTTGGGCTTATATTGTAAATGGCAAGTGTTGCCTCAGTAGCTGTCGAACTCTATGAGTTTTGTTTTTTCCTGCTTCCTTTTCCCCATGGAGTGTGGGAAGCAGTGCCTCAGAGCAGAGTCTCTTGTTTAATGTATAGTCTACCAAGTACTACAGTACATAATCTGTTCAAAATGTGTTTGAGTGAGCTGATGGAGCTAACTGAAAGGTCAAAAAATACATCCGTCAGTCAGGGTTATGTGCAAGTCCTTGTAGAAGCTTTTATTAAAGTCATGCTAAATCACAAGAATTACATTTGTACCAATACCTGAAACTTTTTCATGTTTTCTCAATAACATACAGCTTCTGCCTAGGTAGATATCATACTGTTGATTGGTTCTCAAAAGTATCTTCAGTGGTTCAAGATGCGTGTTCCCATTCTATTTCAAAACCATGAAAAATGCTTTAATGCATGTATGGTACCAGCATTGGTTACTTACACTGTGTAGTGTTTTTCAAGAGGTCTGGGTCTTAAAATGTTTTTCCTTTTTCTCAATGCTTTTCTGCTTCTTTTTATTGGTGTCCTTTGAGAACAATACACCTTCTATTCCTTCATTTGGTCGCACCTTTTCTTGTGACATTTAGCACATTTCAAACTTTCTTCCATATGAGGCTAGGAAACCTCAAATTTCAGGAGTTGGAAAAAATAAAATTAGCACTTGCAGAAGTAACAGCAGATGGGAAAACGCCTTGATTGACATTTTCCTTCAGAGTTTAAAATTTTTGGCATTTTACAGCTTCATGACAAACAGTTTCCAGCCCATACCTTAGAAAATGTGGTGCTGAGTTAAATAAAGGCTGTTTGTGCACTGGAGTAGAAAAACGCATTATTTGCAAACTGGTGGAGAATTCTGTGCCTTCTTTTCTGGCCACCACGCCAGTGTAGAAACAGCATAAATGTCATAAAATCTGTATATTAAAAACACAAACAAAAGCAAAAACAAATATTGAACTGAATTAAGTTTTGTAATTTTAAACCTCAAAAAATTCAACTGAAAATATTTCCGTCAAATGCCGTCCAGATTTTAGACTGTACCTCGTTGGCAAAACTGCTTCGAAAGGGAAGAGTGGACACCTCCCAGCAGCCTTATTCTCTTGAGAACTGTATTTGGTTCCTAGTAACAGCCTTTCCAAAGCTCTACTCGTGGTTTTTATTATTCGTAAATGTTTAAATTAGAAAAGAAGGGATCTTGTACATGTGAAAGCTAATTGACTCTCTATATTTTGGACAATTTATGTAACTGAAATGTGTTGTCTCTGTTATATGATGTTACTTTTTGCCAGGAGACTACAGGTTGATTTAGCTTGTTGGCTGAAATTTGATGGAAAACTGATTTCCATTTAGTCTTACCAAGTGTTGCCTCTCTCTTACTAGACTAGCCACTTAGTAAAAATCTAAGGCAGTATGTAAATGAAATCAATCAAGAGAGTAGGGTTTATTCTTTAAAACATTCTTAACGCTGAGTAACCAGTTGTTCAATTTGTTATATGTGTCTAAAGATATTAAAACACTATAAGATTTTCAGAATTGGTTGTGCCAATGTGTGAGGGATTTACCTTTAGGCTCTCTGTCACCAGTGATTTACTAGTGTTAGCTGTTTAACACATTATCTGTATTTAGTAGAGATTATTTATTTACAAGTTGGTGGTAATTCAGCAGTCAGGACTCTAAGCTTTTATTGTTGAGTTGAGGGAATCTCGCTTTTATTCGTTTGGCTGGCAACTGCCTTTATCATAGACCTCTGGTGCTTGGCTTCCATGGAAGTCTATGAGATGCCAAAATCACCCCTTTGGGGAGCAACTTGCTCTCCAGGGAGATACATGATCAAACAGTGATCTTTCAAGGGGTTTCAGCATAATTCAGAATGTGAAAAAATTGTCTTAATTCACATCCTCCAAATACTAACCCCTCAGAAAAATCCCACACATTCAAAATGAATAGTCTGATAATACTTTGCCTTTTAGGTCCTTAAATAACTGAAGTCAAGCACAGGAAAAGAATTTATAGAAATTTTCTTAAGAAAGTCAAAGCTCTAAAAATTGTTTACTGATGAAATAAAAAGAAATCAGTAACAAAACAGTCTTTTCATTAAATGTAAATGATGTAAGATCTTTTCATCAAAGTTAAAAGTAGTGAGAATCAGTGTTAGTTATACCTATGCCAAAGTAAACATTTCCAAGACATATCATGCAATTTCAAAGAACGCTTTCACATTATTTCTTAACCTCACATACTTCTCCTTATTGCAGGCAATATACAAAGATTGGCTCACTGCTCCATAAATTAATTGAATTCCTGGTTGGGAAATTGACTTGTTTTGTTTTCCTAAATTAGCTGAGATCTTGTAAAACATGACTTCCCTTTAAAGGATCTAGGCACTGCTCAATTTAAAAAATGACACCATAAAAAATAGTCAATAGTGCAGTATGTAGTAATAGAGCAGTATGCTTGATTAGAACCAGGTTAAAAGCTGTTTGTTGCCTAATGGAGTAGAAGTTGCTGAGGTCAACAAGTAGACTGAGGTCTGGCATAATATATGCCCACTCGTTATTGTCTAATTATATTCTTTTGACAACAGACAGCATTTATCAGAGCATTAATTCAAATGAGAGTTTTGGCTATCAAGATGTGTTGATTCGAAACATAATTGAAAGAGACCTGATTAAAGTCTGACTTTCCTGGCCCCAGTGTTTTGCCGGTTTGCTGTTCCCATTTATCAGCCCCATCGCTCCATAAGGTTCTTAGCTGCACCAAGAGATTGGTGAACAAGGACAACAACAACAAAAGCAGCATACATTGTATGGATTTATCTCAACGCTATTGTTTAATGGCTGTGTTTAATGTGACCTATCTGGAAAATGAGGACTCCGAATAAAAAGCTATTACTAATAGTGGTGTTGCCTTCCCTTGAATTCATTAACAGACAAGTGATGTGTTACACACTGCGTACAGGGACCCTGATCATAATTATTTTAGAAAGCAACTGTGGCATCACAACAATTTTTGCTAGTTATTTGTTTGCCTGTAAAGTAAGATTTTTAAAAAATGTATTTAAGAATTATCTTTAATAATTTATCTTTTGGATAGATTACATAGGTGGGCTAGTCAAATAATCACCATGGAATCATAACCTAATGATACTTGTGGCTTTTAATATTTGCAATTGGCTTGAAGACAATTTGGTACAAGATCCTAAAGACTGAAGAAAAGTAATTTTTATAAGCCCCTTCATAATCTTACATGACTGATGAAAACGCATATTTATAAATGGCATTTTAAAGTAAATGCATGTTTATCATGGCATCTTAAAATAATGAGCCTCTCTTTCCGCTCATTCAACAAACATCTACTGAATTCCCACTGTGTGTTTGCCCTGGGCTACTATGCCCCAGGAGTAAGCAGTAAACAAGAAATGGTACCTGGGTCACAGTCTGGTGGGAGAAACAAATAGGTAAGTTCTGATACACATTCCTCTTTATAAACTGGATTTGGTTGTTTGCATTTTTCCTCAGTTACTCCACACATCCCACATTTCTGCCATCTCACCCTCAGTGAGTGGCATCTCCTAAATTACAAACCAACATGATATTCTACCCATTTAAGTTTCTTTTTTTGACTTTACTGTTCTTCTGACAGAATAACATATATCAAGAAGAGTGCTTTGTTTTCTCATAGTTAAGAAGATCTTTATGGGCGAGACCTATTGGGATAGGCTAAATAGCTTGTCTATTCATTCTTTCACTCATTGATTTGTAAACTTGTCTGTTTCTTTTTCACTGAGCACCACTTAAGTGTCAGGTGCTGTACAAGGATCTTAAGGTACAAAAAACTAAGCCAAGTACATTTTGCCTTCAAGGTACTTATAATTTGCACCTAGGTGATGTTTGCTAACATAGGAAATGGCTTTATGTTGCCTTGACACTATTACCTTTTCATAATGAAAATAATTTCACTTTTAAGAATAGGAAAAGCCAGCCTGGTGCCTGCCCTGTGGCCAAGTAGTTAAGTTCGCATGCTCTACTGCGGCGGCCCAGGGTTTTGCTGGTTCGGATCCTGGGCGTGGACATGGCACCGCTCGTCAGGCCACATTGAGGCAGCGTCCCACATGCCACAGCTGGAAGGACCCACAACTAAAGTATACAACTATGTACTGGGGGAGTTTGGGGAGAAAAAGCAGAAACAACAAAAAAACAGATTGGTAACAGTTGTTAGCTCAGGTGCCAATCTAAAGGAAAAAAAAAAAATAGGAAAAACCATATGCCTACCATGCCATTCACTGCTGTCAAGTGTGAGAGTAGACCAACCTGTTAATTGACTCACCTGAACCATCTGACCAGGGTTGAGGGAGCAATGAGCCATTCAAAAGAAGAGCTTTACCTAGCCATGCTGCAATTAGGAGGAAATCGTGATGGGAGATATATTACAGGCTTACCCCATGTCAACGAACTATTAAAGACCCTCAAATTATGTTTTTTTAAAGAAGCTATGCCCATAAGATACAATTATTTGACGATCGTAGGGAACATTCTTTGTAGGATATGAAGATAACAAATTCTTAAAGGTCACTATTGCATCAATATGGCACATAGAGATAGATCAGCAAGTCAATGGACCATCTTCAAACTCTATAAAGTGCCTTTGGAGATGGTTGCGCATGGTTACCAAGGAAATACATCATCTTCTGTTCATTTTAGACACTACTAATGCTGGACAACCCACTGTACATTAAGGATTAATTCTTAGTATTTTTAAAAGAGAATGTGGCTTCTTTTACCATTTCCCCCTTTTAACATATCAGAAAAAATTATCAAAAGATAACTTAGTTTTTTCAAACTATTTTAGATCAGAAATGATGTGGGGTCAGTGAGCCGAGGAGTTGAAAGAAAGATTTCTTGGACTCTCAAGATCTGGCAGTAGTGCTCTTTTATTTAGAGAATAGTGTGGAATAGCATGGGGACAGGACCTATGGGCAGTCAGAGCTGCTGCATGGGGACAGGACCCACGGGCAGGAGGAGCTGCTGCTGTTGCCGCTTCTGCTGCCAACATGGATGGAGAGTAGGGCTAAATTTAAGGCATAGGTACATGAGTTATCTCTTTACAAGACAAAGGAAAGAATATGTAAAAAAGTTAAAATGGTCTCAGTGCCGGTAGGGTCAGGCCATTGGGCAGTCCCACAACTTTTAGATAAGAATCAAACCGGATTGAGTAAATGGCAGAAGCCACCATATAAATATTATCCTCAGCCAAAGACAAAGGAGAATTTTGGGGGGAGGGGTCAGTTACATGAAGTTGCCAGGCAATAAACAACTTAAGTTCTTGCCTCTGGCATTAATTAAGAGTTTCTAGAGATGAGGCCATCCGCCTTCTTCCCGGCACAGAGAGGGAGGCATCTTTACAGATGGAGGTTTCCCTTACAAATGTAAATGTTTCCCAACAAAGGGCAAGCAAACTCCAGTCCTCAGAGCCTTCTTCTCATCTGCAGTTTTAAAATTAACCAGCCTAAAATCCTCATCAATAATGAGTATGTTACATGCAAGGATTGAATCAGGGAGGGAAGATTTCAGTGAATTTTTATAAACTGTATATTACACAGGTTGATTTATCACCCATTAGTTCAAGATAGGTCTTGTACTTTTTATCTTACAGATGAAATATTTCACTTTGAGAGGAACAACTTATTATTTGTTCCACTCTTTTTTTCTTATACACATTAATATCTATAGCATTTTAATAATCTAAATTTTGATTATGATTTATATTTAAAAATTTGGTTCCCTGAAGTTATATTACTCAAATTATTTCACAGTATTTTTCAAAGATTGTTCAAAAACAAACAGAGCCAAATTTGGAAGCGTCTTTTTGTTCACCTTATACAGATTATCACTGTATTTTCTTTGAAACATAGTGTGTGTTCAGTGTTGCTGATATCAAGATTCTGCTTACTTCCTTAGGGGTTTACAGCATCAGGAAGGCTGACTAAAAGAATAATTACACAAACCTAAATTAATACTGATAATTTCTGTTTGTAGAGAATTTTCTAATTTATAGAGCACTTTCACAAATTTACAGACATCATAGAATTAAGAATTCTGAAGCTCAAAGAGGAAAATGGACTTATCCAACGTCAATTAACTAGGAAGCCTTAAGCCAACACTTAAAGTAAAAGTCCAGTTCCTCTGCTTGTTTCAGATTTTGTGAATTCTACAATTTCACCCTATTTAATATCTTGCCTCTCTAGTATCTTAAATTTATCATCTGAAAAAATTAAATAATGCCAGTAATAGGGCTTTCCCTTTATATTGACAGTCACATCATATAATTTAGATTGTCTCTGTATTAATAGTTCATAGCAGTATTGAATAATTTGAAAAGCAGAGAATAGGATTTATAGTCTCCAAGAAAGTGAAAAGACGTCATAAGAACCGTGGCTCTCTTGAGTGCTCTCAACTTTTTATTGCCATCTATAAAAATGTTTCACAACATTGATGGTGTGTACTCCAAAATATTCTAAAAGGATGCTATGGAACATTAGTTTTGTCCATGAACTTGGTATATCCTCACCTGGAAGCAATCATAAAGGCTTTACTGAATTCTTTTAGATCATGAAGTTTTGCATATACTAAATTAATAGGATTACAAATTGGCTTCTTAGAAATAATTACATAAAGTCTAGCAATATTGAAGAGACATTGAAATATTACATCCATACATATGGATTAATATACACATCTGAGGGAATGAGAGTCAAATATTCGACAACCAGGATCACAAAATAAAGGAGAGAGGGAAGTTAAGCAGTAGCAATATAGCTAAGGGACGAGCAACACATTTTTTATATATGGCTTGCCTCATCCGTGTTAGATAACATATTATTGGCTTCTTCAGTGATCAGAGGAAAAAGAGAGATTGCAATTGCTGTCAAAGTCATTTTCAGACTGATTAATCAAAAAGGAAGTGGCTCTGATTCTAGCTGAATACTAAAACATTGTTTAGTATCTCTCTTTACAACTTACAGAAAACCAGCTTTATTCTCAAGAGGCCCAGAAGTAAATTTTAATGTCCTTTTAACACTAATTAGCTATTTTGTGTTTTGGGAATCTAAATTCAAATAGATTGGACATGCTATTCGTTTATTTGTTATATGACTCCTGAATATCTCAGTACTACCTCTTTAGCAATATGAAATCAGATTTTGATATTATTTTCCTTTACCATTTCAGTTGAAAGACTATGTCATCAATATAATAATTTGCTTTGAGATAAGATTTTTGAACTTTTATTTTATCCTTCCCCCTTTAAAATCAGATTTTCGTCTATATCTGCTTGTAGTATTAAACATCCTATAATTGTCTACGGCCTTGCATGTGACTATGCTCTTATTTGCATCTTCATTTCATAATTTTCTCTCAATATGACCTATTATGTAGTCTTTTTAATCTATTATTCCATTAAATATGTTTATATATATAAATATATATACATATGTTCAATGGCATCAGGTGGAAAATGTCCAAACTTTTTTTTTTAGTTATAGGAAAACTAACAGTATTTTTCAGATGTAACCTACATGGAGTGTTAAAATGGACAAAATGCATAATAAAATGTAACAGAGGTAAATAGGTTAAGATGCAGGATCTTCTTTAAAATCTTTGTGTAAATGCCTAGCTACTTCATTGAAAGGTTGCAAAAGTAATAGAAAGTGGATCATCTTACTCTGTCTTTACTAATTTCTATACGTTAAGAAATCTTCATTTTAATATCTCATCATATGAAATGTTTGGCTTTGATTAAAGATAAGAAAAGATCCTTACCGCTGAAATTATGTGCTTATGATTTCTCAATCTGCGTTTTTCCCCCAAACACCTCTAAAATTCAACTATTATACATATTTTAACATTTCTTTCATTTTAGATAACTACTCAAATTTACTCTCTGTTCATAATCCAGGGGAGGAAAGAAATAAATGAAGGGTCAACCCTGGCTTCTCTGGTGATTTTCGTTCCTGAGAATGTGACGTCCCAATTCAATTCAACACTAATTTGTGGAGCATATAGTGTGTTTTTGAATAGAATGGAGCACACAGATATTAATAAAATGCAGTCTCTGTCTCTATAGAATTTAACATATATTGGGAAATGAAGATATTTACACAAATACAGTTTGTAGTTGGTACTGTGACAGAAATACAAGCTGCAATGGGCAAAAAAAAAAACAATAGAGAGAGCAAGTACTTTCAGCTGAGGAAATGAGAAGCTGGGGAGGGAATCAGTAATAGCTTCTTGGAAAAGGCAGCTTTTGAATTGAACATTTAAGGTGGGACAGGATTTTGGCAGTGGAGATCTACAGGAAATGCATTCCGGAAGAAGAGAGAGGCAGTGTGTGCAAAAATATTTCAATGAAGTCACAGTATTTTCTGATTAGAAAGTTAGAAAGGGTTGGAAAGGTGGGTTAGTTCAATGCCGAGCTTAAGAACACACTCGAGGACACCTGACTTAGGCTCACTAGCTGGGAGAGCTCTGTGAAAGTCTTGCCAAGCTGAATGTGAATTCAGGAAAATAACACTAGGACAGCTTGCTGCTGCCTGGTGATCCATTCTTCATAAGATGCTGCCTAATAGCACCTTGTTCTTGGGTCGGATCCAACTATCTAGAGGCAGTGCCAACTTTGCTGAATCTTGCAATTCTCAGCTTCAAGCCCTCAGCAGAGTATTTATGTATATGTTTCCCACTTCCCAGAAATAATTCTTCCTTTGAAATCCGCAATCATGTTTGAAGCTTTAGGAAGCAAAGAGAGACAGAGGAGAAAGGCGAAGATCAAGAGTGGGGATGATTTTCATCCCTGGAAAAGTAGCTTTTTAGCATTCTCAGATTCTCCAGCATCTCCTAGTATCTGCTGTGTGAATTCTGTTAGGCAGAATAACCCCATGCCTAAGAATTTTTTGTCGATGTCCACTGTCCCAGGAACTCCCAGACTGATATAGGTGTCCTATCTTAGTGCTTCCTTAATGTTCTATGCATCTCAGTAGAGGGGCTTATAATTATTCATTATTTAGGCACTGAAATAGGGAATAATAACCTAAGATTAGTGGTTGCCAACTGGGGGCAATTTCGCCCCGCGAGGATGTTTGGTAGTATCTAGGAACGATTTTGGTTGTCAAGAGATGGGGAAGTTGGATTGCTACTGGCATCTAGTAGCTACTAAACATCCTGCAATGCACAGTATTGCCTTCCTCACCCCCGACAAAGATTTATGTTGTCAAAACTGTCAGTAATGCTCGGGATTGAGAAATCCTGCCTTAGGGAAAAAGGATGTAGTTAAGCAAAGAGGAGTGAACAACATTGGGCTTTGCATAATGGGCACTGAATATTAAATGGATTGACATATTTTCTTCCAGAGTTTCAAGAGGAGTCTTAGCAATTCTTCTTAACTACCTTGCATAAGAATTTATCTCCAACTTTTGTGGGTATATTCTGCTCTGGAGATTGGCAGGGCCAGGGCCAGTGTCTCCCTGCAGCTGAGAATATTATCTCAAACTCTAATCAGTACCAATAACACATGTAACAGAAGACTCTCCATCAAATGAAAGAGAAAGGTGTTGCTTGGGTTGGCTGTTTACGCCTCCCGAAGCAGTCTAAAGTTGATTCCCTAAGAAGGGCAGGGAAAACAAAATTCCATGCCTATAAAGGGAGGGAAAAGAGTCTGCCTCTGGGACTATCTTGAGGGTCTAGCCTACTTTGCCTTACAGGTCAATTGGCGTGATCAACTTATCCTCCAACCTCGAGTCACCTGTCCTTAAGGTGTATGAGGACTCTGTCTCTACCATGACATCGGGAGTTCGTGGGGGCCAGAGAGAAAAGGTGATGATGGTGGGGAGGGGACAGATCAAGGAATGGCAACATTCAAGCAGAAGCTAAGTGACCATAAATATGCCTAGATGCTGTAGAATGAATGTCTCTATTGATCTCTTAGGCATCTTTCTACCATAAATACAGATTTTAATTCTTTCAAAGTAATATGTGGAATGCCAAAAAATGTCAGATTCACTTTCTAAATGAGGTGAGGGGAAGGTGAGTGCAAATGGTTTCTTAAAAGTTTTATTTCTCTTGACACATTCTGTTTTACCCATCTGTAATGCAGGGTGGGTGGTTCCAGTGCACATTTTATGAATTTGAACTTGAAATGACTCTGGTTTAAAAATAATAATGGTAATGTGTTAAAAGGGTGACAGGAACTCCAGTGGCAAAGTTGAAAGTCTGCACATTAACAGGCTAATTAATATAAATAGTGATTACCATAGCCAATCGACATGTGAGATTTTATTTAGTATAACTTGACTAAATATGCACTAAGCATGTGAAAAATAAAGTTATTATACACTGAAGTGAATGCTGGTGTTACCAACAGACCAGGAACACTTTGAAATGAACTCGAGAGGCAAAAAGAAAACCACAGCCTCAGCCTTGGACGCTCGTCTTCCAGCGGGCACTCAGTCACCTCCCCAGCACAGACACAAACATGCTGGGTTTTATTTATGCTGAATCTTTCTATATTAAAAAGCAATATAATTGCTAAAATACCACTATGGTTCAAGCTAATTTACTTCCTAATGGCCTATTTGCATAGTGGAATTTGCATTTTATTTCGCAGCAAATGTTATGAGTCCACCTGCCCTATTTTAGATAAAACATCAAAACTAAGGAAGAAAATAGAAACAGTTAAAGAAGAGAATGAATATAAGAAACTTCTCACCTACCCATCCCCATTTGGCAACACTGAACCTGGTTACCGGGAAAGGGCATGAAAGACTCTGATGCTTTCTCCCCTCACCACTAATAAATGCAGTGCCTTTCTGTTTCAATCTCTTTTTGTGTCTTTACTGTTGAAGTTCAGCGAAGGTAATTTCCACGGGTGGTGCTGAGCCATACAAAGTTCATTGTGTGGGTATATTCATTTTGAGAAATGTTAAAGACAAGGGAAAAGTTACAGGCAGACATAGAATGTCTCACCAAACTTCAACATCACCCCTGCTTGCCTGACGCTTATTGGCCTCAGACAGACGGTGGTGCCCACTATAAATGCCCATTATAGATAACACAGCATTGTTTTCTGACCTCCTTCTGTGATCAAGAACGTGAAATTTGGGGATATGTTTTCCCTTTTGGTTGAAGCACATGCATCCTTATAGATATATGCACTTTTTTTCATGCTTCAAGGTTCAAATCCTAGGGTGACAGCTGCCATTTTAAAGGTGACTCATTACAGTCCTTTAGAGAGCCCCCTAACAGATGGATATGACTTCGTTTCCCAGGGAACACTGACAGGTTACAATTCTCAACAGCTTTTAATCATTTCAACAAACGTACACACATCTGTCAATTACCCTATTTGGTAAAGTTAATAATACAGCAATCTGAGGTGACGAAGTGCTGGATTTTTTAAAAAGTTTTATTCCGTAACGTTTTAACACAAAGAAAAGAAAATGCAGGTCAAAACATATTTGAAAGTTTTCTTTTTTAATCCGTAAGCAAATACTCCTTTTATTTTCAATAATAAATTTCATATTTATGTTATTGTTCAAAGGAATTCTGAGATGCTTCGTAAGTAAAAGCATTAGAGGCAGAACTATGAAAATATAAAGAATAAAACAGAAAAGAATTTAAAAGCACATACTTAAGCAAAGTCATTTTTGTCTTTGAAAACTTTAAGCATTGTACATTAAAAGTTCCCAAATAAATGGAATTGGAAGTATTTCCAAAGTTACGGAGACATAAAGGATAGTGGTTACAGTCATAGGCTGCATAGCTGAATTCCCTCCATTAGAGCTGTGACTCTCACCCCCCACCCTTCTAGCTATGTGACCTTATAGCAGGAGTGGGCAAACTGTGGCCTTTGGACGAAATCCAAACCCCAGCCTACTTTTGTAAATAAAGATTCGTTGGAAGCTAGCCACAGTAATTCATTTACATATTGTCTATGGCTGTTTTCCAATCTAACAGCGGAGTTGAGGAGTTAGGACAAAGTATACGGCCCACAAAGCAGAAAATCTTCACTACCTGGCCCTGTACAGAGGAAATTTGCCAGCCCCTGCATTATGTAACTACTATACACTTCAATTTCTCCATCTGTAAAATATGAATAAGAGTAAATATCATCTAAGGCAATTATAAGGAATAAATGAGATAATACATAAACAGGTTAGATATAGTTTGGACACGCAATAAACTCTCAATGAATGCTATCCATTATTGCAAATGGACTCTTTTCTCAGTAAGGCAAATCTATCCACACATAACCATAAAACATAATTCAAAATCTTACTGAAGGAGTTGGTCAGACAAATTATTCTAAAGCAAAATACAACAAAACAACAATAATAACAAAACAGTTCAAGGGTTTACTCAGTTTACGGTAGTTTCCCAGCCATTACCAGCAACTCTGTTCCTCGCACATTAATATCTAATAAGTCGCTTAATGCACTTACCACTAATTCACCAGAACCCTCGACGCCTTTCCCTTCTTTGCCACCAGCTTGTAGAAGTATGTAGTCCATGGTCAAATGCTTCTCAGTAAA
This sequence comes from Equus caballus, assembly GCF_041296265.1. Taxonomy (NCBI): domain Eukaryota; kingdom Metazoa; phylum Chordata; class Mammalia; order Perissodactyla; family Equidae; genus Equus; species Equus caballus. Next base: position 53,996,292 of record NC_091700.1, read on the forward strand.
GTTAAACAAGTGGCAGCTGGCACCATACAGCTCTGTTATAATGAAAACATGAGGTGGCTGCCATTACACAGTCCTGCACTAATGAGAACAGTAGGAGGCTAGCGTTACAATGGTCTAATGAAAACAGGAAATGGCTGGCATTAAATTGGTATAATAAAAACAGGAGGTGGCTAGCATTACACTGGTAGAATAAATAAATTAAGAGATGTCAGGCCTCCCCAATCTCATCTCCATTATCTATGACCGCAGTACCCACAATTTAGACCAGATCCACTCAAAGTCAAACCAGTGTTGGATGAAAACAAGATTTTTTACTGTGCTTCAAAAGTTTCTTCTGTTTCAATTTGTGTTTCCCTTAGGCCAATGCAAGCATGTTGTAAAATAACGATATAATTTACACTGAAATCTTTTTTTTCCCCTTAATTACAAACAAGCAACATTATTTCCTACTCAGAAGAAGACTGGCTAGAATAAGAGCCAACAATTCAAAAAGAGTTTCTAATTTGGTCGTTGCCTTTTCCTCTCCTTTCTCTTCTAAGTATCCAATGGTGACTAAATACTCAGAGTTGCATAAAACACACTCAAAAGGAACACAGAAAGGAAATAAAATGCTGTAGAGAAAAAAAATTAAGCACAAAATCAATCATTTAACTAATGGACTTTTTCTCTGAACAAAACGTCAGGGTTTCTCACACATCAGTTGATTTTTTTTTTCAATTATTAGCCTAGATAGAAGACTCTTGTGTAGAGCTCTCAGATAATACATTTACAAGAATCTTATGTTTTATTGTAATTCACAGAGCCAGCTGTGTATGATTCATCCTGGTCTTTTTAATCTGGGCTGAAAACAGAGAAAGTTGGCACACTTCATCTTCAGTACATTAAGACAGCACATTAATCCTCTCTATCCCTCAATAGCTCCAACTCTCATGTTTAAAAATCTATATTAGCAACTCAAATGTTTTTTACACTTAAAAATACACATGTATATATATTTACAAATGACTCCAAACAAGAACGATGCCAAAATTACTTCCGTGGAAAAGGTCGTTTTTCTGGGCTTAGATATGCAGAAAACTTTAGCTTCCCAACGTAGAAAACATTCTGGTAAGGTACCCAGGGGATAAAACAGCAGTATGATTCAAATAAGGTAGAAATATTGATAATCAAATAAAACTTTTTAACCCAGGTTTATACATTGATATTTAGTTTTCTTTGCTCCATAATTTTTATTAGTCTTCCATAAGACTCCTGAATTAGCCTATGAGCAAATCCAAATTAATGAATACATTTCTATCTAACACATACTAAAGAAGGAAGGAAGTGGAGGGGGAAAATAATCTTATGCTATCTCTGCCATATTTTTACACTTATGTAAGATTAGTTCTTTCTTCTTGAATACGCCTTTACAAGAAATGACCAAAATTGGTATTATTAAATTTTAAATAAGGAATCATGGACTAAAAAAGTCCATTGAAATTCCTTGTTCATTTTTTTTTTAAAGAGGTGGAATTTATAATGTAAAATAATTAATTTCTGTCACACGTTTAAAGCCGGAATTCAATCTACGATGTGCTGAACGCTAATACATGTGTTGCATAAAATCTGTTGCTGGGCTTGCATGGGATTCACAGACATGGCTTAATCGAGACACAAAGCGATATGTGCCATGCATTCAAAATTAGGATCTGGCCCACGGCCACTAAATTTGGCATCCCAAGAACTGATTCTATCCTCTGCCAAGTTTCTGCAGGGGCTAGACTCACTGAATTCTGAATCACAGCCGCTAATTTCCCCTTCAACGGACTCTCTGAATTGTGAGAGCAGAGAAACTTGCGAGGGAACATAAAAATTGAATGGGAAATATAGAACTCTCCAAAGAAGAACATTCTAGATAATAGATGGATACACAACATGAAATATTTCCAGTTAATTCATTGTAACGTGGACTGCTTACTAGCCAGTTAACCCTCCTTTCAATTTGGTTGTTTCTTACACAGAGAGCACATTATAGGCTGCCCACGCTGCCAAACTCCAAAGAAATATTTGAGAGCTTATGACTCTTGCATACTATAAATTTACCTGACAGGTCTCACCACATTGTAAGCAATATTTTTTATTAGCCAACATTGTGGAAGAAATGGCATTTTGCCATAATATCAAACTAACCAATTCTGTCATGGCTGGCATCTTTATCACGTTATTAAATACATCAGTCAATACCACCTGGTGTAATTGAGTCCTGTTATGTAACTCAGACAGTTGTTAAAAATATGAATTTGCTTTCGAAGTCAAATCAATGGGTAGAAAAGAATATTGTTTTAATGGAATTTTAGAAAAATATGTATCACCATCGCAACTATTTCTGATTTAAAATAACAAATTGGCCCTTCCTCAGATTATGTTCAAAATCACTTATAATTGTGTTCCACTGAAAGTACCGCGTTAAGCATTTGACAATACGTTATTTCAGCTTTGTGTAGCATACGCAACCTGTGAAACTAAGCACATGGAAATTACAGGGGGATCACAAATGAATGAGGTGGCAAATGTGAGAAGAACTTGAAAAGACTTGCTTAGAATGGAAAATGGAAAATGAGGGAGGGTAAAAACAGTTAGGAAGAGACAATTTAACAGAAGAAAAGGAAATAGTTCTTTATTTTGAATTCTTTAAAAAGAATAACTCCAAAGAAAAAGCTTAGTAAGTTTTCTGGGAGGTCAATAAAATTATTTTTAAATAAGTAGTAAAGATGCTAAGGGAGGGGAAATTTAAGGAAAAAATTGCTAGAGTTTAGCTTCCTTTTCTTGCAAAGCTCATTAAAACACCTTTAAATGCCTATATAAAATAATGGCGTAGGATTAAGTGCAGTTTCCATAGGCAAAGTCAGCATTATTTTAAAAAAATCAGTACCTAATCTAGAAAAAGCAACTTAATTTCTGATTTCCCCCAAATCCTGAAACCTAACACCTGTTCCATTGTGTTTTCCAAAGAAAAGTAAAATATTCTTATAATCTTATGCAGAAAGAAAATCCCTATGAGAATTTTATTGTATTTTTAACACATCTGAACTTTTAGGAATCTGGAAGAAGAAATCTTGGTAATAGTTCACTTCGGAGCAATTTATACGTGACTCACTTTAAATAAAAATGAAGAGTTAAATGAAAGATTTTTTAACCCAAATATAAAATGTCATATAACCATGCACTTTCAATCGCATTTTACAAAAGTATATCAAGTATTAAAAAATAACCTTCTGAAAATATAAAATGTAATTTGGGTTTAAGAGACACATATTTTTAGTAATGTTTCTGCTCAATAAAAGTAGTTTAATTTCTTTTAAGACCAAATTAGACTTTTAAAAATATATATGTATCAATGTATATGTGCCTGCAAGGCCAGTTCCAAGAAAAAGAAAATGACCATCTCAGAAAAGCAATATTTCTCTAAATATTCCCTTTTAATTCTTACCATGCTCTCAGGTCTGCTGACCAAAAATCATTTAGGCATTTCTGAACATTGTGGGAGGGGAGGAGAGGGTTGCATCACCAAGTAGAGTCAGAGCTCCAGACCTTACCTGAGAACAACAGAGCCGGCACGGTATTGCACTTTTAAATATCCACCGATAGACTCTGCTGAATACTTTGAAAACATGAGTCGTTTACTACAAAGTCCATATGCTCGCTCTCATTAAATGTTAGATTCTTTGCTGTTTTTCTTTATCTCATTTCAGCTTCTTGGCTTAGGCTTTTCTCAGGAAACTATGCTTGTTCAGTTCTCATTACTGTTTCATTTCAGAGATCTCAAGAAATAACAGCTAAATTTGACATGCAGTTCACAACTTAATATTTAGTACTTGGAAATTCAACAAGTCCACATTTGTGAGATCATTTGGGGGTGTACATGGTACATTCAACACTAGATCTCCAAGTAAGCAGGCTATGGCCATGTTAAGAACATCAGCAAAGCTGTGTGTAAAAATGAAGAGAAAGTTTTATGGTGATTTTCATATTTGACATTTTTTAAAGGATTAAATTAATTATGGGGAGAGTAAAATGATTACTGGATCTCCTCACAAATATGTTCTGTTTTTATGATATTTTTATTTTGAATTATATATGAAGGAGTACTACGTTTAATTTTGTGTGTAAATTTCATATAATATCTATCATCTATCTATCTATCTATCTATCTCTCTATCCATCTATCTCCTATTGGTTCTGTTTCTCTGGAGAACCCTAACTAATGCAGGTGGTACATCACAATATTGTCAGTGCTTAGGGACACTTTGTTTAATGGTAGTTTTGGTTTAGAACTGTCAAGAACCAGGCTGGGAAATGTAACCTGAATTAATTTTGTGTCCAAGGCATGTATAAGTTGATTCTCCCAAACATCTTCATGAAAGGAGTTACCACAGGAAGTAACTACCTAGCTGTTTTAAAGGTTAAGTAGAAGTCTCTACAGTGAATGGATGGATGGAAAAATTGGTGGAAAGAATGGAATTCTATGAAATGGAAGCAGCACATACAAAACCTGGATGCCTGAAAAATTGTGACTTGTTTAGAAAATTATATTAATAGGAAATTTCTTATTGGAATGATTGATTACTGTCAAAAAGTATGAGCCCACTGAATGATTTCCTGCAATAAACACAGTGTTATATAGGTCTGAATTTAATAACTAAAATTTTCTATGATTTTAAAAATGAAACACTATACTTTGAAAACTCTGGTAGAAAATATTCTGACATTCAAGGATATGTCTGCATATCCTAGAGAACATATGGGTCCCAACTGAGAGAAACTGTTATAGAAGGAATCTTTTATTGTGGTCATTTTAATATCCTGAGGTTATTTTTGTCCAAATTATTTTTGTTCTCCTTATCCTATTCCTCATGATATTTTCTCCAGAATATAAGCCTTAAATTGTGAGATACAATAGAATGTACTATAGAAACATAATGAAACACATGATCGAGTTTTAGCAATTGTATTTGATTTCATGAATATAAGCAGAGTTTATAGCCTTATCCACAATTCAGTTGAAAAAAAGCACATCAGCGCCATGCAGGGAACCTCCACAAGATGAGAAGGAGTTGAGGTGAAGTGTTGATCTTCTAAATGAGGAAAGGTCAATGAAATTAGGCACTGCTTAACAAATCTTTATATTTCTTCATTTTGGCAAAGTTCCTAACAAGAAAGCAAGAAGTGGCATTGAAGTGTCTCATTCTCACCTTGATGAGCCCTTAAAATGTAATTTACTGTTGCTCTCAATTATTATATATTCCACAAGTGTTGACTATTTTTGGCTTACAGCAGCCTCACAGTCAAATGATGATGAATGGATATAATGATCTGTTCTGTTTTAACAAATATCTAGTGTTAAAGCAAAATAAGATAGACTAATCTGTATGACTCCCACACAAAGTTTTAATAAACTGCCACAACAATGTGCTAAAACTAGAGTGAAAGTTATTCCAAGAAGACAGATATTTTTCCAAGGAAATAAGTGATTCCTTCAAAAGGAAGTGATAATTTGGCATGTTTTCCAAATGTGTTATTTGTATTAATTATCTAGATTCTAGAAGGTCTTACTTCATATTGCTAAGAAACTTGGTAACTAGCAATGAATTCAAATGTCCTGAGTATGGCAAGCATTCCCCAATTACACTTTGTTGAAACTACTTTTTCTGAAGTTATGTCATATGTGCCACATGTATCTCATAATGTATGTGTGTCTATATATTTTGGCTGTTTAAGGTCTACATGGTGGCCAAAAGCAAAGCAACAAAACAAAGTAAAAACTAACTGAAAAACATTGGCAGGGAAGACGATACATATGGATGTGGGTGGCAGTGTTTGAACAACAGATCTGGTCGTCCCTAAGGGAACATTTCAGGAAAAAAAAAAAATATTTATACCAAAGTAGTGCATTGTGTTACATTGAGTGAGGGTTTCTACCAAATACTTGTATTTGCTATTGAATTATAACCTTTGCCATTGCTGGCTGGATACCCTTGGATCTCATTTGTGAGATAGAATTTTGGGTGCTGAGTTGTTCGCTGTTTGTTCCACACATTTTAAATTTCGTATCTCATGTGTAGAATTAGTTTAAAAACATTGAGCTTGTATTATCTCTCTATATTGAACAATGTGAATATCTATATTTATTTATTTCACCAGTTCCATCACTTGGGCTAGAAGCAAACAAGCAGAGTGAATATATTTGAGATTCATTATGGGATAAGTCCTAAAATGCTCATTTCTTTTATTTTATTCTCATCTAAAAGTTTCTCCACTTCAAATATAAGAGATATAATTAGAGATCATTTATTAAGAGCACAGGCTTTGAAATCAGAGGGATACATGTGCAAATCTACTTCAAGCTCTTGCAAATGGAGTGAACTTGAGCAATTTATTTAAATTATCTAAGTTACAGTTTTTCATTCATATGATTATGCCTACTTCATTAGGTTATTATGCAGATAAAATTGATAATCTTTATGATATAATATACATACAACGCAGTGCCTGGTTCATAGTAATTTCTTTTTAAATGGTAGTGCTGATTATTAAGTAATCCCTTTATAATTGAAGTTATTTCCAAACAAAAAACTCACGCTGAGCTTCAGGGAAATATGTTAGATCCTATGTAAAATAAAAAGATGATGAACGTAAGAGAATCTTAGCTATATAACAACTGTATACAGAAGTACTAAGGAAGGTGGAGAGAGACACTGTTTCAATTAACATATTTTACCCCATTTGATTTTAAAAATAAATGCTTTGTTATATATTATTATCACTCTCTCTTTTTTTAATGGGTAAGAAAACTGAAACTTAGACAAGTTAATCCACACAAGATTCTAACCAAGGCCCAGTTTTGAAATATGTGCTGTCTCATGAATATGTTCCCTTTGTCTGGATGAATTCTACGCAGGGGGTTGGAGAAGCCCTTCACGAATTAAAGGATGTACTATTCAAACTAGACCTACATGAGACTAAATGAGTAGGAAGAAGGAAGAAAATTGTAGGATAAGGGACTACTAAGAGCAAAGGCAAATTTGGCTGATACGTTATAGATTATTTGGAAGATATTTCATTGATTATTATATTAGGAAGTACATTTATGTGATTGGAATATGGACTGTGGGAGGTTGAACTAGAATGTAATATTCAAATTGTGCTAGATTTGGATGACCTTGAATGCTTTGTTATGAGTTTGTACTTCATACTGAAGTTGATCATGAAAGGTTTTTGAAACTACCCATCAGACACATAATGTGTGATGGAGTAACACACAGAGTGGATTGGTAAGGCAATTGACCTGATAAGAAATCATAATATCCTTAATAGTTCTTTACAGGTATCAAAGTACTTTTGCAAACTTCATGATGTTTTTTCCTGCCTCAAGAGAAAATTGGAGCAATTGAAGGAGAAAATAGCATATGTACCCACATACTCTGCCTCCTTCACTGTCACCATGGATGATCCCTCAGGTCTCCCATGCAAACCAATTCCATCATTTCTGCATCAAATTTTATCTTCTCAGGGACTTCACTCCAGGCGATTCTTGTCACTCTTTTCTGAATCATCAATGGTTGGCTCTCTGTTGAGCACTGCAATTAGCAAACAAATGTGTTGTTATTTATAAACACATACACACACGCAAACATATTTCTCCTGATCCTACTTCCCCCACCAGTTATTGCATATTTTGTTGTTGCTCCTCCCATTTACAATGAAAGTCCTTGGACAAATTGTCTATACTCTGTCTCCAAATCTTCTCTTCTCATTCTCTCTGAAGTCTAATCCAATTAGGCTTTTTCTCCCTTCTCTCATTCCCATGACACTGCTCTTGGCAAGGGTGCAGAATCCAAAGTTGAATTCCAGGTTGTTGAATACAATGGTCAATTACACTAGCAGCATTTCATGTAGTTGATCACTTCTGTCCTTTCTCATTGATACATTTCTTTACTTGGATTCCAAGACTCTCTTGGTTTTCTTTCTGACACTGATTGATCCTTCAGTATCATTGCTGATTTCTACTTTTCTCCATAAACTCAATTCTACAGCACCTCAGAATTTAGTCTTTGGAGTACTTCTCTCCCTATATGCATTCTTTTAGTGGTCTCCTCTGGTCTCACAGCTTTAGTCAATGTGCAAATGATTCCTAAATTTACAGCTGTAGCCTAGATCTCTCTCTCTCTACATTCCAATTCCATATATCCAGCTCCTTGCTTGATATCTCTACTTGCTATGTCTAACTGATATCTTAAACTCAATACATTCAAAAACTGAACTCTCATCTCCACAATTAAATTGTCAGAAAAATAATCATTTGCTAGTTGCAGAGGGGGAAAAAAGTCTTCTCAACAGAGATCTTGTGGTCTTAGCCTTAACTGAGCCATCAAACTTAGCATCACTAATAGTGAGACAATGTGATGTCATGTGCCTCCTGATACATGTAATATAAAGGACCCAGAATTATGTATGATATATTCTTACCAAAAAAAATGTTTTTAATTTAAATCAAGATCTCAAACCTAACATTCACTGTACAGAAAATTCCAGAGATAGAGGAATAGATTCAAAGAAACTATAAGGAAACGATCAGGCAAATTCAGAATATGGGATATTTAAAGGTAATTGGCCTGGTTTCTTTAAAATTCAATATCCTGCTTAAAAAAAAAGAAAATTTAGTGAGCACATTCTGTCAAAAAGAGGCCAAAGAGACAACATAATAAAAAGCAATGTGATTATGTTTTGGATTTGATGTGTATTTAGGGTTAAATGTTAAGATGGCTGCAATTTATTTTTAAAAGATTCAAGATAGATATTAAGGAAATTAGATAAAATGTTAATTACTGACTCTGGGGATATGAATGTCTAATACACTACTATTTGAAGTTTTCCGTCTCAAAAATTTCTAATTTCATAGTGGGAGGAAAAAGAGCAGATAGCAAGAAACCTGGAGATGAGAAACAAGGGTGGTCACTGTAAACCCCGGCTTGGAGTTACTCAACACCTGAATTCCCGTGTGCTATGAAAGCTCCTCTTGTAGTTATTTCAGGAATAAGAAATTTTCTCCTTCTTCTTTACGGAAACCAGTAACTTTGGGAACTTTCGTACAAAGACAAAAAGGGCTGGAATTTCTGCTTCATAAAGGAATTTTAGAGAAACAGTGAGTTCAGTAAGAAAATAACTTGGTAAATAAAAACAGTTTATTATTTAACAAAATACCTATATTATTCACTTTCCCTAAAAAATAAATCTTTTCAAGGAATTTGAAGAAACTTGAAGGAAGTATCTTTATGCCACTAAAGTGGTGATTTAAAAATGAACATGAGGTGTTAACGCTTTCCAGGGCATTGAAAATTTTTGGTGTTTTTGAGTTAATTTTCATAGCATTTAAAGTTTATAAAATGGTTTTGCACACACATATTTCTTGGAATAGAAAGAACAGACGTGATGATGTATGTGCTTGAAGCCTATTAATCTTATAATATGAAATGTTTGTCCTCACAACCCTCCAGCTGTCTGTGTATCTCTGCTCTAGAACTTCTGTTTCTCTAATATTATGATGTAATATAAAATAGCAAATGCTAAGTAAAGGCTGGCTATGTAATAGGCACTGTCATAAGTGCTGTATTGTTTTTCAGCTGTTTATTCCTTACGATATTCCTATGTAGTTATGTATTATTGTTACTTTAATTACTCCAATGAGTAAAACTGACATTCAGAGCTTTCATAACTTGCTCAAGGATATTCAAATGGTAAGGACGAAATCACAGTTTGAATCCACCCCGTGAAACTTTGGAGGTCATACCCGTAACCACGCTATGTTCGTACCTCTACCGAAGGAGAGGCAAGATAAGATTAGACTAACAGGCAAATAAAAGAGGAAATGGTAAATAAGATGGCAAATTTTGGATTTTGGAACAGACTCCAATCAGATTCACTGCTTTAAGTGACAAAACTGCAGACTAGGGACAAAGCTGGAGTAAAGGAACTCGAAGACTGCATAACTGAGCCTTCTGAGCTCAAGTTGGAGAGCTGCAATGCCCAGCACCAGGTTGTTACTTTCTAATGTGAATGACCATTGTGCCATGTACACAACAAAGGGTACTGTGGTCACTACATCAAAAGACTCAATTTGTCTGACCTTGGAGGCCTGAGGAACTTGAAGGCAGTCTGTAAAGTAACTGGAGGAGTTGACAGCCATCTGGCTTAAGAAAATGTCAGGAGTAAAACAGGATTACACAATTCAACCAGGCCCGCCCCAAAATTTTACTTCTCAAAGCCTCTGTATTTTGCATGTGAAATTGAGATTTAGAATTGTGTTACTTCAAGATGAGTTGTAAAGCAGAGTAGGAAATACTCTTCATTTCATCCTCCTCTCTTTCACTGAGGTAAATAGAACACGTAATAGGTCTGCCAAGAGTCAATTAACATTTTTCTGTCTTTTAATATTATGCCCTGAATGTAGAAAGCCAATCTGAATAGATCAGGATTATCAGGCCAGCTTTTTTCAATAACAGAATGTGTGTTTCCTACTTAGGATTTTGCCATAATCACTTCATCTTCACTTTGCCTGTGTAGACACAGCTGGCATTAACTTTTATGGGGTGTGAAATTAAGCAAAGTGGAACTAATTGAAGTGTTAGTCAACACTGTACTCAAATTGAATAAAGCAAGATTAATATTGGCTCAGGTAATAATTGAAATACACATCTCATTCCAGATAATCTTATCTTCAAAGTAATCAATGTGTTCTATGTCATAAGACATGGAGCAAATATGTTTATGTATGTATATAAATGTATGTACGTATCCATCCACTTATCATATATATGTCTACAGATAGGCATGCATATGTGTGTAAATATATTATCTAAGAATCTGACTATACCATTAGCTTATAGCACTATAGAGGAACAGTATAGCCTAATGTTGAACATAGCTTTTGAATCAGACAGATTTAGGTTCAAACTTAACTGTGCAACCTTTAGCAATTCATTGTCTGCAAAATAAGGATAGTAATATATATTTCTTATATTAAATAATGACCGTAAAGCACTTAATATAATGCCTGGACAGACCATGAACTCAATAAATGGTGCCATATTAAGGGAAAAAAACAATGACTCGGTCAAATAAAACATGTAAACCTATATCTATAAAAATATATTCAGTTACGCTACCTATCATACCTCATTTCCTAATTTACTTCTCAGGGTGTAGTCAGGACAACCTAATAATTCTCAATGGGGGACAATTTTGACTCTGAAGGGACACTTGGCAATGTCATTTTGGATCATCATGACTTGAGGGAGAGGGGTTGCTACTTGCATCTAGTGGATAGAGGCCAGAGGTGGTGCTAAATATGCAACAATGCACATGACAGCTGCACACATCAAATAATTATCTGGTCCAAAATGTCCACAGCATAGACATTGAGAAACTCAGGGCTAATATTATTGTATTTTGAATTTATGGTGATCATATTTTAGCATCAATCAATAATTCGATATTTACTGAATGTCTACCATATGTCAGACTGAGTATTGACTACATAGTATTTGTAGAAGGCAGGGCCTTTTTCCTCATGACGATTACAGTTTAGTCTCTCTTCCATCCTCAAATGTTCTCTCTATCAGGTTATACCATTTTTTCAGAAATTCCAGAAAGTCATTTGCGACCTCTCCAATCTTCACTAATCTTCTCTTTTCTAAATGTCCACAGCACTAGTGGTCTGTATCACACTTTAGTACCTACTTATATGCCATCATGGATTGTTCCCTAATTATCTTTATGTACACCAATTTTACTTCCACAAAAAACCTTAATTAGGAACCACAGCTATTTTCCAAAATCCTTATTTACTGATTAATTTACATAGCAGTGTGAATTCTTCATTCATGTATTTAGATGTGCAAAAATCTAGCTTTATTTTTTTTCTCTAATTGAAGTAAATTTTTATAATGAGCCATTTTACCTGGTAATAAAAAAACTTCATGTCACCAATTCAGGATAAATTGAATTGCTTGAGAGTTTCCCCAGTTGTTTCAGGACAAATTTGATCAATCACAGCTCTACACCCTCCCAACTTCTCCCTAGGAAGTCATCTAGGTTCTGAGAAATCTGTGTGACCTGGTGTGGGGAGGCAGATGTCTGAACACCTCATAGTTTTCTTATCTCAGCTGAAAAGACATGGTCTGCTAGTTCAGGCCACATTCGGGCATGAAAAAAGAGAGGGCTCTCCTCTCTCTCCCTCAAGGAGCAGAGAGATGCCATGAGGCTGCCCTATACCTGCCTTCTCATACTCTACTCTCCCAGGCCACTGTTACCCCTTCACCATGGTGGATGGACACATGATCTCTTCTCAGGGATACTCCCGAGCACCTACCTGCATTGTTTCACTGTCCTTTTCAATTCTCTCTCTATTTGAAATGATTCTCAAATGACCTATGTGTGTCTTATGTTTGTGTGCAGGGCAGAGAGTAGAGAAAAGGAGATTGGTAGCAAATATTTGTTCCAACCATTTCCTAGTATTTTCCTGCACCTGAAATGATACTCTTGAAACTTCTGTCTTTTCCTATACCTGATGTGTCACTTTTGAAGTCTAAAGTCCAAAAATGTATGTATTCACTTTAGGGTCTGCTTTGGCAGTCTGCCTGTAGGCAATGGAGAGAGCCCAGAGTAATCAGAAGTATAGGAAAAAATGAGATCTTCAAATACTCCACAAAGCCCCTTCAGCATGTGCGGCACAATGGAGCAACTCTCTCATAGCTGTTCCCACTGCCATCTTTCTGCCTCACTAATCATGCAATTAGTTCTGTTTCACCTCTGGAGTTTCCTGTATGCCTAGAAAGAATTTCAGTTTGTCTTCCTTTCTGCAGACACCCTCCTCATTCCAAACTGACTATACCGCATATTCCTGTATCCAGGAAATTACACATAAACTATTACATATCTAATGAAAACAATTGATAATTTTGCATCCAAAGCGAAAGCCTTATGTAGTTTCTTTGTTTTCTCAAATTGTAAATTTCTAAAATCAGAGCTCTTTATCTAACTGCACAGTAGCAGTTAGAACACTGTGGGAATACAACAATCAATTGCATTTATGGTTCTATATGTAATATATACAAGCATTTATACTTCTAATATAGTCTATTCCGTGAAATAAGAAAACACTTGAATTAATTTAATACACAAATTTAATATAGCTTGGGCAATGTTGTAGTTTCTTTGTAAATATTCAGTACAAAAATAAAGCCAAATATGGAAGAAGATGCATGATAACAACAGTTCTCTTATTTGAATATGTACTTTATGGGCATTTCATATTCTGCATCCTCAGTACACCCATTTAATGGCGTCATAAATATTTGAGTACTAATCTGAATCTGTTCATCCCTTTGTACAAGCAATTTCATTTTCCTTTGCTTCCTGGGATAGTACCAATTTCCCTTCTTTGCACCTCTAAACAAAAGCAATCCAATCTCCCACAATTTTTCACCTGATGCTAGTCATAAGCAGCCAGAAAAATGGAATCTTCCTGTTAATATCATCATTTGCATAGCTATTAGTATTCCAGTGCATCATTGCATCAGAGAATGAGAGAAAAAGTAATATTGTATTTTATTCAATCAAGAAACAATCAGTGTCAAAAGCCTAATGTCCAAACCTAACCTTTTAATTAGAGCTTCCTTCCATATGGGATTGTGCTGTGAGGTGCAAAGCCTTATCCTTCAGTAAAAACAACGAGATCTTGTACTCTACAGGAGAATTCCACAGCAGAACTACCTTTGAATGCAAGAATAGAAATTACGTGCTTGTTTCTCCAGGGAAACTTTGGTCCTGCATACTCCTGACATCAAATATTTCTGTGAGTGTTCACTGAGGAAGTGATTGCCTGTTTTACTGCTAGATTAGGTCAGTGCTGCCATTGCAATCTGGTTCCACTTTACCAGCAAGGCAATTTCACACAATTAATTTCCTTCTTTAAAGGAAGCAATAAAGGACAGGCAATTGGAAACCTTACGACTTATAACTAAAACTCTCTACTAACTAGTGCACACATCTGCAATCACAAATATCCCCCTCTGTGTATGCTTACACACGTGGCATTCATTTTTTAAATGATGATGGTGTTTTCACAGATTCATTGTGAACGTCCTAAAGAAATCAATCAAACAAACAGCAACAAAACAGAAAACAGTGCTTTGAAAAGCCGAGAGCTCACATTGCCTCATGGTTCTCAACTTTCTCTTAAGGTTCTTCTCTATTCTTTGGGGATTTAAGAGTTTGGTTGTAATATATGAAGGTATAAAAAAGGAGTCAAACACAGGAAAGTAACATAGTGAGAAGAGAGAGTCTTATATCTAATTCATGGGTTGGCAAACATTGTATGCATTGATTTCATAATTATTTTCCGTCTTTTTTTTAAGTTAAAAGGCCACTTAAAGTGCTGTAAAGTATAACATAAGCTCCCTTTTCTCGTATGTGGACACTTTGCATTTTGGACATCCTTTTACTGTCAATACTTACATCTGTTGTTTAAAAAGCTATTCATGGTGCAATTGCTTTTTAAATGCAAACCCGTATGTGTGATCTCTAGAGGAACTGGTAAATTTCACCAAATGGGCATTCCTAAATTACATGCCATCTGTAGCTAGTGAAGAGAGGACTAAACCTGCTCAGCTGTGATTTTGCACCAATGTTTCCATCATTTTGATTGGCTCTAGGGAAATCAGCCGTTTTGGGCGTGAACTTTTCTAACCCCAACAGGTTATTATGGTCTGCTTGAGTTGCATTGGCTTGAAGAATATTATATTTTCAGCACATGTTAGAACTCATTTGGCTTTTTGAATTGGTTTCTTTACCACGTTTTACCATTATGGCATAAAATCCTTTTTTTAGGTTTCAAACTAGTGAGGAGATAGTAAAGGTAATTCTATTACCTACATAGAGTTGTTTAAACTGTTGAAAGAAAAACAAATAAACCCCCAGATTGCACATTCTAACAGCTGAATTACCTAGTAACAAATACCACATTATCCAACTGAGGCTAAAAGATCATGATGGAAAAAATGTAAGGCAGAGGGCAAATCTCAAGTACACATTTTTACCAGTGCTTCCCTGCAAATAAAGAAGGAAGAATATTCACTCTTGTTTTCAGTTTACAAATGCAATTTTTCACACTTAATTTCTTTTCTAGCTAAAGGCTATTTTAGGCTCATATATATTAAACTGTGGATAAAGTCTCAAAACATCAACGTACAATAAAACACTCAACTGACATACTAGGTATTCTTTCAATGAAAATTGTTGAATTTTTGCCTATAAAATAATTCAAAGTTAAAATAAGAACGCTGGCACATACCATTCATCCTAATGGTCTCACATCCTCCCTCTTGCTTTTAATTGATCCTAACATCTTTGTAAAGATGTTGAAATATGAACAAAGTTAAAACATTAGCAAGACAAACATTATGATGACTATATATAACAACCTAAGCATGGCAGTCATGGTATTTTTCCTGCTCCTTTCTGTAGGTAATACCTTTTGACTCATCTTAAATCAGAATAGATGACTGGTGCATGTATGTCAGCAAAAGAAGGGCCCTGTGGCAGAAGATACAGCCAGTAGAAGCTTAACATGAATCACAGTGAGATATATCACCACCAGGAATGCAGAAAACAAATGATTGAAACTAACACTTATAATCAATATGGCAGGATAGCAGTAAAGAGGGAAAAAGAGAAGACAGAAAGGAGAATGTATCCAAAGTCAAAGAATAAAAACTGGTAAAAAGGGCCAAGAGAAATGCAGGCATGAGATTCAACGCTAATTAGCAGCACATCATTTCTTTGACGTCTTTTTGAACTTCTAGTGTCTAACCTTCCCCTTGAACCTCCCAGTGTTCAAAGGACATCTATCCAGGGTCAGTGTAGAGAACTGGCTAACCAGGACTGCAAGAGAGTAATAGAATATGAATAAAAAAGTCCAGAGTTAAAATTTTAAAAACATAAAAAAAGTTGGTACCGTTAATTGAGCCACAAGCTCTTATCAAAATAAACTTTGATCTTTACATTTTTGCTCTCATCTTTACACAGAGTGGCATCAATATATGAAATAACATTGCTGTCACTTCTTGTATGATTTAACTTATGGTAAAAATTGCGTAGGAGTATTTTAATGTAATTTTGGCTGAGAACTGGCAAAAGAGCAGGAAGAAGTTTCCAGGATGCACTGAAGAAAGAGTAAAGTTAGGTGCATGATCTCTTTCTCTCAGGTACAAGTAATGGGTCTATGACTTGGGTTACTTTTCATTCAGGAAATCCTGGATTTAAAATGTAATCAAACACCCTGGAATTTGTGGAAATTTAACATCTTTTAGCAACGATTTGCAAATCTCACAATTTTAGTTTCACAGCTGTGTTATTAATTTAACGAATGGAAAACTCACACTTAATACTGTCCTTATATTAAATACAAAACTTCACGTAAGGAAAAGAATACAAGATGTTTCCAATCATTATCTTCAAAGATTCTTGAATTATCTCCCACATAGTCTTATTAAGGAGACAGCCATTTTCCTTATACATACTCACACCCACAAATAAGGGAAATATTATAGTATTCTGTCTGATTTAAACAGCATTGAAGCTAGATATGTAGAACTTAGATATTCACAGCTAAATAGAAAACAGAATACAGAAATATACAGAGTAAGGGTCTAATAGTAAAGAATCCCAAGGGAGACAGGCAAGAGAGAGAGAAGCAGGACCTTGCCCCTTTGATCACACATCAGCTATCTGACCTCTCAGGAGCATAGCCAAAGTGTGGAAAGAAAAAGAGGAAAAGAGGAGGACGGTGTTATTCTGATCTTTTGAAATATGATATTTATATTCTGTAACACCAATGACCAGTATTTTGTGTAAGTCTGTTTTATAATCTCTGCTAAATTATAGATAGCCATTCAAAAGAGTTTCATGTATATAAGTAAGTGGTAAAATTGATAGCTAGGATAGAGAAGGTGAAGTCATCAATTTGTTTACTTTTTGCATAAAGGATGTCATGGGTATAGCTGTTATCATTTAAAATGTGTTTGGCATTCTTTGGGAAGAATCTTAGAAGATTCATATCTGAGAGAAAAACGTATCGAAAAACCAGAGGGATCTAGGGGAAAGATCACTGCATTCTTCTTATTTTACTGTTCCTAGCTTCCACTACTCTTTGGTTTGATTCTACCATTTTCATTGTTAGAAAGTCCCAATTACAAGAGAAAAGGGTGTGGTGTGCATGCTGTCCTAGACACAAAAATTGCAAATATAAAGTTCTATGTGTGAAGTGTGTGTGTGTGTATATTTGTTTTATGAAAGTTTAAATTATACTTTTCAGACCATTAGTTTTCTTGAGCAGAATTGCTAGAAATTGCCTATGATAGATAAGATCTAAGTCCTTTTCTAGTCTCCAGTGGCAATACTATATCTTGAAAATTATTTTCAGTTCTGGAAATAAATCACTAAAAATACTATCAAAAATCAGAAAGCATTTAGAAGAAAGTAATCAAGATATTAAAAGAATACAAGTGTATTTTTTTGTGATTTATGGCTGAAGAAACTGGGTTTAGATAGGTACAGAAAGACTAAACAACGTTAAGCTGTTTACAGTATTTGAAGAATTTAGAATTACGATATTGTTTTGTGTTTCCCCATTGGATAAAGTTAAGAACAAAATGAAGACAATAAGTGGACATTTATGACATTCAAAACTGTCCAAACATAGGATAAAAGTTGCCAGTCAACAGAAGTGTTTTAAACTAGAGATGTGTTTGTTGCGTTTATTTAAATATGAAATGAATAGATGTAATAAATGAAATTTATGACCTTTCTAAGCTTGAGAGACTATGATCCTATCATGGAACTGCGTGAATCAGCATTACTTTTTGGAAGTCTTTCTTTGAAGCCTTAAGTTCTATACGATTATGTCTCCTCACGCGACAGACTTATTGAGGGAAGTGAGTGTGAGAGGCTGTGAAATAAAAGTTTCTGGTTTATTGCTTTATCTCGTGTATCATAGATCTTCTGTCAGAAATATTTGAAAGATTGTACTTGAATCATAAAATTGAAATATGTATATTTTGCAAAATTTGAAGCTAGAATTTCATGAACAAGGAACTTTTTAAGATTTCAGTAACCATAGTGTAAATCTTTTCTCTTGTAAAATGAACTGAGGTCAATATTAAATTCTTTTCTAAGCAATGTAATTGTTATCTAGGCCATTCTTAAATGTGTTAAGGAAAATATTTGGGACTGATTTTCTAAGGAAAACCCCTATTCATGTGTTTCCATCATGATACGCATTATGCTTCTCATAGAGTTTTGTATCATTATTTTTGCTTATTAAATGTAAAGGAATATTTACCTTTGATGTCCAGGATATGAGATTTTTATTATCTGCAACTGCTTCTCCTAGTGACTGACATTTTAAGGCTATTATAAAATACTGGCCTTTAAAATATACTGAATTATATTTTAAAATTGAAAATACATTAGCTCAGAAATGGAAACTTTACAAATACCTATTGAAGGATATGCAAAAACAAGCAATAATATTTTGCAGGAGGCTCACACTGGCTTGCACCAACTAGTGTGAGAGAGTGGTTCTTTTGTACATTTCTACCCAACTGCATGTTAAGTGACGTCATATTGGTAGCTTGAAATTAGTCCCTGTGGGAGTATTTACACCATGAAAATTGGCAAATGTTATAAATCAGGGCTTATTTTTTTCCCTGAAAAGCCAGTATAGGGCCGCCGAATTTGCTACCCCAAAGTGTGTCTGTTTGGCTTGATTATTTTTAAGAACAAAAGACCCAGGAAAAAACTTTGACCTCACTCTCTAACTGCCTACAAGAATTTAAGATAGAAGGCCTGTTCCAGGAAAGAGTTAATACCATAGATAACTATAGTATAATAAGATCCAGGTGTGGTAGACAGGGAGCAACTTAGTAAAGCCCATTTGATCAAAGTGCTCTCCATGTCTCATTGTCTTTGCGAGGCATGGCAAACATTTGTTTACCAAACATTTCCGTTTCTATCTCCAGGTGAATTGCCTTCCTCCCCTTTGATGTCCCAAATTACTACCCCCAACATCCTCCTTTGTTTTTAGTTGAAGATGGTATTGAAGGTGGTGGCTTTGGCCATTTTGGTGGATTACTCAGTTTTCCTTGGTTTCTTCCGTGTATACATTTTATTAAATTTGTTTAATTTTCTCCTATTATTCTATCTCTTGTCAATTTAATTCTTAGACCAGCCAGAAGAACCTAAAAGGGTAGAGGAATATTTCTTCTTCCCCTACACCAGTTATTAAACATTTACTGACGTACCACTGATAAAACCTAATTGCATCATGAGAGATGTTTATACATTGAAGTTTAAATCCCAAGCAATACTATCATCGTATTTTAATTATATATCTACTTTTTACTAACAACATGTTATCTATTTGTAAATTGAGCTATTATATGACTTATCTAAATTAATTAAGGAAATGTGTTTAGTCATTCTTTTGTTTATTTGCTAGGATTATATTCATAATGCTTATAAATTATACACACTACTATCAGAGACATAAATTAAATATAAGTGAGACTAAGTACAGGTAGAAAATAGTAAGACAAAGCCAGTCAGCTCTGGTTACACTCAGGAGGGAGACCGCATTTCCCAATGGAAAAAGTAGATATGTGAAGAAGGATAAATTGCCATACATTTATTTCAAAGAATGATCATCATCTTTATTTAAGAAATCTAACACCCCTGCTCTATGTGGTAGAGAATTCCAGCTGTGTCCACCAAAACAAATTCAAAGTGCCTATTCTTGTCATGAGGATTTATAGAATAAGCCAACCAGAAGCACTTTTGCGTTTTTCTATCTAGAAAAGTCATCCTAAGAGAAAGAGGTAAAGTAGAAAATCTATCAGAATAACAAAAACGTACTCATCAAAAAGGAGTGATTCTAAACACAACCTGGTGAATCTAGCATTCAAATTTGACACTGAGCCCATGGTTGGATCCATAGTAAGATCTGAGAAAGCAGTTGCCATTGGAATTCTAAAATGGTGAAGAAGAAGGCGGTATAGCTTTAATCATTCTTAAATGAGGACAACCTAAAACAGAAAGTGTTTCCCCTCTTCACCATAACTAAACAAAATTAGAACCATGAGGATGCATTTCTATTAATCAGAGAGAGCACTCTGTAAACAGGTGAGAAATAAGTGTACCTTCTTACGAGCAAATTTAAACCTCTGTTGATTCCCGGAAACCAAGCAGGATTTGACAGAAGGCTAGAGTCCTGCAGTAATAAGTGAAGAGCCAATAAAATAAGGGCGACAATGCCATAACGACTCATACTACCCAATGAACGAAAATCAGCCGAAAATATTTGTTGGCGTTTTCTACCAATCCCCCAATTTTATTGGTTAAGATCATAGCTATATAAGCATTAGCTTTCATTTTTATTTGATTAAATCACTAAGCCAAAGAACTTCTCAACAAAAGGTAAAAACAAAAGGTAAAAAAGAAATCAGAAACAAAATATTGAATTAACTAAATTTTTCACCCTTAACAACTAGGATGCCATGGATGCCAACAAATTAGCCAAATCCTAACTTTCTTTTTCAATCAATCAGATACAGGCAGGGAGGCATAGGCATAAGGAAAGGCAACCACTGCACTCATGGTTGAAACTCCAAATAAACCAATGGTTGTTTTCCCGTGTGTGAGTGTGTGTGCACACACACGTGCACATGCATGCTTACAGGAATATTGGGTTCATGATTCCTTATGCGATCCATTTTCTATCTATGAGCAATTATCACCAACCCTAAAAACACTTAAAATTCATATCACATATAAAATATACACTCACTAATTTATTACATAAATATGTAAACCAAAATCAAACATATCACATTTACAACAAGTTAACGGAAGATCATTATTTAATGCTATTATTGACAAGGAGAATTTTTATCGTATACTTTTTGTGTGCATTTTCTTTGTAAGGAGGAAAGGATCAAAGATGAAAAACTCATATTTCCATCTCTCTGGTTGTCTCTTGAGACAGAGGGAAACGAAAGCAATAGGAACAGAACATTTTTACTTTACAAAAGAAGAGTTTAAAGGCCTGAGTTTGTTATCTGGAAAATTGAAAAGACACTAGGGTGTAAGTGAAAACAAGGAATACCAAGAACCATCCTATTATGAAGGATTTCAGGATATCCTTTGGCTCTTTTCCTCTTATTTTTGTTTAGTGTTTATGTGTGAGTGAGAGTGAGTGTGTGCGTGTGTATGTGTGTGTTTTGTTTACTTGCTTTTTCATCTTGGGGCACATCAGGTAGAATTAGATCTGTACAACATAGTGTGTGCAAATACAAAGTTACATATATAATGTATTTTCTCCCGGCTTGTCACATGCTGAATAAGGGCTGATCCCTGGGGACTTTCTCTACCTTGTTTCCTCAGCCTTGTGTCAAAAGGATAATTCTTAAACCATAATGCTGAATTTGAAATATGTGACTCTGATGAATCTTGCTTTGTTCTCCTAGATGCTCAGGACCTATGCAATACTTCCAAGGAGGTCTGTGGCTTAAAGCTTTCTATTGTCTTATTAAAGTATTACACTTAAGGTTAAAATGTGCTTCAAGTTTTATCTTTTTCTTTTGTCTTTTTCTTTCTTTTGTCTTTTTTTCAGGCCTAAGATATTAAATCATCTTCAATAAAAAGTGACTAAATTTTTTTCATCCTCAAAGTAAAGTAAGAAAGAAATAACATTTAAATAATTTAAAGACTTCAGGTGTTATTTAGCATTTTATTTTTACTGGTAGTATGAGAAAGTATTAAAATATTTGAGAAAAAATACTTGTACTTGATACAATTAAAAGTTTTTCTAATGAAAGCAATTTTTTTAGATCAGTTTTAGGTTCACAGCAAAATTGAGGGGAAGGTACAGAGATATTCCCATATATTCCCTGCCCCCACACACGCATAGCCGCCCCCGTTATCAACATCCCCCACCAGAGTGGCACGTTTGTTACAATTGATGGACTTACACTGACACATCTTAATAACTCAAAGTTCACAGTTTACAGTTCGCTCATTGGTTTTGACAAATGATGTGTATCCATCATTATAGTGTCATGTGGAGTATTTTCACTCTAAAAATCATCTGTGCTCCACCTATTGATCCTCCCCTCCCCAACCCCTGGCAACCACTGATCTTTTCCATATCTTCATAGTTTTGCCTTTTCCAGAACGTCATATAGTTGAAATCATGCAGTATGTAGCATTTTCAGATTGGCTTCCTTCACTTAGCAATATGCATTTATGTTTCCTTCTCAGTATGGCTTGATAGATCATTTCTCTTTAGTGCCGAGTAACGTTCCAGTGCCTGGAAGTACCACAGTTTATTGTCCATTCACCAGTGAAGGACATCTTGGTTGCTTCCAAGCTTTGCAATTGCGAATAAAGTTGCTATAAACATTCATGTGCAGGTTTTTGTGTAGCATACAGTTAAAATTTAAACATCCAATAATCAGCCAAGTAGCTTGGTTTCATTACAGGAATCAATTTGAATAATTTTAAAAATGTTTATACATTTAAATCTTTATAATTTTTCTTCTTAGTGTCTGTTCAAGGAAAATGATTGGCAAATAATGTTGGCTATTTATTTGCAGTGTCTGTATAAACTCACTAGATTTGCCAAATAATTTTGAGCTTTTTATTTATTTTACTGACAAAGAGACTTGCCTAGAAATGCGTTGTTAGATTCTCAAATTTTTCAAGATCATGTAGATTCAATATTAGTATTTCCTTGGTTTGTTTCTTTTTTCCGACTTTCTCTACCCATTGTTTGTTAGAAGTCTCCTAATTTAACAAAAAATAGTAAAACATGACAAATAGCCTACCACATTTGAACAACTAGTGGCATTATTCCAGTTACTAGCTCATAACTCAGTAGAGAGGGTTGGAGGCCGTGAGTACATAAATTTTACTCTAATATAACTGTTTGTTTCTTAAGATATGTCAGGTTTACTAAGAAATGATTTACTTTTTATCCGATACTTGTTTTCCCAGAACGTCTATGAGAAGTCATAAACACATTTATTAGTATCTTTATTATTCTTGATTATAAAAAATTGCATGTGCATTTGGGAAAATTTACAGAATATAAAAAGTTATAAAAGGATTATTTTATCTATAAAAAATCCAATAGATAAAATGTTGTGTTTCATTGCTCCATTCTCTGGATTCTTATAGCCAGCATTTTTTTTTTTTACTTATTTCTATGTTCAGAACACTCCTAAGGCATATTTTCATCTGTATTGAGTATCACTCTCACTCCTATTCCAGTTGAGGTTTTTTTTAGTTTAATCTCACTGTATAATTTTCATTTTGAGTAAATGCATTAAACTGTTATCTTAAGGTAAAGCCTGCCTTAAACCAAACTAAAGAAATTTGTTTGCTCCCGAGGGCTGGGACACAGGGAAGATTCAGTTATCATCCCATACAAAACATTCTCTAGAAGCTGGTTATTTTTCTTAGGGTTTCTCTTGTCATAAGGACAAGGTTCCAAAAGTATTGCAAGGTATACAAGGTCTTTCACAATCTAGTCCAACATTAACATTTCTAAATTTATCTTCCACAGTTTCCAATACGTGCTTTGCAATTCAACCTTATTACACTGCCAGGGAGTGATGTTTTTTCCAACACTGTACCTACATCATAATTTCCCACCTTTTCCTTCAGTGAATTTAAGAGATGCTGCCTGACCTTGTCCATAGTTATATCCCAGTCTACAGTAGAGTTGCCCGGTCCAAAACGAAAGGATGACCTGTCATAGAGAATTCACATCATAAATACCGATGAACTGAACGAAAGTAGCAAAATACTCTTAGAAGTGTTTCCTAATCTCCCAAAGTGAGGTGGGTTTCAATGTCTTTTCTCAATATTACTTCCTGCAAACCTTTATTACAGAATTAATTATATTTTATCATAATCACTGATGTTCCTTCTTTGTCTCAAATAATATTTTGAGTCCTTTGGATCAAGGACTGCAGTGGATGACAGAGCCCTAAGATAATTAAGTAATAGCGGGAGCGGAGAAAACTGGATGCAATCTAGAGCTACTTAGTTAATAGAATTAGCATGACTTGGTGAGCAATTAGATACAGAGAAAAAATCTAGAAGAATTCCATGGTTTCTGACCTTCAGTGACCACCAACGAGAAGGTAAATTTGGGAATACAACTGTATGTGCAGTGATAACAATAATCAGTTCAACTTAGAGGAATAACAGGTTTGAAGTGTCTATTAGGTATTGGATAGTTGAGTTTAAAATTTATTAGAGAAATCTAGGATGGAATTTAATATTCATCCAAAGTACAGTTGAAGCTGAAGCCAAAAAATTAGAAAAGGTCGCTCAGGGAACTAAAAGTATGAGATTAGGGCTAGAGAAGAACCCTGAATACTTCACCATTTAAAGGAGAGGAAGAAAGATGACTGAGGCAAGTTGGCTTCATTAGCAGCCTTATTACAAATAATTTTTTTTTTTTTTTTTTTAATTCTGAAACCAAGTACACACACATTGATGGGAATTGATTCTATCTCTGTAAAACCTTAGTCTGAACCAGCTGGTATTCCAATCCTGCTGTCTAGCTAGGAAGGGAAGGTAGGGTATCTTGCAGAAGTATTAATAACCACTAGACTTCCTTCCTCTGTTTACCAAATATTCAATTCACTCTCATTTCTAAACAGAAATTCTTCTCACCATTGTCCAAGAAAGACAATTCCGAGTCCTAACCAGCCGTGGCGTCAAGCTCCATGTTCAGGATCTGTTAATATTCTTTTATTGGGGTGATGGATGGTCACAGATTTTATATTTTTCTTTTGACCACATCCCCATCTGCTTTGCGATTTCTGTATCAGTCATATCAAGCCTGATTATACAGTAGTTAAAAAAATAATCTCCCAAATTTCAGGGACTTAAATCAACAATGCCTCAAAGTAAGGGCAAGTCCTTTGTGTAAGTCAAGTGGTTACATACTTTCTGCTCTAAACAAAATTAAAGGGGGAACAAACTAAGTTACCAGTGATAAATCAATAAAAATGATGTTTAATGTTAGGTCACTACATACTTTGTGGAATAAATTCAAAAGTAGTTCGTAGAAGCAATAATTTGTAGAGTCAAACCTTCCTTCTAGATGGGTACCTGACTTTAGAGAGAGGAACAAATCCAACCCAGGCCCACAGTGCAAATATGACTAAGATGTTGCACGTAGCTTGTATGCCTGATTTCAGTTCTTCTCTGAAAACTACCTGCCTCTGTTCCAAGTTAAAACCGGGTTGTGGATTCCCTGAAACATTATCAATCAGTAACTTTATTTTTTCTTGGAGGGATGTTCATAAATTGAACTTTGAAAAAATAGAATATTTGCTTTATTAAGAACCAAGAATTACCTTTATGGCCTTCTTTAGTCTGCTATTTTGCATTCAAGAATAGATCAATACGACTAATATTTTAAGACTGTTAAAAAATACTGTGGCTTGTAGACACGCAAATGAGAATCTTTATATACATCTCCAGTCTTCACATTTCACTTGCATTTCTGCATTGAGCTTGAATAAAAATAAAAGATACTTGAAGATCCATATTGTTTTTACATGTGGCATTGTCAATCTAGCTCCTTGATGAGCTAATCTGGTGGGAAAAGAAGGTGCCTTGGTAAAAGTCATCCAAAATTAGCATTATACAATGACTATATTGGGTATTATTTGTATGTAATGTATGCTAAATAATTACACGTATTCAAATACCATTTATGAGCTATATTTGCAAATAACTTAAGACACCTCACCTTTTCACAGTCATGTAACTTTTCATTGCTGTTGATCATCAGTAATCGTCTTTACACTCACAGTAGTCTCTTGAGATGTAAAGACAATTAGTCATATTATCCATTTGAGTGGTGACAAAACTGAAGCACAATGAAGTTCCACAGATAATCCAAGGTCACACAGCTGCTTGAAAGAAAATATCGTCCTCTTATTACTTTGTTCTTCATGATAGATTAAGTTTTTCATTAAGTATATGATTACTCATAAGTTAAAATACAGTGTAAAACTGAAATATATGTAAAACGTATATACACATATATCACATAAAAATCTTAATAATGTTTAAAATTACTCCCCTTTGTTTTACACTGGGATCTCCCTGAGGGCAAAAGTTTTTAGGGAAACTTCCACAATTAAAATAGAACAATTAAGGAGGTTCTAAGGCATTATTAAATGACTACTATAATCTTCTATAATATTAAAATTTTTCAATTTTATGGCCTCCATGATAGTCCACAATGATCTTCACCTCCTGGTATTCACACCTTGTATAGTGCTATCTCACCCAGGGTAGGGATGATCTGTGTAACCAATATGATATTGAAAAAATGAAGCACTGTGACTTCAAAGTCTATGTCAGAGAAAACACTGAAATTTTGGGGTCACTCTTGGAGTATTGGCTCTGGGAGAAGCCAACAGCCATGTAGTGAGGACATTTGAGTTATCATGATGAAGAAGACCATGTGGCAAAGAACTGCACCTTTCTGTCTATAGACAGAACTGAGGCTTCCTTTCAAAAGATATTGAGTGAGTTATCTTGCAAGGGAATCCTCTTGCTCAGATCATGCCTTCAGAAAATTCAGCCCAAACCCACATCTTGACTGCAACCTCGTGGGAGACCTTGAGCCTGAATCTTTTTGCTAAACTGCTCCTGAATTCCTGACCCACAGAAACTATGAAATTATAAATATTTGTTATTGTAAGTTGCTATGTTTCAGGGTAATTAGTTAAGTAGTAATAGATAAATATAGATAATCCTAATATTCCTTGAAACACCCAGATTTTACAAGGTAGGCACTATTTCAATTACTGTCATAACAGGAAGGATGTTATTTAAGTGTGGAAAAGAAGCACCTAAGAAAAACTAGAGGTTACTGAGAAAGGGAGTAATACAGGAGCTGGTCTTGAAGAGCAACAGCAGAGGAAAATGGAGTGAGGAAAGTGAAATTCCAAGCAAAGCTATCAAAATATATGTAACCACAAAAGTATGGAAATGTATGGCCCCTACAGGAAATCTGCAGTTCATTGCAGTTGACAAAGCCTATGCTGCTGGTGTGAGTGAAGTAGTTGATGGACCTTGAGAGGTAAGCTGATGAATAATAATGAAAGGCCTTCCTCTTGTGGGAGGCAAGCTAAGGAGTTAGAATCTTAACCTGAGTAGGTTTTAAGTAGGAAAATGAGTAAATTTAAAAATGAAAACCAATTAGAAGATGCTTGCAATAATTCCAGCAGTAAGTGATAAAGGTGAATGTAAATAAGCAGCCATGGTTATGGAGAGAAAGACTGATTGCAAAAATACAGAGAAAATACTCTTAATGGGACTTAGCAAAATTTTAATTTGTGATTAAAAGAGAGGTGAAGCTGTATCAGATCTTTGAAATCACATACTTAACATCTTCCAATGTTTTTCTGTTGAATAAATTACAAAGGTAGACCAGGTCATATTTCACTTGGGACCAGGAGCTTTTGTACCCTCATTTCTGGCTACTTGCCAACCATTCTGCATTATGGCATACTGAAATCACCTCAACACATGATTCACACCTCTCCCTATACTCATCGCACAGTACGTTTCTCAAAGGTATGAGATTCACGTTATTTTTCTTTTTTAAATTCTAGAACTACATACATAATGGGTAATTGAAATATTTGGTTAACTGACAGGGACTAAATTAAAACTCAGTTTTGGGCTTTGATTTGCCAAGTAGATATCCAAGCTATTTAATAGGATGGAGATTATAGAGAAACAAGTAGATTTGCAGGTGTAGAATTGTTAATTTTGAAGTGCTTGTGAAATATCTAAGGTTGAGACAATAGGTGGTGAGTTTATTCTGAATGACAAATTAAAAGGGACAAGGAAAGCCTCCTGGGGAATATCTCAAAGAAATGCAACTAGCTACTCAGAGATAGGAAGGAAACCAAGGAGAAGTTACGTTATAGAAGCAAAAGGAGAAGACAGTCTCAAGAGACAAGAAGTAATAACAGGGACAAGTAAAGCTAATATTTATTGTGCAATTTTCAGACATTGTATTTAAATTCATTACATGTATTATCTCACTTAATAGTTACAAAAACTATGAGATACTCACTACTATTATTATTCTTATTTAACATATTAACAAATTGTGGTACAGAAAGAGAAGGTAACTTTGCAAGTCAATGGCAGAGCTTAAATTCAATCTATCGTATGATTCCAAGTTTAAACACTTACGTATGATATTGTAGAACATTCAAATTCAATAAGAATGCACTAGATATTTGCAATTAAGAGGTAACTGTTGACCATACCATCAGTGATATATTAGTCATTTATGGCTGCATAAAAATATCACCCCAACACTTTGTGGTTTAAAACAACGAGCATTTATTATTTCACAGTTCCTGGAGCTCAGGAATCTGATAACAGCTTAGCTGGGTGCCTCTGGCTCTAGGTCTCTCAGGAGGTTGCATTCAAGCTGTTGGTCCAGGCTAAAGTCTCATCTGAATGCTCCCTTAGAGAATGAGGCAATCCACTTCCAAGCTCATTGATGTGGGTCTCTGCACAAGGCTTTCTGATGACATTGGGTCTGGCTTCCCCCAGAGAGAATGAGCCAAGAGGGTGAGAGTGAAGACTCAAGATGAGGTGGGATTGATGTGGATTAAGGCTGCCCCAGCTAGAGAAGCCCAAGGTGACCTGGCCTACATGCCAAACTATATGACCCAGTGGACTTTTTTTTATGGTATGAATTAGGACTGCCCCAGGGAGAGAAGCCCAGGGCATCCTCACCTGCATGCCGATCTATATGGCCAGATTCGTATCTAAAGTTATATGACCGCACAATAACCAGACCCCATCTGCACTGAAATCATTTAATGACTTTTACATCATCTTTTCTTTTTTCTAGTAAAAATAAGTCACGTACCCATGCCTTATAAAATTAGCCCTAACCCTCAACTCAGGGCAGCAGCAGGAGCTCTGACTGCCCATGGGACCTGTCCCCATGCAGCAGCAGCAGGAGCTCTGACTGCCCGTGGGTCCTGTCCCCACGCACCAGCTCTGCCTGCCCATGGGTCCTGTCCCCATGCCAGCAGGGGCAGCAGCAGCTGCTCTGCCTGCCCATGGGTCCTGTCCCCATGCTATTCCACACTATTCTCTAAATAAAAGAGCACTACTGCCAGATCTTGAGAGTCTAAGAAATCTTTCTTTTGACCCTCTGCTCACCGACCCTGCATCAGGATCATTGGAGATCATCTTGAAGGCTGCTGATCAAAAATAGTATTATGATTTAAATAAGTATAGATATACATATTTACATATGTGTGTGTGTGTGTGTGTGTGGGTATGTATGGAGAGAGAGAGAGAAATGATGATGATGTACATACACAAATAAGTGTCCTAGCTGCTCTATCTACAAAGAGGTCCTAGAAGTAGCAACATACCAGTAACACAGTGCCTAGATCATGGTTTCTGAACAATCTCTTCACTAGAAAGAACTGGGATTTCTAGGGCCAAGTCAAGAAAAGTATAAAATGGGCCCCAGATTCTTACTGTGCCACAAATTAAGAAAGTATTCAATGAATGAAGATGTCTAAAATACACAGAAGCCAGCTTTAAGAGTCTATCGCTGATGAAATCTGAGATAATTTAAGGATTAAAATAAATAATAATAACATATTATAATATAATCCATGAGACCTTTTTGGTTTTTTTTGCCGGGGAAGATTGTCCCTAAGCTAACATCTGTTGCCAATCTTCTTTTTTTTTTCTCTCCTTTCTTTCCCCCGTCAAAGCCCCACTACATAGTTGTATATAGTTGTAAGTTCTTCTGGTTCTTCTATGTGAGCCCCTACCACAGCATGGCTACTGATAGACAAGTAGTGTAGCTCCATGCCCAGGAACTAAACCTTGGCCACTGAAGTGGAGCTTGTCAAACTTTAACTGCTAGGCCATCAGGGCTGGCTCTCCATGAATCTTTAGTGTATTAGTTTGTCAGAACTGCCATAACAAAATACCAAAGACTGGGTAGCTTAAAAAACATAAATTTATCTTCTCAAAGTTCTGGAGGCTTGAGGTCCAGGATCAAGGTGTCGACATGGTTGGTTCCTTCTGAGGATGGTGAGTGAAGGATCTGTTCCAGGTCTCTCTCTTTTGTTTGTAGAAGGCCATCTTCTCCCTGTATCTTCACATGTTCTTCCCTCTGTGTATGACTGTATCCAAATTTCCTCTTCTTATAGGAATATCAATCGTATTGGATTATGGCCAACTGTAATGACTTAATTTTAATTTATCTCTGTAAAGATCCTGTCTCCAAATACAGTCACATTTTGAGGTACTAGGGGTTAGGATTGTGACATATAAATTTTTGAGAGGCCACAGTTCAGCCCATAAAACTTAGTGATGTGAATAAGTAAATGAATAAATGTACAAATAAATTAATGGTTTAGAATATTAAGCTCTTCAAATCAATAGAATGCCAGCTGATAATTATCATTTAGTAATGGAGAAAGCTAGCCTACACCTTTAAATCAAATGACATAAGTTGACATTTATCAAGTGTGCCTCTTGATATGATACACTGAGAAGAACATAGTACCTCTTCTATAGTGTTCCTACCATGGTTGCCTATCTTGAGTATGATCATGACAAAACAGCAGAGCAACTCAAATTTAGCTACTTTCTAAAGACTACATGTCTATATTCTTCAAAAATGTCAAGATTATGAAAAACAAGGAAAGACTGAGAACTCTTCTTGATTGAAGGAGACCAGAGAGTTGTGACAACATACAATGAAAGATCTTGTATTGGATTCTAGATCTATAAAAGCCATTGTTGGGAAAATCAGCAAAATCTGAACAGGATCTGTAAATTAGCTGGTAGTATTAAATCAATGTTAATTTCTTGAGATTGATGCTTTTATTGTGGTTATGTGGGAGAGTGCTCTTCCTAAGAAACACATACTAAAGTATTAAGGGGTTGATGTGTGCCGTGCATTCAAAATTAGGAAATAATGAATAACAGAGCAAATATGGTAAAATTCTGAATTTTGGGGACTCTAGATAATGGAGGGTTGCAGATATGGGAGTTCTTTGTACTATTTTGGAAATGTTCTATCAGACTGATTCTATTTTTTAAAAATCCCCCCAAATACATAACCAAATAAATAAATAGCACCTAATTATTTTTATAGAAATTCCTCCCAAACTTTGTAAACTGGGATCCATTCCCACCCCTCATCTCAAGACAAATAAATTATTCTGCTCAACATTCACACACCTCACAATCCTTTTATATGTTGTGATCTATTTTATAGTTTGGATGCATATATTGCAAAAAACATACAGTGTTATTTTAAACCTATATGTTTTAATTGTGTTTTGCTATAAATGTGTTTTAGCATTCTATCCGTTTAAATCTAAATACTGATTTTAAAACTCAATACATGAAACCTCTATTCATGTTATATGTCCATCTAGTTCATTGCTTTTAACTTTTACAGAGTATTCCACCACAAGCAATCACAATACTTTTCTATCCATTCTGCTAGGGATAGACAACTAAGTTGCCTTCAACTCCTAACTGGCGTAGACAAACCTACAATGAACCAATATGTGTATATACACTTAGTCATCAGTGTAAGAGTTTCTCCTGGACATAACTAGATTTGAGATTGCTGAATTGTAAGATGCATGTAGACTTTATTTGTCTAAATGCTACCAAATTTATTTCCAATATGGCTACAATAAAGATCTCTTCTCGGTTTTTAATATCATAAATATTTTATTTGTCAACTTTGTCTATGATGTACTACATTAAACTGATATCCTTAAGTTTTCTATGGTCTTATCAATTAACATTTAACTTTTTTTAAAAAACATTGGATTTTGTTTAGGTAGCTTTTCTTTCTTCCAGAGTTATAAAAACTTTTCTATATTTTCTACATTATAAAATATTTTCATTCACGTTAATATCTTAAATGATCCAGAGTTCCTTTTGTATGTAATGAAAGTCAGCGTTTCAACTTTATTTTTCCCATATAATGAGTCAGTTTTTAATCATCATTTCCTAAAAGTTCAACATATCCCAAAGGAAAAATATCATATCATTTATCAACAGAAGCTAGAAATGGATATATTTTAGCCATACTAATTTAAAAACTAAGGAAAATAGGAACAGATGGAAAGTAATGAAACATGATGAAATCTTAACCAAAATGAACAAACAATAAACACAACAATACTAAAGAAATAGAAAAAGATTGCCTTTCAATTCAGAATAAGACAGAGATAGAGCTACTGTAACGTTCAAAGTAGACTATTCAAGGCTCTGATCTAACTGACAATGGCATAAGATATGAAAATCAAATAGTAAGTAAAAATATTGAATAATAAGAAAAATAATGTTTTTGTTCAGAGTTGATATGATTGCATATACAGAATATTCAACAACAATTAAAAATCTGTTGAAATGAATACAAAACATTTAGTAAGATGACTAGATATAAAATAAATATACAAAACAATCACTTTTTAATCTATATTAACAATAATCAGATATGGAAGTAGAATAATATCCTTGTTG
Organism: Equus caballus; assembly: GCF_041296265.1. Classification (NCBI taxonomy): domain Eukaryota; kingdom Metazoa; phylum Chordata; class Mammalia; order Perissodactyla; family Equidae; genus Equus; species Equus caballus. The sequence continues at coordinate 54,029,034 of NC_091700.1, forward strand.
AAATAGAGAAGGAAAAAAACTAAGAATAAATTTAAAAATAAAACAATGATACAGGACTTATATGAAGAATGCTATTCTTTTTGAAAGCACTATTTTGAGTTCATTTTTTTAATATTAACTTATTTTTAAAAACCTTTCAGGATTTTGATATTTTATGTTCATATATTGTTCCATGAACTCTAATCTTCCATATAGCATTTCACTGTAGTTTGAATATAACAGCTGTATGGTAAAATTTTAAAGACTGAATCTACCCCTATATCTTAGTTTTCTTTGCCTATGAACTCACACATTTGTCATTTTTCATACAGAAGAGTCTATTGTAAATCGGTTGTAAGGTATAAACAGACGCCCACTCTACTCCTCCCCTCCTCCTCTCCTACCTCTTTTTACCAAATTGCTTAGCCCCTTCAGATTGCTACTATAGACATGCATTGAAAATTCACTTTTTAAATGTTTTAACATTCCTGTCACTTGTCTGAGGCAGGCTAGCCAAAAATGCTGCAAGTCGTGGCAGTGTCTTTGTCCCTCTATTATCTTCTGCTTCTAAGAGAGTAGCACCTTTTATAACAGGACTAGTGAACTGCTGTTACTTAATTTCTGTAACTGATTATTTCTGAGACTTGCCAGAGGAATTATTGTCACTTAGGTTATTTGTTCAAATGTCATCACATCTTGTTTACAATTCATATACATTGAGGAATTTAAAAAATCCAGATTATGGGATATAGACAATTCACAGCTATGGAGTATGGAATATACTTGAAAGATGCTCGGATTAAAACCATTTAATATCTTAATGTTTGTAGTACATTTTAACTAGAACTTTGAAAAACTGTGCAAAGTGCTGACCTAGAGAGAAACTCCTAAAAAATCATTCACTATAGATTTCTAACAGAACTAAACACTCCTCTCTTCTGTAATTGCTATCAATTTCTTGTCAGATTCAATTAAAAAATCTGATCCTGATTCTTTACAACTTAAACAAGGCAGAAAAGAAGTTCAGCACTTTTCTGAATTCTGTATTTTACAAGGTGGGTTCTTTAAAAACACGCACGCGGTAGTAGACATTTTTTAAGTGATAAAAGTAGATGAACAATTATTTAATTACTAATTAGAATCCAATTTTAAGACTTTGCAGAAGCTTACACAAATGTCACTTCCTACAAACAGCCAATATGCAAGGGTTGTGTTTTGCTATAAGAAATTGCAAATCCTTCCTTATATCTTAACTGATTAAATAAATAAAGTACTTTTAGCATAGCACTGTGTGAATTGCAAAGTGCTTTCAACATATATCCTTCCATTTAATAAATTACAATTGTCATTTTCCAAATTTGTCATAAATCTTCAGGAGGATTCCAAATCATTTTGACCAAAGTGAAGACTGTGCTCCTTTGAAATCGGATTGAATCCATAAGACACCCTCTATGTATCATGTATTTCCTTATCCTACAGAGATTATGTGAAAAGTGGCAATCATAAATTTCATTAACTGGAGCTAAAGCATCTGCCCTGGATTTTATAAGGGTGAGAGTCCATAAAACAGTACTGGGGCAAGTGAAAATAAGCAAACTGCATTGATAAGGTCAAGTGATTCCTTATTCCAATCAGCACCAGCTACATAATCAGTGGGACCAAATGCACAATGAAAATTTGAAACCCCTTGTTGTAAAATTAATAAGAATTTCAAGTTGGTGACAGCAAAGCACTAAATGAAGCATGAGAACTTTTCTGACTGTGGTTCCCTGTGTGACGGCACAGACTGCATGCCCATTGCGCTGGCCTGATTAAGAGAGTGTATGTGCAATAGATTAACGGTAACAAAAAAAAAGAATTGTGAAAAATGCTATGTGCTAGGGGCTGGCCCCGTGGCCGAGTGGTTAAGTTCGCGCGCTCCGCTGCAGGCGGCCCAGTGTTTCGTTAGTTCGAATCCTGGGCGCGGACATGGCACTGCTCATCAGACCACGCTGAGGCAGCGTCCCACATGCCACAACTAGAAGAACCCACAACGAAGAATACACAACTATGTACCGGGGGGCTTTGGGGAGAAAAAGGAAAAAATAAAAAAATCTTTAAAAAAAAAAAAAAAAAAAAAAAAATGCTATGTGCTAGACACAGGGCTGGTTTGTCATGTCCTTTGTCGGTTTTAACTTCCAGAAAACAAAAACTGTGAGGAGTACTGATGTCCCATTCTAGGGGTGAAGAAACTGATGCTAGGATTTTGTAAATTCATCCTATGTTGCCTGGAATGTAATTCATTCTATCCTTCGTTTTTCTCTAGAGATGGAGTTTTATTTAATTCGTGATTATAAATTATAAGAGGGTAGCTCCAATTATGAGATTCGAGAGAGCCGCTGAGTTCAGCTGAAGAGGAGGAAGTCTCCAGTGGACCTCCCTTTGCCCAATCCCAGGCTTGAGTTTGTGGCGTTCTTACACGCTTCTTTTTCATAATTTTGGCTATTTCCACAGGGTGGGACATTTTTCTTCCCTTTTCAAACTTGTTGCAGTTTCTTTGATTAGCATGTGGTGAAGGATAAAATATGTAAATAATTTTGGTCCCTGCTTTATCTATGAATGCAAGGCTTTGTCGAGGGTCCAGTTTTCATTTCTTCACGTCTTCTAGTAATGCTTTTTCTATATTTTAATGACAAAAAGAAAGTGATCTGAACTAGAAAGATGCGATAACGTGGAGGAAATCTTGCCTTATACACTTGTCCAAATGGAGTCATGACAGCTGGGACGGAGAAGCCCCCATGTCTACATTTACAATGTTCTTGGACTTCACACAGTCATGTTTTCTACACTTCCACAACCCATTTCCAACTGGAATGTACTGTGGAAAACTCATCTTTGTCCATGAGCTAATATGCTGGCATTCCATGGTCAAGACCTTAAAATTAATTACAATTTTTCGTTCAAGTAATCTTTTAATGAGCATGTGTTTGCATATATATTTAATCTTCCTCGAGGATATTTTATTAGGGTAAAATCTCACAGGAGTAATTACTGACTCAAAGGTTATGTACTTTACTAAAATCAACTTTAAACCATTTTCCTGATATAAAGAAAAATCACAAGATTGTTTTAGACAATTAGAAACTACATAAAATATAAAGGGGAAATCAGTCCAAATTACAATAAGCAGAATTAGTCACTCTTGAAATATTAGTCATATTTCATTTCAGTCATATTTCTCTCTCTGTATGTATACATACATTCATGTAGGTATGTGTGTATTTGAAGTATCTATATTAATACTTTATATATATTTGTGTATTGTGCCTTTTTCATTTAACATTTTAGCATTAGCTTTTCCTTGGGGCAAAACATTCCAAATCGTAATTTTTGATGTCTCTACACTAATCCTCTGAAAAGATTATATTTCCACCATTTAACCATTTGCCCATAATTGAGATTTAATTTCAAATTTTTGCTCACGTAAATATAGCTGTGATGAATATAAATGGTGAAGTTTTTTAAGTCAAACAAAAATAATTAAATTACCACATCAAAATGTACTATCTTTTTTTTATACTGCCAGATTACTCTCTGTAAAGGCTGTTCTCATTTACACACCCATATTGAGTGCATGAGTGCCTATTTCACTGCCACTTTTGAGAATTAAGTGACTTTTAAATCATTACCAATTTGGTTTAGCAAAAATTTCTTACTGTTTTTACTTGCTTGTCTTAAACAGGTGTTCAAATGCATATCAGCCATTGTTTTACCAATTATCTATTTTGGGACTTTGTACTTTTTAAAAACATGACCTACAGGTATTTATTATAAATTAAAGATATTAGCATTTTGGAAATATCCTACAGATATTTTCCCACAGTTTGTTTCCTCTCTAGAGTCGCCAATTATTTATATGCTTATGTATCTATTAAGGATAAAATCGTCAACTAAAAGAAATTAGGAAAAGGTCTGGAAAAATAGAAATTACTTGTAGATGGATCTGAGTCCCAGCATCATCTAGCAGACAAGTTACTTCAGGAAGGGCCGTTGACTGGAGGGTATTACCAGTCCACTGTTGTTGAGTATTCACACTAAAGGAGTATTCACAGTAAAGGAGTATTCACACTAGGTGAGCCTTCACACTATGCTGAAGCGCATTCCTTTTGGCCTCCCCCATTCCTGTTACTTTTTTTAAGTAATAGCCTGAAATTGGCGATCACCACTTAAAATTATTTTCTACCCATTTGTTGTTGTAGTTTTAAGCAGGAATTATGAATTTTGAAATTTATCACATGCATTTTTGGCATTCCTGTAGACCATATGGCTTCTCAACCTTTGACCCACTTTAAACTTTTAACTTTGACCCATTTTAAAATTTGTTAGCATAAATTTGCCCAAGTAATATTTAATAGTTTTTAATATAGTTTTTCTTATTCTATATTTTTTGGGTACTTTTTCTGTTTTCTTTATCTAACTAAAATTTTGACCATTCTTATGTAAAAATTCTTACTCTGGGACATACTTTAGGTGTACTTTAATTTTACAGTTTATTAATCTCTGCATTTATCATTACACTTCTTTCATCTTCTGTTCTTAAACTTGCTCCATTATTTCTTCTTACTTTAGAGTTATTTATAAATTTACTTACAGATATTTGTAATTACACACTAAAATTTGCTTAAGGTAATTATTTTCTAATGAGTGCAACTTTGACCATAACTTATACATTTTGAAATGAAAAATGTTAAATTAATTATTTCCTGAATATTTTTAATTAAAATCTTTATTTCTTAGGTCAGTTTTATCTTAAAACTAGAATTTCATTTTATTGATGTACTTAAAAGTACAGAAAAGTACTGCCATATACAGCCATTACAAATTTTATTGTCTTTAGTGTTCATTCACTCTTTATCGCCTTTATTAGTTAGAATGATGCTTGCTATTGTAATAAATTAACGTCCAAATTTCATGGCATAACTCAAAAATTTTCTCCCTCACATAATAGTCCATTGTGGATTTTATGGTTAACGGTTAGCTTTTCTCCACTTTGTGATTTGGGGACATGGCTTATTCCTTTTTCTTTGTTTCTGTCTTTCTTCTCTTTTATAATGGCTAAGACCTCAGAATTATTTTCTTCCATCTTTTAGTTCTGATATGACATTAATATTTCTTATGTTTCCCATTCTTATGCAATTATATCTTTTTTAATTTCAACATATTTCCCTAAATTAGTAATCCTTTTTCTTCATAAAGTTATCTTTTTTGAAATTGTGTTTGTAAAGAAATGATACCACCAAAGCATGTAGGAAATAATAATAATAACAATTATTATTATTTTAATATGCAAGCTTGGGACTCACTTAAGAGCTGCTAAATTACAGTGCCTACTAAATTAAACCTCCCCAAATAAACTTGATATGCTCTGCTGTTCAGAACTATTGTTCTAGAAGAATCCCAAGGCTCTACTCCATCTGTCTCCCCAACCTGTAGGAGAAAAAGTTAATATGGATCAATTTAAGATCAAACAGACTATTGAGCTCCACACAGTGCTTTGAGTTTGAACTTATTGTCAGAAGAACAAAGAGCTAATGCTTCTTACATTCTCCTGTTGTGGTCTCTCAATTCTTTCTCTCCGAGTGATCCCTTTGGTGTTTTGCTTTAAATTCTTATCACTCTGAAATTGACTCTGGTTTCTCTCTTAGATACACTTTCTTTTAAAAACTTTGCTTGGCTAGTGCTTCAAGAGGCAAAATAAGTCAGAAGGAGAAAGCCAAATACTGTATGATTTCACTCATGTGGAGGATTAAAAACAACAACAACAAACAAAGATATAGATACAGAGAACAGATTGGTGGTTACCAGAGGGGAAGGGGGTGGAGGGAGGGTGAAAGGGGTAAAGGGGCACATGTGTAAAGTGACAGATGGCAACTAGACCTTGGGTCGTGAACCCGAAGTCGTTTATACAGAAGCTGAAATATAATGATGTGCACCTGAAATTTACATAATGTTATAAACCAGTGTTACCTGAACAAAACAAAAAGAGAGAGAGTGTTAAAGCTGCCCATGATTTTGGAGGGAATCTCATTCCCAGGCCAAGCAACAACTCGAAGGGGTTCCAGAGTAAAGGAGTCAATGGGGCAGCTTCACTAGACGGATTCCATCCTCATAGCTCGCATCTGGACCAAAACTGTTCACAGGCTCAGGTTTATTCAAAGGAATTTAAAATTTATACTAATATACAGAGTTTGCCTAACCTTGCTATCTGTATTAGTGAAGGTTCTCCAGAGTGACAGAACTGACAGAATATCTATGCATCTATCAATCTATCTAATCATCTATCATCTATCTATTGAGAGATTCATTTTAAGGAATAGGCTCATGTGATTGTGGAGACTTGGTGAGTCCAAAATCAGATGTGGTAGGCTGGCAGGCTAGAGACTCAGGGAAGATTTGCAGTTCAAGTCCCAAAGCAGTCTGCTGGCAGAATTCCTTCTTGCTCAGGAGAGGTCAGTCTTTTTTTCTATTAAGGCCTTCAACTGATTGGATGAGGCCCACCCATGTGGTAGAGGGTAATCTGCTTCACTTGAGTCCACTGATTTAAGTGTTAATCTTTTACAAAAAACTCCTTACAGAAACATCCAGGATAACACTTGACCAAATATTGGGGCATGGAGGCCCTGCCAAGTTGAAACATAAAATTAACTATCATATCATCTGTGTTCATGTTCCACCGATACAGACTCTGAGAGGACAATATTTTGGTGCTCTTCATGGCTATACCCATCACACATAAAGCACAAATCAGGTAGTGTCTTTTGCTTCCTGCCGTACATCTTTATCAAAAGCATATCTTTCTCCTACAACTTGGAGCAGTGTATTCTTTACATCTTTTGGTTCTAGTCTTCTTAGGCCTCTTAAAAGGCTGACTTCCCCCCATCCTGTTTACTTATTTTATGCCACTTGTTTCCAATATACTATTAGTGAAATTCTTTTCGGGTCTCTCAGTCTCCCCCTGGATGTGCTATAAAGTCACTTCTCAGTATTTGCCATCCAGGTCTAGCTGTACCTTTAAATGAACAATCTAGCGACCCAAGAGTCTGGACAGTGCGAGCCAGGGTCCTGACCTAACAAGATACATTTATTCTAGCATTATTTCTTTTAGTGAAAGTGCTGCTGTGAGATGTAATTTTTTAAAATTTAATTTTCTATTTAGTCTAGGCACTTCTAAAGAGGCAGACTTTTTTTTTCCCCGGTCCCAGCTCTTGCTGTACAGAAGTGACGGCAACCTCAGCGAGAAGCCCCGTCACCTGATAGCTGTCTCTTCATTGTGATTGATGCAGATTTTAGGCCCCCCACAGAAACTGCTTCCAAAAGCTGTTGTTCTGACTGGGAAATGAATTCCTACTGTTTTTGGTCCATGACTGTTCCACTGTTAGTCACTGACCTCTCAAATCGGGACAGGGAGCTGGTGAGATTCTGCACACTTTTGCCTCAAAAGCTCCTTTTGATTTCCATTTAAAAACAAGAAAATAATACCTTTCTTAAGGATATCAGCAATATTTAGCTCTTGTTTAAAAAAATAGCTGATCATATATTCAGGCACTTCTTTCAGCACACCACAGCCCTCCCTTGGTATTTTTTTTCTTATTCCTCTCAGATTTATGTCTATTTCTGATTCTGTTCCCCAAGCCCTCTGTGGAAATAGGAAGGCAATGAACTCATTTGATTTTTGTTTTAGCAATGCCTGTCTTTTCAGTCAGTAAATTGCTCTGGCCATCTGTAAGAAACTCTACTCTCTCTGTCACTGACCTTTTGTTCCTTCCATGCTTGAAAAATGTCTTATTGTTTGTCTGAACGTCTTCTGCAATCTTCTTTTCATTTGCCACCTTTCCTTTTCTTATCATATTTTTCTCTTACACTTCAAGCTTCAAAATCATTTATATATTCATAGATTTTACATGAGCTTTTCTTTCTCTTTTTGTTTTTTTTCGTGAGGAAGATTGGCCTTGAGCTAACATCTGTTACCAATCTCCCTCTTTTTGCTTGAGAAAGATTGTCCCTGAGCTAACAACTGTGTCAATCTTCCTCTAATTTTTGTATGTGGGGTGCCACCACAGCATGGCTTGATGAGTGGTGTGCAGGTCTGTCTGTGCCCGAGATCCGAACCCGTGAACCCCAGGCCACTGAAGTGGAGCACGTGAACTTAACCACTATGCCACTGGGCAGGGCCCTGATAGTCCTTTCTGCAGTTTTTTTTGAGGAAGATCAGCCCTCAGCTAACATCTGCTGCCAATCCTCCTCTTTTTGCTGAGGAAGACTGGCCCTAGCTAACATCCGCACCCATCTTCCTCTACTTTATATGTGGGACGCCTGCCACAGCATGGCTTGTCAAGCGGTGCCATGTCCACACCCGGGATGGGAACCAGCGAACTCTGGGCTGCCGAAGCAGAAGGTGCACACTTAACTGCTGTGCCACCGGGCTGGCCCCAAATCCTTTCTGCATTTGATGTTGGTAGAGCAAGAATTGCCCCAGTGTCTTTATATTCTGATGTAGTGCATTTAATGTAAAATCTTAATTAATTTTAGCTCTGTCTATTTCTACCTTAACTTTCAAACTGAAGTAGTAAAATGAGTATTCACTTAATCAGTCATTAACCAATTTATACTAAATACCTACTGTGCTTTAATGGTTGTGATTTGTCATAATTATGTCAACTTAAGAAAAAGATATACCTTTCCTGGTTCTTACTAAATGTGTTTGCATTTTCTTTTTATTTTTCTTTCAGTCTGAGTCTGCCAGGGTGTGTATAGAACTTAAGAATACTGCAAAATCTAATAGAAGCATTTTCACTGTAGCCCCACAGGGCAAGGGTCTCATGTGGGACTCTGTTCCCTTTAATAGACATTGTTGTCAAAAATGATGAATGGCAGAGTTTCTTAAAACATCTGAATATTTTTTTCAATGCTATATAATGCTATATGTTTAGGTGAGGGATGTTTCTTCAGAGAGAAAGTTTTTATAATAACCATCTACGTGACCCTGTCTGAGTCCCTTTGTACAGTGAGTGAAAACTGGTCCAGTTGTTGGGGGTCTGGAGGACTGACACCTTCAGGGTCAGGCAGAAAAGCTTAGGTTACTCTGAGGGACGTGAACTCAGAAATTTATAATGTTTAAAAATGTTTATATGTTATTTCAAGATAATCAAGACCAAAGAAGTCAACCATGATTTTAAAGCCAAATAGAGATGTCCCTTAATGCGACTTGGAAAAAAAAAAACCACACCTTGATATTTACTGAATGTTGGTCATGTGCTGGGTACTGTAATAAGAAATTTACATGGATTAATTTTTATAGTCTTAAAAAAACTTATAAGGAAAGTATTATTGTTGGCTCCATTTTATAGATGAGGAAACTCAGAAAAGGTGAGTTTATGTAACTTGTCCAAGTTTAGGTAAGGAATAAATGACAGTGATGGATTTGAACACAGTCTGTCTTAATCCAGAGTTCAAGCTTTTATCCACTACCCCACAGCTGGGTGCCTCTGTGTATCTATCTACCTATCTATCTATCTATCTTTCTATCTATCTATCTATCTATCATCTATCTATCCATCTATCCATCTTATTTTTTTATCCATCATTGATCATCGATCAATTACCTGTCTTTAAATAAACAGAAATATACATTATGTAACCTCAAAGACTGAGTTAGTGTATAAATGCATGGTGACAACAAATAATGCTGCCAAATACCAGAATGACTACACGGTTTTACCATCATTTTATTTTAGTACTTTTTAGTGGTTGCTCCAGGAATTAAAACATGCATCCTTAACCTCTCAGAGTATCAGTACCCATTTCAGTCTGTAACCATCCACACCACAAATGTTTGAGTCTTCTCAATATGTTATAACCACCTTCCAGCTATATTTTTGCTTTAAGCGGTTATTCATCTTTTAAGAAAATTATGCAAAAACCAAAACATAATCTTTAATATTTATCCACATTTTCTTTTTTTAATCTCTTCCTTAGATAGACCAGAATTTCCATCATTTCCCTCTGGTGTCCTTTCCCCTAGGCTGAGGACTGTAGTACCTCTTGGAGTGCAGCTTTCTGGCAACAAGTTATCTCCATTTTGTTGATTTACAAATGTCTATTTTACTTTCTTTTTGATGTATATTTATGCAGCATATAGCTTTCTGAGTGGATTTTTTTTTCAGTGTTTTCTTGTCATCATTCTATTATCTTCTGGCTTCTATTGTTTCTGATAAAAAGTTGGTCATAATTGGTGTCGTTGTTCCTCTGTGTATATTGTGTCATTTTCTCTGGAAATATTCAAGGTTTTCTCTTTATCGCTGATATTCAGTGTTTTGACTATGATGTTCTTTAATGCTGCTTTGCAGTTAATCTGCTTTAGTTTCACTGAGCTTTTTGGATCTATAAGAGGTTGTTTCTCTCCAAATTTTGAGAAAATTTCCAATCATTACTTCATGAAATATTTTTTTCTGCTACATTTTCTCTATTGTTTTGGTACTTTCCAAAACACACATGTGTTGGACTCCTCGTGCCTGAGGTCCTGTTCTTTGATTTTTAATTGTCTTTTTCTCTATTCTTCAGACTGGGTAATTTCTATGGGTTTTTTTTTCAAGACTAAACTCCTCTTCCAGAATCATCAGCCTATTGTTATGCCATTCCAGTGAGTATAACTTTAGACTGTATCATTTCAGATTGCATACTTTTAAGTTTTAAAATTTCTATTTTCTAATTTTCCGGACCTTTTAGTCCTCATTTTTCTGAGATTCCCTATGTGTTAAATCATTAAGATCACACTTTGTTTTGAGTCATTGAAAAAACTTATAACAGCTAATATCTGTTAATTCCAATACTAGACTATCTCAAAGGCTTTTTCTATCGACTGCTTTTTCTTTCTCCATTTTTGATAACACGCTCCTGATATTTTTAATTTCTAGTAATTTTTGTATGCTCTGTGGGGTAGCGTTTTATTGTTGTTTTTCTTTACAGAGTCTTAATATTGATTTATTAAATAAAGTATCATAATTCAACCCTTTAACTTGAATTGATGATTTATTTCAACCATAATACAAAGTTACTCTGCATTACTTTTATATCTGAAACTGTATTATTTAAGTGTTTGCTACCATTTCATAATAATTAATATTTGCAATAAAATTGTTAAAGTCAGGAAAAAATACATGTGAATATCTAAAAATTGTTAAAGAATCACATTTTTAAAGTTAACATTTCCCCCAGTGACAAATTTTATGAAAAAATGGTAACATAAAAAAGTCAGCATCTTACAAATTGAGTTGTTATTAACTATGTATTTATTTTGCTCAAAGCAGTTCTATCCGTCAGTTTGGCTTTCAGACGTCTGCTTCCTTATGTTTATAGAAATAGCCAAATACTTTTTGTTGACTATTTTTCATAGGAAGTGGTAATTTTTGCAAACCTTCTTTTTTAAATAATTTCTCTGTCTAATTAAAGTGGCTTATAATGATGAAACATTCTTTTATAGTGTTCTTTGAGAAAATAGTGCAAAAGAATGAATAAACTAGGAAAGCCGTCTTAACATCAATCTTTTGTGTTCGTTAGTTTTAGATTTTTAGATATCGGTTCTCCCATGATATTGCTTATGAAGAATGCAGAGTAATTTGCTTTCTGGTTACACATGAGTAAACTGCAGACCCAAGCGTGTGCTGCTTACGAAAGTGATCTGGCTTGCTCCTGTTAAGCATGAACACCGCAGCCCCAACTAATTGGGCAATTAAAATTAAGGAAAATGCAGCACAAAGAGATTTTCCGCATTCAACTCAACTCAGCATAAAATATTATTAATTCAATGTTAAAATGAACTTCCATACTACATAAATACTAGGCTTTGTATTGATTCTTGCTGGATCTAAGTCTAATTTTCTTATCTTGCTGAAAAAAAAGTTTAGATTAGATGGAACAACATGACGTACTAAGTTTTGGTTGCTTTTTCTACCACTAAAGAGTCTACCTTTCTGGCATATGGTGACCAGCTTTTGTAACAGGGATGGAGAAAATGTCACAATTCAAGACAAATCATAGCCAGTGGTGGAAATGAATCTGTTTTCAGGAGCATAGTATAAAGTTTGACTAATTCTCCACTATTGTAACGCTGATGCTTCTACTATTTGAATTGAGCAGTTTTTAGTGGCACATAAACCCTAAATTGTGTCTACATGGTTTGTACCATTTTGTATATTTTAAATAATATACATACAAATGTACAGCCACAAATGGTTATGTATTATTTGTATGCATAATTTTATGACGCTGTCATTTCATAAAACTAAAACTTTGCTTTTGGCTAACCTTAGGAAACGTTCTCTAACTTGCATTTTTTTCCGGTATTGGTTTAATTCCTTCATTCAGATATGCTACTTTTTGTTGTTACACTATTTACGAAAATCAAGAACTTACCTCTTCAGTTCTGCCTGATAAAAACAGCATTTGTAAGTTTCTTTTATATTGATTGTATTCTTCCGCATACACGCATGGAACGTTCACGTTTGGTGCCTCAGGTCTGTTATCTGAGGTCAGAGATTTGTTCATTCATAGCAAACAGTTGGAGCGATGCCGCGTATCTCTTTTCCTGGTAATGTGTACATGAAGTCTTCATAAACAATTGCTTTGACGTCCTGTAGACAGTGCCTTTGGTTTCTGGGGGTCGTTTAATTTAAAGTGATCATGGTCTGGATCACAGTTGGCATTGTGTGTTCCTGTATTTTTTTACAATTGTACTCTTCTATTCCATGTTAAAAAGGTCTTAGCACATTGGATAAGGACGTTGCTTTGCTTAGGGCTTGAAATGCAGTGTCAAAGATAATAGAGGACAGGGAAGAAAAAAGACTTATTTGCATGGAAGTTTGCCTTTGCTATTTTTGTACTTTTCTAAATTTAAAGATGATGGTTGAATTGTTGAAGAGCTAGTAATTACAATCAGCATGTGAGTTTATGTAATTTTCTTTTTGCACTACTCCATAATCCATATTTTTTTGAGTGTATATATAATACTTCCTGACTTTTTTTAGTATCTGCAACCATTTTAATGGTATTGTTGAGCCTGTCAGTGGGGATGATACAATATCATGGTATCAGATGCATTAGTATTAGCAAATACCAGTGCAGGGAAATATTTTTGCAGGAAATATGCAGTCACCAGTATTTTATATGTAACCATGGAAAGGATGCAAAATATACTAAACCAATGATTACTAGAACAGTTTGTATATATCACGAATTTTGTACAACTGTAGAAATTAATGCAATTAGATACTTTTCAAAGTCCCAAGGTATACATAGTAGGCCAGAGGAATGCATGTGCCAACCTGAACCAAAAAATTAGTACATTTGATCTTAAAAATATTTTGTAAATGTAGATCTGAAATTTGATGCTAAAATTTCCATGTTGGCATTTTATTATGCAATGATAGTCAAAGAAGTTTAAAACCAAATCTTGTTTGCCACAGATATTTTGCAAAGGTGATAGAGATTGACATCAAAAGACCCAGCTAACAGTCTGTAATGTGGAAGCTTCATGCTTAACTTCATTGATGTCACTTACTGTTATTGGTTTATTCTTGTTAAGGTGTTCTCTAGCTTCAAGGAAGAACGGCAATAAAGTATCTGGAGGTGGAATTACAGAAAAGCAAACGTGTTTAGTCACCACTCTCTCTATACATGTTAACTCTGCTTCTGACACAGACACCAGCGCATAGTTAAAGTGAGGCAACATGCAATTTTATGTATTTAACTAAACATTTTTCATGATAAGAAAAGGTTAACAGCAGGGCGGCCTGGTGGCATAGTGGTTCAGTTCACACGCTCCACTTTGATGGCAGGGGTTCGAGGATGCAGATCCTGGGTGCAGACTTACACACCACTCTTCAAGCTACACTGTGGCAGTGTCCCATGTACAAAAAATAGAGGAAGATTTGCACATATGTTAGCTCTAGGCCAATCTTCTTCACAAAAAAAAAAAAAGAAAAGAAAAAGAAAAGGTTAACAGTAAGTTCAAAAGCCTTGCTATACATAGTGTCGTAGATGGATCATCAGCATTAGCATTACTTATCCAGGCATAGCTTAGAAATGCAGGACCTCAGGCCTCAACAAGGACCCCTATATCAGAACTTATATTTTAATAAGATCTCCAGGCAATTTATACGCATAGTCAAGTTTAAAAACACTCCTCTGATATACCCTTAGTTTTCCACCGGTTAAACACTATTTATCCTGACCCTACAATGCTGGTTTCTATATGTACCAAGAAAATGGTAAGAGCCTAAGTACGTAAATATTGTATAAGGTACTAAAACATGCCAACAGCATACGGGTAGATGTGAAGAAGTTATGGCCTCACAATTGAGAGTTCTAAATCCTATGATATGAACGCGAAGTTCCTGAGGAAGGATAGCAGCTGACACGTTTCAAAGACAGTAATTAGTTCTTTATAGGACCTAGTAATATCTGTTTTTTGCTCATGTCATACAGCATATTTTATTATTATCTTCTTCTATAATATTTCTAATGGCTACAGCCAGTACAAAACCTTTATGTAAAAGATGAGTCTAAATCTGAAATAAATATATTGAATCAAATGAGTCCTTCATTTTCTTCTAGTACTAAAGCACTTTTAAAATTTTTATGTTACAGTTCTTTTTCAAATAAATGGAGTCATTATTCTATTGTGAATAAATTTTTCCACTCTGAAGACAATATTTTTGTGTGGCTCTCTTTTCTGCTATATTTATAAATATAGATTTGCTTTAAATTTTCTTTCAAGTATTGTTTAATTTCTAATTTCTCTTCGCCAACATGTTCTAACTGGCATAGGTCCTTTAGGAATTCCCTTTGGGTATTCACACTGCTCATTTCTTGTTTTGAGAGCAAATGTGTATGTATGATCTGCCAAGATACAAAGCCACATAATCCTCACAAGTTGAATTCAGATTTCTTCCAGGTCTCAGAGATGCCTTAAATACAGTACCAATACAAAAAAGTTACCTATTCCCTCTGGAGGTTGGGTGGGAATGCGAAATTCACATTGCAAAATGATTTACAGTTCTTGGAAACAAAGTGTGTTACAAATATGAAATATGGTAATGGAATTTCTCAGACGTATCCTTTTGAATTTCTGGCATTTTCTTGGGGGAAAAGGAGGAGACGAAATGTATGCATTTTGTTTCTAAGTTGTTTGGAGTTGTACTATTTCTTGTAGTAGATTTCATGATGAATCTGGATGTTTTCTGGCAAAGACACATCTGTGAGTTACTGAAAGATAATTCTGCAGGACATCAAAGAAATTAATGACAGAAAGAGTTAATTCTATTTCTAAAAGTGCCTTGTGGAGCTAGAAAGTAGCTGAGGCTACTGGGATAATCTGAGTCAATTATATTGAATTCACATAGAGTGATTATGCAGTTCTCAGCTCCTCCCTCTACCAGCTGTTCTTAATCAGTTCTGATTCCTTAGTTCAACTAATGCCCCCTACAATGCTGACTCTGTCTTGCTCAAGCAAGACTCCTTAATAATTGCTCACTCATTTGGATCAAACTTCGCTATCACTTGCCTTTCTAATTTTGCTTCCTCTCAGTTATTTCTGACTTCTTTATATCAAATATTAATGATTTTTCATTGTTTTCCTTTGCCATAAAATGTGAAATCTACATAAAATGTGAAATTCACAATGCCCACTGATATTTTTAAACATCAGAGTGGAGGCCCAGAGAAGCGTAAGAGCTTCACTTTTATTCACTAGCTATGGCTAATTGCTAGACCTGAGGAAAAAATCAAGAAATAGACATCATACTCCCATTTAAAAATTATTTATTTAGCTATATTTGTCATCTATGGTACTACCTCTTTGCCCATCTCTATGCCATTTAGGACTAAGAGTGATGTTTTTTACTAAACGGACATGAAATAATTTATTTGTATCCATTACACATTGACTTTTTCTAGTGTCTGTTTTCAGAGAGTCATAGAAACATAGAACTGATCCTACATCTTTGGACAGCACACTTTTAAATTTGCATAAAATATTTTTTTAAAGCAACAATGTTTAGTGACTTTATTGAAGGAGATTCCTTTACCAATCATGTCACACCAAGTTGGCACTTTTGGAGCATCCATCTTACTTTTGTTTAAAAATATAAACTGCACATAATCTGATTTCTCCAATGGGGCAATGAAATGTGTCATTATAAACCATCACTCTATAGCTGAATTCTCAATGTACCCTAACAGCTGGTCCTACTTAAAGCAGCTACTGTTTGCCGTATATGAAGCTAGATGTTTTGAAAACATTATTTGATTCAGATTTTTAATATATTTTCACTAGAAGAATCTATAAGTTAAGTCTGATTCTCAGTTAACTGACATACAACATAACCTTCATGAGTTGAAGTCCCCTGTTTTAATCTGGATTTTCACCCTGAGAACTAAGAAAGTCCTTCTCCATCAATTGTTCAGTCCCTTGCTGTCCTACTCTCACAGCTGTTTGAGAATCACTTAGGTAAAATGGCCATACACATCATGTCAACTATACTCTTTCTTTATCCATTACTATATCCCTTGGCTTCCTTATTCCTGTAGTGGTCCAGTCTCTTTCACCCAGATATTGTCACATTTTTCAAAATTATCACTTTCTTCTCCCCCTCTACAAAACCCCATTTTTAGTGAATTTTTTTAAGGAAGTTATGGAAGCAAAATATACAATTAATGATCTTATGCTAATGTATTAATAATTCATTTAACTTGATGTGTTTCTCTTCCCAAGAGTGTCAGCATTTAAAGAGAGATGAAAAACCTATGTTTATTCTAGGGCACTTCCAGTAATGGAATTTACAATGATGAGAAAGTGCCTTGGGCAGAGCGGTTTTCTCCCATTCTCATCACAGATATCCATGAGGAATGGTGTGCCAGAGCTGGTTTGTACCAATTTGCAACAACCAATTGTTAATGGTAAGGAACGTCATCCCTATAGATGGTACATTCTAAATACAACATAGACAACAACAAAACCCCCCAAAACCCCAAAAAGCAAAAACAAGATACACATGTGAAATGTATTTTAGGTAAGATATACCCTGAAATCCTCACTAAGAAGGTGACATTTGAGTTGTGACTCAAAGGAAGGAAAACAGTTAGCCTTATAGATATCTGGGGGAGAGTATTCCCAGTAGAGAGAGTGACAAGTGCAAAGATCCTGTGGCCTAAGTGTGCTTTCTGTGTTTGAGGAAAAGTGAGGGCCATATGGCTAGAGCTGAGTGAGAAGGAGTGAGGAGCTGGTGATTAGAGCAGAGAAATAGGAAGTGGCTAGGTCATGGAGGGCTATGTGGTTATCATCAGTTCTGTGGCTTTTACTCTCCATAACATGAGAAGCTTTTCAAGCAATTTGAGCAAAGGAATAACGTGGACACTCATTTTTTAATGGGATTTGTGTGGCATAGACTGGAAGGGACAAGAGTAGACACACAGAAACCTATTAGGAAATAGTTATGATACCCAGCTGGTTTGGACTAGAAGTTTTGTGGTAGAGATGGTAAAAATCAAGTGAGATTCTCTAGTAAAAATCAAAGTGAGATTCTTAGAGAAGATATAGTTAGAAGATCTGAGTTAGGCTCATTTTTAGGTTTTTACCTCAGCAACTAAATAAGGGGAATTTGCAGGAAGTACAGGCTTGGAAGAGAATTGCAGATTTTACTTTTGGATATATTATATTAAAATGGAATGTTGAGTAAGCAGTTGGATATATGCAAGTGTGGAGTTCAATGAAGAAGTATAGGCTAAAGTTAAAAATTGAGGTGTTGTCAGCAAATAGACAGTATTTAAAATCATGAGGCAGAGTGAGATCACTTGGAAAGTAAATATAGCTAGAAAAACAAGTCTGTCTAATAGGATAGACTTCATCCAGATTGTTACAGTTAAATCACTACCTATATATCAGTCTCTCTCCTTCCCCCCACCTCTCCACATGCACATGGTAATATAAACAAAACACTATTTCATTGCATGTTCTTTATAACAATCTGATTAACTCCCACTAATGCTTCAATATTCAGTTTAGACATCACATTCTCCATATATCTAGAGAATGGATGAATTGTCACTTTAATGAAAAAATCATAGAATCACACATTAATCCCCCTATTCTAACTGAGAGTCCTTCATTCTTATTGTCTCTTGTATCATCTTTCTTACCCATTAGATCATAAACTTCCTAAAGGTGAGGATCACATAATTCCAATGCCCAGTACTCTACTTGGAAATTTGAAGACACTTAGTGTATTAATGAGTAAAATAAAAGAAATAACTGCAGAAGGTGAGAGGGGAATAATGATAAATAGAATTTGTAGGGTAAGTGGTAGACGGGGTATGGAGGAGGGAGACCAATATATATTTTATCTAGCATGTCACCCTGGTTCTGAAAAGCTGCTTGCAATTTTTTCAAACATGGAATACACACTGTATAACTTAGCAGAACATGATTCAATTTCCTCTTCTGTGAAATGAGAGTGTTGAACTAAGTCCCTTCCAGCTTTAAAATGCAAAGGCTTTATGACTCTCGGATTCCCAAGTGAAATACTATCGGTGATTTGTGTGCATTTTTTCTTCCCCAAGATTGGTCATGCCCGGTTATCTAAAACCCCTGTGCTGGCATGGATGCCCTCACGACCCCTGCTTAGTCTCACTTCCTCTCAGCCTGACTTGGTAGACTTTAATACCCTTATTATTTTACAAGCTTTATTGCTCTCAAAAAATGCGTGTCTGCTGTATTCGCAATATTTCTATTTGTTCTCGGTTTCCTTGACTTTCCTTTTCACTATGTAAAGCGAAACAAAACAAAACAACAAACATAAACCCTCTTTATTCTCTTTTCATAAAACTGTTGACATTAAACAAGGAAATTATCAGTAAATGCTATCATTTAATAATTGCTGAAAAAGACATGGAATGGAACAATGTGACAGGAATTTGCAATGATTATAATTCATTCGCTTGTGGTGTTTCAGAGAAGTTTGCCATCAATTCATTCTGCTTCATGTTTTGCCACATTTGATTAAATATTAGTTAATAAAGACCTGCCCTTATCCTCTTGCCATCTTTTCTTCTTCATTCAAAGGTTGCTGCTGATATACAGGCCAATGAAACCCGGGCCTGATATGGATTTCACTATATACTGATTCCATTTAATTCAGCCTTCAATGGTGACTTGTTTCTGAAATTAGGCACTTTCTACACCAACTCTAAAAGCTCAAAACCTTTATTCTTCTCTGTAGATGATAGAAAATCCCATGGAGAGAAGTATTAGTTTTAAAATTCAGATATTTATGGTGAAATAAAGCCCCAAAGTCTAAAACTCATTAAACTAAAACATAATAGGCCAACTTTAAATCCTTTTTTTACTCAGCGCTTAAAAAATACTACAAGCCCATTAGTCTTCCTGTTCTTGTCAAATACACAACCTGAAGTTGATTTTTTGTTAGAGAGGAGATTAAATTTAAAAACCAGAATAATGGAAAGTTTAAGCAATACTCAGTAAGTCATATTATATTGGTAGCCTAAATTCCTCCTTTGCAATTGTTAAATAATTAATGAAATCATATTTTAGTACACTCCTTTAGCATTACTATGATTATTTTGTCTAACACTGGACCAAATTTCCTACCACTATTTGTACACATTGAATGGCAGTCATTGCAACCAGTCAAGTGGCAGATGCTTACTGAGTTTCTATAATGTGATAAATGCTATTTGGTTCTATAGTGCAGTAGCTTTTAAACTTTTTGAACTAAGAACCACAGTTAAGAAATGCATCTAATATTGTAAACTGTCATACTTGCACACATTTCAACAGAAAGTTTCAAGAAACGAAACTGAGGTTTATATTTGTGAAACACCCTGATGTTGTCTTTGCTTTTTACTCTGTTCTGTTATTTTATTAGATGTCATTAAAATATTGAGTGAGACCTAGGACCAGCAGATTAAAAAGTACTGCTATAGGTACATAAGGACTCTGTCTTCAAGAAGGTTATAACAAGGTCGGGAGAGACGAATAGTATGAAACACAACACAGTTTAATATCAGAGTCAGTGAAGTTGGCTTTAAAAGGATGAGATTTGAGCCAAACTGAGGAACAAGAAGAATGTGGCAAAATGAAGGTGCAAACAGGAAAGGCCAAATCATGAGAATGAATGCAAGTGTGTGTGTTCTCAGATTAGTGAAAAGAAAATCCTGGTTGATGTGCAAGATGTGCTTTGGGGACCAGGGAATTGTAAAGACAAGAAATAGTTTGTAATTAGAGGCACAATAACCCTGAGAATAAGAGAGAGAGGTTTACACCTAATACAGGGGAAACTAGAGAGCAATTTAAGGATTTTGTTCATTAGAAATGTGTTGATGAAATGATATTTAAGGAAGATTATAATATTAAAAAATATACAGAATGAATTATAGAGAAATGACTCCAGGGAGGAAGACCCACCGTGGAAGTAATTCTAATGTCATCCTAATAGGAGCTAAACTAGGTGGTAGCATCAAGGAAGTATGTTAAATAAAGTCAAGGGTATTTATGAACTCTCTGCTTACAGAGATGGCATACATACATTAGTGTGTATTATCAGATTGTTTCCTTTAAATTATTACATCTTAAAATTGTCATAAAATAGAGTAAAATATAATTAATATTATTTACTTATTCAACCAATATTTAGTAAGCACTTACTATTAAGCTCTGTACTAGATGCTGGGAATAAGTGGTAAACTTGTTAAAGTCCTGCTTTTGTAAAACTTAATTTCTAATGATAGAAGAAAGATAATACAAAAATAAATAAATAAAATAATTTTAGATAATGGTAAGCGCTATGAAGAAAATGAAGCTGGCTTAGGAATCATAGTTATTGGAGGTCTAGGGATGGGGTTATTTTAGCTGCAAGCAGCAATGCAAAAACTGAGAACAGAAAACAAAGCTCACATCAGGAATTTCAATTGTGTGTGTGACCCTTGCATGTCCCATGGGAAAGAAACAGAAGCAACATATATGAACATAAGATCTGGACCCTGAGAGCATAAATGCTACATAGATATGAGGATATCATGAAGAGACAACCTAAGACCAATTCCATGGGCTGTGGGGTTCAGAAGGGCTCTCTGACTCCCACAGGTCATGTGATTCATACATTCTAAATCTATTCTCAAACGTTTACGTGCCCGGGTGGTCCAGGTGCCATATGGGTTACCCCAGGGTGGTTGCGTTTCGGTCAAAGTCATAACAGAGCAAAGCAAAAGCAGCATTTGGTTACTGACTGCTTCGAGGTGAGGTCAGCTACTTCTGCTGAAATCATAGTTCACAGGTTACCTGAATGAGAATCTTTAGAGATTGTTGTTCAAAATACAAACAACTGGACCCTCACCCCAGATCTACTTGATCAAGCTATTTAGGATCGACTGGGAAATCTGCATTTATAACAAATATCCCAGGGTTTCCTGAGACTACTCAAATTTGAGAATCACTTTTATTTTACGGTTGAGTGAACTGAAGCTAGGGAAATTAAGTGATGTTCATAGTCATACTGTCAGTGACAGAGCTAAAACTAGGATCTGAGCTGTCTTGATGCTAAAAGAGAATCGCTTTTGTATTCAGACATATCTGACTATGGAGTTTAAATCTGCTTTTTACTAGTTATATGACTCAAGTCAAATGGCTTAAGCTCCCTGAGCCACAAATTCCTTTTCTGAAAATAGGAATAATAATACCTACCTTAAAAGTGTTGCTTAGATCGTTTGCAGCATTCAAAATAAATTTTTAAGCCACCAGTGCCTGGCATGAAAGAGTGCTCCATGGATTGTAGCCATTGTTACTGTACCTGCTGTATTGGAGTTAGCAGAGGAGGTGATCCAGTGCTTGGGCTCTGAAGCCAAACGATGTATGCTCAGATCCTAGCTCTGCCATTTACTAACTCAGTGACCTCAGCAGAAGTGTTGTGACCTGGTTGTGTCACAATCCCTTCATCAAGAAAGTGGTGACAGCAATGCAACCACCTCAAAGATTTGTTGAGAAGATTAAATGAGTCAATACAAGTAAAGCACTTAAAACAAGGTGTGTCATGTTCTCATATATAAGAACATATATAAGTTCTCAACATGCTATTATTATTATATCTTTACACTGAAAGAGAAAGAGAAATAGCTTTGGGGAGATCACTGCTCACGGAGAGGTTGCTGTCTAGTCAGACAATTGCAGTTAGAGAAGAAGAAGTGTGAACTGTGGAGCATTTAAACGAGGTCGAGGCAACCTTCGAGTCAGGAATGCTCAGACACCTGTTTCTCCTGTATATAGAGTTGTCTCCTTGGATATCTCAGATTTAGGTGAGACTGAAAATTGGGTAGACTGCTTGTTCCCTCTGGGTGTCCTTGTTCTGCTGTTTATTTTTCTCAACTGTCTTTCTCTTTCTTATAACTTTTTTTGCTCCTTTACTCTGGGCAACTTTGTGTTTCCCTTGGATTTACACAAAGCCAGTGAGGCAGAAATGTGGTTGCTACATTTAAAGATATTTAATAGCTTATTGAAGCCACAAAATAAAGTATTCTTCTCAAAGAGGACAAATTATTTTGAAAAGTTTTAGTTAACATCTTATCCATTAAAAAATTCAGATCACAGTAACTTATTGGGTTCCTCATGTAATATGATAAATAAGATAATCAGATACTTCTATTTAAAAATATAACTTCTTTATGATTAACTTTAGGTTAGAAGAGAAAGTCATATGTATATCTGCATATAAAAGCAGGCAATCACTAAGTCTTGATGATTCTACTTTCAAAAATGGTCTCAGACCAGTTAGTTGTGTGTCACAGCCCTCTAACTCCACTGCTGTCACTATATTATAGGTGATCGTTCTCTAAAGGACTATTGTAATAGCCTTCTACTAGATATCCTAAAGCATTCTCCAGACACAAACATAGTGATCTTTTAAAACAACAGATCTCTCCACAACACTCCTCTGCTTCAAGGAATTCAATGGTTTTCCATTGCTCTCAGGATAAAGCCAAAAACCCTTTAAAAGACCTACCGGGTTTAGCATACACCTCCCTTTTGCTTCCCTCCTAACTCCCCTCTCTTGGCTTACCGAAGTGTCATGTATCAACTCCCTCTTTCAGCCTTCCTGCTGGCTTTAACCACTGGAAAACTCTTCGTTCTCTTCATCAGCCAACAACATAGAACAGACACACGGTTACGTTTTTCCCTAGCTGCTCTTATTCCTCAACCAAGTCTTAGCTTTGAAATCTCATTTGTCCAAAAAGTTTTCTCTGGTTCCGTAGAATGTTTTAGTCTTCACTCTCTTGTAGCAGCCTAGCACCCTATAGTATGTTTTTACTTTATAGTCATTACCACATCTGAGGCCAAATTATAAATTATTTAAGATTTGTGGTCCACATTGTGCTTAAAGGCATCATGTCAAGGACCATGCAGGAATTGTTCGATATTACATTCCAATCCTGGAGAAGCGCCAAGCACAGAGTAGGAACTGAACAAATATTTGTAAAGTGAACACATACGTGAATGAATAACACACAAGACTGAAATTTAAAACTTGGGAACATGTTACTGCTAATAATGGTATGCACTACTTTCAATGCCTTAAACAGATTTTAATTCTAAGAAATTAAAAATTGGGTTTGAGTTGGTAACAGAAATGTGCATATGACAATAATGGAATAAATCTTATTAATTTATTCTTACTTTCTGACAATGGTTGCTTTTGCCTTATTGTGATACATAGACCTTAGTGTGGCACATACACCCATTGGTATTAATTTGAGTTAATGAGGTCTTAAGGAATAATTTGAAAATATTTCCCATAAATACCAAATGAAGTGAATACAATGGTCTTCTGTTAAGTTTTGGTCTGCAAAAAACATCTTTTCCCTTTGATAGAAAGCCTCCTCCAGCCACTGGACTATTAGTCAAATGGCCCCAATGACACCACCTTGGATGTGGGTGTGAAATCCATGTTAGTCAATCAAGACTTCCCCATGGATAAGTGATTGATCCTGCTGCAGACACATGATTCAAGGAGACTCCATCAAAATTTAATTTAATCATGGTGATTCCTATGAACATCTACAGTCAGAGTCTTCCTCCTTCTGAGGTTGTGACCACTCAATCTGGAGCTTTGGTAGTCATCTTTCCTGTCAAACAGAGATAGTCTGTTTAAAAATAAAGCAAGGATAAAGAACTCCAAAGGTGACAGAGAAACAAGATCACTCAAATCTAGCTGTCCTTTTTGGAATTAAAATGTACGTAATGAAATAAACCATTTTTTTATTCAGTCTAATTTAAGTTTGCATTCTGGTCAGAGTTTATAGAAGAAAACTTTTCTTTCGCCCACTCCTTTAATGAGATGTGGGTATACACATGTGACACAGTGTTGCCAAAAAATAGATTTGTGGATATGCTTCCCTCCAGCACAAGGATTAAAGCTGAAAGAAATCTAGAATAATGTAAAGATTTCCATGTAGATTTTTGCAAGTCTGAACATTTGGAGAGTATTGTGTACAGCAAAGAGTCCCATACTAAGAAATACATTACAAAATTGATATGTACCGAGGAGAACAAATAGAATCAATGAGGCATTTAGAAACCATGCTGTATCAATGTAGAGTGTTTAGCTTAGGAAAAAGAAGACTAAGAGGAAACATAACAGCAGTTTCAAATATTTGTAAGGCTGTTATGCACAAGAGCGGGCAGACGTGTTCCTTTTTTTCTTTCAAGAAAAAAAATATACAGGAGATTGGGAAATGTTATTGGATGCCAAATTCTTAGATCAATATTAACAATCATTTTAAGAAATATAGCACTGGGAAAGTCATTTTTATAAGTAGTCCCCGATACTGATTTTGGAATCAAATTCAGTTAATTCTTATCAGGAATGTTGTAAAGAAGATACTAAAGATGGGAGAATGAAGTTTACGATTTCTCACTCTGTGCACCGTTGTTTATAATCGTCAGTGAAACACTAGTCCAGTAGTGACATACAAATGAATTCTTTGGAAACCTATGATACTAATTTTTTTATCCATCTTACTTTCTCTTCCTCTTCAACATATTCTTGTTTTTCTTCCATTGTCGTCTGTCTCAAGATCACATTCTAGAATGTCGGAAATCATACAGACTTTTTTTTTCCTTTTGCTCAACATGACAGCTAATGGACACATAAGTTCACTGTAAAAGGAAAACAACCTGACAGACAAAGGGACTAAGCTTAGATGCTCATTTTAAAAATATAAGAGAGAGACTAGATTGAGAAGGTGGAGGCATCAAAAAAACTCATTTCTTCCCCTCTAGAAAAACTGCTCTGTTGTTTATCTTTATAACAACAAAATCCTCAAAATTAAGAGTAAAGTGGACAACACAAAGTATTTGTTGTTTAGTTGCTAATGAGTAAATAGGACTGCTCAATAACATCCGGCTTCTCTAAAATGTCCTATTTAAAAAAAAATTGACTTTTAAAGCTGGAAGGGACCTTGAAAGAAAAATCTGTTCAAATTTTAAGTTTTATTAATAATGTGAAAAATGAGACAGATAAAAATGGCAACAACATTGGGGTATACATCATAACCCTGCTGCTCCCTCAAAAGGAGAAGCATTGCAAAAACACGATAACTCTGTGTATTCTGAAAGAGTATAAACATCAAGATATTTCCACACAACGAAGAAATTTTTAAAACTAAAAAAACCCAACCATATTCCATCCAATACAATATAATTTTGATGTCAGATTATGCCATTTCTACTATGAGGTATCTGTTTATGAATCGACCCCGTTAGGGTATGAAAACTGGAGAATGTGGAAGGGACCCTCTACATAGTAACTAGTATGTTTTGTGACACGTCCCTTTTGATAATATCCATCTGGCAAAGAGGAGACGAGAACTCAGGTTAGCAGAGTTAACTTATTTGACTTTCTTATCACAATATCTGGGGCATAGTAAGATTAAGTGAACCTTAATTCCTTTTGTATATTCCAAGTCTCTTGAGTACAACTTTGAGGCTGTTACTTAGGATTCACTTATTGAGTGGGAAAGAACAAGACAGGATATGCATTATTAAAACTAAGCTGATGAAAATATGGAAAAGCAAGAAGTAGGTTTTATTTATATAGTGGTGTTATGTTTTGATATAAAAGGAACCTTACAGTAGGGGCCAGCAAAATTTTTCCATAAAGGATCAGATGGTAAATAATTGAGGCTTTCCAGGCCATATGGTCTCTGTGACAAATAGTTGATTTGGTCAATGTACAATGAGAGCAGTCATAGACAATACATAAATGCATGATCATGTCACAATAAAACTTTATTTATAAAAACAGCTGATTAGCTGGATTTGACACAAGGTCCATAGTTTGCTTGTATATCATATGCTTCAATATGACACTGAAACATTCACTTAGTCAGGAATTCTTTCTAAACATCCGTTAGAGATAATTCATCCTTGAGCTTTGGGCTCATATTGATGTTATGGAAATCTATAGCAGAATCAATTCTCCTGAAATCCGTGGCCTTCAATTTCAGTAAGCAGAAGTGTATTAGAGACAATGTTTTACAATTCTAATTTGCCTTTAAAAGGCTTTAAATATCAAGAGCCAAAGATTAAGAAGATTCGAAGTATAGAGATTATTCCATAAGATATGTAATAGCGAACAATGCATGATGACACGAGTCATTTTTTTTTCCTGCTCAAAAGTATGTGAGAGCTTAATCAGACAAACGAGAGAAAAATCAGAAGATATGTGACAGATGTGATTCGTGTTTAGGTCCTGGCTCATTCCTGAAAATGTGTATCTCCTCAATCTCCTCTCTTGGGCTGACCTCCTACGTGTGTGGGAACAATAGAAACCTCTCATAATTTGGGAGTTCTTACAACAGAAAGGAAGATTGCCTAGCCTCTCAAAATGCAGGCTGATAGACAGAAAGCTTTAGAAACCTTTCTCCTTCAACATGGCTCCTGAAACAGAAAGCGTTCATGAACGGGGGTGGGGCAAACAAATGCCTCTATGAAGAGCTACTCAGAGTTCCCTGCACTTCAGTGTGGTGAGGATAACACAGCCAAAGTCTCCTGAGGGCCCCTCCCCAACAAATAATGTAGAAGTGTCTGAGTGGTATGGCAGGTGAGATGGGGCTTCATGGTTAAGAAGATGAAGAAGCAATGTGTGTAAACTGGACATGTGGAGACCATTGAGGGACCAAGGACACTCACCAGCAAATAACACTCAGTAAGGACAGAGAATTTTCACACACAAAAATTATCCCTCACACTTAGAATGTCATAATGATACCTAGATTGCCACTCTTATATGTCTTAGTTATGAATTAGAGAAAAGAGAGGGAAAGAAAAGAAGGGTAGGAAATGCAGAATTTAAAGAAGAGAAGGGTGGGAAACGCAGAATTGACTAAATAGTTTCAAAAGAGACTGTTTTAAACTGAGTTACTTGAAATGGCAAGCTTAGTAGTTCAGCTGCTTGTACAAGTAGGATCTTTCAACCTAGGCTAAGTCGAGAAATATAGAGAAATAAAGAAGTTATACCCTTTTTAACCTCTATTCATGTAACTGTCTAAATTTTGATTCACCAAATTTGCATCATGCCAATCCTAAATAATATAGATGTTGCCCAAACTTCACCATCTTCTAAATCTTATAGAAGAACCTCAGAATGAGATGTGAAAATGGTAGTAATTGTCATCCAGAGACAATAACAGTAGTTGTTCTTGAACTCTACTCAGGGTCAACTATAAGTGAGGCTGTAACAGGCACTGTTATTCTGAGGACATGGGGAAGGGCTTCTTTGAATGGTTCTAGGTGACAATACCTCGCCAGGTCGATAGAAACAAAGGACTCCATCTGCCACCATAAAGATTTGAGTGTAATGGCTACTAAAATTTATGTAGTACATAAATGCCTATAATTGATATTACTTACATTATTTTATTCAATCATCATAATAATCCCTATGAAAGGAGATGTAACACTCCATTTCCATAGACAAGAATTCTGAAATTTAAGTGACTTTGGTTCTCAGGGTCATGCGAGCAGTATTTGGCTAAGTCACAGCATCAGAGTTTATGTTCATTCTCTATACAATAATGGGTGAACTTGAAAGAATCTGAAAAAAATTGAAAACCATGTGTACTGATAATATTGGATAATTTTGGTAGGTGCATTAACCAAACTAATGAGATTCTCAAAGTTACCTAATATATGACCTTCCTATAGTAGTTATTTTTAGTTAATTTGTTTTAACTTTTCTGTCAATTCTGTGAGCTAGCCCAGGTCCTCTCAATAAAATTCTCTTTAGGCAACTAGAGTTAGTTTGTATTGCTACTGAAAGAGTCCTAAATTCTACCTATTTATACGTGATGACCTACTAGTTGTGACTATCAAGAACCAAAGCTGATTTTTCCAAACAACATCCGTTAATCTACATTCAACTAGATGCTATTTTAGAATGTACTTTCCTAGTGAATCTACTATTTGCAATCATTTTTCCAAGCACTTTTAAACTCCAAGTTCTGATAACCAGCCTATCAACAAAAGAAAAATTTCACGGTCAATCATTACTTTTTACTCATGCTTCATTGATACGCCATTATTCACATAGAACCACATCTGTAAAACTTCACAAGAAGCCCCCAGCTAACGTCATATTCAATGACGAAAGGCTGAAAGCTTTTCGTCTAAGATCATGAGCAAGACAAGGATGCCCGCTCTTCACTCTTTTAGTCAACATAGTACTGGAAGTCCGAGCCAAAGCAATTAGTTAATAAAAAGAAATAAAACACATCCAAATTGGAAAGGAAGAAGTTAAATTTTCTCTATTTACAGATGACATGATATTGTATATATAAAACCCTACAGACTCCACCAAAAAACTGTTAGAACTAACAAACAAATTTAGTAAATTTGTGGGATAAAATTCTATATAATAAGATCAATTATGTTTCTATACACCAATAAAGAACTATCAGAATGAGAAATTAAGAAAACAATCCCTACAGAAAAGCAATTTCCAGGAGCTGGGGGTGTGGAGGAAACAGGGAGATATTGATAAAAGGGTATAATCTTTCAGTTATAAGATGAATAAGGTCTGAGGACCTAATGCGAAATGTGGTGACTATAGTTGATAAAACTGTATGGTATAATTGAAATTTTCCAAGAAAGTGGAACTTAAATGTCCTCACCAAAATAAATAAATAAATAAAGGTAAATATGTGAGTTGATGGATGTGTTAATTAACTCAATGGGGGGAATTTGTTCATAATGTATATCAAATCATCATATTGTACACTTTAAATATATTAATATCTTACAAGTTTATTTGTTAGGTATACCTCAATGAGATTGGAAAAAAAGCTTCACAAGAAGAGCCATTATATGGACAGAGTCCTTCATTCACACACTCTTTCAGGGACTGAGGACATAAGAGTGAACAAGAGTGACATGCTGTCAGTCTGTGTGGAATTTATGTTCCAGTGGAAGACAAAATGAACATTTACAATTAAATAAAGAATACAATATCTGATAGAAATAAGTGTTACAGAGGTAATTAAAACAGGTGTTGTCAAAGTGTGTATCTCGGTGACTACTCGGGATTGGTGGTCAGAAATGACTCTTCAAAGAAATGATATTCAAGTGAAGACATGGATGCTTTGAAAGCACCAGCAATGTGAAAATCAGGAAGAAAAACATTCCAGGCACAGGCGACAGTTAGTGCAAAGACTATAAGTTCTGAAAAGAAGTTGCGCTACTGAATACACAGAAAGTCAGTGTGGCATGAACAGAGTGGTTGAAAAGGAGAGTGCTATTGGGTGAAGTTGGAAAAAAAGGCAAAGTCTAGGTCTATAGGACTTTGTAATCAAGATAAGGAATCAGAATTTATTTCACGTATAGAGAGAAGTCAATGATAGACTTTAAGTAGGGAGTGCAAGTATTTGATATATATTTTTAGATGACTCTGGCTACATGATTTTTGTGGAGAGCTGTCATGTGCTAAAGCAGAAAATCAAATGGAATGGCAGGCAACACATGATGGAGAGAAATGGATGGATTCTCCTTATGTTTTTGGATACAGACGAGAACATTTACTGATGACGTGGATGTGGTGGGAGAAAGCAAGAATAATCAAAGATAATCCCCAGATTTTTTGACTTGAACAGATGAGTTGGTGGACGGGTGATGTTTTGGTTTGATGGTATGAGGAAAACTGCAGAGCAGGACTAGATGGGGAGGCAGAAAGCTGTAGTTGTTAAGTTTAAGGTGATGTATCATATATGCTTTACACATATTTATTAAATGAATGAGTAAAAGGTCTTTTATACAAAAGTTTTGGCTTCAAATAACATCTAGTTTAATTTTGTTTGGAAAAATTAAATCTATCCTCAAACATTAGAGAGCTATTCATAGGCGAGGCCACAAAAGTTAAAAAATCATATCTGGGAAAATAACATAATAGGGAAGGAAAGGATTTTAAGAGTTCATCTAATGAAATCTTCATTCATTTTTCCAGATAATGAAACAAGGGTCGATGGAGATAAATGATTTCTCTGTGTAAGTACAATTGGTGACTAACAGCCTGAGTATGTGAAGTTTCTTAATTATCAAACCAGTATTGTCTTTTTTCTGGATGCTGTCCCAAGTTTTTCCCCTAGTGTATTGGAAGACAAAAACCACTGAGAATAGAGGGGGCAAATAAATCATCACTGTACGCTCGTTATTCACATAACGGAAACCTTGTGTGACAAAAACTGACAAGAGGAAAGTTTCGATTAAGCACTGAGGGTCCAAAAATCCTTGTAACGAATCTGACATTTATATACTTCCAGGAATAATGATGAAAATCCTTATTTTGTAGTTGTTCATATAACTAAAGCATTAATAGGCTGTGAAACCAAAATATAGACCTCTTACCTCTGTATCATTGTGCACACTCACGCTATATTTTAAAATCTCCTTTGTTTTCTAATTTATCTATTGTTATCTCACTGTTTACTATTACATTTATGTTTTCTATTTCTTACTACATTAGAAATTCCAAAATGCTATCTTCTACCTCTAAATTGCCTGTATTTTGACTGATACTGGAAATTTTGTCTTCAAAGTTATATTGAATACTAGGACGTTCCTATATTTTGTATATATATTTTACCCCTCAACCTCCTTACGCACTGAAAGGAAAAAGAGCTTCAAAATTATAATTGATTGGTTGATAAACCTCTAGTGCCAGCTCCTCTCTAACTCTCCTCTTTCTTTTGTAATACTTAGCCACATGTTCTCTTACCTTTATACAGTGTCATAAATAATTTTGCTTTTGACAATAATGTTCTCAGAATATTTAATAGTATGAAAATCATTATCATCATGGTTTTTCCTGATTTCTTGTGTAGCTGAAAATAATAATGCTGAATAATATTCAACTTGTATGAAATTATTATCAAAGCACGAAGACTGCATTTTTGTTTTCACTGATTTCATGCTTGATAAACTAGGCATTTTACCCCCAAATATTTTACACTCTTGCCTCCCTAAGATCCATTTCACTCTCAGTTACTTCCATTGGCAGCACAATTGGTAATAACAACATAAGCACATACAGTATTGAAAACAAAATGTGGCTTTAACTCCAGTATGTGTCCATCTTAGTAAGCTATGTTTTTTAAAAGAATTTGTTAATTTCTTCTAAATTAACAGATATATTGGCATACAGATCTTTCTAGTATTTTCTGAATATTACTTTAAAATCTGTGGGCTCTGCCATAATATCTCTTCTTTCATTTTTGATGTGTAAATAATCCATGTTAGTAGCATATATGTTTATATAAATTTAAAGACTTTTTACCCCAGTTTTAATCCAGTGTTGTGATCATCCTGTAGAGCCAGCATGGACCCCCTCCTACCCAAAACCTGATTCAGATGTCAAGACTAATGGTAGCACACAGGCACCAAGAGGATATAAAAAAGCTTGTTTTTCACATAATTTTGCACAGAGTTTTTTGGCAAGAGCAGGGTAGTCTTCCAAGTTGTTCTGAAAATGGCTTGAGAAAGCAGAGAAAGGACACTGGATACCAGCTTTGGGGTTTTATTGTGCTCAGGCAATGGGCCAGGGGTCAGGGTTCTCACACAAAGACCAGGGCTTGCTTGAGTTGGATTTCCTGCATGCAGCAAAAGAGAGAACCCCTGAGGCAGAGGGGGAAAGAGCAGTTATGGGCATGGAAAGCTGTCAACAGTCATGTCCAAAATGGAGTCAGATCATTATGCACAGTGACATCATTGTTCCTTAGAATAAAAAGAGTAGAGAAGAATAGATGCAACCACAGTTTTGCTTCTTGTAGCTTTTAATTTTCAAAGAAAATCTTACAAAAGTGAGAAATAAAGTAAATAGATTTTGTTTTGCTTTTATTTTCATTTTGGAAGAGAGTTCCTTGGAACTCTTATATTCCTCTTTTGCTCCATGATGAGCATTCTGATTGTGCGATTAATTCTGAGAGTGCTAGAAAATAATTGAACTCTGGGGGAGGTGAAATTTGTCCAAATAATACAAAAAATGAGGCCACATTACTCTCCTTTCATTATCAAGAGATTAGCTTCCTCCTACCTACATTTGTGGCCAGACTACATGTTACTGATTCATTTTCCTCCTTCAGGGTTTTTTCTTTTTGGTGGATGCTCATGTTAATTTAATTTTGAGGGGATGGGATTTATTGGTAGTTGTTGAAAGTCATTGTGTTCCCTTACTTTTGTTCTTAAAAATATATATACTATTGAAAATAACTGTTAGACTTTTGGCAAGCTATGAAATAAGTGAGTCTAGAATGATTTCCCAAAATACTTCAGCTTATCTGCGCACTCAAGATAGCCAAAATGTAACAATAATAAATTAATAATTCAATCAACAAATAATTACTAAATATCTACTAATTGATTAACTGTATGCCAGAAACCATGAAGAATACAAAAACATATCAGATTACATTGCTTCTAAAAAAAATGTATATTCTAAAGGGATAAAAATGTTTAAAAATATAATCTATTAATAGAGATAATTTACACTAAATATAATCATTAAATATGGTAAGCTATATCAAAAGGCAATGCATGACTACACGTGAATTTCATTTTAGTTGTATTTGAATGGAAAGATAAATGCTGGCTGTTTAAAGGTGAAAGAACTATGATATGGTTGGAGAATGAGAATTGAACAGAAATTTGAAAGATTTATATTTCACAGAGGAAAGGGAAAGACATTCCAGGAAAGGTAAAAATTAACAAATGCAGAAAAGTGGGAAAACACAGGATACACTTTGAGTTGGTTAATCATGCTTCATAGTTTACCTGATTTACCCATATTGTCCCAGCAAAATAGCTAATAGTACCCTCTTTTACTTAAAACTGTGTCTAGATTTGGACAATTCATTATATGGTTATCTTGTCTATAGGGATATCAAGGAGAAGATCACATTCAGTTAAAAAATTAAAGAGATGGTAAGGGTCCGCAAAGAATTTGTGACGTGGCTGATCTAAGTAGAATATATTTTCATCTCCATTTTATTGATGAATTTGAGGCCACGAGGGGTTAAGTGACTTTTCAGAAATTTCTCAGCAAGGGAGAAGCAAAGCTGACATGCAAACCATGATGAACCTGTCTCTCAAGTCCATGATCGCCTAGGGAAATAAATAAATAGATAAACAAACAAACAAACAAATAAATAAATGGTGAACTGGAAACTAATGTAGAGAAATTTGCAATGTGAAACATTATTGAGACTGAATGGGATGAGGTCTTTAAATATGGTTGTGTTCATTGACGAAGTAGATAACCATGTGTCAATGTATTAGTGAGTAATAAAATAAAAACTTATAGGCAGCAACTGAAAAATTCTTTTAATAAAATGCAGCTATGAAAAACTTGAAGATTTGTTTAGAAAACAGCAGATTTGAGAGACATGCTCTTGCTTATTAGTGAAAGGAATCCTTGAATATTCCAAAAACATAGCGAAACCAGAAAATTGAAAGAGTGAGAAACAGAATTTAAAAAAGGACAGAGGAGGAAAAAAGTTGTAGGACAAAAATCACGGAATGGCCTGAGGATTTGTGGTAGAAAAATAAGTGGAGCGAATACAAGCATGAAAGCTATAGGAAACCAATGGCCCAAGTGAATTTGTTAGAACATGACTAACATTGAATAGCAGTGAAGCTCTATTTGGGTTTACCATGATTTGCCCCATTCTTAAAATATATGGGAAGGATACTTTTTCTTTAAGTTGAGAAAGCTGCTGTCCAAGTCCGAGCAAGGTCAAAGTCATTAATAGAGTTGGAGCATTAGATGAGAGGATCAAGGAAACTCAGCCCAGTGCTGGTATCCAGGAAGCCTGGGCACCTGGAAAAGAATTAATTGGTGACCCAGCACTAATTGGAGAGCAGCACAGCCAAGATCACTACACAGCTGATTTTCTATAATGTGTCTATTCCTTCCAATTAACATTACTAAATCTCTAGTCTGAAGATTGTTTTCCCGTTATTCAGAAATGAATAGAACAGAATTTTTGGTACAGTTTTGGAGAAAGATTAGTTTACTGATTTATCCAGTTACTTTAGTTTCATGGAGACACAACTTAAATGCATGCATTGAAAACAATCAGTCCATTCTGCTATTAAGTGCCCAGGCTATTAATTTACTTAGGGAGCAAATATTTGTATCGTGCAAACTTTATTCTCTAACATCATTTGATTTGTTGATATTTTTCATGTCAACAATGTTTGATGCAGTTGTTTTAATCAAAGATAGAGTCAGCTTAGCATCATGTGCATCAAGTTATGAATGATGAGTGAAATTTTATTTGAAACTTCTGTCTATTACATTGTACTAACTCTATAAATTATATGTGTGTTTAACACACACAGGTATGCATTTACCGCTTGTGTGAATATTCACATATCTGCTTAAAATAGATCTGG
Organism: Equus caballus; assembly: GCF_041296265.1. NCBI lineage: Eukaryota > Metazoa > Chordata > Mammalia > Perissodactyla > Equidae > Equus > Equus caballus. The sequence continues at coordinate 54,064,051 of NC_091700.1, forward strand.
CAAGTTGATAATGTCTCAGTTTTTATTAAATTGATAGAGTATTCCATTTTACTGCAATGGTTTCATAACTTTCAGTTGAGCAGAGACTGCTATCTGAAACTCCAAATTATCATCATGTAGGAAAATAAAAACTGTCTTTATCCAAAAATATGATCATTTCATAATAGTCTTTGTTTCAATGAGGTAAACTAGCTTAGAGGAAATGTCAGAAAGTCGAGAAGATTTTGGTTTAATTGAAGTGGAATTTATAGAATACTTTAATATACGCCAGGCTCTGATTTATGCACACAAAAAGATTTTTGCCGTGACAGAACTTCCAGCCTAGGATGAGAGATAGACATGTAAACAACCCCACTGGAATAAAATGTGATAAATGTCTTATATTATTCTAATCACACCAATTAAATGCTATAGAATTAAAAAGGATGGAAGAAGAGATTCATTCTGTGGAGCAGAGCCAATGAGTTTTGGCACAGTCTTCAAAGAAGAATTGACATTTAAACTGGCCCTTGAAAAATCATTAGAACTCTGCCAGGCTGTGAGCGGGAAATGTGGAAAAGAAAGGCATTGCATTTGCAAAGCATGTACTGTGGTCATTTTAGGGACTAGCGAAGTAGCTCAGCTTCTTCTTACGGTGCTGGCTCTGACTGTGTGCTCTTGGGTTTGTTGCCAACCGTGGATTCACTACTGGTGCTTCAGACATGGTGTGGGAATAAGGAAGAGAATTTAAGTGCATGCCATGGTCATGATTTGGAAAAAGAGTCCATGCTATTTACCCACAAATTTGAAAGCTGCAGTTATAGAGCCAAAAATAAAGTAAAAATTTGGCAGATATACTTTCTTCTTACTAACCACAAAGCATTGAAAAGTTAATTTTAAAAGAAGAAGGATACCTGAAGGAAAGGATATATCTTATTCTTTAGAAATAGAAAAGTAATGTTCTTCTGATTAGAAAAAAAGTTCTTCAGTTCATAAGCCGAACTAAGTTAGGTGGAATCTTCTTTGTATCTTCATTTGCTAGCATAGTGCCTGCACGTGTAGGAGCTCAAAATGCCTATCAGATGGATAAATGATTAGTGAGAGAATGGATGGCTTGAGTGAATGAATGCATGGATGACCGTAACATGTTGCACGTTACAAGCAGAATGTGACTCAAGTAGTTATATAGCCTAATCTTGTTATTGTAAAGACTAGAAAATAGTAGAGAGACATTCTTTCCTTTTATGGCTTCTAATACTCTTTTGGTAAAATTCTTTTCTATTCTCAGGTCCTGAGATTCCATTTTTCAAGAAATAAAAGAGGGGCCACCCCAGTGGCATAGTGGTTAAGTTCACAAGCTCTGCTTTGGTGGCCTGGGTTTGCAGGTTTGGATATGGGTATGGACCTACATGCCATTCATCAAGCCATGCTGTGGCAGCATCTCACATACAAAGTAGAGGAAGATTGACACAAATGTTAGCTCAGGGCCAATCTTCCTCACTGGAAAAAAAAAAAAAAGAAAAGAAAAGAAAAGAAATAAAGGAATCATTAATTAATTTCCAGGCAAAGTACCTGAGCTTGGTTCCAAAATTCTAAAACTATGCTCTCCAACACAGTAGCCTAGTTACATGTGACTTTTTAAATTTAAATTGTTTTTCAATAAAAATCCAGTTCCTTGATCACGATAGCCACATTTCCAGTGCTCAATAGTCACATGCAGCTGGAGGCTGCCATACTGGACAGTGTAGATATAGAAAATTTCCATTAATGAAGAAAGTTCTATTGGACAGCACTGTGCTGCAGTAAGGCAGTACAAGTTCTTGAACAAGAAGCACATGTCAAAGGGCTTGGGTCTGAGAAATTGTTCCCTGGAGTGAAGTTGGGAGTGTGCCAAGTGGATGCTCTAACTGTGGGGTCAATCTGAAAGGCTTTGACAAGGAAATAACACCAGGTTAGAAGTTAAGGACAAAAAGTAGAACCTAGAAAGAGTCTCTGAGTTCTAATAAATTAGCCACAGGGCTATGTTACAGTGTGTTCATTGGTTCACTCTGGGATAGATAACTATTGATTCTATTGTGGAGTAAAAATGACTAGTGCTGTGGAATCACAGAGGCAATACACCTACCTCCCCTTGGGTAATTAGGGAAGTCTTCTTGGCGGAGTTGATGATTGGGTATTATAATGAAAGATGCGCAGGAGGTATTCAAATAAAGAATGTGAGGAAGGAGGAAGAAAAAACAGCAATCCAAATAGAGAGGATAAGTGTACAAAATCTTAGAAGTTTCTTAGAAAAACTTCACTGATATCAGTATGGCTGGATGTGGGGTAATGCTGGTAGATAGGTGTAGAGAGAGAAGCAGTGTTCAGATAATGAAGAACTTAAGAGAGGAATCAAGTAGGCAACACAGTCTTAACTCTCTACATAAGAGGTTTACTTAGACGTTAAAGTCAGTTATTGATTACTCAGTGTACACCAGTAGAGGTATAAGAGAGTTAGTAAAATTTGAGAAGGACTTTGAATGATAACTGTAATTTTGGGTAATGGAATGAATATGAGCTTACTCAATATAAACTGAAAAAAATAATTAAGCTCGTTCAATAAAATCTACTGTAGAAAAACGTTAGTGAGGAAAACAAAGACCAAAGAGAGTTGACAAAAATGTATTCTATTCCATGTATCATCCTCACCTAAATAAAATGTATTGAAATCATACAATCACTGACTTTGCAGTTACTTTAAAGAGTTTTTTCATCATACTGTTGCATCTCATTGCATTATTAATTCAATTGTCTAAACAATTCGGGCAAATTGTATCCTCATCTTATTTTCAAATATATATTCAAATATATTGAATATGTTTGTATATTCAAAATATATAAAGTATATAGATAAATTATGTTCAAATATATAAGGCAAAAATTAATGCTATTGATGTACTTAGAATTCTTTAGAAATAACTTTAATCTTCAATTTTCTTTTGCTGTTGTTGATTTACCTCCAGTATCTTGTCTCTTGCTCTTTTTTCCCTCTTTCTATCCTTCTATCCTTTTCTGTGTATCTCTCTCTGTCATAGCTTTTCTCTGTGTCCTTGGTACCATGCAAAATTACAATTGTGGAGCTCATCAGATTTCTGGATGACCTATGAGAATAATTTAAAAGAGTTATTTTTCTTTTCACATTGTGTCACGTTCGTAGTTTATGACTGGAGAAATAATGACAGTATGCTCCTGATTACTTTTAGACATAATTTTCATTTTCCTCTTAATTTTTAACAGCGTAAATTAAAATTTTAAAGAAAATGGAAAACTAAACACAAATTTATTAACCTAAATGAAATGAGTGAAGTACTTTTCTTATAATTAGTGCTAGAATTCCTAATCTATTTTGTTAAAATAATATATGTTATATATAATAATAAAATGAGTATACTTCTTTCTTTTTGCTGATATAAGAATACTGCCATTAATATATTATGTTCTCATTTCTATTTTATTTAAATAATATTAATTTTTTTCTAAGAGCTGTACTTTTATGGCAGTGGATAGATTTAGTATTAGATGTTTGGAAAAACTCCAGAAATAATATTTATAATAGAATAAGACCATGCACATTGTGTTTTATTTTGGTAGATATATGAAGCTGTCTGTAATAAATTAACATATTGAGGAATATTCACATATTTTTAGCAATTGAAGAGTGCAATTTATGGCATTGATTTCAAGATAAAGTATAATCAACATGTCCCATTGAGGTAATTTTCCCAAAACGATCTCTTACTAAGTATCTATCCTAAAGGAAAAAACCCACAAAATATTAAAGCTGCAATCTTATTGTGTCCAATGTCAGCAGATCTCAGGGAGGATGGTTAACGATGTTTACATCGCTGTATCAGACATCAAAAACAATTTTCTTCTTCAAGACATGAGTCATTTCTTCATCATTTTTCAGGAAAGATTCATATTTCAATTTCTACACATTTGTTCATCAGCAAATATCTGTAATGGGCATGTGGGTGCAGTCAATTGCTTCTGTAACATTGGAAATCTAGCAATCCAAGCAAATCATTTTCATATGTTGCAGGTGCTGTCCATCGGAAGGACAGATGTAGTTTGATGTGCTTTTAATTAAAGTTTCAATTAAATTAGTTAGCATTCTGCAAAGAAATAATTCCATTTCCTCTGGTTATCAGATTGTCAATTCCAGAAAGTATCAATAGCCAGTTAATTCTGTGCGTCCGGTATTTTTACTTTGGCAAGCGCAAAGGCACCAGGGAGTGCTGGTTTATCTATTAATTCAAACTTGACTGCAACACTAAATTGCACTTTATATGGCAGAGTTTAGAGAACATTGTAGATCTCACTGGTAGTTTCCAAATCCAGATAAAGTAAGTTTTTATTTGGTATCCATTTACATTACACAATCAGTAAGTAATCTCTTTGAGATAAAAAAAAATATAAATTGTTGCTTTATCAGGTTAAGATTTACCTGAATCTGTTAAATTATTGTAGAAAATCATAATGAATTAATATTCCAAAATCTAGGACCTGGCTCTGGCTCTTTTTTTCACTGGTTACAAGGTCTTGAATAAAATAGCTTCTTTCTTTGGGTCTCAATTTACCCATTCACAAATTCAACACAACTGCAAGTTTTAGAACATCTGAGAGCAAGGCACTGAGCAGGCATTGATCATCATTTAATGATGAATAAGATTCAGCCTGTGTTCTGTTGCAGTTCAGAAAAGTGAAATGATGCCTATATCTGAACTCTGAAATTTTGTGGGTTTATAGGAGTTTTTTGTTGTTGTTGTTGTGAGGAAGATTGTCCCTGAGCAAACATCTGTACCAATCTTCCTCTATTTTGTATGTAGGATGCCGCTGCTGCATGGCTTGATGAGTGGTGTGTAGGTCCATGCCCAGGATCTGAACCTGTGAATCCTGGGCCACCAAAGTGGACCACACGAACTTAAACCACTGTGCCACCAGGCAAGTCCCTAGAAGCGTTATTCTTAATGAAAGCACAAGAAGAAGAAGAAAATCCTCATACCTTTACTTGAACATTGAGAATTTCCATCCGTAAAACAGAAATAAGTCCTCCATCTAATCCATGGATGTAAATTAAGTTAGATCTGTAGTCAAAAGAGAATGAGGGAAAGTCTGAAATATGTAAATCTCCTGTCTTTTCTCTTGAGGAGTATTCAAGGAATTTTGCATATTTGAAGTATTTTTGAACATAAATGGTTAATTATATATGGAGAAAATAATTGTCTGGGGTACTGAATATATTTTTGGCTCCCTCACCTTGTTTCTAACATGTTGCATTCTAGAATAGTGTCCATCTTTATAACTATAATTGTAATGATTGTCTTTGGTATAATTACTCTGAAGTCTATGGTAGCAAAAAGGCCTACCTGAAGGAATTATGTTTCCATGAAGGAATTTTGAAACACCTTTAAAAAGTACACTCCTTGGTATTATTTTAAAAATACAGGAGAAATTCTAAGACATTCTGGGCTGCCTCTGCCCCATTATGCTAAATGCTTTAGCAGAGTCCGTTAGAATGATCATTTAACACCTGTACCCCTGCCTCACATAGTGCAACCTGTAATCAAAGTGTGAAGCAATCATCGTGGCAGTTATAATTTAGATTATGACTTAATGGTACTGGTTGTGAGGGGCCAGATTTGAGTATTTGGAATTTCTCTATCCATTGATCGCAATAAGTGGGCACAATGAGTCAGGAGGCAAAAGCTCTCCCTTCTCTTCCAAAACAGGAGTGATGACTGAGCTTGACTGAGCTGGCTTTTTTGTGTGAGATCCTTTGCACACTGATGGTATCAACTTTACAAAAAATACTCTCACAGAGCTTTTGTTCTAGGAGAGTTTTGACACTCTCTCTTTTGTTAGCCCTTTTTGTCAAGGGTCAGTTATACACTTTCAATCAATCTCATCTACATTATTTAAAACAGTTTAAACATAGTGACTTTATTTTTCAGCCTTTATTAAGTAAATAAAGGAGGAATGTAAGCGTTAAATACAGTATAGCTATTGCTGTGACAACATTTAGTTAGAACAATTATTGAGGGTTTCAAAAAAATGTACTCCTCTTGACTTCACAGAAGTTTATAATTTGAAAAATGGAGATTACTAGAAAACCAAGATTCATTCCTCTAGCATTCTACTAATCTTGAGTTACCTGAGAGTCTGGGGGAAAGTAAATAAGAAATAAAAATTCACTAAGAAAATAAAATTCGTAAAACATTCTAATGCAAAGTTTTGTGATATGTCAAAAGATATTCAATAACATATTCAGGTAATTGAAGTGAGAAAGAACTAGTCCATTAACTAATAATTTTCGGGGAAAAAAGTGTATTTTCTCTTTATCAGAGAAATCACCTTCCTGAATTTGTTTCATTTAGAGATAATATTTGTTTTGCTCTACTGTGTGTCATTTCAAATCGAGTTGGGTGGAGCATATGTAATTACTATCAATTTACAATAACTTATTGTAAGGATTAAAAGCATGGATTTTGGTATCAGATAAACCTTATTTAGAAGGAATTCTTTTTAGAATTCTTACAGTGTTACTTATTATATGGTCTTGGATGATATTTGGTTTCTTTCATCCTCAGTTATCTACAAAATGATAGCATTTTGTGAGTTATTTTTTTTCCTTTTTTCTCCCCAAAGCCTCTTGGTACATAGTTATATAGTCTTAGCTGTGGGTCCTTCTAGTTGTGGCATGTGGGACGCCACCTCAGCGTGGCTCAATGAGTGGTGCCATCTCCGTGCCGACGGATTCAAACCGATGAAACACTGAGCCGCCTGCAGCAGAGCGTGCAAACTTAACCACTCGGCCACAGGGCCGGCCCCTAGCATCCTCTGAGTTTTATAAGGATTAAGGAGATAATGTATGTAGGATATTTAGCATAGTGAATATAACAGAGTAATTGCCAAACAAATGGTAGGTATTGCCTATGCTATGATTTTATGTACATGTATGTGTGTGCATCAAATTGGAAAACTCTGCCTTGACTTATGCTGCTACTTTTCAATTTAATATTTATTCTCCTTTTTAGCTAACATTTGAGATTTTAGGCTACTAGTTATTCTGACATACTCAGAGTTTTGCTGCTACTCTACTAAAATTATGCTCAGAAACAGACATTCTGCACCTGAATACTGCTGAAAAGCCACCAAAATTCATGCCTTTTGGCTTGTCTGTCCTAGAAAATTAAAAGTACTAGAATGTGCTGTATCATATATATACGTATATATACAAAATTATATATATATTTGCTTAGTTTGATTCTTCTTTCTACATTCATAAAGATAGGAACAGTTTTCTAAAGAAGTTCGGTGTTCTTACTTTGACTTCACACAGAAACAGAGCCAGTGCTTTTGCATATTCATCGTAAAATATCCATTCTAGTGAGTAAGCCCATAAAGCTTATTGAAAATATCTTAGAGGAGGCAGATCATTGACCACAACAAAGAGAACTACTTAATTCATCCCCAGTAGATATTTCTATTCTACCCAAAGTCTCCATTGCCACCATCCTGGGGATCTTAGTCTAAGTCTGACCAGTCTTCTTTAGTATGCAAAACCACTCTCTACAAAATATAACACAGGCCCAGCCTCAGGCCAACTTCTCTCCCCAGAGGACTTCTCAAAACTTCTTTGCAACAAGCTGTGTACTGCAGAGGAGTATAGCCAGTGCTGACCAGAAGTCTCCCCCCCCCCCCCCCGAAAGGGAGTTGATAACAGCCAGATGCCACAGGGAGCAGCACCAAAGGTCTGCAGCAAATGTGAGCCCCCAAGCCTCGCAATCAGCCACTCTGGGTGTTTGACTCACTTACCAGCAAAACTGCAGGAACTGTGTGTTACTAGACCTCATAGCCAGCCATACCAGGGACTTGCCCCAGCCAATAAAGTGATCATAGAAGCAGCACAAGGTGGAGCCTTACAACCAGTTGGCCCAAGGACCAGCCTAGACAACCTGTGTGCCTGCAGCGATAGCAACTCAGCCACAACAGAAGGAAACATGCAGTCCACACAGGGGGCACTCCTGGAGCATTTGGCACAGGTGATGAGAGGGGAGCATGTTGCTGGCCTGATAAGGAATCTCTCACGTAAGGCCACATTTCCAAGATCTGGAGATGTAGCTGATCTACCTAATACATAGAAATAATCACAGAGAAGTAGGTAAAATGAGGAGACAAAGGAATGTGTTCCAAATAAGGGAACAGGACAAATCCTCAGAAAAGAATTAGACAAATAGAGATAAACAATTTACCTGATAAAGAGAACAAACTAGGGGCTGGCTCCTTGGCTGAATGCTTATATTCACACACTCTGCTCCGGCAGCCCAGAGTTTCACTGGTTGGGATCCTGAGCACAGATATGGCACTGCTCATCAGGCCACACTGAGGTGGCATCCCAAATAGCACAACCAGAAGGATCTACAACTAGAATGTACAACTATGTACTGGGGAGCTTCAGAGAGAAAGAAAAAGGAAAAAAAAAAAGAAGAAGATTGGCAACAGATGTTAGCTCCAGTGCCAATCTTTAAAAAAGAAACAACAGTACAAACTGTTTGTCATAAGGATATTCACTGATCTGGGGAGAAGAATAGATGAACACAGTGAGAACTTCAACAAAAACCTGAAAAATATAAAAAAAGAACCAATCAGAGCTGAAGAATACAATAACGGAAATGAAAAATTCACTAGAAGAAATCAACAGCAGAGTAGATGACACAGAAGAATGAATCAGTGATCTGGAGGAAAGAGTAGAGAAAATCACCCAAGCTGTACAGAGAAAGAAAAAAGAATTAAAAAGAATGAAGACAGTCTAAGGAACCTCTGTGACAACATCAGGCACACTAACATCTGCATTATAGGTGTCCCAGAAGAAGAAGAGAGAGAAAAATGGACAAAGAACTTATTTGAAGAAATAATAGCTGAAAACTTCCCTAACCTAGAGAATGAAACAGACATCCAGGTACAGGAAGCACAGAGAGTACCAAATAAGATGAAGCCAAAGAGGCCCGCACAAACACACACTATAATTAAATGTCAAGAATTAAAGATAGGGAGAGAATCTCAAAAGCTGTAAGAAAAACAAGTTACATACAAAGGAAACCACATAAGTCTATCAGCTGACTTCTCAGCAGAATCCTAACAGGCTAAAAGAGAGTGGCATAATATATTTAAAGTGCTGAAAGGGAAAAACTTACAGCCAAGAATACTCTACACAGCGAAGCTGTCAATTAGAATGGAATGAGAGATAAAGAGTTTCCCAGACAAGCAAAAACTAAAGGAGTTCACCACCACTAAACCAAACTTACAAGTAATGTTAAAGACACTTATTTAAGTGGAAAAGAAAAGGCTTCAAACAGGAATAATAACATTATCAAACAAAAAATATCACTTATAAGGCAAATATACAGTACAGATAGTGGATCAACCATCTATGAAGCTAATATCAAGGTCAAAAGGCAAAAGTAATAAAATTATCTATATCTATGATAAGAGTAGAAGGAAGTATGACATCAAAAACTTAAAATGTAGGGACGGGTAAAAGGGTAGGGCTTTTAGTGAGAGGTCAATCTCAAAAGACCATCAACTTAATATGGATTGCTATTTACATAGATTATTATATATGAACCTCAAGGTAATCACAAACCAGAAATCTATAATAAATGAACAAAAAATAAAGAGAAAGGAACTCAAAGGTAACACTAAAGAAAGCCATCAAATCGCAAGGGAAGAGAGCAAGAGAAGAAGAAAGGAACAGAGAAGAACTACAAAAACATCCAGAAAAAAGGTAACAAAATTGCAGTAGGTACACACTTATCAATAGTTACTTTAAATGTAAATGGACTAAATATGCCAATCAAAAGACATGTGGTGGCTGAACAGCTCAAAAACAAGACCCACATACATGCTGCATATAAGATACACACTTCAGACCAACAAACTGAGAATGAGGGATGGAAAAAGACACCCCATGTAAATGGAAATGAAAAGAAAGCTGGGGTAGAAATACTTATATCAAACAAAATAAACTTTTAAAACAAAAACTTGGGGCTGGCCCAGAGGTGTAGTGGATAAGTTCACACATTCTGCTTCGGTGGCCCGGGGTTCACAGGTTTGGATCCCGGATGTGGACTTACACACTACTCATAGAACCTCACTGTGGCAGCATCCCACATGCAAAAATAGAGGAAGATTGACACAGATGTTACCTCAGTGACAATCTTCCCCAAGCAAAAAGAGGAAGACTGGCAACAGATGTTAGCTCAAGGCCAATCTTCCTCACAAAAAAACAAAACAAAACAAAGAACACCTGTAATAAGAGACAAAGGGCATTACGTAATGATAAAGAGAATAATCCAACAAGAGGACATAACACTTGTAAATATCTATGCACACAACATAGGAGCACCTAAATACATAAAGCTAATATTAACAGACATAAAAGGAGAAATTGCCAGTAACACAGTAATAGTAGGGGACTTTAACACTCCACTTACATCAGTGGATAGATCATCTAGACAGAAGATCAATAAGGAAATACTGGCCTAATAAGAAGATCAATAAGAAAACTGGCCATTAGACCAGATGGACTTAGTAGATATATACAAAACATTCCATCTAAAAACTGAAGAACACACATTCTTTTTGAAAGCACCTGGAATATTCTCCAGGATAGGTCACATATTAGGCCGTGAAACAAGTATCAACAAATTTAAGAAGATTGAAGTAATACCAAGCATCTTTTCTGACCACAATGGTATGAAGCTAGAAATCAACTACAAGAAGAAAACTGGAAAAGCCACAAATATGTGGAGATTAAACAAAATGCTACTGAACAGCTCTTGGGTCAACTAAGAAATCAAAGGAGAAATCAAAAAATGCCTAGAGACAAATGAAAATATGACATACCCAAATTTATGGGATACAGCAAAAGTAGTACTAAGAGGGAAGTTTATAGTAATGAAAGACTACCTTAAAACTAAGACAACTCTCAAGTAAACAATCTAACAATACACCCAGAGGAACTAGAAAAAGAATAACAAACAAAGTCCAAAATCAGTAGAAGAAAGGAAATAATAAAAATCAGAGTGGAAATCAATGAAATAAACACTGGAAAAAACAATAGAAAAAAACAATGAAACTAAGACCTGGCTCCTTGAAAAGGTAAACAAAACTTACAAACCCTTAACTAGACTCACCAGGAAAAAAAGGGAGAAGGCTCAAATAAATAAAATCAGAAATGGAAGAAGAGAAATTACAACAGAACCACAGAAATACAAAGGATTATAAGAGAATACTGTGAAAAGCTATATGCCAACAAATTGAATAATCTAGAAGCAATGGATAAATTCTTAGACTCATACAACCTTACAAAACTGAATCAAGAAGAAACAGAGAATCTGAATACTCTGATCACTAATAAGGAGTAGAAACAGTAATCAAAAACCTACCAAAAAATAGGAGTCCAGGACCAGGTGACTTCCCTGGTGAATTCTACCAAAGATTCAAAGAAGACTTAATACCTATCCTTCTCAAACTCTGCCAAACAATTCAAGAGGATGGGATGCATCCTAACCTATTCTGCAAGGCCAATTTCCCTGATACCAAAACCAGACAAGGATGACACAAAAAAAGAAAATTACAGGTCAATATCACTGATGAACCTAGATGCAAAAATCCTCAAAAAATATTAGCAAATTGAGTATACAGTACATTAAAAAGATCATACACCATGATCAAGTAGGATTTATTCCAGGGATGCAGGGATGGTTCAACATCTGCAAATCAATCAATGTGATACACCACATTAAGAAAATGAAGAATAAAAATCACACAATCATCTCAATAGATGCACAGAAAGCATTCGACAAGATACAGCATCCGTTTTTGATAAACACCCTGAATAAAATGAGTATAGGAAGAATCTCAAAATAATAAAGGTGCTATATGACAAACCCACAGTTCACATCATACTCAATGGTGAAAAATTGAAAGCTATTCTTCTAAGGACAGGAACCAGAAAAAGATGCCCACTCTCACCACTCTTATTTAATGTAGGAATGGAAGTTGCAGCCAGAACAATCAGTCAGGATAAAGAAACAAAAGGGATCCAAATTGGAAAGGAAGAAATAAAACTGTCACTATTTACAGATGACATGATTTTACATATAGAAAACCCTAAAGAATCCACCAGAAAACTATTAGAAATAATAAACAAATACGGTAAAGTTGCAGGGTACAAAATAAACTCCACAAATCAGTTGTGTTTCTATACACTAAAAAAGAAATAGCAAAAAGAGAAATCAAGAATACAATCCCATTTGCCATCCCAACAAAAAGAATAAAATACCTGGAAATAAATTTAACCAAAGAGGTGAAAGACTTGTACACTAAAACTATAAAACATTGTTGAGAGAAATTGAAGAAGACACAAAGAACTATTCTGTGCTTATGGATTGGAAACATTAACATAGTTAAAATGTCCAACTGCCTAAGTAATATACAGATTCAATGCAATCCCTATCAAAATTCCAAAGACATTTATCATGGAAATAGAACAAAGAATCCTAAAATTTATATGGAAAAACAAGAGACCTTGAATAGCCAAAGCAACACAGAAAAAAGAAGGAAGCTGGAGGCATCACACTCCCTGATTTCAAAGTATATTACAAAGCTATAGTAATCAAAACAGCATGGTGCTGGCACAAAAACAGACACACAGATCAATGGAACAGAACTGAGAGGGCAGAAATAAACCCACACATCTAAGGACAGCTAATTTTGACAAAGGAGCCAGGAATATACAATGGAGAAAGGAAAGTCTCTTAATAAATGGTGTTGGAAAAATTGGACAGCCACATGCAAAGCTTCTATGAAACCAAGTTGGTCTCCTGTTTCAAGGGAGCTAAAGCACAAACTGCTAACAAGATAATTTCTTCTCCACATATTACATTTCCTAAATACTAGTAATCAGTCGGTGATTCACTTACAAAAAAGGGACAGGGTATATTTTTGTGGAGTTCTTAGTTTTGCAATGATGAGAAACTTGTAAAATGATAATCATAATGTAACAGTTTTCTCAAAGATAAATGCACAACCTCCTGTGCTTCCACAGCACATGAAGGCAGACCACTAACTTTACATGATGAAGCAGGGAAATGCATTCGAATAGCTACTTCATGAAGGATGGGGAGGATGTCTTAAAGTGAACGTGGCAAGAGTCTAGAATGCCATTGAGGGTCATGGATTAAAATGAAATGAAGATGAGAGTTTGGGTCATTATCAAAGCAGTGTATGCTGTCATGGAGGGTAATGGTCAAACTGGAGAAAGATTAGAGGCAAGAGTGGGAGTTAAGAAGTCCAAATCATCTGGGAAATAGATGGTAGTTGTCTTACCTGAGTTTTGACAATAAGGATATTTTTTCTTTGAGGAAGTTTAGCCCTTAGCTAACATCTACTGCCAATCCTCCTCTTTTTGCTGAGGAAGACTGGCCCTGAGCTAACATCGTGCCCATCTTCCTCCACTTTATATGTGGGACGCCTACCACAGCATGGCATGCCAAGAGGTGCCACGTCCACACCCGGGATCCGAACCAGAGAACCCCGAGCCGCCAAAGCAGAACGTGCACACTTAACTGATGCACCACCCGGCCGGCCGACAATAAGGATTATTTAAAAGGGAAGAATTTGATCATAAATGTAAAATTAAAGGATTATTTGATGAGGAAAGGGGCAGAAAAAAACAATGTGGAGAAGGATTCCAGGTGTCTTAAGGGAGGTGTGATGGTTAATTTTATGTGTCAACTTGACTGGGCTAAGGGGTACACAGAAAGATTGTAGAAAATTATTTCTGGGTTTATCTGTGAGAGTGTTTCTGGAAGAGATTAGTATTTGATGGAGTTAAGAAGATTGCCCTCACCAATGTGGTGGGCATCATTCAGTCTGTTAGGCATCGTCTATCTAGAAGAAAAAAGTGGAGGGAAGACAGATTTGCTCTCTGCTTGAGTTGAGGCATCCATCTTCTCCTGCCCTTGAACATCTGCCCCTCTGCTTCTTGGGCCTTCAGGTCTGATGGGGACGTACACCTTTCCTGATTCTCCAGTTTGCAGACGGCAGATCGTGGGACTTCTCAGTCTCCGTAATTGAATGAGTCCATTTCCATAATAAATCCCCTCCTATTTATATCTATATATATCTTATTGGTGCTGTTTCTCTGAAGAACACTGACTGATACAATAGATAACTTGGGAGTGATCCTACGTACAAGGGGATACAGATGGATAGCTTTTGAAAGAAAATGCTCAGGTCAGTTTTGGACATTTTGAGGTGAATGTGTAAATTCAAGTGGAGGTACCATGTAAACAGACACATATGGTGTTAAACATGTTTATTTGTTAGTTTCTAAATGATAGATGAAGCTTGAAAGTTAAATTTATCCAACATGTAAGGATAGGATTTACTAAAGCAGTGATTATAAACTAAGAAACCATACTTCTCTGGGGTGGCATGGCCGAAATACCTAGAGGATTCTTTTTTCTTCTTTTGAGGAAGATTAGCCCTGAGCTAACATCTGCTGCCAATCCTCCTCTTTTGCTGAGGAAGACTGGCCCTAAGCTAACATCTGTGCCTATTTTCCTCCACTTTATATGTGGGACTCCTGCCATAGCATGACTTGACAAGTGGTGTGTAGGTCTGCACCTGGGATCCAAACCAGCAAACCCCAGGCCATGGAAGTGGAACGTGAGAAATTAACTGCTGTACCACCAGGCCAGTCCTGCTAGAGGATTACTTTTAATGTAACTTTCCAGGAGTTAGAATATTTCTCCACATCTACTCTTACAACCCATCCTAGAAGAATGATGTGTATCTCTGATGATAATCATCCATCACCAACTTTAAGTACTAGGATAGGAAAAGATTGGAAAATTTTAATGGGATTTAACAGAAACAGAATCTTGGGGGCAAACTTTAATTTCAAATGGAGTATGTGACAGACATTTTCTAATACTCTATCTTGTTTAGTTTCACTTGATACTATAAAATTATTAAAATTATTATCTATTTCGAATAGTTGTTAGCAGGATGAAATAAGATAATTTCTGTAAAAAATTTGAAACAATTCCTGTAAGTATTTAAAAATATTAAGCATTATTTTCATTACTTAGGGAAATTACCAAAGATTGGTATCAACGTTTGTTCAAACAAATTTACACCAGAAGGGTAAGAAGAGCCATGAACGGGTGAAGGAGAAAGTTGTATATAAGTGACAGCAAGAAGAAGGGATAAGAATTTCTCAATGTAAAGGAGGAACCAAGAAGAGGAATAATTGAGGGTAGGTTTGGAAAGAAGATAAGAGTCGACAAACCAATACTGAATGGCCCAAACTAATTTCTTTAACAATTTATTTGACAATAATGCAATTTTCATTACCTAATTTCTGAAACTATTTACTTTTCCTTCAAGGATGTCCTAAAGGCAACAGAGGTGATTAATTAACCTAAAAGAATAAGCAATTTGTGGGTGAATCTTGTTTTTCTTTTTTTTTTTTGAGGAAGATTAGCCCTGAGCTAACTACTGCCAGTCCTCCTCTTTTTTTTTTTTTGCTGAGGAAGCCTGGCCCTGTGCTAACATCCGTGCCCATCTTCTTCTACTTTATATGTGGGACGCCTACCACAGCATGGCGTGCCAAGTGGTGTCATGTCCACACCCGGGATCCGAACCGGCAAACCCCCGGCTGCTGAGAAGCAGAATGTGCGAACTTAACCGCCGCACCACCGGTCTGGCCCCCAGGAGAATCTTATTTGAATCCATAAATATAGTGGATCATAAATATTTAACTTAAAACAAAAAACTCTATAGTAAATACCTTCCTAGAAATATCCCTTACTTGATAAGTTGAATAGGCCCATAGAGAGTTTGTAGGTGACACAGAATTTCCCATGTGGCTTCAGATTCCTTTTTGTCCAAGAGCACAGACAAGAAAAATTAGCGTCATTTATTCAGAACTTTTCAGTTCTGTTCTTCCTACTGTGATTTACAAAGAACCAATGCCACGGGTCACCTGGATGGGACATGTCAAAGAAAAGAAGATAGAACGTAAGCACTAATTTAAATCTACAATATAGCTATTACCAGGATTCAAAAGAAGAATGGACATCTAAGTCTTGGAAGTGCAAAAAAAAAAAAAAAAAATCTAGAATTAAAAGGCAATTGGAGAGAATCACTGTCATCCTCCAACTAAAAGTGAAGTTAAAATTGCCCAACAATTTCAGCTTCCAAATGCTGACGATCAAATGTGATTTTCTCCTGGGTAAATGTCATTTTTGTCCTTATAAAAGTTATAGATCCTTGGCAGAATAGTTTTTATGAGTTTGCTCTTAGTTAAAGGACAGTTTAAAGCTGGATTTGTTTTTCTCTGACTAAGGAAAAATCATATAAATTCCTCTACCAGAATATTTTATCATTTCTTTTGGTCTTCTTGAAATTACAAGGTCCTAAATTACACTTCTCCAAAGTTAAACACTTTATTTTATTGAGTGTAAATGAAAACATAATATTTCAGTAAGTTTATATTCAAAAGCAATTAAGTTAGCAGAACATAGTGATTTTTAAAATTCCTAGGTTTATAGACTTGGAAGATTAAGAAACGTCTGTGATGTTCTTATTTCCAGATCACCATTCAAGAAACTCAGTGCTGCATTTCCGTATTGAGAGTTCTAAAGTGAAATATTGATGGATTTCATTCTTAGTCATTGCCTGTGTCACTTGGAGCACCATACTTGAAAGTCTTGAGTACTGTTTATTTCACTTTAAAACGAATAAAACTTTAAAAATTAAAATGGTAATAATAATTTTTCTTCTTAGAGTGTTGTGAATTCCTCAGGTGCGTAGTCAATGTTGCCTTCCATCATTCTTTCCTCTCCCTTTACTAACACACACACACGCACTCATACATACATGCACAATCAATCAGTACTCATTAAGGGAGTTCCTACATTCAAAACATCTAACTCCTGCTTCAGAGAAAGGAGTTTTCAACTAATTTAAATTACACTATAGGTACTTTTATTAAGTATTGGAAGTCTATGAAAGTCACTGGAAGACCTTTACTGTCTTGAAGAGACTCCAGAAAATGTTAACTGCTTCTTACAAACAAAAGACTAATACTCACTAAAAGACATCAAATTGAATGCATTCAGGAGATTCAATATTTTCTTTTCCATTTGAACATTTTCACACTTGCTTCTAGATGCTGGACAATTTCTCAACTGTCTGGATTTCTGCTAACTCTGTCTACTGTGAAAACCAAATTCAAGAAGTCTTCAAGTGGTTTGAATACTGACAGTGTCATTGAGGAACCAGGTCTTAATTCCAGTTTAATGAATTGCATTTCTCCGCATACATTTTTCCTTCTTCTTCTCCTGACTTCTCACTAATAAAATATAAAGTATGAGAGTCTATGAAGTGAAAAAATGTCATAAAATATTTCTATAGATTACCTCCTAAAATGGTGTTTGATATTGATAGGTCCCAAATAAACCTTCAAGAGTTGTCATTATTTAAGGATAAAATCAAATTAGGCTTGAAGATAACATGAGGAAATACTCAACTTTGTGTGAATGAATGAATTCTAGACTACAAATTATGAATATTTATTTATTAATAAGAGAAAATAGTAAATTATATTTTTAAAAGTCCTAGGGTTCGATGAATCAATAATATTGAGTGCCAATCTAGTAGTTTTGGTCTATATTTGAAAATAAAAGTGGAAAAACTATTAAATAGGTGAAATAGTTGGAGAATTTATATGCTCAAAATTTTATATGTCAGACTCTCTCAGAGTTTAGTCTATCATTACAGATTTTCATGAAACACCCCATGATTATTCAGAAAATAAAGCAACTAGAGTGGATTTGTTTCAAAGTTAATTTGTTATCAGTCCTTTTAGTTGTAATGGTAAGAGCCATGAGAGTCTTAGAGAATTAAAATAAAGCTGCCCTTTGTTAAACCATTGAAAAATCATTAAGTAGGGTTTAAGAAGTGAAAGAAAGCTGGTTTACTAGTCTAGTTCTAAATACTGAAGAAGACAAATGGAAGAGAGTTCATGTTAAATTGGAAACTTTACCAAATACCCTTCTTGGAATTGAAATAATACAAATACAACGTTAAACTCATGGTCATAATGCATCACGCTTGTGCTGGTTATTCCCAAGTTAGGACTTTAGCCATATTATTTGCACTTAGCCTTGCTAACAATTCTGCTTGTATTCTTGTTGGAGTTATTATACTGCCTTTTGCAAAGAAAGGCAATATCTGTATTCCCAACCTTCTAGAACATAATAAAGAAGCAAACATTTCTGCACAAAGCCTCTTTGAGTTATTTAATTTGCTTTTTGACAAAAGGAGAATGACACTGAGCACTCCACAGAGAACAAAAGCAATTTTTCATCCCATGAAATGCAAATGATAATTTAATCATTACTAGAAATACCATTCACATATATTTAGAAAAATCTCATCCTGTCTTTTCCTTATAGACCTAGTATGGCTTAACTACATGGCATCTTAAAAAGATAACGTTCTATTTCTTAAGAAAAACATTTTGAAATTTTACTTTTAGATGGAGATGAGTCAAAAAAAAATCAATTAAAATTAAACCAGGAGTAAAGGTTAATCCTCTATCTCCCTGATGACTTTCTTTATCATTACATATAACCATTCAGTCACCTAATTTTAGAAAGATATGAACACCTTTATTAAAGGAGATTTTAATAATACTGCCAACTGAAAATAGATATGTATATAGATATGTATATATAGGCAGTTTATGGAATCACTGGATTCGGGCGGATTGGAATGGTCACAGAAATATTACACATACTGTATTAATTACTAAACTGACAGTTGATAATGATGAGAATAATATAATATTTTATATAGCATTTTAAATAAATATTAATGGGTAGAAAATTTATGTATTATAAAGATGAAATTATTAATTTATATTTAGAGTGGTCTGCATTGCACTTGCTTAGGCGATATTTCAACCAGAGTCGCATAAAGTATTAAGTGATGCCCTACATCCCAGAAGACTTAGAATTTGATCCCTAAGAAAAGGCAACAGTGAAGGAACCCTCCGACTTTGATGTCAGTCTCACAATTTATGCCAGACCCTCTGTGCAATCCTAGAGCAGAGAAGCCATGGATGTCAGCTTGATTCATGAAACAATGGACCCTTTCTTCTTTCATAAACATACACACTTGCACAGGAAACAGCCTTGACATTTGCACATTAAAAACTTAGGATAGCCCATACATACTATTGCCCTGTGTCTCTTTTAATTTGCCTCTGTGACCAATGAAACCATCTGGTTCTCAACCTAAAATCTATCAGGGATGGATAGTTCCACTAAATCATCTTCTCCCTTTAGTGTTATCCCCTTCCACTTGCCTGTCATGCTTTATTCAACATATTTAAAACAGAGCTTATTGTCTTTCCCTTTTCAAGTTTGTCCTTCTGACTTCTCTAATTCTGTCAAGGGCTTTCTCCAGGCCTGGAAATCAGGGATCTGCTTTTCTATGGTCCCAGAATAAGCTGTCACAAAATCCTGCTTGTCTTCCCTGGATCACATTTTGATTTTTATTATTTCTTGATCTTCATAGCAGCAGTCATTTTCAAGCCTTCATCACTTTAGGTAGTTGCTTGAAGTGCCCGTGAATTTAGCCATCCCATCACACTCTCTAAAATTTAACCTACACAGGATATCACCCTCTGAAGCACTACTCTGATTATAGCCCGTGCTCCTGGAAATGCTTTAGTTATTGGTCTAGACATGTCATTAAGATGTTTATATTTATCAATGTGCAGTTGTGCAAAATGATCCTTATTAACATTTAGTCTTTTATGTAGGTATTTGTATACCCTTTATAACTTTATTGTATTTAGTTATTTGTTTTATTTTCCTTTTTCCTTGATTTGATCTTTTAGAAAAATGTATATTTTACTAGTATTTTCAAAAGATTCATTGTAGCTGTTTTTTATATATATTTGGCTTTTAATTAGTTCTATGTTTTATGCTGTTTATCATAGTATTTTTCTAATTTTTATTGACATATACTTTTTATGAAATTTTCTTAAAATTTATCTTTAAAAGTGTTTTAAAATTAATATAACCCTCAGAGATTCTCAATTCACTACAGAATAAAATCCAAACACCTTAGGTTGCTTTCAAGAGTTTTTGGTCTTTCCTCAAACTATATGCTAGCTTTGGCACCAATATGAGACTTCTTTTAAAACATTTTTTTCCTTCATGATCTCTGTTTTCATCCAAGCCATCTTTGTTTCCCTCCTGTATTAGCGCACCAGCCTCCAAACTGACTTTCTGCTTATACTTTTGTCTCTTCTTTTAGTTTATTTTCAACACATTGCCTTTGATCCTGCTAAAACTTAAACCAAATGATTTCATTCTTTTGCTCAAAACCCTCCCAAGGCTGTCATTTTCACTCAGAAGAAAACCGAAGTCCTCCTAAGAAACTACAAAGCTGAATGATCTGACCCTGCTGTCTCTGAATTCATCTCCCACCGTTCCCCAACTCACTGGATGCTCAGACTCCACGGATCTCCTCCTCGTTTCTCTAGCAGAATGTCTCTCTTCCCCTTTGCGCTCTCATAGTATCCTCCTTACATTTCTCTGATGACGCATGTCTCCTTATACACTGTATTATAATTACTTGTATCTCTCTTGCCTCTCTCCCGCTAGTTTATAAGCTTTTTGAAGGTGGATACAATTTATTTTCCGCCTTGCATCTGGATAACTGCCCCATCAATATATAATGCTTAGATAAATAAGTATCTGATGTGGCAATAAATGCATGTTGACTCATAGTAAATGAAGTGGGGGACATTCAATTCATTGTGGACACAAAACGACATTATACTAGAATTCAATTTAAATAGGCATTTAAAACAATTAATTACATATGATATATGCTTTTCCTATAAGATTTATATGAAATAAATCATTTAAATATATACAGGCTATCACAAATGAATGAGTATAGACCATAAATGAGCACAATTCCACATATGTCTTGTCTTTCATAATTTCCTCAGACTGTTGGGTTGAGGATGTATTTATATACATGTATCATGCCAGAAACTGCCAGAATATAGCCTTCTCTCAGATCATTCTGCTCAGATCTCAGAGTCTAGGAATGTAACGAACAAACACTTAGATCAGTCCTGCTGATATGTTGTGAATAAGCCTGACATTGATCAGAGTGGCTGAAAAAATTAATTTGGGCTGGTTTTATCACTGAACAGCAAAGTGAAGCCTTGAGTCTCTACATTAGCTTCCTGCAGAATGTGCCCCACAATTCCTGCAAAGGAATATAATTCCAACTGAAAGCTGGGTCAGCTTTATCAACTTGGGTGAGAGCTCCATTATTTAGCTGTTTGTTATTTTTAGCAATTTGTGTGTATAAAATTTAAGGAGACTTTTTTTTTTTTTTTCTGAAGCGTGGGAATGTTTGGGAAAATTGACACTTTCAAAAGAGACACTTTGCAAAAAGAGTTCCGTGTAGTTTTCTTTGATTGGTCTTAACGATGCTATCATTTCCCTATTGGGCTCCACGAGAATACAGACAGAAAGAAACATATCTCTAGCTTTTGTTTCAGCTTTCAGAGTTTTATCTTTTAATAATGATAAGCACCTTAGAAAAACTGAGAAGGCATTTCCTTTGGCATGTTTCTTGAAAAAGCAACTTTTAACGTGCCTTTTCAGATGGTGAGATAGAAAGAAATACTGCTGTCTCACATTTTGTGATTTCAGTTCTTCTGCTGATGTTAGTTACTAGATAGGCACCAGAAAGCCTTGGTGTCCCAATTCTGCAACCCACAGTTAGTGCACTCTGCTATCTTCTGGACAAATTTTCAGACTGTTAGCAAACTACATCAATGAGACAGCATTTTGAGCAAATTATGTAGATTGTAAAGTTTTTGTTTTCTCAGAGTTAAAACAGCAGTAACAATAATACATCTATCAAAGTAGCACTCAAAGTTTTAAGTGAAATAATGGATTTCGTGGATTTAGCAAGGTGCCTGACCTAAAGTAAAGGACGGGTAATTTTGTTTTAAAATCTTTTCCTATTTTTGATGTTTTTTCCTCCTGCTTTTCTGTTTTTTCCCTTAATCCGGTGGTATTCAACCAAGGGTAATTTTGCCTCCCCCCACCCAAGGGAATATTTGGCAGTGTCTGGGGACATTTTTGGTTGTCATAACTGAGGGGGGCGGGGCTACTGGCATCTAGTGAGTGTTAAACATCTCCTATGCATAAGACAGGCCCCCAAAGTAAGCATTATCCATCTGCAAATGTCATTGTGCCAAGGTCCAAAATGCCAGTGTGCCAGGGTTGAGAAACACTCTTCAATCCGTGTCTTCCCCTCCATCCACCCCTATGCCTCATCCTTATTCCTCTACTGCCATCTGCTTTTTCCTTTTATTTATTATTATATCTGTTTCTATACACAATTCTTCACAACAATATTTAAATAAACATTAAAATTTGTTTTATTTTACTTTTACGTGTTTTAAATATTTCTATGAAAAATGACCCACGTTATTCTCACACTGATAATGAGAGAAGCAATCTGCCATGGGCCCTGAGCGTCAACGAACCTTCTACTTGAGTGTGCTAGATGGCAAGGGTTATCCTCCCCAGATCCCTGGCGGTTTCTGTAGCTAGTCACTTAAACAACTACTTAGGTCAATACTCAGATCAAAGAGACCAGAAGTGTTAACTATGCAACTGCTTTCTTGAGGGAGAGGAACTGGCTTGTTTGCTGCCTGTAATAAAAAGTGCTCTGGATTCGTCAGTTGTGGTGCATAACTTCCATGTGTCTCCCTGTGGGACCTAAGGGCAAGGAGAATCGGCATTACCACACTGACACTCATACAGTTTGCTTAACTGAGTCACCAGCTGTCCTGCTCTGATGCACTACGTCTCCTTATCTACTTTTGGCCCCTAGGGAGTTGTGGCAGTTTTACTCCTGTCATCTTCTGTGAAGTTGGGACCTTTCCCCTTACTGCACAACTGGATTATCCGTGCAATTCAGAGTACCCTGTAACACTCAATTTATAAGGTTCTTTGTTCTCTTAGTTTTTGTTTCTATTCCAATAGGATAGTAATTTATCTTAACAAGTTTATTTTCTCATCGTATGAATCATTAATCATTATTACTGCAAGAGCCAAGATTTGTGTACAGGTCTCTCTTCCTCCAAACTCCACACCCTTCCCACCATATCAGGTGTGGTTACCTTGGTTTTATCCTAATCTCTTTTGACCCCTCTACAGAAACCTTTTCAGATTTTAGATTTGCTAATACCTCTGCCTTGGCTTGTAATGATTCTTTAAATATGTAGTTGGATTTTTACACTGCTGGACTGTAAATTGCTTAAAATCTGAGTCTTACCAGTCTTTGGATTTGTGTACTATAAACTTGGAAAATACCACATAGTAGGCTCTCTATATTTAGTAAAACTGAGACAAGAATATACATTTTATTCTTAGACATGATTCTGTTAGCTCTAAATATAGCTTTGATATTGTGGGTGTTTTTTTTTTGTTTTCTGAGGAAGATTAGCTCTGAGTTAACATCTGCCGCCAATCCTCCTCTTTTTTTGCTGAGGAAGACTGGCCCTGAGCTAATATTCGTGCCCATCTTTCTCTACTTTATATGAGAGAGGCCTGCCACAGCATGGCTTGACAAGCGGTGCATAGGTCACCCCGGATCTGAACCAGTGAACCCTAGGCCACTGAAGCATAACACACGAACTTAACCACTGCACCACCAGGCTGGCCCCATATTGTGTGTTTTTTTTCGGTAAAATTACAGAAAATTATTTTATGGATGCTATTTTGAATATATCTCAGTATTACATGCTTTCATAAGGGCTCATTATTATCCTATCTGAAGATCCCAGCCTCAGCCCCTATGTCAATAGGCAATTAAAACAGTTTGTCTGTTGAGAAATCTTAGAAGAAAGGATATGGCCCCCCAAAGATTGACCCTGTCACTCAAATCATGTAAAGAAAGCCATACCCAAATAATTAGTTGTTTCAACTATTTTCTTGGGGCAATTTTGCTAGCATTAGCCAGTATTTAGTTAATTTATCTCTTTTTTTGCTTTTACTTTTCAATTTTCATATTTCCCTCACTTCGATTTTAACAGATAGCTATAGGGAAAGTATTTCATTTATTTATTCTTTTAAATCAAGGTTATACAGCTCGCTTGAACATTCCACTGCTTTAGCAGAAACAGTGATATTGTACTGTACACTGAAAGAAGAAAAAAGTTTCCACATGGCCTGATCGCAGAATCACGAACTCCTTGCTTCATATTGAAATTCTTCACTTTTTTTACTCAACATAACAAGGCAGAATGAAGCATGACTCTAGACCTCATTTCAGTGTTGCTGCCGTTCTCCGGGGTTGTTCACACATAAACTCTCTTCAAAAATAAACGTGTTACACTGTTCAGAGGAGAAACTTCTTTTTTAAAGGCAACGTAAATTTTTCAGCTTCGTAGGGAAAATTCTCGGGAAGTTATACTAAATGACACTCCTGTCATATCCGCACAGTCAGCAGCAGCTCCTCTGCTCTAACAGGTCATACAGTTTAAATAAGGTAATTTTTTCAAGCTTATAGCTAACTCGGAACCAGCAAGCATAAAATAAATGTTTTAAATAATGTTCCTATTAAAAATCAATATTTTCCAGCTTTGATAAGCACTGTATATAACATAGTAAATGGAAAATAAACTTCTCATTGCATGTTCTTCAAAGACTCTTTAAGGAGTCACACAGTATAGAGCTGGTTGTCCCATATCTGCTACCCTTGTGGTAGCTCAAAATAAAAAGACTTCAAATCTGCCCTCACGTATTCTGAAAACAACGTTTTTGACACCAATAATAAATATAGAAAACAGTATAATATTTAAACATGGAAAACAAGCAAATAGGACAGGGAAGTAAATTTGTAAATGCTGCTTCTCTGGTTTTACAACACGCTGCTATATTTAATCTGTTTTAAGTGTTCTACAAATACATCGCATGGGATTATTTCTAAGTTTCGAAAGCTCTATTGAGTTCCTATAATTATGAGAAGCAACGGGGACTAGTGTTATAAAGCTTGTTCTGTTTTGTGCTTTGAGTTATGTGCATTAGCTAAACTTCTAAAATATCAGGTGATTTTGGATAATATATATTCCACATTACAGGCAACCTAATGCCCATTACATTAGAGGGACATGGTTTATCACACAAATCTTTTGAAACCATTCTTTTCTTACTCTCACTGGTATCTGGTTTCCAAATTCTGTGTCTGTGCTGTGTTTGTCTAAGTTTGATTTTGAGGCCATTAAACTGACTGTGTGTGCTCTGCCATGTGTAGTCCATAGTGGGATAAATGAGCTCTAGTCAGTTGGATTCTTCCCATGAGCAAATGACTTCCCGGGAATAAGTTAGCACATGGGGAACTGCATTCACTCTTCCTGGTCACTAGAGCACTATTTAGCAAATAACCGTTGCAGTGGGCTCAATGGCACCCCAGTGCTCTGTATAAAGTAATTGCAGATTCTAAGATACCTAACGTACTCCCATAACCTAACTGAAAACAGGAACATGGGCAATTCAGTTTGCCTGTGAGCTCCGACGCAATGATGTAAGTTCTCTGAACTCCTTGGAGCTTCTATGGAAATGAACAGGCTTTCTCAGCTTCACTCGCCCTTTTATTCTTTGGAATATCCTATCCCTCCAGGGACAGAGGAGATAAAGCTATTCCTCTGCTGGTCTCACCTTTGGGAAATCTACTTTTCAGCTGTTGGCAAAGAATTCCTCTTATCTTAACTTCAGGACAGAAGGAAGCTGGGTCAGGTTTGGTAAAGTAGTCACTGTGCATCTGAATTTTGAGGACGAAATGGGAATACTATGCACTGCCTCAATTTTTCTGGATTTTTCTGGGATTGTTTTAACTATTTTGGTAAATAAACTAATAAAGCTTACAATCTATTTAGCAGTGGATAGAACTAATACAGCTTTTCTTAACAGATTTCAACCAATGGAACCTGCAATTGAAGACACATGAAACCTGAACTTTTCAATTAACTATGAAAGACAAATTTTGGTAAAGGAAGTGGTTAAAATGGCAAAGGAAGAGATCAGGGTTAAGACCATCTTTCCTGAATGGCATGCTGGCCTTTGAGTGATGGTAATTCACTTTTTTTTTGTTTTTGGTGACGAAGATTGTCCCTGAACTAACATCTGTGCCAATCTTCCTGTATTTGTATGTGAGATGCCACCACAGAATGGTTTGATGAGTGGTGCAAAGAACCGCGCCTGAGATCTGAACTTGCAAACCCCAGGCCACCAAATGAGAGCATGCGGACTTATCTACCATGCCATGGGGCCGATCCCTTAACACTTTCTTTCTTAAGACAAAATAATTATTTTCTTCATTAGACAACATTCTGACTGTGGAGCCACACTGAATGATGACTTTGAGATGTTGGGGCGCATGGGGAAAAAATGTGCAGACTTTCAGAGCATCTCAACTGGGAAAAGGAGGTGCTCTCTGGAACTAGAGTGCTTGCCTGTGTCACTAAAACAGGCCAACATGGGGAGCTCCCCTAGACCTTTGATAGAAAGTACTGCCTTCCATTCCATTCATGGGAAGACTGCTGCTTTATGAGAAGTCCTAAGTAAAGTAATTAAATACAAACTTATCTACAAATTTTAAAGGAAAAACAATATGCATTATTCTGCAGGAACATTGGGCTGTTTGCATTAATATTTGCTGTGCCGCTGGGATGTATAACTGGTTGGCCAGAAGTACAACTAAAAAAAAGATTCTCTATCAAAGCACTTGGAATTCTGAAGTTGTTTAAATCAAAACAGCATTAAAAATAACTCTGTCCTGCCTACCTACCCATATTCAGAAATTATATTCAACACACACATATAGGTATACATATTCATATATGTATTCCTATATGTGTCTGTGTGTGAATATATGTACACATAATTATTGCAGCATGCAAATTGGGAAACAATTGCGCACACAACAATAATATATACTTCTCAAATAAATGTTTTGTTTTTGCTAAAGACAGTCATAGGAGGCTTCTGATTTTTCAGAATTTATTCTTAACTATTCTTTCTTCTTCCAATGTGCACTCCTTTAAAAACCAAGCTTTTTATACCCCGGTTAGAAAGAAATATATTGGGTTGCATTTTGGAAAGAGTAAGATCTGTCATTGCATTTTCTTGTGACTGTCAAGAGCCTACGTTTTTCTCTGTAAGATCAGTGTTTATAAATCACTTGCTTTCTAAGCAAGCACTTAACAGACATCATATCTTGAAACATCACAATATTCCTGTGAGGGTAAAAAGGAGCAAATAGCATTCTTCTCACTGATCAGAATCTGAGGCCTTCGGTTGAGTTACTGAAACACGGTGATTCCTATCTCAAATCACACTTAAAGCAACAATTATAACCCAAGGACGGTAATCTCACTACTGTGGTTGACAACCGGTTTCTCAGTGCAGTTGAATGTCCTTTACCTTTTCCAAGGGGTATGGGAGATGGAGCATTTATGATAAAAATAGGTACATATTTCTTTCAGCAATACCCTTACAGGTTAATGTGAATTTCATTTGCACGCTCGAATTCCCCAGTTAGATTTAAGCGGCTCACAGCCTAAACAGAAAAATACCATTCACCATATTTCTGCTGGAATTTTATTTTTCAAAAGCCCTTCTCTTTATACCTGAGTCAACTGGGACAACTAGGATGACAAATTATTTTTCTTTTGTTTGGCTACCCTCAACTGATATCTGTAATCATGTACAGTTTTTTCCTAGAACATTGTGACATTTCCATGTGATTTGTTTTCTGGGTAAAAAGACTCTTTTATTATGAGAAGGGTTCCTGCCAGGGTGAGCAATATTAATGCGTAATGTCATCCGTGGCTGTTTGGACACTATGGTGAGGGCTGCTTACAGCTGCCCTGAGTGTTTATTGTTGGCTGTGAATTAATCTGCTGTTCTAATGTGACATGTTCAGTAAAATGACACGGATCACTAGCTGGTTCAAGGTCCCTGCTATAACAATATGAGGTGAGTAAAAACCAATTCTTCTTAGTCTAAAATGTTCCTATACTTTCTCCACGTAAAAACAAATGGAGTATTGTCTAAAACTCCACTTACCTACACAATATAAGGATATTTAGAAACCTGGGGGCCAGCCCTGTGGCCGAGTGGTTAAGTTCTTCAGAGGCTTGGGGTTTGCTGGTTCAGATCCTGGGCACGGACCTACACACAGCTCATCAACCCATGCTGTGGTGGCGTCCCACATAGAAGATCTTGAATGACTTACAACTGGGATATACAACTATGTACTGGGGCTTTGGGGAGGAAAAAAAAAGGAGGAAGATTGACAACAGATGTTAGCTCAGGGCCAATCTTCCTCACCAAAAAAAAAAGAAAGATATTTAATACTTGTTCAAGCTGATTGCTAATGATCCCTCCCACAGTGGGAAGAACACTACCTTGTTGAGTTTCATAAAAATCTGCTTTCCAGGAGAAATACTTATCTGGAACTTTCTACCTAGGCCAATTTAAAGTTTTATATCTTTTCCAGAGTTCCAGTAGTTTGATGAGAATGCATGTGGGTGCACAAACTTGTTTCTATTTATCCCTTTCACAAATTCAATGTATACTGGGATTCAACTTAAATCTTGAACAAAGACAGTAATTGTTAAAGATTAAAATTGGTTAAAGTATTGTTTTATAATTTGAGGAGTTCCCTTAATCCTTAAAAACAGACATGAGGGTTGAATGTGGAGCAAACAGACTGAGTTTCCCGGTTCCCTCTCCTTTGGAGGAGCAGCTCAGCTCTTCTTTTTTATGTTAAACTTTTGCTTAAGATTTCAATGGAAGAAAAGGTGAACATGTGAATATGGGAACAAAACAAGTAAGTTCAGCTCCATTAGTGGATCATCCGGGCTGCTTTCCCTTCCTTGAGGCACACTGAATAAACTGGACTGGTCAGAGATCTCCGTTTTCATTTCCATATTTATGCGATGGGACTAATCAGACCTTTCTCTAATGTTGCTAAGACAACTAACTGAATGAGAAATATCAGAAGGTCTTGGCAAAGGTTACTCGTGATTCCTGAAGTTTTGTTTACATGTACACGATTGCTTACTAAAATACTCAGATTGTATGGCAATCATTCATGAGAATTCTGAAATGCAGAAAATTGAGTTTATATAATTGACAAAGTAAGTTTGGTCCAGTTGTTAAACTCATTTTTGTAGAGTATTTGACTATGTAGGTCCTTGAGCAAGTTACTTATCCTTTCTAAGGCCCTGTTTTCCCATCTGTGATGAAGGAAAAATCATAATATCAACCTCTGGGATGGTTTTGTTATGAAATGGATGATACCTGGGATGTAAGTAGCATAGTGCCTGGCACAGTAAGTAAGCATAGTAATCAATAAATGCTTGTTGTTGTTGTTATTATTATTTACATTCTTTTTATAAACCTCTCAGTAAATTCATCCCTGATTATTTATTGTTTGTGTAAAATAAGAAAATACACAGAGGAGGAATAAAAATATGACTTTGAAAGGACCTGATCTTACTGGCTGTCTCTCTTTTTTTATTTTTTTAACTTCTACTGAGATCATAACCAACTCATCTGAATCATTATGATCTCAAGAGAAGTATATGAGATGCTTCCATTGAAATTTCACTGAAATCTTAATGCAACCATTATGGTTCTTCCATTGAAATCATAATCATATGTTCTGAAGCCATCATGGTGCATCGTGTCAATGCATACTAAGGGAGTCCTCGTGCACAGACCATTGGCGTGATAGACTGTAATGGCTCTTTCAGAGCTGCTATGGTCCACTGTGTCAATGCATACTAAGGGAGCCTTTAACGCACTGATCCGAGCCTGCAGAGTACCTCTCCACTATGGAGGGGGAGGATAGCCTTATGAATATTTTGATGAAAAGCTGTAGCTAGATTTTCATTCATTTTTAATAAGCTTCACAGTGACACGGTGATTAGTGTGCATCAGGCTAGTGTAAGGTTCAGGCTTTATTTAAGGATATGTAACTGTTGTCACCTTCCCAAGATGCAAAACAACTTCCTCCAGAAAGCGGTTGTCTGTTTTGAGGATGAGAGCACCTTGTGGGGTTCATTGGTAACATGCTTCAGTGTAGGCTCCCAACCTTAGCATCCCGGAATCGTTGCTGACCACTAATGAAAGCTGCAGAAAATACTTCCTCATTATTTCTGTATAATATGTCTCTGCTGGCAATTTATTACTGGGGATTCCAGATCACAAAAAATGAAGTGTTTTTCCTAAATTTATTTCTAAGTAGACAAGAGAAATTCAAATAAATTTTCAGGAAACATTAAAAGTGTTAACTTTAAGGAACCACATATAGTCATTAACGATCACCCATGACAGTATGAATCTTTTTTTCTTCACTGTGGAAGAAACTAAGTGTTGGATTGTACACTGTACACCTGGGCACTCGTATTGTCCTGATTTTTAAATTTGCTTGCTGAAATAAATGCTGTAGCCACCTCTAAGTATTTTGTAATTAACTAAAATTATTAAGCCATTAGGGAATCCAATTTACAAGATAATTCTAAGACTATAAAGGTGTCATAAAAATTAGAAAATTAGAAAACACTTTGCAGAGCTTTAACCCTTGCTTCTTCTGAAGTCTGGACCTTGCCCAAGTTTGACGCTGACCTTTTCCACTAATTCCCATTTCTCTCAATTCTTTCCCTTTACAATACTTTTCCAAGTATGTGGACTATTTTCTTCACCCATTTTTGCCTTCAGCTGAATGTCAGATCATTCTTTGTAAAGTGTTAACTTATAACGGCAGTTACCTCTGTGTGACTGACTTTGTTATTCGCCCTTCAAGGAATACAGTACCATCATATAGAAATAAAGTCTGAAAATCCAACTCCTTAAACACCCCAAGGAAATTAAAGTCACCCGATTATTTTTTGTCACAAAAGCTCTTTGGGAGCCAGTCCTGATGATGGCCTAGTGGTTAAACTTCTGCGCTCACCACTTTGGCAGCCCAGGTTTGCTTCCTGATGGTGGAACCACACTGCCTGTCTGTCAGCTTCCATGCCGTGGCAGCAGCTCACAAAGAAGAACTGGCATGCCTTACAACTAGGATATACAACCATGCACTGGAGCTCTGAGAAGGGGAAAAAAAAGAGGAAAATTGGTAATAAAGGTTAATTCAGGGGAAATCTTTCCCTGCAAAAAACAAAAAAATAAAAAGCTATTTGGTATAACCCATGCCACAGAATTAGCTTAATTTTTGTTGGAAAGGCTGTCCAAGGCTAGATTCACCAGTGCCCCAGAAGCAGTAGAAATAAGACTGAAGCCAGATTAACAATGATAAAATTATAATAATAGCTAACACACATATGCCAGTTACTCTCTCTCTCTCAACCAGACTCATTGTCCCCTTGCTCTGCTTTGCTCTGTGTTGTGGTGGGTTGAGGCCTCAGGGTTTTATCACTCCTCTTCCCTGGCCTTTGGTATCCAGTAGGTTGCAGTCAATGAGAGGCATAAGCAAGAAGTAAGAGGGAATGAGAAGGTAGTCAGCTATTTCTTCCTCTGCTCCCTTCTGCTTCAGCTCAGCCATCTGGCAGTGGCTGAGAGTCAGCTCTCATGTTCCGAGAACAATATCAGGCCTACAGGTAGAAATTGCTTCCTGCTATTACTAGTCCCTGAGCATCTTAACATGCATTGTTTGTTCCTTTACACTGGAACACACATATGTAAAGTTATGTATTATGGTTGTATGTGTAGCAGATGGCAGGCAGACCTCTGTGGTCTGCCACATGTGTAAATGGTCTCATCATCACAATTTTTTTTTTTTCTTTTTGAGGAAGATTAGCCCTGAGCTAACTACTGCCAATCCTCCTCTTTTTGCTGAGGAAGACTGACCCTGAGCTAACATCCATACCCATCTTCCTCTACTTTATATGTGAGACACCTGCCACAGCATGGCATGCCAAGCAGTGCCATGTCCGCACCTGGGATCTGAACCGGCAAACCCTGGGCAGCCAAGAAGCAGAACGTGCGACTTAACTGCTGCGCCACCGGGCCAGCCCCATCATCACAATTTTTAAATTAAATACTTTGAGTAGAATTACACAAGGAGATTCACTGAGACACATTTTAATAATCCATGTCCAATAATAACGACCGAAAGTAAACTGCAGCAACCCAGTAAGGACAGGATCATTAAGGTCTTGGATCTGGCAGAAATGATGACTTGAGACACTTTTCTGGGCAAAGAACCCAGACCAGTTGAGATGCTGACAGAAGCTGAGGAGAACACAAAATAGTGACATAAGAAGGAATCAATGGTTATCAATTTAGGCTTTATGACCACACATAGTAGGTATCATTGCAGCTATATTTTATGTTAAGTGTTTGCTTCTTTTTGTCCTTTTCCCTCTCTTCATCTGCGAAGAGTACTGGCTATGGCTCCTGTTACAATTTATGTTCTAGAAGGCATTATGACTGAACTGACATCATCCCATGATAACATGATGGCTGATAGTACCTCTCAGGATGAAACAGATTCATCCAAGTGAAGGACAAAAATGGAGGCTGAATGACAAAAGGAGTAGAACGTTCTGGTTATAAAACTGAATTCCCCCTTCCCCCTCCTTATACAGTCTCCGCTTCTCTGTGCTCTGAGCTCCAGGCAGCTGCTCCTAAGGGCTGGATCACTTGGGCTCCTTTGTCGTCCTTGGGTTGAACCAAGGCAAAGCTCAGGCAGGCATGTGATAGTAGCAAGAAGTAGAAAGCGCTCTCCTCATCCACAGCTCCAGCTCTCCGCAGGCACTAGTATTGTTAGCTTCTCTGTTCCCCCTTCAAGCTTAGGTGTATAAATGACTCGCCACTGTTGTTAGTCCATGAGTGTCTCGGATTCCTTATTGGCTCCCTGAACTTTCCACACACCTCTTTGAAAAGATTCTCCAGTAACTGCTCCTCAGTTAAACACATCTGAGAGGAATTCTTTTGCTTGTTGGGACTGCAACTAATACAATGTATTGACCATGATGAGTCAGGCATTTTTCCAAATCCATTGCATTATCTTCCTTCTTCCTGTTATCTTGACAAGTTAAGAACTATTCCTCTCCCATTGTACTAATGATGAAAATGAGCCACAGATGTTCACTATCTTGCCCAATATCACATAGAGAGTAGGTGGTTACAACCAAGATTAAATGAGGACAATCTGACTCAAACTCGTAATTTGGGTGCTTTAAAAAAATGTATTTTAAAGACATATAGCTTTTATGTAGATTGAATGCCTGTTAGAAATGGGAAAGTCTGTAGAACAAATAAAAATACGTAAAGAAACAGTTTCTCTGGACTGAAATTATTTTTATCCAGAAATATAGATATTGAGAAACCTGCACAGTATGTAAATAGAAGTATCTTTGCACACAAATTTTGTTCTTATAATATAATCTGACTTCTTTTTGAATAAATTATTTTCAGGTAACTTTTTAAATACTCACATTTTGAGTATTTAACATCGCTACCAGATCTCGTCTTCTGAAAACTCATTTTTATCCTGAATTTGGTGACACTTATCTTCCTTCTTTTCTCCAGCTTCTCTGCCTGTTCCGTATATTCCCAAACTGTCTCTTAATTCCATAGTGCAATTCAAATCGTTGGAGTTCATGGCTTTATCCTGGAAACTCTCCTGTTCTTCTCCTGTTTTCTCTTTCCTCTTGTCCTCTCTCTCCTCTTCTGTCATTTAAATTTTATATTTTGCATTAATTTGTCTTGCAAGAAAACAGGTTTATCCCTCAAAGTAAGCAGATAGCATGTATTTACCTGGTAGATTTGGCCTAGATGTGGTCTGATTGGTTGATTTTGTATATTCACAATCTGGAATTGTACAAATAAGATAGGATGAGAAAGTCATCAATCAGGAGAAAGAGTGATACTTAAAAACCAGAATGAAACAAAACATTAGAGCTAGGAATTCAGACCCCTGAGATCTGCCATCTTCTAGACATATACCCTTAATATACAACTTTCTGTTGACTTCCTCCTCTGTAAAATCCTATCCATAGGTCAACCCCATATTTTTAAGATCTTTTCATGATTCTGGATTTCTATTTTTCGACTGTCTAAATTAAATAATAAAGATAAGCTTTTCACGTTAATCGATACTCCAAGAAAAAAGCATTATAGCTTTAATTAAGTTAGAACACTGTACAACATGCTATCATTCATATTGTAACTCTGAACAAATTGTTTGGTAAAAATATTTTTAATTTGTGAAGTCTCCTAAACCAAAGAAGGTTTGTTCACATGGAGAAGAAGTGTGCTATAAGCAGTACATTTTAAGTTTGAAGAATCATATTTTTCTGTGCTAAAAACCTCATTGCACGTAATACTGTGGGGCTGTCTGAATACAATATGAACTTGGAAAATTTTAAGAAGAATTAGTCACCATCTGAATAGTCTTTTTAATATATAGATTATCCAACATAATATCATATTTGTTCTTGAAATAAATCCACATGGGGCAGAAAACTAGTCTGTAGAT
Source organism: Equus caballus (assembly GCF_041296265.1). NCBI lineage: Eukaryota > Metazoa > Chordata > Mammalia > Perissodactyla > Equidae > Equus > Equus caballus. The sequence goes on from NC_091700.1 coordinate 54,098,758, forward strand.
AATGCTGAAAAGCCATAAAAGAAAATTGTTGCTTTTCTTAAGAATGAAAAGAGTGATGTTATTCAAAAGGTCAGTTCTTTGGCATGAACAAAAACTCTATTTTAAAATCATCTGAAAATGACTATTTATGTAGGGTTAGTGAGAGACTGAAACTATTTCAGAGAAAGCGAATGAGTCACAGTGATGTGCCTTCCCTTATTGTAGAGCTGAAAATAGGTTGCTCAAGCTCATTCTTGATTGAAGCGATGGTAGCACACAAGCGTCTTTGAAGCTGAAGTCTCTGCTACATAATGGGTCACATCCAACATTTCTGATACATTACGCATGATCTAATCATTAGTGAGGGAATTGCATACTTGGTCCTTATTATAGGTAAAGATTTTGTTAGGTAACATTTTGAGACACAAAACGAAAATTCCAGTATGAATGACGTTTTTACAAAACTGAATGATGACACATTCCAGATGACCCTTGAATGGGCACCTGATTATGAGAATTAGACAAGAAGAGAAGGTGAGAATATGAGAATACCTTCAACTTCAGAATATCTTTTCTTCTCTTTCCTCCACCTTTCCTCTCATTTCTTTGCTCTTTCTCCTTTTTCTAGTCTGAACTTTATCATCATTTTCTCCTCATCTCTTTTGCTTTTTCTCTTACTTTTTGCCTTAAACATTGTTTAATCTTTCTTATTCTCTATCTCCATTTTTCTTTCTAACTCCTTTCTTCTGGTCTCTTTTGTCTCATTTCTTTTCCAATTCTCAATTTTTATTTTGATTATACTTTGAGAAAGGAGGAAAGGCTAAATTTAGTGATTGTTACCATTGAGGAATATATTTTTGAATAGAAAATTTAGATCATTAACATTAATGTTGTCATTTGGTTCAAACATTATGGATATTTAGTAAATTAAAGTAAAATCACTTGAGATTCTTAACATGAGCCTTGTCTTTTGAAATAACTATTTGTTGGCTTGGCCAAAAAATGAGATTGAGTTTGTGATGAGAGAGATGTGCCAAAGATCAAGCTGGCTTGCTTCTCCATGTTGCCCTGCCTGAGCAAATTGGCAACTCATAAATGCTTTGCTTGATGATGCACACAAAAATGCGTGCATGGGAGGCTGGTCCGCCTGCTGCTATGTGTGGCCCAAGAGTTACCTTTGCCAGCAGCTGAGACCAGTTGCAGAGATGCTCCTGGCAGACAGAGGCTTCCCTGGCGCAGGAGATTCAGAAAGACTTTCCTGTGCATATGGAGGGGCATTTGCTAGCTATCACTCCCAGAAATAAAGAGAATGTTTCTAATGAACTTTCCATTCAGAAACATTACTATCTGGAGGGAGAAAAGCATTCAGATTCATTTCAGGAGTGAGGGCAGTTCCCACTGAGCCCCATTCTACTTAAAAATTAGACTTAAAATGCTTAATAAGAGAAGCCTAAGAAAGGCAAGGGAATTTTAAAGATACAGGCTGAGAGAGGTGTGTAGTGTTTATGTAGGAAATCTAAGACAGAATTCTACCCTGTTTGTGCTGATGTTAGCGTGGATTTATGGCCAGGCTTTATGTTAGTATGAGGCAGACTTTTTGTCCTGTGTACCAATGAGCACCTACCCCTGGTTAAAGATAATCAGTCAATTTTCTATGCCTTAGCTGTAGGTTTGTTTCTCTTCTCCATGATTTTTCCTTCCTTTCCCTTTCCCTTCTCTTTCCTGAAGAATGTGAAGCAACTTAATTGTATTAAGCACATTGGGAAAGAATAAAGCAATTTACCTAAAGTATGAACTACAGAAATGGCAGTGGAGGCTGATACAAAATAATGGAGGTGGGATTGGTACTGATAAAGAAAACATATTTTTATGTAACCATAATGTCATTATCGTACTTAACAAAGTTAACAATAACTCTTTATTATCTAATACACAGTCCATCGTAGAATTTCCCTGATTTTCCACAAATAAATTTTTTTAGAGAATATTTGTTTGTATCAGATTCCAAACAAGTTCCACACATTCTATTTGACTGTTATATTACTAAAGTCTGATAATTCAAATATATCTCCTAAGGCTAATAATTCAAATAGAAACTCAACATCAGCTTAATATTCTCTTTGGATTAAGATTTGTGAATTACTTGCTACCTGTTGTGTACATTTTTTTTAGATAACTTTGAAGTTACCAAGAAAAGAAGCAATATATTGTTGTCTATAACCTGGGAGACAATTAATTTACTCAAAAAAGACTTAGGAGAAAATGTAGAAATTATGCAAAAATATTTTAAATTTTCAAAGTTAAAAAATTCTTTAAAGAGAAAGGTGTATATACATTTTAAATATATTTGAATTTGTAAATATATTTATATTAGTTTACATACATTTAAAATATACAATATGCTAGCTCTCATTTTTACTAACTCCATTACCAAGGAAACATGTCTAATAGTCATTATTAAAGATTGGAAGAATATAAGACCATTACAAATATGATCTTAGAATTTTGGTTTTAGAGAAATTACGCATGGCTCAACTTCATTAACAATTACAGCAATTTCATTTAACTTGTCTCTTTATGCAATGCAGTCTTTATAACAATGGCTCACCTATCTCCATTATCGCACATTGATATGTTTTGGTTCTTCCCAACAGTAATCAAAGCAGATATAAGAGTAACCATAGGGATTTGACAATGTGCAATGTGAGGGATACTCAGGATGGTTTGAAGACCATTTGTTCAAGAATCATTTATGGCCTCTAAGGATATGTTAGTCCCTTGGAATAAAGTGTGTCCTCCAAATTGAATTGGTATAGAACGTCCTGTCGTCACTGAGTGGTTAAAGTATAGAAGTTTATGTTATTTTTTTAAAAATAAAGAAATATCAATATCATATATCTTGTAAAAAATGCTACGGAGAGGGCTGGCCCCGTGGCCGAGTGGTTAAGTTCACGCGCTCTGCTGCAGGCGACCCAGTGTTTCGTTGGTTCGAATCCTGGGCGCGGACATGGCACTGCTCGTCAGACCACGCTGAGGCAGCGTCCCACATACCACAACTAGAAGGACCCACAACGAAGAATATACAACTATGTACTGGGGGCTTTGGGGAGAAAAAAGGAAATAAAATAAAATCTTTAAAAAAAAAATGCTACGGAAAAAATTTATAACCTTCATAACCATTGCTTTATTATTATTACTATGATTATTAATAATACTAAAAATAGTCACAGACCATTCTTGGATTAAAATCTAGCAAACTGAGAGAAAAATTGCTTTAAGAGGGGCTATGCTAAGCATATTTGAGCTCACAATAAGGCATTCAGGAAACGGGCAACTGGCAAGAAGTATGAACAGTTCTGACACTTGATATAGAGATTGGTACTGGAGACACGAAGACGTACACCACAGATCCCTTTGTTGTAAGGATCCTTTCTCCAGGTGATCTTGTGCAACTCTCATTCCTGGTGTCTAGTCTGGTGGCATGGTGGGCCCGTGACTGAAATTAGGCCAAACATAGAGCCATATCACCCTATACAATTTGGTCCAAGAGATGGAAGAATCTGTTCCCTTCCTCTAAATTTTCTGAATTGCAGGTGGAAGTGAGATTTCTCTTTCATTTGAATCATCATCTTTAAGATGTAGGTGTATGGTACTTGTCAGCCGCCTTTTGTGCTACATGAAGAAAATCGATCTGTCTTAGGAGAGATGTGGTCATCATGGAGGAAGAAACAGAGGCAAGCAGAGCAGAGATATGAATGGAGAAAAGGCAAGAGCTTCTTACAGTTTTAAGTTCCAAGCTCCAAATCTTCATCCTGGGCTCTTAAGCAATACATTCTGTACTGGAACCACTCCAATGTCTTTACTAACTACGGGCATTGTCAAAATGAGGTTTCTGGTGTCATTGTAGGCAGTTTTTATGCAGACAAAAGATTACCTGAAGTTGCTTTTCTTTATCTATTTGTTAATGAGTCTGTTTTCAGTATCTAATATTTCCTTAAGATTATAGTTCAACTTCCATATCTTTTCATTTTATTTATAATTCTAACAAAGTGACTAAACACTTTAGATTTCTTTTTCATAGCATAGTTTAACTAAATGTCCTTAAATATTGAAGTGTATTCATACACTTAAAATATCTGATTACCTTTTAAAACATTTTAATTTTCTAACAAATCATTACTCAGTTGTAATTAATTCTTATGAATCTAATAAGTTAAACTCGGAATATGATGCACTTAAATATTCCCTTACATTTTACAAAATAAATAAAATTCTCATTATCTTTGGATTAAGAGTATAGGCCTAAATCAATTACTCAATTTATTTGCATGGAATCACAAAGCTAGCTAATCTATTAGGTATTGTAATATGTCAAGTTATCTTAAATACTAAATATTTTAAATTACCAAATATACAAAGACTTATGCTAGACTTAACACGAAAATATTTTTCTACTGGCTTGCTTTATTAACTCTGAACTTAAATTTAAATTTCCCCAAGACTTGGTGATGTTCAGTAAATCCTGGATCGTCTTCCCTACCTGGGCACATTGATTCAACAACAAAATACAGACCAGTTTCCTTTGCGAGAAATCCAAACACTAGTTGAGAGACTTGTATCCAGGGTAAGTGTGAATCTAGCCACATCAAAACTAGTAAGAGAGTTCAAGATACTCTCTTACCAAAAGCCCTACCCCTGGCACAGCACCATGTCATCGGGAGGAAGCCCCAAGTTGCTGGCTTCTCTCTGGGGAGAGAAGGGTTGGATGAAACCATCCATTCAATGCTCTAATTTTTTCTGGGACCCACTGAAGTCCCTGATTTCTGTGTCACCTGTCTTGGAACAATTATGGGACCCAGCATTCTAAGACACCCAGGAGCTACTGAGAACAAAGACAAAACATAAAACAAACGTAAAAAAAGAAATAGAGAATTACAAAATGTTAGGGAAAAAATCAATGAAACTAATAGTTGGTTTTCTGAAAAGATAAAATTGACAAACTATTAGACAGGCTAACTACAAAAAAAGAAACTCAAATAAATAAAATAAAAAATGAACTGATGCCATGGAAATAAAAAGGATCATAAGAGACTACTATGAATAATTATATGCCTACAAAGATAATATAGAAGAGACGAAAAAATTCCCAAACATACAAACCACCGAGACTGAGTCAAAGAAACAGAAAATCTGAACTGACCTACACTAGTGGGGAGACTAAAGTAGTGATCAAAAACCCTCCACAAAGAAAACTTCGGGACCAGATGACTTCACTATTGAATTCTACCAAACATTTAAAGAAGAATTAATGCCAATTTTTCCTAATTTCTTCCAAAGAATTAAGGAAGATGGGACATCTCCAAGCTTATTTTATAAGGCCCAAGTTACCCTGATAGCAAAGCCAGATGAAGACACTGTGAAAACAAACAAAAACCACAGGGCAATATCCCTGATGAACAAAGATGCAAAAATCCTCAACAAACGCTGGCAATTTGAATTTAACAATACATGACAGGATCATACACCATGACCAAGGGGGATTTTTTCCAATTAGGGATGATTCAACAAGGTAAAGAGGGTTCAACATATTAAAATCAACTAATATGATATACCACATTAACAGAATGAAAGCTAAAAATCACATTATCATCTCAATAGATGCTGAAAAAGCATTTGATAGAAGTCAGCACTTTTTCATGATAAAAATTCACAAAAAAATAGGAATAGAAGGAAATTACTTAAACATAATAAAGGCCACATATGAAATGTTCACAGTTAACTTCACACTCAACTGTAAAAACTGAAAGCTTTTCCTATAAGATCAGGAAGAGGCAAGAAGGTCCACTCTCATCACTTCTATTCAAAATAGCACTGAAAGTGCTGGGCAGAGAAACTAGGCAAAAGAAAGGAAATAAAAACATTGAAATCAGAAAAGAAGAAGTAAAATTTTTTCTTCTTTCAGATGGCGTTATTTTATATATAGAAAACCCTAAAAATTCAACAAAACTAAAAAAACCTGTTAAAACTAATAAACAAATTCAGTAAAGTTACATGATAGAAAGTCTACACACAAAAGTCAGTTGCCTTTCTATACACTAACAGCAAAATGTCTGAAAAGAAAATTAAGAAACACTTATTAGCAATAGCATCAAGAAGAATGAAATACTTAGGAATAAAGTTAGCTAAGGAGATGAAAGACTTGTACACTAAAAACTGCAGAAGCATTGATGAAAGAAATCAAAGAAATCACAAATAAATGGAAAGACCTCTTGTGCTCACAGCTGGAAGATTTAATATTATTAAAATGTCCATATTGCTCAAAGTGATGTACAGATTCAATGCTATCACTACCAAAATCCAAAATAGGCAATTTTTACAGAAATAGAAAAAACAATCCTAAAATTCACGTGGAACAGCAAAGGACCCTGACTAGCCAAAACAATCTTGAGAAAGAAGAGCAAAGCTGGAGGCATCACACTTTCTGACTTCAAAAGATATTACAAAGCTACAGTAATTAAACCAGTATGGTACTGGAATAAAGAAAGATATAGAGACCATGGAACAGAAAAGACAGCCCAGAAACTAACCCATGCATTAAAAGGTCAAATGATCTTTGACAAGTGGGTCAAGAATACACAATGGGAAAAAGATGGTCTCTTCAATAAATGGTGCCAAGAAAACTAGATACGCACATCTAAAAGAACAAACTTGCACTCTTATCCTACACCATGTGGAAAAATCAACTTAAAATGGATTGAAGACTTAAATGTGAGAACTGAAACTATCAAATTTCTGGAAGAAAATGTAGGGAAAAAGCTCCTTGGCACTGATCTTGGCAATGATTTATTGAATATGGTATCAAAAGGATAGGCAACAAAAGCCAAATTAGACAAGTGGAATGACATCAAACTAAAAAGTTTCTGCACAGCAAAGAGAAAAATTAACAGAGTGAACAAGGAACCTGTGAAATGAGAGAAAATATTTTCAAATAATATGTCTAATAAGAGGATAATAGTCTAAATATATAAGGAATTTCTTCAACTCAATAGCAAAACAAATAATTAAAAAATGGTCAAAGTACTTGAATAGACATTTCACAAAATAAAACACACAAATAGCCAACAGGTATATGAAAACATACTTAATATTACTAATGATCATGGAAATGAAAATTAAAGCCACAATAAGATATCACCTCACACCTGTTAGGATGGCTCTTAATCAAAAAAACCAAAAGATAAGTGTTGGCGAGGATGTGGAGAAATTAGAACCCTTGTATGCCTTTGGGGGAATAAAATAATTCAGCTCCAATGGAAAACAGTATGGAAGTTCTGCCAAAAAATTAAAAATAGAATTACCTTGTGATCCAGGGATCCCACTCTTGGATATTTATCCAAAAGATTTGAAATCAGAATCTCAAAGAGATATTTGCACTCCCGTGTTCATTGCAGCACTATTAAAATAGCAAAGACGTAGAAACAACCGAATGCCCATTGATGGATGACTGGATAAAGAAAATGTGGTATATACATACGGCAGAATAGTATTCATCCTTAAGAAGATGGAAATCCTGCAACGCGACAACATGGATGAACCTTGAGGACATTATGCAAAGTGAAATAAACCAGTCACAGAGGGACAAATACTGCATGATACCACTTATATGAAGTATGTAAAACAGTCAAACACATAGAAGCAAAGAGTAGGATAGTGGTTTCCAGGGGTTGGGGGGCAAGGAATGGGCTGTTGTTATTTAGGCGTATGAAGTTAAAGTTATGTGAGATGATTAAATTCTAGAGATCTGCTGTACAACATTGTGCTTAGAGTTAACAATACTGAGTTGTGCACTAAAAAATTGATTAAGAGGGTAAATCTCACGGAAGTGTTTCCACCACAGTAAAAAAAAAATTCCCCGGGACTAAAGACCTTTAACCATTCAGACAACACATATTATTTCAAGAGATTTGGAATTACTGTCTCAATTAAATTTGGTTTACCTAGTCAGATAGCTGAAGTTAAATATTGGCCAAGATTTTACTTGGAGCTTGAGATCTGATCCTGAAGATACTTGAGGAAATTTTCCTCATTACTCAATAGCAATGTTGAGCCATTTTATAGACCCAAACCTATAAAGGTGCTAAGTAAAATTCTTGATAACAGGGTTGTAACCTAAACATTTCACTAATTATTTAGTAACGTCTTTCAACTTTATTTAAATTTCAGAGTGGATAAAATTCTTTAACTCCTGCTCAGTTTACTTTACCAAGAAATTGGTTTCAAGTAACCAATTATTTCCTTCTTTAAGGCTGAATTCGTTTCATAGTCTTTTTCTCCTGTAGGAAAAAAACCTTGAGAGAGATTTGAATGGCATCTGGTTGGGTTTTGATCATAATTTCATGATCCTATGAACTCCCTCTTTTCCTTAAACTCATGTGAATTGAGTTTCTGTAACTTGAAACTAAAAGAACTCTTACCCAGGAGGAGAAGTTGGTGAAGTAGCTTTACAAGAAGTCTTAGCTTAGTAAGACTTAGCAAGATAAGAACTAGGAAATTATAGTATTTTGGGAGTCAAGGGAAGGATGACTCTTTTTCTCAGCATAAATAAAAAAATTTCATTTTTAATAATTTACGTCGTGCCTCAGAAGATTCAAATTATAGTCAATGCAAATTCTTAGCAATTCATCATCAATATTTGGGATTACAAGTATATAAATATGTAATTAATTTAGTTTACAGATGTAAATGTAGAGAAAGAATTTTCAACCTCTTTCTTATATTTCAGTCAGAGGAACGTGAACTGCAATGGAGTCGTTGGCCTCTCCATTAGGTGAATTTTAGTTAAAAACTCTGATGATTAAATAACTAGATAAATAATTTTGAAATACTTCATTTTATTTTGAATACTAAAACCTATTATGGTAAAATGTATATTCATTTCCATTGTTATTACTGAAATCATATCAACAGAATCATCTATAGCCACAGTAACAGTATCTTGGATCTCTAATTTAGAATTTAGAATTTGACATGTAAAATATGGTAACATATAGGGGCTGGCCCCGTGGCCGAGTGGTTAAGTTCCCGCGCTCCGCTGCAGGCGGCCCGGTGTTTCGTTAGTTCGAATCCTGGGCGCGGACATGGCACTGCTCATCAGACAACTAGAAGAACCCACAACGAAGAATACACAACTATGTACCAGGGGGGCTTTGGGGAGAAAAAGGAACAAATAAAAAATCTTTAAAAAAAAAAATATGGTAACATATACATTATGTCTATACACATATACACACAGTCTATAATCATTTATAGGTCTTTAGGTTAAATATATATGTAGGGTGTGCATGTGTGTGTGTAGACATATGCGTCTCATTATTGTTAGAAGGCCAAATCAAATTGCTTTATGATAACTGAGATTTGAGAGACATTGTTATAAAAATTATTTTGAAAATACAAAAGGCCAAAATGGATTAGTTTTATACAATTGTAAATGAAGTGGTCTCTCTCTGGCTTGCCTGCTTGCCTAATACTAGCATTAGGAACATATTTACATCATTAGTAAAATTCTTCTCTATACAACCAAATTATTTCACATTTAATTCCTTGTTTATGGCACTTCAGAAAAGCAACAAAATGTCACTTTTTAAATAACACTATATCACAAACATTAAAAAATCTGATTATCCTAATCTCTATATGACTCCACTCATATGAGGAAGTTAAACATGTAGACAGAGAACAGATTAGTGGCTACCAGGGGAAGGGGGGGGGTTGGGGTGGGCACAAAGGGTGAAGTAGTGTACCTACAACATGACTGCCAAACAAAAATGGACAACTGAAATTTCACAAGGTCGTAAACTATCATAATCTCAATAAAAAGTTAAAAAAAATTCTGATTATCCTAATTACTGATGACGACTTTATGTACTCTGACAATTTCATTGATTGTTTCACAAATTTTAAATTTTGTGCAACTCTTTAGTTTGGAAAATATATCATTTTCTATGTTCGTAATGAAGGAGTTTTTATCCTAGATATGACTTTTGAGGATAAAATATTTGATGCTTCCTAGTCCTATTGTTAACAATTATAATTTATTCACTGGAAAAATGTTCAGAATTTTTTTCGCTAAGATACAATTTTACAATTTTTCTTTTGCTTGATTTTCAAATAACTGATATTAACAAAAACTATAACTGACTGTGGGATGAAACATCAAACAAATGAACAGAAGACCCAGCAAGGCCGAGTGATGCCCACCTGTTGATAAGAACAAACTAATTCTGCATAGGTTGGTGGGCAGAACATCGGGCACAAATGAGGAATCATCAGTTGATTAAAGACGTTTCTAATTTTCCTTTCGTCTTAATGACAAATTGAGATTTTGTGGCATTTCTGAACAGATTGAGCTCCAACCTACATTTCCCACTGTACATAGGTGATTTTACCAACTTTTCAAGTTTAGTGTTTTGAGGTGATATTTCCCCTACTTTTTGGTAATCTGAGGAAAAGATCACCTGGCCTGTACACCTGAGGAGCCATTATTCGGGTAAGTTTTCAGCAGGTTTATTTTTAGCTTGTTATATCAAACTCTTTTGTTTCACTGTTAGATTGATTGATGGATGGATGGACTGGCTGGATAATGTAGCCTTGGGTCAGTGCTATTTGTTTCTCATGTGTCCTTATCTGATAGATGGCTAATTTTGAGAATTTCTCTTGCTTAAAGAAGCAACTATTTTCCCATAAACAGAAGGCTGATTGAGAGGATGGAAGGATGGCAACAAGTAGAGTAAAGCATTGTGGGGCATATCCTCTCTTCTCTTCTCACTGTGTAGCCAAGACTGAGTATATTGCAGATGTCCTCTCAAATCAGAAAAACTGAGGGAGCAAGCACTGGGTGGTGAAAGTGAGGTCAAGAATGGAGGGAGCAGGGGCCAACCTGGTGGCATAGTGGTTAAGTTCACACTATCTGCTTCCGTGGCCAAGGGTTTCCAGCTTAGGATCCCACGCACAGACCTACACACCATTCATCAAGCCATGCTGTGGCAGCAACCCACATACAAAATAGAGGAAGAGTGGCAAAGATGTTAGCTCAGGGCCAATCTTCCTCACTAAAAAAAAAAAAAAGAAGAAGAAGAAGAAGAATGGAGAGGAGCAAACTGGGCAGAAGTCTTGGGGCTGGGAGAACAGGAGCATTCTATGACTCTGCAGTGTCCATACTCCAACGCTGTGACCTTTGCAATCGATCAGTAAGAATGATCACAAGTGGAAAGTCTATAAAGTCAGTTTGATTCACATAACATGGATAAAAGCTCATGACAGAGAGTGACACCCACTGAAGCTCAGTCAGGGGTATATCCCACTAAAAAGGTTGTATTTAATGGTAAGTGAAAGCCATCAACCTCAGTGATTGTGCGCACCTATTTATTGTGCACACCCATTTTTCTCGTTATAAAAGTCAATAAAAATATGTCTTTATCCAGCAGAGTTTGTTAGAAGAGAATGGATAATGTTCAACTATTAGTTTAAAAACTTATCTTTAGACTCCTAAATAACCCACCCTTATAAAACTCTGACTTTAACATTAAATTTTCAAATATGCTGTAGAAGATATTCTGTGATTTTTAAAAAAATTAAAATTACCTGCAGTGGAGGATCCAAATTTCTCTTTCTGTTATAGTTCCATGTAGTCTGAGAAGCAGTTCCTGGAAATACTCATGATGTGCTTGGAGAGTAAGGACAATTTCCTCCTACTATTTGGAACTTAATGCACAGCTTGAGTTGGGGGGGAATTCAGATATTTTATGAACAGGCTTAACACACAATACGAGATTTTTTTGTTGTTTGTCTCATAACACTAATAAGGAGCTAACAGAGCTCACAAGCTCCTTCATAATGGGATGAATGACTGTTGTATTATAATTGCAAACAAAGCTGCAGATGCAATTCAAAATTCTTTTTATGCTTGCAAATATGTTGCTCATTGTTCCTTGTTTTAGAAGCAACCTTAATTTGCACTGAAAATTCTGTTAGCATCATATTTTTATAAAGCTATGTATCTTTTGACATGGATCTATTTTTTCCAATTGGTGAATACTCTTCTAGGGGAAGTGTTTACTAAATTCATGAGACCAGCACTATTCCTTCTGCTGTAATTAAGGTACAGAGCTTATATCTTAGCCATAAAAATACTCACTCAAGAATATCATCTTATGGGCAAATTTTTAGCTTATAGCTTTCTAAAAAAGCTTTTGGGCATATTTTATTTATATATCCATGTATGCGGAAATGTGCTCAACATATTTTTTAAAACTTCTTCCTGGGAGTCCTAAGGCAGTTTTTGAGACAAATATTTGAATGAACAATATAAGAGACCATATAAATGTATATTATTGATGGATTATTTAAAATAGTTCATATTTTTTTATTTCTAAAATGACCTTATATCTGTGTGGATGGGCTTTCTAAACAAAACCATAAATCACCATTAAAGAGAATTTAGGGGGGAGTTTAGACATCTTTCTTTCCTTCTTAGGTACCGCAGACCTTTTTTTCTATATTTTCCTAAATGCACTGGAGATAAGTTTGACATTAAGTTGAACAGAACGATAATAGCTATAATATTCAAATTCTATTGACTACAGACTATATTCCAGGCATTATTCTTGTCACTCTAACAGTGTTAACAAGCGTAATTATTATAGTAACTCTATAAAATAAGGACTATTATGTCCATTTTACAGATGAGAAAATCGAGGCACAGAGATTTATTTTCTTTCTCAAAGCCATACAGCTAGTGAATTGGGGAACTATTATGGGGTCCTATACTGTTTGAATATGGAATCTATGTTTCTATCAAAAATCTAGTCACATTACTAATTCTGGTCATTCTAATGGACTGGTTTGCTATTTTCCACCATAAATTTCTTATTCCTGAAAAAGAAAGTGTGATTTCAGCTACAGAATTTTCCTATCTGTGATCTTTCGATAGACTGTGCATGGTCAATTCATATTTTCCGAATATATTTATCACTGTTGATTGTAACATTGCTAAAATTAGCTTAAATAATTAAATTAAGTCCCTTAAAGTCATTTTAGATCTTGGCACATTAGGAAATAATTATGAATCCATCATTTGGGGGACTCATATCTGTACAATTATCATTTTAATTTGCCCATGGGGAGAGGATATTGGAATCTAGTAAGAGATACAAAAAAGTTAGAAATTATATTATAAGACTTGTTTCCAAATAAAAACAAGTCAAGCACACTAAGGGCTTTGTTCATAATTAACTTTGATGTTCTGTGACAGAGAAGAAAACAGTTGAAAAAGACAATCAGCTAAGAAATAGTAAAAATAAATCCTAGGAACAACAAACTAGGATTTCCCATTGTGTTTACAGCTTGAAATTTTTCATTTTATTTCTATCATGTGAGATTTCTCAAATACTGCTAAAATTGTGTACTTGTCTATGTCAGAGGCCATCTGTTGGATTGTTGTTGCTCACCTGTGATGCCATTGTTGTAGAATCTTTTAGGACAGTCTTCAACTCCAGTGCCTGCCTTCTTTCTTGCAGCTTGCCTTCCTGATTCCCGCTACAAGAACTTGTAAAGAGCGTGGGAGGCAGCAATATTGTAGTCTTCTTGGAAATTTGCATGTAGGAAAGCAAGTAAATGCATATTCACCGTGTGCGGAGTTCATGGAGTGATGAGGACAATATGAGCCTCAGAGGGAATGATTGTTTCACAACAAGGAACTCATGCATTTCAAATTGCTCGACACCTGGCTTGAAATAAGTCCATACTCCTGTTGGTTAACGCCACTGCTGTAGTACTGGCAAGAAGACTGACAGCTTGAAGGGGCATTCACAAAGTCATACAGCACGTTAATTCTGGTAATGTACCTTTTTTTCCTGCTTGGCATGATTACAAGAAAAAATTGGCCATGTCTTCCTGGGTCTGCATCTGGTTGCAAAGCACAATGAGAACAGAGACTCTGCATTGAGTTTATAGATTTTAATTCTCATTATTTCTGCTTGTACAAGTATATTTTGCTGAGAGAGTATGAATATTATCTGGCATAGAATTTCTTTCAAGTCCTTCATAAAACTGTAATATTATTCAGAGCCCTTTATTTTTCTGTTGCTTTTCTCCACACTGTCTGGCCTTTGCCATTTATAAGATTATAGATTCTTGTATAGAAAGGATAAATATATGATTACTCTTTGGTCTGTGCAAAAACATGGTTTTCATTAGATTTATTGGTTATACTGAGTACCAACTACTTAAAAAATATCTTTACTTTCTCTTTGCATTGCCATTGAGATGTTGATAGATAGATCGATAGAAGATAGATAGAAAGATAGATAGGTAGATACACAGAGATAGAGATATATACATATACACACCTTGATTCACACACGTATACATGAAATATGTAGGTCCAAAGCTCTTAGCTCCTACTTTCCATCACAGTTATCCTTCTTAGCTTATGCCCTCTGCACACTATGTATTTAAGATTTATTTTGGACCTTCTCAATTGCATCTACACACATTATCTTTGAAGTTACTGGGAAAAAATGGAATTGAATCAGCTATTCACAGGTCCGGGGGAAGAAAAAAAACAATGATGATTCCTCTGAAACTGTGGAGAAAATCTGACATCATACTCTATCTATTCATAACACTTTTTGAAAACAAGCCTTGTCTTTAATCTGTTATTTGGTTTCAAATTTGCTTTTGTTCCATTATTCACTTTCAAATTCAAGATTTGTTCAGACATTCACTTTAGCCATATATTCTTTTTTTTTTTTTTAGGAAGATTAGCCCTGAGCTAACTGCTGCCAATCCTCCTCTTTTTGCTGAGGAAGACTGACCCTGAGCTAACATCTGTGCCCATCTTCCTCTGCTTTATATGTGGGATGCCTACCACAGCATGGCGTGCCAAGTGGTGCCATGTCCGCACCCGGGATCCGAACCGTTGAACCCCAGGCTGTCAAAGAGGAACGTGCGCACTTAACCACTGTACCACCAGGCCTGCCCAAAGCCGTATATTCTAAAATTGCACCCACAGTTTGGAAAGATGGAGCCTTGCAACAGCAGCATTTTCGTAATTTCTCAGATCATAGGAACACATAGAAGCCACCAAACTGCCAAACTCCTCTGAGCTGGCTCCAGCTCTAAAAAGCATGATGATTGGGATTCAGGCAATTAGAAAATAATTTATTTTTCTATTGTTAGCTAAATTCAATAATAATGTAAACCAATAACTAGACAAATATAGAAATATCTCCCAGCACGTCTTTCAATGAGCAGTAACATTTTGGATGATTGGCATGTTATTTCTATGTGTTGGTTTGCACCAGTCAGTGTTCAATAAGTAGCGTTTTTCTTCACTGACTGAAAACTGTTTAATTTGAGAAATAGTATAAAACAATAAAGAAAGCCAACAAAATACCCCTGTTATTACTTACAATGGCTGGACTGAGGATATAGTACAGTGTGGCAGTCAAGTGGAGCTGCTTTCTGAATGCCAAAATTGCCCATCTTTGGCAGTGCTGGACCTGGACAGGCCTCCACTCGCTGAGCTGAGGCCCTGGAGCAATAGCAGCTGAGGTCATCCTAATGACTGGCTTGCCCTGAAGCATTATTCTTCTCGAGTTTTCTGATCAGTAAATTAGTTTACTGCCTTAGAGATAACTTGAGGAAAAGGACAAAGAGAGGCCAAAAGTTCTGCTAGAGAAAATTCCTCCTCTTGAAAACCAAGAGTGGAAAAAGGTGTTCACTTCTCACAGTATGGACAATTTGCTTCATGATTTGAAAACATGTCGCTTTCTTAAGTGAATTTAATCCCCTCTAATAACCTTGTGTAAATGATTAATTTGATTAGTGAATTCTCTTTTCATGAACCGATAAAAAGTTTGACTTTAATTTTTAAAGTCATAAGAATTCTTAAAAATTCCAAATGAATGTGTTCCAGATAATATAGCATTGATTTACAAAGTAGCTGTGATAAATGCCTTCTTGTTCCCAGAAAGCCCTCAGTATTACTTCCATGTTCTCCTTTAACCAAGGAGAAACTTTTGCTACAAAGGGTTTTCAGAACATGAATTACATTTTCTCGTTGGCAGCTGATGATTAGTCCTGGGCTGCCTAATTTTATCAATGCATTTCAATGATATCACATAGAAACCACAATACTTAATATCATTTTATTTTGCAACAAAATTTACCATTTTTAATGGTTCATGATCAATCATCCTTTTGATCAACTCTCACAAAGATTAAATCGTTTGGGGGCCAGCCCTGTGGCCTGGTGTTTAAGTTTGACATGCTCCACGTGGGCAGCCTGGGATCAGTTCCTGGGGGCAGACCTACACCATTTGTTGGCAGCCATGCTGTGGCAGTGACCCACACACAAAACAGAGGAAGATTGGCACAGATATGAGCTCTGCAAATCTTCCTTAAGCAAAAAGTGGAGGATTGGCAGCAAATGTTAGCTCAGAGTGAATTTTCCTCACACACACACAAAAACAACTTGTAATGAAAATTTAAGATTTAATTACTAATATTAGATTTAAATTATGTTTGTCATTGAGAGTATTCATGAGGTTTTAAACAAATGCCTGAATCTAATTACTTTTATAGTACATATTTTAAATACACTTTATCGCTAGGTGACCTAGTTGGATAATACCCATACTCATTTAAAATATTTACTCTCTCTTTCTCTTGCTCTCTCTCCAGTTTCTGTGTGGAGTACGCTGCTTTATAAAAAGTGTTTTCTTCATAGTTTTTTAATGAATGTGTATAATGAATGCACAATTAAAAGTTTTGGGCATATTTTAGGAACAGGGACTTGTGAAATTTGAAAATAATCCACAGGTGATAATTATAGCCTTGACCATCACTCTGGAGGAGCATTCCTGGTATATAAACTCCCACCTGATTTCACATCCTTCTCTCCTCAGTCTGAACAGTTAATCGTTGCAATTCTACTTCCACCAGAATCTCCAGTTCCCTCACACCTCAGGTCTTCTATATTGTTCATCCTTCTAATACAAACTCTTGCATTAACTCCAATATTATTCTTGGGTTTGTAAATGAGGCTTAACCTTGAAGGCTGATTTGAAATATTATATCTTCAAAGAAGTCTTTTCAATCCCCAACATTAGAATTTATTTTTTGAGAAAGATTAGCCCTGAACTAAAATCTGGTGCCAATCCTCTTATTTTTGCTGAGAAAGATTGGCCCTGAGCTAACATCCTTTCTCATCTTCCTCTACTTTATGTGTGGGACACCTGGCACAGCATGGCTTGATAAGTGGTGTGTAGGTCCACACCTGGGATCGGAACGAGTGAACCCTGGAGCAACAAAGAAGAGTGTGGGAACTTAACTTCTATGCCACCAGGCCGGCGCCCTCAATATTAGAATTTTTTGATAGACTGTACAACTGCTGCACAAATTGAGCTGCTTGAATAAAAAGACTGTGTCCCTTGGTAAATTGAATTGCACCACATTGGAAGGGAGAATCTCACTGGTCTTTTCCATCTCATAACATGCATCCACTCCCCCATTACACACACACACAGACAACTAAGAAAGTCAGGACTGATGGCTAGCACTTTTCTTATGTGTCTCAATTTTTGGAGGAATGTGTATATATGACAAAGTGCAATAATAGAAATATATACCATTTATTACCTATTAGATGATATCACACTATTAGTCAGTTGACTATGTCAATTGATATCTGCAAGAATCTGCTTATTTTGTATATCTTTTTATTCTCTGAGACTCAGAAAGATTTAATAAGTTGCTTTATTAGATATGTTTGGTTTAGTTAGAAACAAAATAAGACAAGAAGAGTCTTCACACTAGGGTACTATCACTAAGGATTCATCTTCAAATTCTAGTCTCCATTTATCTCTACACAAATTTACTTTCTGAAAGAAAGAAACTGATTATTAATATTAAGAAAAACCAAATTCTTTGATACATAAGCTATGGAAGATAGAGACAGAATTATATAACACAAAAATAGCCACTCAGAGTTGTAATTAGAGAAGGAAACAATTTTCTAAGCTAAACAGCCACTTGGTGTCTACTATATTCACTCAAGGTAATATTAAATAATGCAGTACTCAAATTTTGCTATTATCTTGGAATATGCACGCAAATTTAAATTTCCTCATGTTTTTTGTTGAGAAAACAGTGTTTGAGAGACTCAACTCTGTCTCATTTGAAGGTAACTTCTTTTTGCCTTTGGTTGCTTTTATAGTCTATTTCTTTTGTGTTTTCAAGTTTTACATTAATATGAGTTTATTTTACTTATCCTGCTTGAGATTTGCTTGAGTTTTTTAATGTGTTTATATATATATATATATTATACTGAATCTTATATTTTCTTTAGTTCTGGATATTTCCATTCAATTTCTTTTTAAATTGCTTCCATCTCTTATCTATTTTCTCTCCTACTAGATCTTTATATTTTGTAGGACCTTATTACTTTATCTTTCATATTTTAAATCCCTCATGTTTTGTGTTTAATTGTCTCTCTGTGTTGCATTCTAAATAATTTCTTCTGACATATATTCCATTTCATTAATTCTTTATTCAGCAGTGTCTAATCTGTTGTCAACTGAGTCCATTGATTTTTAACTAGTAGTTATTGTTTCTTCTTCCCTTTCTAGATGTATGTTTTGATTATTTTCACCGCTAGGTCATTTTTATATTTGTCAATAAACTCATTTTAGTAGTAATTGATATGGTGATACAGCAGTTTCTGCAATCTTGATGTTTACAACCTAATGAAATGAGTGCGTTTCTCATTCTTCATCCACTCATAAAATGTGACTATTTCTGGCTATTTCTGAGTGTGTTATCCTGGATCTTCTTCTGTTTTCTCCATATAATCTGAATCTTCTCTTGGGAAAGCCCAATATACTTATACCTTCTGCTATCATGTGATTATAACTTATAAATATAAATTTCTAGACCCAAAATTGTGTGCTGCCTACTGGTTAGCTCTTCACAAATTTTCTATTAGCACCTAAAATTAATATAAAAAATAAATTCTGAGTAAATTCTCTGTCTTTCCCCAACTTTCTTTCTTGCCTTATTTTGATGAGTGGCCCTATAGTCCCAGCAGAATTTCAAACTGAATCTTGTGAGTTATCTATAATTCCTCCCTAGAACAATACAGGGTTGTGTTAATAGTTCCTTTTAGTAAATCTCAGAAATACTTTTTCTGTTTACATCCTTTGCTATTGCTTCATTTTAGGCTTTGTATTTCACCTGTTTATAATCCCCATAGCACTCATCACCTTTATAATCTCTACAGCATAGCCTTCTTCTGATCTGTTTCTATCATAGTCCTGGAGTAATCTTTCTGAAATTAAAATCTGATCATGAGTCTCTCACGCCAGTCATTCTTTAATAGTTTTCCCATTTTCTACAGAATAAATTCCAAATTTCTTTTCATACAATACAAATCTTATAGGCTTTGGCTCATTCTTTCAACTCCGTTCCATGTACTACTCTTTTTTCTTTCTCTTTTCCACCACACACACAACCTGTGGTAAAACACTAACTTTTTAAATTTCTCGAGAAAAGCAGATGCTTTTACATGACCCTAAGAACCTCTGTCTCACTACTATTTCCTTACTTAATTTTTCTTAAAGCACAGCTCAAAATTTTGCACCTATTTGAGCGTTTCGTTGACACACACAAACTTAGTTGCTATTTCTCCTCTCCATTTATCCATCTAGTGTATGTATTTCCATAATTTCACTTATCATTCTGTATTAAATGTATAAACATTTCCAAATAACCTTAAATTCTTGAGCTGTGAGGCCATCATTTGTTTCCTTATATTTCAAGAACTTATTTCATTACCTGATATATGGTAGGTGATCAATAAGTGTTTTGAATATATGGTTTCTTGCTTTGGGGTTTTTTCTTCCTCTAACTATGAGTGCCATCTCTCCCTGTTACTCTCTGCCATCTAACTATCCTCCATCTTTTATGGTTCAGCCCTGTTATCCTCTTCTGGACACATTTGCTGACCACTCCAGCTCTCCATTTTTCATATAAACTATATCAATTATGATAACACTTATTTTTCAGTCTTGTGTTAGGATACAAACAGATTAAATTAATTTTCTCTCTAGCCAGTTCATGTATCTGTCCCTCATCTCCAGAAACAGAATCTTAGGTGGGGAGGAGGAGCTGTGCAAATAGACACAACACTGTTCTCATGCACTAAACCTTCTCTTTACGATTTCCTACTTAATGCTCTCTGTCATTATCATACACAATCTCCAGTGTGCAAAAAACCATGAGAATCATACAACTTAATGCATTTCAAAGTGATAGGGGTTTTTTTTCTGTATTTGTTTTCAGCCTTATTGGGATCAATACCTTTCTCAGTCTCAGACTTTCTTATCTTAATATTTCTTCTCAAAAGACATTTTATACAATTTTTGTGATGTTTTCTTTTAACTATGTTATGTCATTAAAAAGGCAGGAATATAGAGTTCTAGTGCCAGAAGGTATGTTTTTCTATTCTCCAGTTATATTAATGTGCAGCATAGATTAATAGCTGGCACTTGAGTGGCAAAAAGGAATAATGCAGGAAATGTGGCATAATGAAGAAAGTGCTTTCCAAGTATATCAAAACTATACTCTATGAGTGTATCTACAGAGACAAGTGGTTTGAATGAATTATCTGAATGAACACAACTTCTTGTAGAGAGCTAATGCCGATGTCACAAATAAAGAAGAGGCAATTTCAATAAATTAGAAAATAATTTATCAAATATTTATTCTTTATCCAGGTGAAAAGTAGTCTAATATAACAGTCATGTTTGTGCATAGAGTCAGACAAACCAGATCCAAATCCTAGCTTTCCTCCTTACTATATGAGTGGCCTTGGACAGTTTACTGGTCTCTAAAGATCATTGGAAAAAATTATAATAATAGAACAACTCATAGGGATATTGTGAGGACTGAATCTTGAGCATATGTAGTAAGTAAGCTAGTAGCATATGAGATATGGACAGAACATATGGAAAATGTTAAATATAGATAAGTAAGTAAGTAACACGTATGTGTGAGACAGAACAGAATTTATAAGGTGCATTAAATATAAAAAGTTAGTAATCTACAAAATAGACTAAAGACAGAATAAATAGAAATGTGAGTGTTGATTATACATAGAGAGGGCTGGAAAGAAAAAATGTTGATCGCACCTCTGTCTGACAGCTCTGTTACCTTCATATTTGGCATCCACTTGGTGACATCCAGTATCATCTTCTTCTTGCCCAACATGTGCTCTACCCTTAAAATCTGCAAATAAAATCCATGGCAGTTTAGCAGGTGAATTCATAAGCCATAGCTGTGGCCACACACTGGTCACTATGCTCTCTGTTAGAGTGTGTGTGCACCGGACTCAGGCAACTTCTGTCTGATTAGGTTTCCTTGCTCCTTGCTTAGCTCCCATTTCCATAACTACATTATCAGCAGGGAAAGTTGTGCGGCAAAAAAAGAGACAGGAATATGGGTATTATGTATTCCAGGATCCAATTGAGGCATACTCTTCACCCTTCTCCACTTTCTATCTATCCTAAGTATATCAATTAATTCCATTGCTTTCCCCTTGCTTCTCACTGTGAGTTTTAAATTGATGTAATAAACTGTGCAACTCAAACATTTTGATCTTGGCAGTTCTATGACTCATAGCACAACTTTTCTGGTAGTGACTTAGGGACCATCATAGCATCAGAGGGGGTTCTCATACAATAGACTGTAAAGAAGAAAAGAGGGAAGGGAATCAGCAAGAACTTCATAAGAGAAGAAATACAAATAAGTAAGTACATGAAAATAATGTTCCAACTAGTGACAAATCAAAGAAATATTAATCAAAAGAATAAAGTCATTTTTAATTCTCATGTATACAAATTTGAAAAAGAATAATAATGGCTCATGTCAACAAGAATGTAGCAAAATGGGCATTCCCTATATATATATGGAGTGCAATTACAAGATATATGAAATCACATAAATATTGAGTAGTGTTTGACCTGACAACTATACTAGTAATATATCATAGGATATACCCATTGAAAATGTTGATGTTGAGTTACATTAATTAATGTACTAAATATTCATTCTACACTCCTAATTCAGAGTACAATATAATAGAATCTCTTTTTGAAATTCATATACATTTGTATGGTTATATACACAAACACTTGAAAGGAAATATAGCAATTTCTACTGGTACTTCAGGATGGAAAGAAAATTGTTATATTTTCTTCTTTGCCTTTTTGAATGCCTTAATTTATTATATTTCTACAACAAACATGGGTTACTGATGTAAAATATATATTAAAAATGCATTTCATTTTAACCTTTTAATTGAGAAATATAACACACATAAATAAAATATAACTATTCAGCTTAACAGACAATTACAAAGCAAATATTCATGTAACCAGATCTACAAATAGAATAATGCCCACTCCAGAAGCATCCACTGTACTTGTTCTTGATTCCCTTCACTGGACTCTTCACTGGTTCTATTTAAGAACTATCTTTCTTTAATGGAAATTATTTCTTATCTTTTTTTTTCCTTAAATGGTAGAATTTAGTCCTGCTTATTAATGACCTCAGTAAATGAAATCATACTGTATACATTTTGCATATAACGTATGCTGTGTTAATTTTTATAGATACTATAAAAGATGAAGGAAATTCTCTCATTTCCTTCTAGTTTTCTAAGAGCTCTTTTGTTTAATGATTTCATCAAATGCTTCTTTCAATTTATTAAGCGTCCATATGAGTTTTAAAGTCTCTGTCAATTTGTTGATATAATGAATTAGAATTGCTTGCTTTCTAATCTTAGGCATATCTTACATTCTTTCCATGGAACCATATTGTTCATGCTGGAATTACTTTGCTAATATTTAGTTTAGGGTATTTGAATGTTTTTATGAGTGAGATATATCTGCAATTTTTATTTCTCATAGTCCCCTGTTGAATTTTGTAATCAAGTTTAGACTCACCTCATGAAAAAAGTTGGAGAGTGAACCTACTTTATCTAGTCTTTGGAAGATTTTATGGAACATTGAGAAAATTCTTTTGGTAGTCAGAGCAATGGCCTCCCAAAGATGTCCATGTGTTAATCCCCTGAACCTGTGAATACATTATTTTACAAGGAAAAGGGACTTTGCAGACGTGATTAACAATGAAGACTTTGAAATGGTGAGAATATCCTGGATCATCCAGGTGAGCTCAGTCTAATCACATGAATCTAAAAAGAGGAAAACCTTTCTTTGCTGTGGTCAGAGACAGACGTGATAACAGAATCAGGGTCAAAGAGATGCTACATCGCTAGCATTGAAGATGAAGAAAGGGGTTCACAAGTCAAGGAATGAAGGCAGCCTTTAGAAACTAGGACAGAAAAAGATAGTTTTCTCTTAAGAATGAAGTCCTGTCACCATCTTGACATTAGCCTAGGAAAATCCATGTTGGATTTTTGATCTACAGTATTGTAAAATAATAAAAATGTGTTGTTTTAAGTGACTATGTTTTGTGTCAATTTGTTACAGCAGCAATATGGAACTAAAACAATTTCTTCCCTAAATTGTATTCCAATTGGTGTTGAAGCTATATGACCTTAAGTAACATTTAGGGAAGATATTTGAATACCAATTTAATTTGGTTAATATTTATGGGTTAATTTGTGTTTTAATTCTTTACTATTTAAATGACTTTTAATAATTAATTTTTGAGGAATTCACTTATTTTTTTCCTAAATTTTAAAACATTACATACATTGCCCATAGCATTTTTTATCTTTTAAAAATTATGGTAAAAACAGAAAATGAGATCTACCATCTTGACAAATTTTTAAGCGTATAGTTCAATATTGTTAGCTATAAGTATATTATTCTACAGTAGACATATAGAAACTTTTATTCTTGCATGGCTGAAACTCTATACCCTTTGAAGAGCAACACTGCATTCCCCACTCCTCTCCCCAGTCCCTGGCAATCACCATTCTACTTTCCGTTTCTATGAGTTTGACTACTTTGGATACCTCATGGGTTCAAGCAGTATTTGTTCTTCTGTGACTGGCTTATTTCTCTTAGCTTAATGTCCTCAAAAGTTATCCACATTGTAACAGGATTTCCTTCTTTTTGAGGTTGAAAAATATTTCATTGCATATATAATCTACATTTTCTTTATTTATTCTCATTCATCAGTCTGCAGACATTTAACTTGTTCCACTTCTTGACTATTATGAATAATGCTGCAATGAACATGGGAGTGCAAATATCTCTTCGAGATCCTGATTTCAAATCTTTTGAAATCTACTTCCCTGATGATTAGTGATGTTGAGCATCTTTTCAACATCCATTGGCCATTTGTACTTCTTTCAAGTCCTTTGCCCATTTTTTAATTGGGTTGGGCTTTGCTGTTGAGTTGAAGGAGTTTCTTACATATTTTGAATATTAATCCCCTGCAATATTACAATCTTCCATATTTGTCTATATATTTCCCTTTACCAGTGAACTTTATACTTTCATACATTTTTTGTTGCTGTTTGACATCCTTTTGTTTTGACTTGAAGGACTCTCTTTAGGATTTCTCTAAGTCATGTCTAGTGGCGATGAACTCCCTGAGCAGGGTTCCAAACAACCATAACATTTGATGCATGCTTCTCTTTCCTCCTGAGGAAGAACTCACAAGCCCTATGTTCTCTTCTGCCATGGAGCTGTGCTGGCTTGGGAGAAAGGCTGACATACATAAAGTGAAATTACTCTTCCTATTCATTTCAATGTAGCTTTTCTCAGCTTTCTGCTTGCCTGAGGTGTTGAAACTTCTTAACTGGATTCTGGAAATCTTGTAGAGGTATTTTGGTCTGTATATTGTTGTTAAATCATTGTTTCTATGGGGGGACAAGTTCTGGGACTTCCTATTCCTCTATCTTACTGATGTAAGTTCTATTATCTTTTACATTTCTGAATGGGTTTCATTCAGGTTCCCTCTTAATCCATGTTATGGCTATTTTTGCTTTTTCTTGTTTCTTTTCTATGATTGATTTCACTTGAGGTTTAGCAAATTTATCAATAATTTCAAAGAACTTACGACTGGCATTGTTGATTCTCTCTATTTTATATTTGTAGGGTTTTATTTTAATTCATTAAATTCTGTCAGTTTCTTATTTCCTCTAAAAATGCCTCAGTGGATCTCACTTTTTGAGTGTTTGCAATAATTTGATATGCCTATTTAAAATACTCTCTAATTTCCATGTTGATTTTTTTGGTCTCTGTTTTATGTAAAAGTATATCTTGTGATTACCAAACATATAATAACTATTTAGTTATATTTTATTATTGCACTGTAAATGAATTCATTGTGGTCAGAATCTATAGTCTGTGTGCTTTTGATCCTTTGAAACATTTTTAACAATTGCTCTATGTTTTAATATGTGGTCATTAAAAAAAATTCCTTGGTGTGTTTTAAAATAATGTTTATTATTCAGATGTTACATATTCTATTCTATAACTATTTCTTAGGCCAAAATTGTTGATCATGTTGTACTTACGCATTAGATCTTTAATGATATTGCTTTTCCTGCTTATTCTGCCAATTACAGGGAAAGAAATATTTAAGTCTCCCAATAGAGAGTTTTCTGTTTCTTCTTGTTGTCATTAAATTCTTATTTTATATATTATTTATGGTATTAGGTGCATATGAAAGTGAAATACTTCTATATTCCTGATGAAATGCAAACAATTATCACTATGAAGTAATTCTCTTTATCTTTATCAATTCCCTTTGATTTCAAGTTGATTTGTCTTGATAATAATATAACTATACTAGCTTTTAAAGATAATTTTCATGAAACATTTTTCCATCATTTTACTTTCAACATTTTTTTCTTTATAATTTATGTGGGTTTCCTGTAAAACTCATAATACTGGATTCTGAATATGTTTTCTTTTTTTCTCTTTTCTGAGGAAGATTAGCCCGGAGAGAACATCTGCCAATCCTCCTCTTTTTTCTGAGGAAGACGGGCCCTGAGCTAACATCCATGCCTGTCTTCCTCTACTTTATCTGTGGAACACCTACCACAGCATGGCTTGCCACATGGTGCCATGTCCCGACCTGGGATCCGAACCGGCAAACCTCGGGCCGCCAAAGTGAAACGTGTGCGCTTAACCGCTTCGCCAGCGGGCTGGACCCTGAATATGTTTTCTTTTACTGAAATATTTAGTCCATTTATAGTTAATATAAACTTTAAATCTCCCATCTCCCTTTGTGTTATCTATTTGTCTGAAGAAATGAAGATGAAAGAAATAATAAATGTATGGGAAAATAATAAGATTGTTTAAATCCATGATGATAATGTATGTGACGTTAAAGAAAAACAAGATAGATTATTGTCATGCATTTTAAATTTATCTTATTTTCCTTAACACCACACACTATCAATAGTGTGGATTCACACAATGTTTATTTATATATTTCCATGCATTTATCTGTTTCTTTAATCTTTATTTTTTTGACTCTCAGACCTTATATTTGGGATCAATTTTCCTTTGACTTCAATGTATTATTTAAAATTTTCTTTAGTGTGGCTGTACAGATGACAAATTTTCTTAGTTTTTGTGAGGAAATGTCATTTTTTCATTTTCATATTGAAATTGCCTTTTAAAATATATTTTCAACTGGCATGAAATTCTAGGTTGGCAGTTATTTTCTTTTAGCACAGTGAAGATATATTTCTACTGTCTTCTGGCTTCTGTTTTTGCTCACGAGAAGTTAGCTATACCTCTTTTTCTCCGTAAAGTATACCATCTAATATTTTCTTGCATCATGGAAGACTTTGTCTTTTGCACCTTATTTTTAAATTATAATGTGTCTATGTGGAATATTTCTGGATATTATCTGTTTTTCATTAGTTATAGAATAATCATTTCTCATCTTCTAAAGTAATGCCACTGCCACATTTTCACTCTCCTTTTATTCTGGAACTCATTAAATATATGAGATATTTATTCTGTTACATATATATGTCTGCCATATGTAATTATAGTTTATATTACTTATATAAATATAATATATAATATAATGTAATTACATTTTATATAAAAAATATATGGTGTCTCTTTTGTATTTTTTATCAGTGCTCTGGATACTTTCTTCTCATCTATTATTAGTTAACTAATTTTCTCTTTAGCTAGGTCTAATAGTATAACATCAAATGTTTCCTTCCCATAACATCTACATTTTGTTTCCAAATTTGCACTAATCTTCTGTATAATTTTATTTTCCTTATAGGTATCTTCAAGTTTGTTGTTGTTTTAAATTTCTTTAAACATAGTTTATAATTTATGTTTGTTATTCTGATAGCTGAAATGTTGATGATTTCTTTCTGTTTTCTCTTAATTTCCCCTGCAGTTCTCACCCATGAAGTCTTATTATTTTTCCTTTTGTTTCTGATTATCATTGACTGTGTGATGGCCATCAATCTTGAAATATTATCTGTAACAGTAATGTGAGGCCTGAGTTGAAGTTTCCTTTCCTTCAGAATGTATACACACTTGTTTTTGCCAAGAATCTGCAAACAATACTGTCTTAGAATCAGCTTAAAACAATTTCATGGCTCAAGGTTTCTTAGATTGTCCAACAAAATTCAGTCAGAGAGGAGGCCTCTGTTTCTCAGTCCCTTCCTGAGGGGGTTGTCCTTTGATATTCCAGCATATTGTGGGGAAGGTAATTTTTTTGGACTTACTGCTTTCAGTTGTCCTATGCTTTGAATTCAGTAAGCTTCACTGGGTAGAATGTTCAAATTTCCTAAAATCTGCATGTATCCTCAGGGCAAAAGTAAATTTAGAATTCATTTATTTCTTTGAATTTCATTCTCCTTGTGATACGTCTTCGTTGTCTTGTTAGTTCTTGATACTTGTGCAAAATTTTAATAATGCATTTTATCCTGATGTTATTCTTTTCCTCAGAGGGAGATGTGGTCCAAATATTCTAGCCTGCTATGACCAGAAACAGAAGACCAGAAACAAACCTTCAGTATGTACTACAGCCTATACAAATAAAATTAATTTTAAAAGATTTTTATGTTCAGAAGGATTATCATATTTTTCTATCTTGATTGACAAAAATTGCATATATTTAGATTATAAAGTGTGATTTTTTAAAGAAATACAATATGGTGCTTTAATATACGTATACCTTGTGAAATGCTTACTACAATCAAGTTAGTTAACACATCCATCACCTCAGATAGTTACAAATTTTTTGTGAAGAGAATTCTTAAGATTTACATTCTTAGTAAATTTCAAGTCTACAATACAGTATTATAAACTGTAATCACCAAACTGTACATTACATCAGCAGAACTTATTCATCTTATAACTGTATATTTGTACCCTCTGACCATCTCCCCGTTTCCCCTGTCAACCTCTGGCAACCACTATTCTCTCTCTTTTATGAATTTGATCTTTTTACATTATATGTATAAGTGAGATCATGCAGTTTGTCTAAATGTATCTAGTTTATTTTCCTTAGAATAATGTATTCTTAAATATAAGCTATATAATAGAAATATGATTATTCTGAAATTACAAGAACATTCAATCGGTAAATAAGTCAGAAAACACAAATCCTTTCCCCGTCTTCATTAACACCTTAAATTATTAGGTTTGAAACAGACAAGTATACTCGTAAGTATACCATCCATGAAAAATGAATTTTAAATAAGAAAACAGATTTTATTCTAAAAAGAGTCACTAAAATGGAAGGATGCTTACTTAGCCAGCTCTTCCACTGATGTAATCTTAAACAGTTGCCTGGATTCCTGACAATTTAGAGAATCTTAAGGCAGAGAAACAAAACTTCCCAGTTCTGCTTTTTTAAGAAAACACGATAGCTCTTGTATTGTTTTAAGATCAAGATTAAAATGAACCTGTGATAAATTAGAAATCTTCTACATTCTATTTTTATTCACAAGATTTGACAGTCAA
Source organism: Equus caballus (assembly GCF_041296265.1). NCBI lineage: Eukaryota > Metazoa > Chordata > Mammalia > Perissodactyla > Equidae > Equus > Equus caballus. The sequence goes on from NC_091700.1 coordinate 54,127,785, forward strand.
ATATTATGAGTTCCAGAACATGCATACAAGTTCCATGAACAAGAACGCCTTGCTCCTATATGTGACAACTTGTCAAAGAGAAGGCAGTTTACTATACACTTGTCACAAGGCCAATTGTGGTTGAAAAGCCTTGCTTCGCTGATTTCTATAAGCATTTTATAACACGTTTCATTCTTTTATTCATTTTAATAGAACAGTTCAGGCAGACATTTAAAAAGTCAGTGCCAGTTGAATATAATCTTATATTTAATAGCCAAGTTTTTGTCATGATGCTTTGCATTTTCTAGGTTCTGTTCTTTTTCCTTTTCCTTTTGTTTTCAAAAACAAAAGGCTTTTAGTGATAAAATATATATTATATATATTACTCACTTAAGAGAAGTCTGTTCTTTTGGGCAGCCTGAATTTGATGAGGGCAAATTATCATTAATTAAGCATTTTAGAAGGAAAAAAATCTAAAATAGAGAGTAATAGACATATGTGATTTTCTTTTTTTTTCAGCTTTATTGAGGTGCAGTTGACATATAATATTTAAAGTGTACATCATGGTGACTTGATATATGTATACATTGTGAAAGGATTCCCCCTATCTAACTAATTAATACATACATCACCTCACATGTTTATCTTTTTGTTTTTATATTTTTGGTGAGAAAATTTAAATTCTACTCTCTTAGCAAATTTCAATTAGACAATACAGTGTTATCAACTGTAGTCACCATGTTTCACATTAGAACCTCAGATCTTATTTATCTTATAGCTGAAAGCTTGAGTCCTTTTACCAATATTTAACCAATTTTTAATACTTAGAGAGGTAAGTATTATGAAACAATTTTAGGGTTATTCATTTTATTTTTACTTTTTATTAGAGCCTTTCACTAAGGCACTGAATATTAACACAGTATCGTTTGCCGAGTTTGGTGGGCAGAACTCTAAGATTTCTACCTCATGGTGTACATTTCTTGAATAATATCCACTCTTTGAGTTTTGCAACACCTGTGGACACAGTTGGATATATCTCCTATGATTGCATTACATTTTATGGCAAAAGGGCTTCTGCAAATTTTAAGGCTCCTAATCGATTCACTTGAAGGTAATCAAACGGGATTATCCTGGGTTAGCCTGATCCTCTCAGCTGAGCACATGAGAGACAAGAAACAGCAGCATGGATTCTCCTACTACTGACAGTTATAAAAAGAGCCGTGTGGCACGAAATGATCGGTGACCTCAGCTGAGAGCAGCCCTTACTGATGACAAATGAGAAAGTAAGAATCTCAGTCCTACAACCCCAGGAAACTGAATTCTGGTAACAACCAGTGAGCTGAGAAGAGGTCCTTGAGCCACAGATGAGGTTGCAGCACTGACTGATTCCCTGATTTCAGCCAGGTGACAGGACGAGCAAATAATATTGCCATTGATCCAAGATGATTTTCAGATAGGAAAAGACACAAGATCTTCCTACTGGTAGTCTTCCAAGATTATGATTCTATGATCTTCGTGGTGTGGACTAAACCAAGTTACTTAAGGTTTCCATGCTTCAGTTTCATTTTCTATAAAATTTAGTTAGATTGCATTTCTCAAAAGTCTTTTTATATCAAAAGTTTTATAATACTCTGATACTTTCGTAAAAATGCTGCTAATGTATTTTGAGGAAAAAAGTCAGGGTTTTATTTCCATCAAGCAAGCAAATAAATAAAAATCAGTAGTGAAAAAACTTTCTGGGAAAATCAGATTTTCTAATGAGAATCAGGAGCTAAATTTTATAATTTCCTTTTTAAGAGGGGAAGAAAATACCTCTATGTAAACTCATAGGAATGGTGAAAAGCATTTGTGTGAACTTTGAGGAAAGTTAAAAGTACTTAGATCTTTTCCTTTGATACTGGTTTTCTTTTTCCTTCTGTTCCTAGGCCTATGAAAGCTCAAGAAACAAAGTAGAGAGGAGGATGAATTCCCTTCCAATTCAATTCTGTAAATATTCTGTAATAAATAGATTAATGTGAACATGAAAGTTGAATGAAGTCAATACCATTAACTCATGGAAAGCGTAATTATAATAGGGTCGATTCTCACACAGGGGTATCATTCATTTTACCATATAAAAGAAATGTAAGACAATTAACAGTTTCCAAATTAGCTTGTTGGGAGAAACCTACAATAGAGCAATCCATTACTTACTAATGAAGTTAAATTCCATAAAGGAGTTCCTCCAAGGAATTTCTTTTTGAAATAATATTTATGTACAGTTTAGCAGAGGTGAGCATTGATTGCTTATCTCAATTGCAAATTTAGCAAGTTCCCTAGAGGAAAAAGCACACAGATTGTTTGACTGAATTGTTGTGGGTGGTTTAAAATTACGATAAAAGGGAATGTAAAAATAGAAACCATGTGGGTTTCTTTATTTTGCTTGAAGGGAATGTTACTAATTTATTTTTTCTATAAAAAATTCAATGAAATTAGAATTTACATTTTGCTTCCAAATTGGCAATAACAAAGGGGGAATTAAATTAACCAGTTTGTTATATTTATTAGTTCGATGTTACTCATTTTAGCCTAGCCTCTGAACATGATTGATGACTCCATGGCAAGAAATACTAGAAAAAGAGAAATAAATGAAAAAACTTGATACAAAATAGTGTGGGTTGTTAACTCTATATAGGAATGTGAGTTTAAAATACTCAGTGAAGATTTAGTTCCAATGGATACAGCACATCTCATGCCTTGTAGAAGTACAAAGAAGCATATGATATCCTGTCTGACGTAAGACACTTACAATGATGTTGGTTCTTTATAAACACGGGGGTTATTTCCAACTGCTAATAGTCTATGAGTCATTTATCTATGCAGTAAATAAGTTCTAGTAGATATCTTGTGCTGAGAAAAATACATAATTCCTGCCATCATAGAATTTACTGTACAATGAAGACAGAAAATAAACATGCAAAAAAATAACTTTAAAATTACGAATGTTTTCTCTGAAGAAATGGAAAAGAGTTTAGTGATAGAGAAAACTAGATAAAGGGGGCGGCTGATTAAATGGGAGGGAGGGCAATACGTGTCCTTTTGAATAGGTGCCATTTAAGATGAGGCATGAAGTTTAAGAAAGAGACAACTCTGGGGTGGCCTGGTGGCATAGTGGTTGAGTTTGGTGTGCTCCGCTCTGGCAGCCTGGGTTCACAGGTTCAGATCCCAGGTGGACCTACACCACTTGTCAAGCCATGCTGTGACAGCATGCCACAAACAAAATCGAGGAAAGATTAGCATAGATAGTAGCTTAGGGCCGGTCTTCCTCAAGCAAAAAGAGGAAGATTGGCAACAGATGTTAGCTCAGGGCCAATCTCCCTCAGAAAAAAAAAAAAAGAGAGAGAGAGAGAGACAATTCTGTAATGAATCCACATGCTGTCTTCCAGGGAGTGGAAAAGGTTTGTGCTGGGGTAGGAAAGGACTTGGTATATTTAAAAGATGTACAGAGTCCAGTGTGATTGGATAAAGAGCCAAATAAGACGTTTAAAATATGATTGAAAAGCAGCATAAGGACTGGGGTCCCTAGACCACGTACAGGATTTTAGATTACATTCAAAGTTTCACGAGAAGTTAATAGAAGAATTTTATGAGGTGTGGCATGGTCTGATTTATGGCTTTAAAAAAGGATGACTCAGGTTACTTTGTGTTTTAAAGATTATTGGCAGCTGAGAGTGTGGAGGACAAGAGTAGAAATCAGAAGACCAGTGAGAAACTGCGGCAGCAGTTCAGCCAAGATGTGGCCTGAATTATAATAGTAACACTGGATAGGAAGACAAGGAGGCCGACATTAGATTTATTTCCATGGCATCATTAACAACACTTGCCAATATTTTGGATAGAGGGGGCTAGAGGAGAAGGACAAAGAAAGAAAGCCCCCAGAGCTTTTTGCATGAGAAGCTGTATGAACGATTGTGTCATTTACTGAAATAAGAAACAACCCCAGGTTTCATAAGGAGAAATTATCACGTCCATTCTGGACATGTTACTTTTGAGATTTGTAAATAACATAAGAAAGTTGGCCTTAAAAATAGACAGTAAAGTGATCCAATGAGAAATTTAAGAGTTACTAGCAGCCATAGTAATAGACTATAGACAGAAAAGAGCAAAGGACTGAGGAATAAGCCCTGGAGACTCCAACATGAAGCTGTCAGGGAGGTTATTGGAAAGGTTATTAGAAAAAACAAGATAAGATCGATGTCCTTGAAGCTAAGAGAGGAAATAGTTTTCAGAAGAAGGGGACACTCCGCTGTGATAAAGACCGTAGAGAAGTAAAATTAGGACGAAAAATGATCACTGAATTTGGTAAAAGTAAAGTTTCTAGAGATTTTGACAGAAGACATTTCAGTGCAATAATGGAGAGAGAAGCTAAATTGTAGAGCACTCAGGACTGAGTAGAAAGTGAGAGAGTGGAGTCTGTATGTTAGCTAGTTCTTTCTAAGAGTTTATCTTTATAGATAAGCCTAGAAATGGTGTAGTAGCTGGGAAGATTTGTAGGGAAAAAGGAATATGTTTTTAGGGGCTGGCCCCGTGGCCGAGTGGTTAAGTTTTCGCGCTCCGCTGCAGGCGGCCCAGTGTTTTGTTGGTTCGAATCCTGGGCGCGGACATGGCACTGCTCATCAGACCACGCTGAGGCAGCGTCCCACATGCCACAACTAGAAGAACCCACAACAAAGAATACACAACTATGTACCGGGAGGCTTTGGGGAGAAAAAGGAAAAAATAAAATCTTAAAAAAAAAAAAAAAGGAATGTCTTTTTTACAAGTATGAAGTAGTAAGACAAGTTTGCATGTCAATATGAATAGTCTACTAGAGAGGGAGAGAATGAGAGTTTAGGAGACTAGAGGACTGTGTGACCAATGGGAGGAATTTCTTAGTTTCTTAAGATTGTTAAAAGAGATGGAATCTGGAGTAAAAGTTATGGAACGAGAAGCAGGGGCAAACTTTGAATGGAACACAAGGGAAGATGAACAAAAAAGTTGCACGTGCCAGTAGGTTAGAAATTAAGCAGAAAGCTGAGGGAATTCTAAATCAATAATTTCTGTATCCTCAACGAATTGGAAGCAAGATTATTGTCTGAAAGTGAATAGGCTGATGGGATGGCGTGAGCAGTTCTAGGGTATTTGAGGAGAAGAGATAATATATGAAATGACTGTTTTAGGAAAGAAATAAAACCTTTCCACAAAAATGTTTTTGGATTGCCAGAAATGTTGAGTCCACTTAACCTCTGATATCAATTTAACTTAACGCTTCACTTTTAGTCAACCTAACTGGCTGTGTGAATCTCGCTTTCATCTAGCCACACTTGCTTTGGAGTAAGTTTACTGTTGAGTTCTTAAGATGTTGAGGTTCTTTCATCTGAGTAGGGAAGGTGAGTGGAATGGAAGTTAAATATTTTTGCAAAGGAGCACTTATTTTTACAGATCAGGAAATCTAAGCTGGACATAACATAAGAGAAGACAGAAAGGTGTTGATAAGTAGAGAATGGTGGATTTAACGTATTGGAGAGAACGATGAGGATCTACCTGAAAATGAGATCCAGAAGGGGAGAAGATCGGGACAAGGGAGTGTGATTTGATATCTTGGTATTAGATATTTTAGAATTGCTAAGCTTGGAAATGTATGGATGAGAAGAAGAGGAAATAAAGGTCAGTGGAGATATGGGCAAAGAAACAGATAATATAATACATTTGGGAAATAATGATAGGAAATGCACTAGAGCTACCAGGGCCTAAGTCTTCAGGTAGCGTGTGGAAATAATTAGAATGTTGATAAATAATAAAAAATATTGAGCATTCTTAATTTTAGAACTCAGGTAATCAAATATTTCTAATAATATGCTTAAACTGCCACTTATTTTATGGATTTTAGAAATGGGTATTTGGCTTCCTGCTTTAATGGGAAAAGATAGTTTTCTCAGTTACTATAAATGCTGTTTACATCTTCTTCCCCCAATCTCCAAAAACAGTTTTGTCTAGGGTTTTTGTTCAGCTGGTATACACCAGTACAGCCTTAGGAGTTGTAAATACTGAAATATAGCTGAAAGTTGGTAAAATAGCCGTTTCCCAGCACCCTTCAGTGCCTTCTGCTGCCTCACTCCACGCTTCTCCCTGGGCAGAGGGGCCTTTGAGAGCCCTGCTCCAGCACTAATGCTGGTGGGTGGGTGCATTTGGATTGGTCTAACTGGCTGTAAAATTGACATGGTATATAAATATCACCCTTGGTTATCTCTCTGTCTAACTTCCTTGATAGGTCACTGTGTCAATATCAAATGACATATTTAAACCTTCATTTTTTAAAATACCTTCCACTATAAAAATATCTCCTGATTCTTCACTCCTAAGATTAGACCTTAGTTCCTTCTTTTCTGTTTTCCTGTTTTTTGTTGCCTTTGTCCTGTCATGTGTAGGCCTTACTTTATTAAGATTGATAATATGTACATTATATTTTACATATGCAAATAAATGAGAGTAATAGGAAAACATTATCTAGTAATTTCTATGTGCCACACTATCTCATATCAAAGGAATGATTGGAAAATTACCTATAATTATTTTTTTTCACTTTTTTTTGGCTAAACAAGAAAAGGGAATTTGTGTGACTGACTAGTTCTCTATAACATGCTATTCTCCAGCTGGCATTTGCAAATAGCTTGATGAGCTATTTATTACAGAGGTAACAATTCATATTTTTGAAATTTTGCACAGATAGTAATGGAGTGAGTAAACAAAACTCAACAACTAGTAAGAGGATATTCCCATTGTCTTGAAGTCCTTTACTTCCTACTTAAATGGGGCCTTTTCTTGGTGGTAGTTGTATTCTGCACTTGAATAATGACTTTCTGATGCAGCTTCCCTCTTCACTCTGGTTTTTTGATCATTTCATCACATTTTTGTACACTCCCAATAATACTGTAGGGCCTCTGGGGTCTATTTCTTTCCCAAAGGACAATTCCTTTGGAAGCATTATTTAAAATTGTACAAACAATGATATGGAGAATAACAAGTTTCCACAGGTCAGCTTAAGACATGAAAGGTACAAATAGAGTTGTGGACCTCAGATATCAACCCTCATACTCCTCTCTGACACCAGTCTGAGCTAATTGCCATTCTGAGTTTGTGGTTTATTGTTTCCCTGAACTTCTGAAATAAATATATCACTACACATGCAAATGTCACTAAACACTATATAGCATACTTTCATGAACTATAACTTTAATTAAATGTTATCATATGATGCATAGCATTCACCAGTGTGCTTTTTCATTCATATAACGTTTTAAGAGTATCCGTGTTACTACATCTCATTTTAGGCCATTCATTTCTACAGCTGTGTAGTAGTCCTTACTCCATGAGTGTACCACAAGTTATCTATTCTGAAGTTGATAAATGTTTAAGATTTTTCTGTTTTTATTTTTCTCTTACAAACAATTTGCCAAAGAATTCTTTTATACAGGTATATTTGTGAGTTTTAGGAAAGACTCCCTTAGGGATATATAAGAGAATAATTGTTGGGTTGTAGGCATATGCATATATCTTCAATTTGGTATCTATTGTCAAATTACTTATCAAATTGCTTTCAACAATTTGTACTCTTACCAATCGACTTATCATTGCTCCAAATTCTTGCCAAAAGCTAAAGCTGTCAGACATATAAAATATTTTGAAACTACAGAGTTCTATTTCTTTGTTGCTTAATAATTTGAATATTGTTGATTACCAATATTACTCAGATTTCCTCTTCGACAGATGTCTTTTTTATATATTTGGTCATTTTTCTACTTAGTGTAGTCATTTTTTCTTATTGATTTGTTAAAAAATGTATACAAGGAATGTACATTTATTCAACTTTTACCCATTTTCAGGGTATGGCTTTTATTTTCACTTATTTGAAACAGACTTTTGATTGACAGAAGATTTTTTAATGTAGCTTTTAACCTGCAATGGCATTTTCCTTAAGGGTTTGTGCTCTTTTTTCTTTGTTTCTTGTTTAAGAAATCTTCCTCTATTTTGAGGATATAAGGCTATTTTTCTCTAAAAGTTACACAGTTTTCATTTGACATTGAATACATCTGAATAGACTTTTGTGTAGGAATGAAGAGATCACTTTATTTGCTTTTCGGAGAATAATGACAATTCTGCCAGCACCATTCATTGATGCCTTCCCCAGCAAACTTCACTGCTGCCTCTCTCCTCTTGGTCCAAACAGGACTTTTGTGATTTTCCTGACCCACTGCACAACGGTCATTGTGAACATTATTTTTCTGAGTTATATCCATATTTTGCTAGATAGAGTCCAATAACTTCCTAAGAAAACAAGTGTGGGAAGTAAAACATTTTATTCTTTATGTGCAAATCATATCATCAGGGCAGACCTTGAAACCAGTGCCTCGGGCAGTGGAGTATGGGATCGAACTTAGGTTCTCCAGGGAGATCGCCAGGATTTGAGTCCTGGTCCTTCCGCTGAGTACCTATGTGATTATCCTGCTGATCTTCAGACCTGGTACACGCACCCCTTGCAGGCCAGTGAAGACCTTGGAAAAGGTAAAAGAGAATACATAGTTCAAAGAAATTGATTTTCGGACCCCAAAACTATGTTTATATATACTTTCCCCAAACTGATCTGACTGTGAAGGCAGCTTGTTTGACTGAGGTTTCGTTTTTATTTCCTACCTACCTTTCCACAGTCACCTTTCCACCATTTTACCAAAGAAAAGTATATGTCCTACTCATTCTAAATCTTAGTATAATTTACCATTTGTGAGTCAAATCCTAGGGCAACTAACAGATAGAGAATTCAAAATGTTTTTGAGAGTGATTCTAACAATTGTGTAGCCAAAAAAAGTTTGCAAAAGAGGTGCTAAACGGTTTGTACATGTTAATTGAAAAATTTGCTTTTAACACAATTGAAAGATGACTTGATCCAGTTGTCAGTTGAATATCATTAAACATCACCTTTGATGAGAGATCAGTCTGAGATATATAACATGTAACTTAGTGAGGGGTTTGGCTCCTGGTTGAAAACCTATGTGTGATGTTTCATGCCTGACCATAGGTAATTGCAAATGCTTTACTGGCAGGCCTCATGGGAAAAAGCTGCACTCCCGACAGGAGGCTTGGTGCACAGACACTGCATTGCAGGCTCTTAAGGGCTTGTAGACAAGGACTCAGGCCTCCCTGGCCAGTCATGCTCTTTGCATATTTTCGTTCCTTGCCTCTGAAGCCTTCGTTCGTAGGTCTCTTTATATGAGGCCTTGGGTGGGGGCTTTCTTCAGGCTCCTCTGGTGAGGCTTCTTATGGGGAAAGAAGGGGTGAATTTAAAGATACTTTTCCCCACTCTGACTCAGTACTACGCCAATCCCAGCCCCTCGCCCCATGTCCCCTCCATCTTCCCTTAGCCACCCAACTTGTCCACAAAACTGCCAGCCTTTTCTTCAGAGCTCCATCAACAATATGACTAACCCAAGTCTGTACTGATCCTCCTGGCCCTCTACCTATGTGCCATTCCATGGGGGGAGCAGGGGCAGTCAATGCTTTCCCAGTTTTAGACTCTTCCTTATACCATGTCAGTAAGTGATTAACTTTTTCATTTTTTTTATTTCTTGAGGAAGATTGGCCCTGAGCTAACATCTGTGCCCATTTTATATGTGGGACACCTGCCAGATCATGGCTTGATAAGCAGTGCATGTGTCCACCTGGATAGTGCTTGTGTCCACGCCTGGGATCAGAACCAGCGCACTCTGGGCCACAGAAGCAGAGTGCGTGAGCTTAACCACTGGGCCACTGGCCTGGCCTCTTAACGCTTTCATTTTTGACTTCTTGATTTAATAATTACCCATCACTTGGCAGCTCAGCTTTCTCTCCCTCAGCTCAGCCAAGCCCTTGACACTTAGGAGTCAAAAAATTGAGTGACACTGATGCAACAAAGCTCTTATTTTCAATAATTATTTATGTGAACAAGTTTTCTTAGTGTTTAAATCTCCAAAAACAAAACAAGAAAGGAATAGAATTGAGGTTAAATTATTTCTCCTTCTAGCAACAAGTGATAATCATACATGGATATAAAAAATAATTGGAGCAAAGAAACCCCATTCATTTCATTAAGAAATGTGTGCATAGGGGCTGGCCCGGTGGCCCAGCGGTTAAGTTCGCACGTTCAGCTTCTCTGCAGCCCGGGGTTCGCTGGTTCGGATCCCAGGTGGGGACATGGCACTGCTTGGCAAACCTTGCTGTGGAAGGCATCCCACATATAAAGTAGAGGAAGATGGGCACAGATGTTAGCTCAGGGCCACTCTTCCTCAGCAGAAAAGAGGAGGACTGGCAGTGGTTAGCTCAGGGCTAATCTTCCTCAAAAACAAAAACAACAACAACAACAAGAAAAGAAATGTGTGCATAATTAAACATTTTTACCTTTTGTGTTAAACAATTATATGTTAAAATTTTAGTATATTTTTGTTGATTTGCAATTTGAAATCCAAACCAGGAGAATTTTTTTTTTTTAGCATATGAAGCTTATGTCACGGGAAAATAAAATCAATGTTAATTTATGTATATAATTTTTCTTCAGTGAAGTATGAAAGAGGATCAGTAAAATACTTTCAAGAATAAAAATATACCACATTAAGTTATAATTCTGTGCGGGAAATGAAACGGAAACATAAATACAAAGAGAAGAGAAAAATGATATAAAATTTCCATTTATTGACGAAGAGCTTTTTCACCAATGTTTAAATTGGATGATGGTGATATAAAATTCCTATAGTGTTCTGATACTGTTGGACATATATGATTGAATGATGTGAAAGCAATACTTTAAAATAACTATGTTTACAATGCATAGAAATAACATCCTTGTAGCTACATTTAAACTTTGGATAAAATATTTTAGACATCAAATTAAAAATATGTGATGAGGTACATCGCTTTTGAAAATTATTTTGAGTACATGATCAAAAATATTTGATCATCACTTTAAGAGATCATAATGTTCTGTGACACATCAGAAACAACATGGCAAGCTCCATCCTAGCCAGGTACAATCTCTGTGGGAAAATAAGGCATATCAAAATAAGACACAATCTTTGTCTTTTACGTAGATATCCAGGAGGAGTTGCAAAATCATATTAAGGACACAGAGACAAAAAATCAACATAAAATTTCTTGGATGCCTTTTAAAAACCTTTAAGAGCAAAAGTCCAAACTCTCACACATTAAAGGATTAATCCTGCCAGGATTTATCCCTAAACACACTGAGTCCTCAGAAGAGTTCACTGTAGAAATAACAGATAGAGCATAAATAGAGCATTCTTTGTGTCAATCAGGCAGGAAACAGATGATGTATTCAAACGGTGACAAGAGAATTTAAGGCAGGGACTCTGTACAGAGGTGTAGCCAAGGTTAAGGGAAAAAGGAATGAGGGAGTGCTGACACAGATGGGAATCCTTTACCAGCCACAGTCTTTCCCAGACCCCACTGAGAGATCCATAGGTATAAAATAGTGGTTGCTTTCCAGTCTATGGTCTTAGGCAGAAAAACACAGTAAAGGTCAAACTGAGGTTGGCAGCGACAGAAACAGAAAAATAATGGCCCAGAGTCTCCCTCCTTATTCCTTCTTGGTCTCTTATTGGCCGGACCAAACTGGAAGCCAGGGAGTATGGGATCCTGGTGATGCTGTCTGGTGGAGAGAAGACACCCACGGTGACGGCAGCTGAAGAAGTTTACACTCGAGGGGAAAATAGAGACAATCCAGCACACTTTTCAAAAATACTAATGACTCTACTTTTGAGTAAGTTTATTTATCAAAATGTTGTAAATCGTCCTATATGAACCTTAAATTACAAAAGCCAACAGAGTAGAGATATTATTCATTCAGAGTTCACAACAAAGTACGTGAGTTGGAGGAGAAGATGGGTAAATGATAATTTTAAAATATACATAACTGTGAGTAACTCCATTTTAATGTATGAGGCATTCTCTCTTATATATGGATTTGTTCACTCTAAAAGAGATTGAAGAGCTGAGGGTCACATGTGTATTTTTCAATTTTATTGAATTAAGAATGATGTTCAGACATGCCTCAGGTCTCAAGATCGGTTGTTGGTGTGGCAAGATGTTCTCCTAATCAGCACTAGTCAGTACAAATACAATGAGAGCCACATAAGTAATTTTAAGTTTTCTAGTAGCCGCATTTAAAAAGGACTAAATTAACATTAATAAATTTTTATTTAACACAACACATCAAAAATATTATCAATTCAACATATTAAGTTAAAATTTTTAATGGCATGTTTACTTTCCACTTTATTTCATAGCGCCTTCAAAAGCCAGTGTGTATTTTACATACATGCCACATTTCAATTGCTTAAGAGCCATGCATGGTAAGTGGAAACCTTGGTGGTCAGTGCAGTTCTAAAACACAATTGAAAGGTACTTGACAGAAAGGAAAGGACATTTACTGGTAAAGTATAAAGAAGAGAGTGTGTTTGAATATTCTTATTGAATGTGTTTTTATATTTCTAGCTAGCCAGGCAGGAAGATTACACAAATAAATTTTATGAAGCTAAAAATTATGTGAATTAAATCCATTCAAATCCAATAATTCTACCTATCTCTTTCACTCCCTCTTGTTCTTGCTGTCTCTTTCTAGTATAGTTTTGAGGTCAACTAGGAAATTTAACCTTGGACTGATAACAATCCACAGCTGAAGCGGTAAAATAAAAATTCAGGAATGAGACTATAGATTTTAAAGAGAGGAGAAAAAGAAAGAAGCAGACATTTTTCCAATTATCTTTTATTGAGATACAATTCACATAACATAAAATTCAGCATTTTATGGTATACAGTTGTAGTGTTAGGAATATTCAGAAAGTTATACAACCATCACTGCTGTCAAATTCCAGAAAATTTTCATTACCCCCAAAAGAAACTCTGTATCAGTTAGCAGACACTCCCAATTTCCTGCTCACCTTAGCCCCTGGCAGTCACTAATCTATTTTGCATCTCTATGCATTTACCTATTACGGACATTTCATTTTAATAGAATCACACAGTATGCTAGTTTTTGTGTTTGGATTTTTTACTTACCGTAACCTTCGCAAAATTCATACATGTCGTAGCATGTATCAGCACTATGTTCATCTTTATGACTAGATAATTTTCCACTGTAGGGGTCTATCGCGTTTAGCTTATCCAATTATCAGTTGATGAACATTTGTGTCATTTTCACCTTTTCGCTATTGTGAATACTACTACTATGAACATTCCTGTACAAGTGTTTGTGTGAACCTGTGTTTTCTATTCTCTTGGGTATATATGAGGACTAGGTCATATGGTAACTGGATATTTAATTTTTGATTAATTATCAGACTGTTTTCCAAAGCAGCTGTGCCGTTTTACATTCTTACAACAGTGTATAATGTTGTTTTGTCTTCACACCCTCATCAACATTTGTTATTGTCTAATTTATAAAATAGCCCTCCTAGTAGATGTGAAGTGGTCTCTCATCATGGTTTTGATCTACATTTCACTAGAGACTACTATGTTAACCATCTTTTCATGTAATTATTGGCCATTTTTATCTCTTCTTTAGAGAAATTTTTATTCAAATACTTTGACCATTTTTAAAGTAGGTTATTTTATTTTTATTGTGGAGTTGTGAGAGTTTGTATATGCTCTGGAGTGTAATCTTTTGTATTTGTTTGGAAAATACTTATCCCCATTCTGTGCATTGTCTTTTCACCTTTTTTTATCTTTTGAGGAAGATTGGCCCTGAGCTAACATTTGTGCCCATTTTCCTCTACTTTATATGTGAAACATCTGCCACAGCATGGCTCGATATGTGGTGTGTAGGTCAGTGCCCAGGATCTGAACCTGCAAATCCCAGGCTGCCAAAGTGGAGCATGCAACCTTAACGACTGTGCCACCGTGCCAGCCCTGCCTTTTCCCTGTTTGATGGTGTTATGTAAATCACAGATGTTTTAAAATGTGATGTAATCCAATTTATCCTTTTTTTTTTTCTTTTTTGCATGTGCTTTTGTTGTCGTACGTAAGAAAGTATGCCTGCGCCATGTCATGAAAATCTGGTTGCTCTTGAGTCCCTTTGGTAAATGTTTTATTAGTTGTAGTATTTTCCTACTCCAGAATTTCTATCTGGTTCTTCTTCCAATTTCTATCTCTTTACTGATATTCTCTATTTTGTGAGGTGTTATTCCCATACTTTCCCTTAATTCTTTAGACGTGGCTTCATTTAGTTCTTTGAAAATATTTAAAATAGCTTATTGAAAATCTTTGTCTAATGAATATAATAATCTTGACTTTCTCAGGGACAGTTTCCATTGGTTCTTTTCCTTTCTTCTGCATGGGGGCTGTACTTCCTTGTTTCCTTGCAAGTGATACAGTATTTTGTTGAAAATTGGTTATTTTAAATAATATAATGTTGCAATTGGATGATCAGATACGTCCACTCCCCAGGGTTTGTTGTTGCTGTCATTGTTGTCATTGTTTGTGTAGTGTCTTTCCTGAACTAATTCTGTGAAGTCTGCATTCTTTGTCATGTTTGACCAGTCTGCTTGATTAGCATAGTGGTCAACAATGAGTAGACAGAGATTTTCTTGAAAATCTTGAACTAATAAGTCTCCCAGCCTTTGCCAAGAGGTTTTTTGTGCCTGTTAGGTCATATACTCAGGCCTCAGGCAGGCTGTATCCACCTCTGCTTGAGCTTCAATTTTCTTGCACAAAGCCCCAGGATCAGCTAGAAGTGAGATTTCAGGACCTTCTCAGCTCTTTCTTGTGTGTGTGCACAGCTGTACAAATGTGCATTGCTTTTTGTATTTCCACATATATGCCAAAACTTTTGAAAGTCCCCTAAGGATATTTTATTTTCCTGCTCTTTCTTTAAGTTTTTTGATCCGATCTTTGTTTTTCTAACTGTTATTGTCTCAGAATGTTGCAGTGTTAAGCAATTGCTGTTAATTGTTTTTTACAAATGACCAGAGGAAAAGACTCATTGCACAGAATACTTTGAGAGTCAGGTCAAATAAATACAACTTCTGGGAATGAAGGTTTCCAGGGAACTACAAAACAGGTCAGATAAGTCCAGTTCTCTGAGAATGGGGATTTTGAGGAGTTCCAAATTCATCTGCCCTTTCCAGGGCTGCTGCACTGCTGGCTTTCACTGTGATTATGGAGTTCTTGGTTTTCAAGGCTACTGTAGAGCTAGGGAAAGAGGAATGGTAATAGGGTAAGTTAAAATTCCACAAATCTCACTGTTTTCACCAAGATTGAGCAGATTTTCTGGCATGAGCACTGTAGACTTTTGCAAGACTTTGGTTAATTTTAAGAATTCTGAAAAAATTAATTTTGATATTTCTTTCTCAGTGTTCACATTGTTTTTATGGAGACACAGATTTCTGGAGTCCTTACTCCATCATTACCACTTGATTTCACTCCAATAGAAGCGTATTGTAATCTTATCCAACAACAACAATGACAAAACAACAGCAAAACCTGCTTCTGGAAATATGGACAGCAAATATGCCAATACATTTTTTGTAAAAGAATAATTTACAAATCTCATTATTTACCAAAATATTTATTCAGAATTAAGAGTTTTGCATAATATTCTTTTAGGTTTTAAAATATAATTCAAATGCATGATATAATTAAATTAGAAAATTTAAAACATTTACTTCATGAATATCATACCAGTAATTTTTATTTTTGTGTGTGTAGTACTGATAATATTTGTACAGAATAAAAAGTGGAAATCGAGAGACATAGCATACTTTGATACAATTTAAGAACTTGAATCTCTACACTAAAGCTTAATAGCTAGTGTTTTATGTGATGTAAAATATCATAAAATGAAGTATGTTAATCAAAATGTAAGTCATAGAATTGAAATGTATTACGATTCTTAAAGACATTGGTCTTTTGTAAATTATACCTAATAAAACACAAATAATTTGAAGAATTATATTAGAAGTGTAATATGTGTCACTTTATTCCAAATATTATTTATTAGTTTGATTTTATTTTTTAAAAATACTTTGTTCTTCTTTTTTATAATTTCTACTTGCTTTTGGGAATTTAAATCATGTATCAGTAGAGTGTGAATATTGTATTTATCCATAGACCTCTGACAAATTGGATTTCCAATAGAGGGTTGTCTATAATTCCAGGTAGGTTATATTGTTGACCTGTGTGTTAAATGAGTTTTCAAAACAAACTTCCAGAGATTTTATTTATATGTATTATTCTTGCCAACTACGTGAAATTCTATGATACTAAGTATCTGCTTAATCTTATTTGAAGAAAAATTAGTCTATAATTGATATTGGCTCAAGATAAAGCCAATTGGGAGAAGCATTTGGGTTTATATATTACAAACCCAAGTTAAACATAAAGTATTAAGTTAATGAGAACCTGCAATGCAAAGGGTAAATTTAAGTTTTAATATTAGAGCAAGATTAAGCTGTAATTGTATATGTGATAGCATGTGGATTTTAATATAATTTAAAATGAAATATTAGGAGGTAGAAATGGCTTATCTAGCCAAAACTTCTGAATATGATTCGTTTACTTATAACTATGCATTAGCTCATAAAAGATGGGCCATTTGGTGGCAAAATAAAACTCGAACATAAATTTGGAGAATGGACAGCCCGCTTTCCATCACTTAAAACAAAACTCATAGAGGACTCTCCATTTTCCTGTTGCTACATTTCTTTATCTTTTAAAACACAGAACTGTTACCCGTTACAATGCCAGTGTCTTTAAATTCAATGTAAATTCACAAAGTCAGCTAAAATAGTCATGACAACTCACAATGAGGAATTTTCATTGATTCTAGAACAAATAATTACATTCCGCCTTAATAGGTAGATGCAGTCTAACAACACAACAGCTATAGACAAAAATCTTGAACTTCATTTAGAAGCTTTATTTGTTGTTTTAATGTTGCTGTTTTAGAAATATTTTCTCATATTTTCATGTGCAACAAATAGGTAATTACGCTTATTTTATTTGTAGTGTAGTTTTCCATTAAAAAGGAAAAGGATATATAATTACAAAATCAAAAGATTGAAGTAAAAAATTTATATTAGTATAGTATTCGAATTACATTGGACAACGTAGACAGCTTTTCCCTCAATTTATACATGGGAAGATTTTAGGAGCAATAGTACTCTACATGGCTGAAGCTGAAGACAGTCCAAATGAGTGATCAGATTATGGTTTCTAGTATTAGTTTTCCACAAAAGTTTCAGGGAAGAATGGCTGATGCTATGTCTGCAGGAGAGAGGTTTAAAGGAAGGCTGGAAGATCTTGCTGTCCCCTAAGCTGGAAGGATGCTTTCAAAGATTAATGGGATTTTGTAAAAGACCGCAAAAGCCAACATAAAAGTTCTTGCACAGCCCAAAGTTTGTAAACTTGAGCATGAAAAAGAGGATATTGACTATAGATCACAGTACATTAAATCTTTGATACCCAAAAAGAAAAATTTAATATAATGATGATATAAAGTATTTTAAAAGGAGACACATGAAATTAAATATAGTAATTTTGAGAGATGCTATTAAATTATGTTGGTATTTTTTATACATTTGTTTTAGTAGTGAAAAATACCAAAACTAGTAAATATTATATACTTTGATTAAAATGCGTTTTCTGACAGGATCTGATAAAGCTGCATCAGATATCCAGAATTCAATTAGTTATTATTTTTGATATCTATTATAATAGCATGATGGTAAGGATGTAAAAGAATGCAAGTGTTTATTAAGTGCAAATGCTCTACAGTTATAATGAACAACATATATAAGCTTCTTAAAGATCCAAATCCCAAGTAGGAGTTCAGTTTCTGCGGGAGCAACAGATTTCTATGAAAAGACAGAATTGCGTACTAGGTATAATGTGAAACCAGAATAGTAGGTAAATAATTACTCATATTTTTAACTAATGGGATCATTAGCATAACCACAAAGAGGATAACCATACTCCATTGGGAAGTATCTGGTTGGCATATCAGTCAGAAATCTCAGCTGGTGAACTGCTGAGTGAAATGATAGCAAATGTGTCTAAAACCTTAGAGGATTAACTATATGAAGTTTAAAAAGTAGTATGAATATTTCATGTTAAGAAGCGATCTCCATAAACTTGATAATTTATGTATTTGTAAGCTGCCTGTTGAAGCAACTGCATTATAACTATACTTATTGAGTAACAGATTTATCTTTATGATTTTAAATCTTAATAAGTGGGGCTAGCCCCGTGGCTTAGTGGTTGAGTTTTCGTGCTCCACTTCGGTGGCTCAGGGTTTTGCTGGTTTGGATCCTGGGTGCAGATGTAGCACTGCTCATCAAGCCATGCTGAGGCGGCGTCCACATAGCAGAATTAGAAGGACCCACAACTACAATATGCAACTATGTACTGGGGGGCTTTGGAGAGAAGAAAGACAAAAAAAAAAAGATTAGCAATAGATGTTAGCTCAGAGCCAATCTTTAGGGAAAAAAAAATCTTACTAAGCACACACTTAGTATTGAAATATCCCAGAGAAGGGTTTATTTGCTATATTTTTTTTTCATTTTGTTGCAATTATAAGAATTGCACAGTACTGAGGGAAGGTTGTGGTATTTTCAGACAATTTCATGTATAAAAGAGAAATTAATTTATACATGCAGTTTAAAATCTTGTAATATATTGACTACTTTGTGCACTGGTTGCAACTTTTCTCTCTTCAAAAGCTCCTTGAAAATGATCGTAGAATGTGGTAGAATTAAAAGTAGAATATTAAAGTATGTTAGCTGCCTTTAAAAAAAGCAGAACCAGAGATCTCTAGATTTTTACAGCTTGGTAGTAGCTTTAACATAAAAGGGAAATGATTATTCTATAGTGAGCACAGTGGACATGGAAGAACCTTGCAGAACTCCATGGTGACCCAGAACAAATAACTTTATGAATTGTGTGTGGACAGGGAAAGCATCATGCTATTGTCCACTGCTGGAATATCATTTCATCTCATTCCTCAATATGCTCCTGTCTTTCACATGTGTCCTGAGTGGCGATTACCAATTTCAATCTCTGGAAAGTATAGCCTACAGAATACTGAGGTATAAGTATATGGATTGCACAAGGATAAAGGAAGCAAAATGATGAAAAATTAGCCCCTCTATAGTAAGACAGCACTACTGTGAATGGAAAGAAAAAGATGAAAAGGAAAGAAAATGATAGGTCCTTAATATTGTACTGCACAAACCATGTGACACCTTTCAAAGGTGTGTTAGCATCCCTTTCAAATTGACTTTGAAGTTTGCTCTTTTGAGTACATTTCTGCCAAGTTACATTAGGTTTTCTCTCCCATCTGAGTGTCAAAAGCCCCCTCTCCCCTGATGACCACGAGACAACTTTCGGAAGTCTAAAGTTTAATAGTGTCTCAAATAAAACATGTATTTTTGATGTGTTAAGCAATCGTGTGGTCAGGATTTTTATTTCCCACAATGAGAAAATCTTATTTTAAATTTGGGTCTTATTTTCTTCAACACTACATTTTAGGAAGAGTGGACGGGATCAAGTTCTTATCTGGAGAAAACCCTTAATGCCAAAATGAGAAAGGCTTAACTAAATTATCAATACCAAAGGTAATTGATCACATTAAACCAAATTTATTGGATTTCTTTGAGGAAGAAATATCTACTCTTTTTTCCTATGCAAGAACTGGCTCCAAGCACTTCTGACAGCCAATGTTGTGAAGAAGAGTGGAGAACTTTTGCTTGCGTACTGTAATTTCAGGACTACTACTAAGGCTCTTGGGCCCTCCAAGATACCTCCATTACTTTCTTGTTGATACCTAAAATTCTGATGTTAGTGAGTTATCATTTGATTAGAATTTTGTTACAGTTAAAATTGGCAGTGAAGTGTAATATTTTAAAATATTTCGTACAGTGTTAAGATAGTTTATGGTGGACTTTGTTTGTGATAGACAGCAATAATGAGAAAGCAAGTCAGCTGATGAAATGGAAGAGGATCCTGACTATGGGACAGAGAGAATAGTGTACAAAATGAGAGAATGTGAGATGAATGGTAATAGACAAAGATTTTCATCTGTGAAACAGTTTTCTCCAGAATTAATTCTTGTTGGCGCAATGAGCAAAATGGTGACACTTTGAAATCCATGAATTGAAAGTACTGTCCAGTGTGTTATCAGTGCAATTGTAGTTTCTGAGGATATTCACCGGCAGGCATCAACTAATCTTTGCTTAAATGTGCCACAGTCAATTCTGCCAGTATGCAAAAGAGAATGAAGAAACACAGGAAATGGTCTCAGTAAATTAAACTGAATTGTCATCTACACTTAGCCTCTGCCATGGCATCACAATTCATATTGTCATGGCAACTAATATTTGAAAAAGAGCAAGGATCAAAATAGCTATTCTTCTTTAGTTTGATTAACTGAGAGACTTTCTGGGGACCGAAAGTGGGTTTTGATATAACTTTTGTAGAAGTCTTTAATTTTAATAATTTATTCTCTAAGATATTTGCATTTTAATGAAGTAAATACTACCTGCATCTACCTGCAAAGAACCTAAGAATTATTTTCAATTTAATGAATATTTGCTATATGCTAACCACTTGCTCAGAATTTATGCTAGGCTTTGGAGAAACAAAGATGAGTCAGACAAAGTTCCTGACCTCAAGAAACCCACTATCTAATGTGGATAACAGTTGTACTTACTGTTCAGGTATTATAATGCAATGCATATGCTAATGTCTACAGACAAACAAAATTAGGGAGAATTGATAATTCTGCTTGATAAACCAGACGAAGTCTCAAACAAGAGCTGAAATTTAAAATAGAATTTTAAGAACAAACGCTTACTTTTTTCAATCTGGGGAAATAGCTTGTCCAAGCACACAGTGTGAACAGGAACTCTGCTAGTGCTGATCATAGAATAGGGCAATATAAATATTTATTGAAGGAAAGAAACTGTGCATAGTACAGTTTTTACAATGCAGGATATGTTGAATAAGTACTGATTTGGGGAGAATGGCAAATTAGGCAGAAATAATGAAATATAAACTCATATTTAATATGTAAATATAAATATATAAAATATAAATATAAATTCTCTTTTGTAGATCATTCATCAGTCTCTCCAACATTTATCAAAATATACTTTGTAAACATCATTATAAAAAACAATTCTCATTATTGGACACTATTAGGACATAAATATAGGGTGGTAACAAAGTCTGATAACATAGGTAAATGCATAATAAAAGGTTTATTGATATTTTATTACACAACATGATAAAATATTTTATCTTTTCTTTCAGACTTTATGGTCATGGTATAGAGTAGTAAAAAGAGATCATTCAAAGAAGGAAAGCACTAGTTTGGATCTGCTCTTTCTGCCAGATAGGACAGTATATGAATTTAGTGAATTCAATTAAGATTGCCAAACCATTCTGTTTGATCAAGTGCCGTATTATACTTTAACAGTAATTGTTTTAGTTCTAGACGCATCCAATACATCTTGAAAAGCTGGTAGGTAGAGGAAAGCTAAAAAGAAAAAATAATTAGAAATGTGCCTTTAAGAGTACCATATAACAAAATGCTGAATGGCACATCAATTCAGCAGCATCAGAGCATGCTGAAGAATCTGAAGGCATACACCGGAAGATAAAAATATTTCACATTCGTATATACTTTGTAAATTAATTTGACACCTGTTACTACATTTGTTTCTTTCAATAGTCTTATGAAGTAGACTGGGCAGGAAACTTTATGTTTATTGTGTCAATGAGAAGATGGTGTTCTTAAGAGCCTAGGCGGTTTGTTTCAGTAATGAGAAGCCCCGGAAATGCATACTCTTTATACAATATCACATGCATCAGCATAAGTAAACTAAATAAAGAAGTCTGTATCAAGTTTTCAAATTTAAAAATTAGCCATTTGAGTATTTGTTTCCATTATAACTAGACTTCAGAGTTAATTATCAACCAAAAGGGGCAATCCAATTTATACTATGATGTCTTCAATATTTTTCCTACCTCAAAGAAATTAAAAGTATTTGGGCCCTTTTTTAAAAAAAACTATCCAATCAGATCAACTGTGTGCAAAATACTGTGTTTTAACAAGATAATAAATTTGTGAAATTAACCGTATACTTTTGAAGAGAAGATATACACAAATGTATGAAATGTGAGACAAAGGTAAAGTTTGATGAATGGTTCGGTCATCACAGGAGTTGCTTTCAGTAGCTGTAGTCAACCAAGGGTTCAACGATGACAGAGAACGTGAGTTGGACCTATGCTATTGGATAGGTGAGACAAATGTGGAATAAAGAGTAGGCATAGGCGAACTTGTGATCACATCAAGCAGTAGATGATTTTTTTTTTTAAAGATTTTATTTTTTCCCCCTTTTCTCCCCAAAGCCCCCGGGTACATAGTTGTATATTCTTTGTTGTGGGTCCTTTTAGTTGTGGCATGTGGGACGCTGCCTCAGCGTGGTCTGATGAGCAGCGCCATGTCCGCGCCCAGGATTCGAACCAATGAAACACTGGGCCGCCTGCAGCGGAGCGCGCGAACTTAACCACTCGGCCACGGGGCCAGCCCCAGCAGTAGATGATTTTTTACTAGTGTGGAAAGTCTATAAGGCTAAAAAGATAGGTTGTGTTGAGATTGTGGAAGGATTTGAATGGAGCAACTTTACTTGGTGAAATTTATACATGGGGCATATTATTCTAGTTTCTATGGCAGAGTAGATTGGGATCAAGACAATTCTTACAAGAATCCATATAAAAGAGCCCACATAATGGGCTAACAGTGACTTGGAAAAGGAAGGCCAGATGCTAGAGACTTTGGTAAGCAAAGAATTAGAATGTAGTCAAAGACAGTTTTGGGGATCTCAAAGATCGTTTTGGGGATCTCAAGACTGTAACTGAGAGAACTGCCTTAAAGAACTCCTCCACAGGGCACATATCTTCTAGAGGTGTTTCCTAAAGGTCTTCTTTGGAATTAATATAGAAAGAATGCTGGGAAGCAAAGAGAGGTAATTTCAGATCAAGTGTTTCCTCACAGATTTCTTCATGATCAGTCTCTTATTTGAAAAGGAGACTTCCCCACATGCAAACCTTTACAACCGGAGAAAAGGCCCCTAAGACTTGAGCATCGCATACAGCAGGTTAGTAAGAATTGATAGACGACTTTCATTCCAGCGTTTTAAAAGGATTCTTTTTTCCTTTAGTGATTGCTCTCAAAGACTTCCATAATTTTTTTTCTCATAGCTGTTCTTTTATGTTTTTTTTTTTTTCCTGGCAGAATAAACAACCTTTCGTTAGGAAACATTACATGCTTCCTCTGCATAAAGCATATGTCTTACTTCTTCGTTTCCACTGGGATTTCAGGAATTGCTTTTCTTAGTACAATACAGTGTTGCATGCACTTCTCTCCCTTCTTCCTTCTTAAATTGAGAGTCATGCCATGATTCTTCATTTTTTAACTTTAATTCTTAAATACATCTATCCCTCATCCCCCACACCTGCACAAATCACATTTTCGTCTTAGCTATTAAAGTCCCTTGCCAGTTATTTGATGAGTTCTGATGATAGTGCAAAAACTGTGTTATTTGGCATACTGTTTCTTTTTTGATGCACATAAGCAAAGTTTATTTGGATGCTCAGAGAGCATAGAATTCGTTGTTAAGACCAATAAATTTCAAAAGTCAGTGTAGTGAGATAGCTGTACTTGATTTAGTTCTAAAAGTTACATGAAGAGAAGCTTTCTAAGTTTTATTGTGCTGAACCACCTCTTTCCTTACTGCCAATTTTACAGTATGTGCAGCCCTTGCTAAATTTCACAGACACCACAAAAAACTGTGGAAAATTTCTGTAAATATAACACTCCAATAATTACTTCAAGTACAGTACACACGTCATCATATTCATTTGCCATTTTCATGGTGGCTTGTCCTTTCTACATTTTATTATTCATTTATGATCGCTATTACAGGCCTCTCAGATTCTATCCTGCTCTCCTGAGGAATATTTATGGCTATTATAGGGCTCTTAAGAGAAGACCCAAAGATAGTTATTGCAGAAACCCTGTGAAATTAGTGCAAGGTTCGTCTGGCAGTAAAAGATCTCAAGTTGTTTCAGAGTCCCCCTTGATGAAGATAAAGAGGCAGGTTACTTCTGGTGAGGTTTCCTTTTCACTCAAGAGAACCAAGTTATTTTTGACATAAGGGTTAGAACACATAAATTGACACAGTTCTGCAAATAAGAGCTGTTTTGGAAAGGTCGCCAGGAGGAAAGTAAGAAAGGATTTAGAATCTATTTGCAAACAGATTTGTGAATGCAGTTTCTCTATCGCAGAATTTCTTGCAGAATGTACTAATGCGGAGGTGTGAGATGCATAAAAAGGAAACGGCAATACCTTAGCCAGCATAAAGTACCGACTTCAGCTCCCATCTGAATAGCACTGTCACAGGACTTAGAACGTAAGCTCCTCACAGGAAGGGCACTACAGTGTTTCATTGACTGTGTATCCTGAACAGCTAGAAGAGTGCCTGGCACATAATAGGCACTCAAACAATATTTGATGAATGACTACATGAACTTCTACCATATCTGTTAAAGGTGTTCATTAATCCATAATTCGTTATTATTCCTCCATGAAGAATATTTTCTGTTTTCATTTTTGATTAAGAAAGTTGATTTGGCGTTATAGAATGGCATAATTTTAGTCCATAGTAAAAAGATGATCAGTCAAAATACCTCCTGATCTCTTAATTTGCCACATTTTCTTTTATTCCAAAAAGGTATTAAATTGTTTCTTTGAAAATTATATATTCTTTTTATTGCTTTCTCTAAACCCCTGTGACTGACCATACAATCTAAACATTAAGAAATTAATTTCATTCTAGATTTGTTGCAAAGCCATTGATGTTAAACATAGTGTTGCACATTCTACCAGGCAAACAGCTCCCATCTTGATCAAAGGAAACTAGAAAGGACAAGAGGAAAGGATTGAGATATATCTCAATTTTCATTTCAGTGAATAAAAGTTTTGCCTGAGGTTTTTGCATTTACGATTTTCTTTCAAACAGTTACAAAGGCGAGATAGTGTTGCCGCTGGAGATTTGTTTAATTCTGGTACATAATTTGATGTCAGGTTGTAACGGGTGTTACATTATTGCCAAAAACATATCAACTGTAGTCACCATTTTAACCTTATTAAAAACAACTCATAAATTATTCATAACAGGTACCACAAAGAAAAGCAAAAGAACTATTGCAGATTTTGAAAAAAGAGGGACTTTTGCTTGAATTCCAGCCCAGCTACTTCCTGGCTGCACAAACTTATGCTCTGAACTTTTCTAGTCTAATTTTCCTCATGTGATAAGTGGAAATTAAAAAAAAAAACATTGAAATTCACAGGGTTATTGTGAGAATTAAGTGGAATAAATATTATGGACACAAAGGAGGATAAAATTTAGAGTTTGTTCTAAAGCAGCTAGAAATATTCTGGATTCTTAGATATTTATCACTGTTGACAGAAACCTTTGGCAGATACCTACAGCAAAGATGGTGCGGTCTGTGTGCCAAGGGAAAGGGCGAAAGTGCAGGACGTGCGGCCCGGTGACTCATTCCAGTCTTCTGTTAATCACTCATGTTGTTCTCGACACAGCGTTTCTTTTGTTTAAACTCCAGTCTCTTAATTTACGAAATATTGACTTGTCCACCTCACTGAATTCTTGTGAGGATACCATTTAAACAGTATATTTTAAGGACATTTTTACATTATGTAACTTCTAAACACCTATAAAGCCTTATTGCGGCCAGTCAACCATTACGTCCATGACCTTTCTTTATAACTGAACACTTCCTTGTAACATTAAAACATGAAGTTTTCATCTTGTATTATTTCTTGTATCTTCATATCTTTTTGGCCATTTCGTGCTTTCCCAGTATTTTTATCCACAGGATCGTTGATACATTACAGTGTCCTCAAGGCTTATGAGGAAACAAACAGAATTGGCCCCTCAAGGATCATGTCACTGTGAATTTTAAAACAGCAAAAGCAAAAGACCAAAACTGACCTAGAAATAAATATTCTGTGTGATGATACTGATATCTACCGAATCTATTTCTTTTTCCTCCATTGCGTTTCTATGCATGTCTCCTCTCATATTTGATTTTTGTTAGATTATTGACAAGAAAGAAGGTCTTCTAGGCTCTAGAATATGGACACGTCTTAATGTGTTAAGGATAGGTGAGTTTTTGTTTTCTTCTATCTGCACTTTGTGGATAATACATGACACAGTCACTGGCTTGCAGCTCATTTTAGCTCAGCACAAAGCTCTTTCATGGTCCATGCTCATTCTGGGGAGGTGCTCATTGCCCAGGTATCCAACAGCTTGTGTCAGTCATCTTAGTTGTATTAGCTACCTGTAAATGCAGCTCCCAGCAAGATGAAATGACCTGGGACCAATTAATTGAAAATGAAAAAAAAAAATGTAGTAAATGCCGTTGGGAGTGATTAACAAAACTAGCTATGCATCAACTGCAGATGGCCAGAGATATTGCCTGCCAAATGGAGTTGGCTACATGTGAAGGAGAGCATATTGTTCAAGCAGCAGGACCTGTGACGGATTTGGAAATTCCAGCAAAATGGGC
The DNA here is from genome assembly GCF_041296265.1 of Equus caballus. NCBI lineage: Eukaryota > Metazoa > Chordata > Mammalia > Perissodactyla > Equidae > Equus > Equus caballus. The sequence goes on from NC_091700.1 coordinate 54,154,473, forward strand.
ATGAACTGATGCAACATTACCTTGATGCAACAAATGTGAAGTCTTCTCTTATTGCTTAGTTGTAACTGTTGGTTCAAATAAGATATGTATTATGGGGACAGGTACATTAAACCTCAAAAATTATTTCTTAAAGTCATTAAACCTAGAGGCCTATAGATCTCTTGGCTCTAACCACCCTAGAAAGTTATTCACTTAGGACTTACAGTTAAATTTTCTGTGCATGTTTTAATTCGATAAGAATTTTCCTATGGTCACATGGCTAAAACCTTCACTCTCCAGGTCATTCTCCTTGTAAACTATCATTCTCTGTCAATAATAAGCTTTCATGCTTAATCAGAGACAAACCAGAGTCCATGCCTGAGAAAACTGTTTTCCATTCTTTAAATACTCTTCTCCAATTTGAAGGGTCTAAATCAATCATTCTCTAGCCTTCATATATTAAGTTACGGATTCAAATGTATAGAAATTCTCTTGATGGGAATACTTTCTAGTGCTTCTACAAGACATACAGAAAGCCAAGATATTGATCTTTTACCTGACTCTACAAACATATCTTTATTGAAAGCTTTCTGACAATTTCTTTTTGCTTTTAGATATCCTGCTATGAGAAATTCCTGAATAGTCCTCTAATGATTACATTGAATCTGAGCCAAAACATTCAGTTTAGTGATAACCTCTAAGAAGATGAACAAACTAGACTGCAGGTGAATTTTTGAATAATAAATAGAAACAGCATATACTACTGTTCATTCGTTTTTACCACTTAGAACCTGAGTACAATCTCCCGAGGCTATTTACTAATTAGATCTCTGCCACCAGGTCTACTGTTCATTACAGTTACCAAATAGCTTCTATTACTCAGTGATCATATCATTTTAAACCAGTGCCTCTTAATATCATCAACTCTAATATTTTTCAAAATAATCGTTACTAAGCTAGCTAGCATCCTTACAGTGACTCTAGGATTGGAAAACATCATAGGAATATTATTTCTCAGTTTGAAATCCATTGACTGAATAACATCTTGTGGTTGATGATGTGGGTAATAATATTCAATTTAAGTTTGGTTACACTTTCTCAAACTTATATGAATTATATCAAAAGACAGTTTATACCATTGCAAAATGATATCTTGGATAATTCATCTAAAGTGCTTGTGCTTAACCCTTTCAACCTGATGCCTGGGACAATCACTAGCTATTGGTTGGTTGAGGACGGCATTGAGAAAGACTTCAGAGAACACTGAAAACTGTCATTCATAACTCATTTTTCACTATGGTACCACAAGTGTCCCTTTAAAATCTAATCTAATGAACAAATGACACATGCATACTGCACTATCAACACAAAGGAATTAGATTTACCCTCTTGAGTACCAAAACATAGAGCAAGTGAATGTGATTCTCCCAAGACCTAGAAAAAATCCTTCCATACTCCTTGAAAGGAATCTGCCTTTGGTGGGTTCACATGAAAGAGAGGCTGCACCTTAATCTAGTGCTAATTCAAAGAACATCACAACATATGCATATAAAAATGCAACTTTGGTTACCTGTAATTTTGTTTAATTTCTCTTTTAAGCTCCCATCTCATTGAGTTGGTGGGAAAATTACTTCAAACTTTTTCAGGGTTTTCCACCCCATCAAGCTTGTGTCTTTTTTATAGGGCACTAAATTGTTTCAAAGGACTTAGTGAAAAAACACTCCTAGTCCTAAATCATCTGGGCATGGACATGTCCAGAGATACCTTTCACTTTCTTAGTTATAATATTTGCTGTCCAGGAGCTCTCCATTTTTCTCTGGAACCCTTGGGATACCAGAATCTTTGTGAGACTGAGTAGATGTACCTTATAGCCAAGGAGTCAAGGGTTCCTTTGCTCTGATTATCTCACAGATTTCTGTGAGGTTTTATTGCCTCTAAGCAGGTTTAAAAGATGGAAACAGCCCTCTCTCTTTTAGTCTCTTTTCTTTTCTACCAGGACTGAGACATTCCCTTCTAATCTCTTCGGGGAGATTAAGATTTGAGTAGATGCACAATTTTTCCTACTGCTTCTGGGAAAGATATTTTTCCAATACACACAATCTCTATTCAAGCTGTGGAATAGAATATTTTTAGGTTGTATCTTATTTGCACCTTGACCTATTAACGGGCTTGGAATAACAGCAAGATCCTGGATCTCACAGAAAGGAATTACAGATGAGTATCTCCATATTCAAAAACAATAGGCTCATTGTAACATTGATACTAATATACAGATCATAGTCGAATACATAGCCTGTTTTAAAAGTAGTTTCTTTCCAGGTCCAAGTGAGAGGACATAACATGAACAAGCCTTCAAACATTTATGCATCAAGCTCAATTTGCAACTTTTGCAAATTCTCCACGTCTAGCTTGAAGACAACTGCGATCCAGAATCGCCACAACTTTCTGGATGTGTTCAAAAAGTGTTCTATATTTTGGATACTATGTACTGAATCTGTAAAGATATCTCGGGAAGCTGGAATCCCTCTAGCAAGTGCATTTTTAGAAATATATGCAGTGTTACCTGGTAACTCTTACAAGATTTCAGACAGCCTTTAAAGGACAAAAAGAGATTGCAGTTTACCAAAGTATTTCTGAAACTTAAGGAAACATAAGCTTTCGCTATAAAGAACTGAAAATAATTATTTAGCTCACTATTCTAAAATTAATCTGTACTTGACTGTGAAAAAGTCCACATCAACTTGACGAAATGGATGAGGTGGCAATGAGATTATTTTCATGGGAAACTGAAGAGAATAAAAATGTCCACATATAACCTCCCCAAACCCCCCCAAATCCACTTTCAATATCATAGTTGCCAACTATAGAAGTATCTGTACAGGTATTCTATCAGTGTGCCCCTTGTTTAAGGCACATGAATAATTTTCAATTGTTTTTATAAATAACCTGATATAGTCTAAGAGCAGAAGTTACTGTTTTTCAGTTAGTGATGAATACTTGGAGTCACTGTTTATTATGTCCCTTTTAAACAAAATACGCTGAAATTGTGTATTTGAAAAAAACATAGAAATATTTTGTGAATGTTTTTGTTGTGTATCTTATGGTAGACAAAATAGCACGTCATGTAACAAGTGTATCATGTGCCCAGTGTGTTGCCAGAGAGTAGAAATACATGCATGAATAAACCACAGCCTACGCTTTCAAGAAGTTTGCAATAGGGAGGGAGCAGTGAAGTAAATAGAACAGTACAATACAATATTCATACTAAAATATGGGTGAGAACTCAGAGAGGAAAGCAACTAACTCATCACTGGAAAATAAAATTAAAATTTCACAACAGAAGTGGCATTTCAGCTGTATCGTGAAGGACGAGTACCAGCTGTTTAGGTGGATGAGTAATGAAATGGAATTCTAGGCTGAGGGAAAAGAATATGAAAAGGCAATGTGTCAAACCAAAAGGGATGACGCCATCTCTGGAAACTTCTGTGGACCTTGTTATTGTCCATACAGATTATGAAGGAGCCAGGTATTCTTTGGAACATAAAAATAGAAAATCAAATCTTTCCACTGAACCAAATGATTTTTACTCTGTTTCAGCTATAGTTGCAGTGCACTCATGAATATGGTAATAGCAATAGTATAGTAATAGTAATAATAATGATAATCTCTGTCATACCTGCATTAAATGGTTACTCAGCGCTAGCCATTTGAAACCTCATTACCATCCTTCATTTATAGCTGAGAAAACCTTGGCTCAAAGATGTTAAATAATGTGCTCAATAGCTAGTAGTAAGTTGTAGAGAAAATGTAGTTGTAGAGAAAAAATGGAAAAATAGTTTTAGAGAAAAAAGCCCTATTTGCAGCTCCATCACTGAGCTGAATGTAAGCAAATGAATTATTTGGTCTCACTGATTTTCTGCATCTATAAATTGGCAATGATAAACAAACTTAAATCCTAATGTTGTTGTAATCAAATAAGAGAATGTAAAAGAAAGAGTTTTGTAATAGCAATGTCTGGAATCACTATTACTGATACAAATAAAGGGTATTCTAGGAATTCAAGTTATTTTGAACATTAAAGAGGAGGAGATTAGGTAAATTCTGCCAGACTAGCTTTGAATTCCTCAAACAGTTTATTCATGGTAGAGACATGTTTTTCAAAATATATTCTTTGGAATAAACTTTCTACACGTTATGAATAGATTTAATTGTGGGAAAAGTGTTACATATTTAGAAAATACTGAGCTAAACAAGTTTAAATATATATATTTTTAATTTTAGAACTTCTCAGAGTCTTTAATGTATGTTCAAATGAATCTCCAAGGACCAGTGGAGTCTGAAGGATTTATCAAATTTACTCGAGCTCAGAAAATTATTTTCTTTGTAATTATTATGGGACTAGGATTTTACAGCATACATTTTGGAAATCCTGATTACGAGACGTGATTTTAAAGTTGGTGTCCATGTATTAACATTAGTGTGGACATAAATTTAAAAAATGGTTATTATAATTCTTTGGTAATACTTGAATCATATTACTTTGCAGTCACCTAGAAATATTAATAAATAAATGAGCCTAAAGGCTCTGTAAAACGGGAATTTTAATATGTCATAGTTAGCACTCTGTCAGAGCATGATACCAAGTGTTGCAAGTGGAGATTATTGGCCTTTTCAAACGCATTCTCCCATGTTTCTCTCAGATACATTATTTTTCCTGAGCTTCCTTTGCAGCTGGAACTCAGTTCAGTCCTGGCTAATTAGATATCATGTAATGTTGGCTTAGAGATGTTTTGTTCAAGACTTTTGTCCCCAGCAGAAGGAGAGAGGCAGGTGAGAGGAATAAGCTTATCTCACAACCTTTGCTTTTATTTCCTGCCTTTGAACATCGTGTGCTTGAACATGATGATTTGGCCAAAGCAGTCAGTTTGCAGTCATGCAGATGAAGGAGGACACACCAGGAATTCAGAGCAGAAAGTCAGGAAATTCTGGGTCCTTGACGACGTCGTTGAGCATCAAAAAAAAAAAAAAAACCAACCTCAAGACTGCTTACCTTTGACTTCTTGCTACTGACAATCGCTTGCCATATAATTAAAATCACAGTTGTTTTCAGTTTCCTGTTATTTAGAGTCCCATGCCTCCTACTCGATAGAAGGACATTCTATAGATGACCTCCTCTATGTGTGCTCCAGAGGGCTTGGATGTTTGAATATTGCTTAATCTCATATCCCCAGCAACAAACATCCTATTCGGTCATCTTCTCTTTCTTCTCTGAATTCTAACTTTATATCACGTACTGTAAAAGTGTGATGTGTGTGGAAAAATTATTTTAGAACAGTGAGATAAAAAAATAGGTTTTTTCTCCATTCACTGTTGTCACAATAAAAAGTTTTGTCTTTTATAAATCAATATATTTTTCTGCTACTGGGAGGATGGAATAGACATGTCATTCCCTACTCCACCAGTTAAGTAGAATTAAAAACTCTGGACGTTATTTGTGATACAAAGAAAGAAGACGCTGAAAGTTGGAGACATGTAAGCACACTGGCCTAGGTCCTTGGGACACAAGGTATGGCATGTTGGTAAGCTTCTTGAAGTTTCCTTTTGCTTTATCTCAAACTTAAAGGTGAAGAAGCTGGCAGCATGGCCTAAAAAACAAGACCTAACTCTATGTTTTCCATAAGAAACTCACTTCAAATACAATGACACAGGCAGGTTGAAAGTAAAAGGATATAAAAAGATAGATTATGTGAACATTAGTTAAATCAATGTTGAAGTGGCTATACTACTATCACATGAGATAGACTTGAGAGCAAATAAAATTACCAGACACAGAAAGAGATAATATATTATGATACAACAGTAATTTCATGAAGAGCATATAGTAATCCTATATGTTTATGCACAAAACTACATAGCTGAGAAATATATGAAGCAAAAACTTACAAAATTGAAGAGATTAATTAAAAAATCCACAAATTAGAGATTTCAACACACTTCTGTCAACAATTGATAGCCAATTACACAGGAAATCAGCAAAGACATAGAAGAACTCAGCAAGATCATCATACAACAGGATCTAATCAAAATTTATAGAACACTACACTTAACGACAGCAGAATACATACTCTGTTCAAGCACAAACATACATATAACAAGATAGACCACATCCTGGTTCAGAAAAGAAACCACAGCAAATTTAAAATCATAGAGAGTATGTTTTCTGACCATAATGAAATCAAACTAAGAGAAAGAAAACAAAAAAATACACAGACACTTGTACAATAAGTAACACACCTGTAAATAATCCATAGGTCAGAGAGGAAGCCTTAAGGTAAAGGAAAAGATGTTCAACATCACTAGACACTAGGGAAATGCAAATTAAAACCACCATGAAATATTGCTGCACGCCTATCAGAATGGCTGAAAAGAATTTCTGGTGAGGGTACCAAGAGGCTGGATCAATGATACATTGCTGTGGGGAATGTAAAATGCTACAGTCATTCTAGGAAACAGTTTGAGAGCTGCTTACAAAACTAACAGTGCAACTGTTATATAACCCAGTTTTTATCCCAGAAAAGTGAAAACTTATGTCCACGCAAAAGCCTGTACACAAATGTTTATAACATTTTTATTCCTAATAGCCAAAAACTGGAAATAATTCATATGTTTTTAAATGGCTCAGTAGTTAAACAAACTATAGTTCATCCATACCATGGACTACTACTCAGTAATAAAAAGGAGTAAACTCCTGATGGATCTGGGTGAATCTCCAGGAATTATGCTAAGTGAAAAAGCTAATCTCAAAAGTTTACATATTGTATGACTATATGACTCCTTTTTGATAATATTCTTAACCTGAAAAAATTATAGAAATGGAGAAGAGATTTTTGGTTACCAGGGGATACCAGTGGATGGGGACAGGAGGGAGGTGTCTGTCACTACAAAATGGCAACATGAGGAATGCTGTGGTGAAGGAAATGTTCTGCATCTTGACTGCAACAGTGTCACAATCCTAGTTGTTATCTCATACTATAGTTTTGCAATATATTACTATTGTGGGAAACTGGATAAAGTGTACATAGAATTTCTCAGTACTATCTCTTACAACTGCATGCCAACCTATAATTACCTCAAAATACAAAGATTATCTAAAAAAATACTATAAACAGGGGCTGGCCTAGTGGCATAGTGGTTAAGTTTATGTGCTCTGCTTCCACAGTCCAGGGTTCGTGGGTTCGGATCCTGGATGTGGACCTGCACACTGCTCACCAAGCCATGCTGTGGTGGTGTCGCACATACAAAATAGAGGAAAATTGACAAAGATTTAGCTCAGCGACAATCTCCCTCAAGCAAAAAGAGGAAGATTCGCAACAGATGTTAGCTCAGGGCCAATATTCCTCACTAAAAAAAAAATAATAATAATATATATACATGCATACTATAAACAGATGCCTTAAACTGCTGCATTAAGACAAAAGAACAATGGACTTGTTTTCTTCAACTGTAATCTTTTGTCCCAGTTGGCTGCAGGCTTTTCATTTGCCTTACAGTATTTTCAAAGAATGTTTACTGCTTTTCCATCCTGAGTGAGTTCCAAGTTAGGTAAATCTAAGGTAAGCACCTGGCCATGTAGGATATGGTGATAAGGATAAAGAAAAAGCAAGGAGATATTAGTTACTAAATATATATTTCACGACTTAGATGAGGCGGTAATTGAGTCTCTCACATATTTTCTAGCTCAGAGCAGTGGAGCGTCGTAATGTTACTTGTGTTGCTGTTGGAAGAGGAGTTCATGGTTAGATGTTTCTTTGCTATTTAGATCTTAACCAGGCATTTATATTAAATAAAACTCTTTTAATCTTTGACCTTTTTCCTGTAGAAAATTAAAACCTCATGTTTAATATGCACATATATTGATGGAATTTCCTGTGATTTTTATATACATTGTATTTTCCATATTGACAAAACCTTGTTGAAAATGTTAATATTCTTTTGAACCAGTAGGAGACTTGTCAAAATTCTCAAGTTCAAGAAAATAGCAAAGTCTGCTTTCAGACTTGATCTTCTGATCCATCAAGGTCTTCTTCCACTATTTAAGTAATATTCTTTATAGAAAAGGTTTGGATTATTTTTCAAAACTTTAAGTTTGAATTGTATCAGTTTTGAATGGATGTGCACATTTCTCATGTGATTTTTAAACCAACTAGGTTAGTGATGCAAACCAAACTAGAGTACAACCAATGAAGTCTCTGCTGTGATGAAGATTGGGTCTTGAGTTGGTTACATTCCCAGGTCACTTTGGTCTTGTCAAAATGGTTAGTCTTTAATGTTGCACCAAATCATGGAGCGGTGTATCCTCCATTCCAGATATTTTTATTGGTCTGTCCTTCAAAAGTCCAGTCAAGGCAGGGTTAAACTTGAATTACTGTTAAAGAATGTTAATAGAAATTCAGAGCCTATGGAAAAGAAATTATTTCTAGAAATCCCACCAGATAGCCAATATATATGCATTTCTGTGAGAGGTAATTAATTCACATTTCTTTTAATTTTCATCTTTTTCCTGCCTATTGCTAAATTCCATAAAACATCAGTGTTTTGGAAGTGTTTAGAATACATCCTATAGAAAATAAAGTATGTGCATGTAGTAGGCACACGACTCCTGATCCAATATATCTTATATAGCATATTTTGACTTCCCTTTCCAAACAAACTGTAGCTTAAATATTAATTTCTACTTAAGAGTAGTTGAAAACATTCCTCTTTCTATAAAGCATAGGAGGTAAATATTATGTTATATGCAAAATATATGGTCATATTTTTACATACCAATATTTATTAAAATATTTTTTCCAGATAATTTCAATACTACTGATTATTAATTTTAAGAAATATTAATTTGTTGTCTCTAGTAGACATTATCAACAGTTTAGTTGGCCATAATTAAATAACCCTACCTAGCAAGCATATTAGTCAGTTGTCTGGGGTTAGATATTGTGGTTAATTCATCTTGACACAAGCCCCAGGAAGCCTCTCAAAATTAAACATTTATGGGAGATTTATTAAGCTTTTTTTAATGATATAATGCTAATAGACAATTTCAGCAAGTTCAAAATTTTCTCTCTCTGTTTCACTTTTAGATTCCAATGTATATACATTCTTTTCCAGAGCTCATTGATAGAAGATTGATGGTAAGATTCGTGCTGGTATTAGGAATAAAGTTTCACAAAAAAGCAAATCCTGATTTACCACACTGTTCTCAAGGATTATACACACAAAAGAGGAAAAGTAAAAATAGCTAGAATTTCATTAATATCTAAACCCGTGCCTGATATTTTATAATTTATGGCTAGCAGATAATATAAACTGAAGCGAACGCTTGGGCTCTATGTAGCAGCACTTCTACTTATCACCCCAAATCACACACATACACAGAGGAGAGAGGAATGGTTAGACACACGTAGGGACCTTTAATTCTGTCACTATTCTAGCCATATGAGTTGGAAAACAAGAATAAGTTGGCCCACCTGACCCAACAGGCTGTGACTTGCTTATGACTGAGTCAGAATGATCAAAGGAAAGAGAAGATTCCTGAATTCCTGCCTTTCAGACACAGTGGTCCTTCCCATTAAGGCACTACAGCACTATAAATATATTTTTCTTTGAAATATTAAAATAAAAATTTCTCTTTCTTTTAGAATGAGTTTGGAAGAGTTCCAGAAATGACCCATACTGGGAAAGAGGGGTTAAAAAAATTCCTAATACTTTTTTTCTTTGGTCAGCTGCAGTTTTTTTTATTAGTTCTATTTTGTCTTATTAATACATTATTTTTTTTAGAGTAGTTTTAGGTTCACAACAAAATTGAGGGGAAAATATAGAGATTTGCGTATATTCCCTGCTGCCACACGTAGTACCTCCCTCATTATCAACATGCCTACCAAAGCGGTGCATTTGTTTCAACTGATGAACCTATGTTGACACATCGTAATCACTTAAGGTCCGTAGTTTACATCGCAGTTCACTCTTGCTGTTGTACATTCTGGGGGTTTGGACAAATAATGGCATATATCCATCATAATGGGATCCTACACAGCATTTTCACTGCCGTAAAAATACACTGTGCTCCACCTATTTATCTCTCCCTCTCCGAATCCCTGGCCAACACTAATCTTGTTACTGTCTCCGTAGTTTTGCCTTTCCAGAATGTTATATAGTTCAAATCATACAGCAGGTAGCCTTTTTCAATTGGCCTTTTTCACGTGGTAATATGAATTTAAAGTTCCTTTATGTGTCTTTTCACGGCTTGAGAGTTTATTTCTTTTTAGCAGGAATAATATTCCATTGTCTAGATGTACTGCATTTGTTTGTCCATTCACCTACTGAAGGACATCATGCTAGCTTCCAAGTTTTGGCAATAGTGAATAAACCTGCTGCAAACATCTGTGTGCAGGATGTCGTGTAGATGTGTTTTCAACTTCTTTGCTAAATACCAAGGAGTGCTATTACTGGATCATGTGATAAGAGTATGCTTAGTTTTGAAGGAAACCTCCTAACAGTCCTCCAATGCAGCTGCACCATTTGCGTTCCCACCAGCAATGAATGAGAATTCTTGTTGCTCCATATCTTTGCCAGCTTTTGGCATTGTCAATATTCCAGACTTTGGTCATTCTAATAGGTGTGTGGTTGTTTCTCATCATTGTTTTCATTTTCATTTGCCTTGAGCATTTTACATGATTTCATTTTCTCTCCTTTTTTAAGCATGTCAGATATATATATTTACTTTTTTTAATCGGTTACCCTGGAGTTTTTAATTTACATTTATAACTAATCCAGGTCCACTTTCAAATAACACTATACCACTTCACAAATAGTATATCTTATAGTAACAAAATAATCATATTTCCTCTATCCCATCCCTTGCATCATTGCTGTCATTCATTTCACTTATATGTAAGCACACATAAGGACCCAAATGTAATATACATACATACATAATCAAATATATTGTTGGAATTATTATTTTGAACAAATTGTCATCTGTTAGATCAAGTAACAATAAGGAAAACATTTCTATTTTACGTTCACTCATTCCTTCTTCAAAGCTCTTTCTTAATTTAGGTAGATCAAGTTTCTAACTTAATATTAAGTTTCTTCTCTCTAAAACTTCTTTTAACATTTCTTGTAAGGCAGGTATACTGACAACGGATTCCTTCAATTTTTGTTTGTCTGAGAAGGTCTTTATTTCTCCCTCACTTTTGGATGATAGTTTCATAGGGTACAAAATACTAGGTTTGTTTTCTTTCTCTCTCTCTCAACACTTTATTTTGTTCCACTCTTTTCTTGCTTACATGGTTTCTGAGAAGAAGTTGGATGTAATCCTTATCCTTGTTCCTTTAGAGATCAGATGCTTCTTTCCCTCTGGCCTCTTTCAGGATTTTCTCTTTATCTTGGGTTGTCTGTACTTTGAAAATGATATGCTAAGGTATAGTTTTTGGCCTTTATCCTGAGCTTTCTGAGTCTGTGTTTCGGTGTTTGACATTAATTTTGGGAAATTCTCAGTCATTATTGTTTCAAATATTTCTTCTGGTTTGTTCTCTCTTTCTTCTCTTTCTACTATTCCTATTATGCATATGGTAAACCTTTTGTCGTCCCATAATTCTTGGTTATTCTGTTCTGTATTTCTCAGCCTTTGTTCTCTTTGCTTTATGATTTTTGAAGGTTCTGCTGATATATCCTCTAGCTCAGAGATGCTTTGCTCAGCTGGGTCCAGTCTATTAACGAGTCCATCAAATACATTCTTCATTTCTGTTAGGGTGCTTTTGTAATCTCTAGCATTTCCTTTCAGTTCTTTCTAAGGATTTTTATCTCTCTGCTTACATTGCCAATTTGTTCTTGCATGCTGTCTATTTTATCCACTAAAGCCTTTAGCATATTAAACAGATTTGTTTTAAATGCCCTGTCTGATAATTCCAACGTCTCTGCCATGTCACGTTTTGATGCCTACTCTGTGTCTTCAAATATGTCTTTTGCCTTTGGGTATGGTTGTAATCTGATCAAGCTCATGGAAGTAAATCTCAAAATACGTCGGTGTTCTCCCCTATGTCTGGGTTCTCCTGGTGTTTTAAACACCCACAATTATCCACACTGAGTCTGTAACGATTCCTCAATTACAGCTCAGGTTTTTCTACTTTGACACTGGGTCTTATGGCAATTTCTGCTTGAGAATCTCTGCTCTGGTAATCTGCAAGTCCCTGGATTTGCGTGTCTGGCCCTACAATCTTGGGGGCAGCCCTTTTCCCTGTGTCCTCTCCTCTATTTTGGATCCAAGAGGAGGTGTTGATTTATCAATCTGTTTAGCTTTATACTTGTTGTTAGGACAGAATAGCAACTCTGAAGCTCTTTATATGCATAACTTGAAACTAGAAGTATTCTCCTTAATACTTAATACTGGGAAAGCATATGATCTTTCTCTGAATGAATTAAGGCAAAAAACAGGTATTTGAAAAGTTATTGACTTCAAAAGATGCAAACCCTGCTGATGAAGCAGAGTATATGTTTCCCCATATTATAAAAAGAGAAATTATAAAATTTTGGATTTATAAATTGTGATATTGAAATTACTCAAGGGGTCATTTCTTTGTAATTAGATCAGGCAAACATGGGGATAAAACTATTTCAGAATAAGATTATTAAAAATTCCAGATGATTAGACATATCAAAAATTGTACAGGAAAAGAATAGAGAAAAACATCACGGAAATAATATAATTTTTTGGAGTAGAAGATATGTTTGAATATTTAGAACAAAATGGTTAGTGGATTACCAGGCAAAAATAATGGAAAAGCATAATGCTTAAATATTTACTCGTGATTTTGAAGGATAAAGAAAAAATTTCCACACATATCCAGAAAGGAAATTCAATTTCTTATAAGTTAATTAAATTTTATATTAACTTACATATAGTCTTTTTTTTTATTACAACAAGGGCTGTAATTCTGTATATCATTGTCTAACTTTGAAGGGGAAAGATTACTACTTAAGAATTATTTATGGGGCTGGCCTGGTGGTGCAGTGGTTAAGTGCGCACGTTCCGCTTCTCGGCGGCCCGGGGTTCATCAGTTTGGATCCCGGGTGTGGACATGGCACCGCTTGGCACGCCATGCTGTGGTAGGCGTCCCACATATAAAGTAGAGGAAGATGGGCATGGATGTTAGCTCAGGGGCAGTCTTCCTCGGCAAAAAGAGGAGGACTGGCAGTCGTTAGCTCAGGGCTAATCTTCCTCAAAAAAAAAAGAAAGAAAGAAAGAAAAGAATTATTTATGTAGCAATTTATTTACAAGCAAAAGCTCATGAGGTATACCACATATACTTAAAAAAAATAGCTATTCAAATGTATTCCAGTAATCTGAGGCATTAGGCAAAATAAAGAAATCAAATGTTGGGAAGTGATACTCTTAAAGACATTCTAAGGCAATGATCTGCAGAATTATATCCAGGTAAATTTGATAACATAGTGTAGGCAACTTACTTAACATGCCAAAAATAGTTCTTGGTATTAAAAAGTACATCATGGAGCAAAGCTTTTTACTGTTTGAGAATTTTTTTCAAAAATAAACAACCAAAAGGAGAATGCCAGAATAAATCCTGTCATTTCAGGTTGGAGTCTCTGGTTATAGTATAAACTCACATGTATTTTCTTAAATAATATATAGATATATAGATAAATAAATATAGATATATGGGTACACATGGCTTAGTATACATTCATATGTCACCTAGCTCTGTTCATCAAAAAATTCTAGAACCAGTGACACCCCAGTAGCAATAAGCATACCCAGCACCCAGATCTTGATTTAATGATATAAATATCATTCTCCAAAAAATGAAACCATAGCTCCTTGAATAAGTAGTTGGTTATAGAGCTAGGCATGGAAAACAAAAGATGAAACTAAAGCACCATAACAATTTAAGCAATAGTATTGGATTGTAACTCGAAGGTTATTTATTTTTATATCTATATATTTCTATATAAAGACATATGGTATATATTTGGGGCCAGTAAGTTTGAACAATTAACCACATAATTTCTAGGCTTGTCTTCTTTACTTTTTCATAGTTTTAGCATTGTTTTAAACTTCTAAATGACCACTTCATAAGAAGAGTACTTAAATCTTAAGAAGTAGATTATAGCATTTCCAGCAAGGATACATGAGAAGTTAGAATTAAAAGAAGTTTCTTAACCTTCATTTCCGTAAATCTGAAACACCCTAAATAAATATAAAGCAGTAGAAAAAGTATAACATCCCTGTACAATTTAAATGAAGTGTCTCATATAATGATTTAATTTAAATTTAATAAGCCAGTTATTGCAGGTTAATTAAATAGCACTTGATGATTAAAAGCATATTTATTTAGATTAACAGCTATTAAATGATCTTATCACACCTTTTATGGTTAATTTTAACTATATTTTAAATTATTTAAAATTTTATCTTGTGCCTACTACTGTTTGAAACAGTACCTTTAAAATTCAAGATTAAAACCTTTTCTTTGTTTAAAGTCTCTTTAATCATTTGCAAACTAATTTATTATTATTAAACAGAAAACATTTACTATAAGGCAAAACAGCATGGAGACATTTAAAAAGATAACAGACAATTAAGTAAAGTGAAATAGAAGTAAGCAGATTAATTGTTCAATGGAGCACACTCACAGTTAATTAACACTTTTTTAATTATAAAATTTCTCTCATAAATCTTACATACTAGCACATTTTATTCTTAATTATAGCAAACGTTTATTAAACACATTGTGTCAGGCGAGATTTTAAGAGTTTTGCTTTTAAAAAACATTTAACCTTCAAAACAATTCAATGAAATAGGTGTTATTAGTATCTTCATTTTTCGTATAAGGAAACTCAGCGACAGAGAGATTAAACTTTTCAGTGAGCAAGAACGGGGAACTGACAAACCCAAGGCATTCTGGCACCAACTTCTGTGCTTATAACCACTAGACCATACTCTCACTCTTTGGTCAAAATTATCATTCTGAGACTGATTACAATAAGGTACCAAGTGCCAATGGAAAGCTGCAGCCAAGAATGACTGGGAACAATGGTCTTCAACTTAAAAAAGTCAGTTTGAGACCAGCTCCTCATAGAATAAAGATGTGCTTGACGGAGAAAATTCAGGAAGCAGAAATTCTTTTATTTATGATAACTGAGAAAATGTTATCAAAAAAGAAATTCTGAAAGATCTCAGGCTCTTCCACGACTGGAAACTTGCTTCCCCAAAGCTAAAACATCCAACCTATGAGTTGAATGGAAACTTCACTGGTGAGGTAATGCAAGGGATGATTGCAAAATGCGTTGTGATGAAGAGAGAAAAGTAAACGAGTCAAGAGTTTTTGTGAATCACGAAAAAGGGAAATCTCTAGCTCATTTTTCCCCCTCTGTGTGCATAAGTAAATAGATTTTTGGTTATGTAGATCTGTTTGCTTTATTTTGTGAAATCTTGCTCTAGCTAGAAGACAGAGGCTCTTGTCTCTTCACTTCCTTGACATATCTAGATAACTATTCTCAACTCAATTCACCGTGTGATGGTTTAAAATCATGGATACCAGCATTAAACCACCTGGATTCAATTCTAGCTCTGCTGTTTACCAGTTGCATGACTTTTTGCACTTTATACTCTCTGGTCTCAGTTTCCTAATTGGGATGACAATAATACCTCCCTCATGGAGATTTTACAAGATTTTAAAAAGTTACTATTTTTAAAGCATATAAACATTTAAAAAGTGGTTGTTAAATAAATTTTAGTATTTTTTAATGATTTTAACTTGGTTTTATGTATAACTGCTTGTTCATTGTTTTTATCATAAAAGCAGACATTGTATATTATATTGGCAGGGCTGTCACTTTCCATCACTTCACTCAAATCATCTGTTAATATCAAGAAATGTCATAGTAAATTCATCACGTTCAATACGTATTTCTTCTGTAGTCCTCCCTTATGCTGCTTCAAGAAGCCAGCCACCAAGTCTGGCCAATAACCCAGTCATTCCGTAGCCCAGTCATAGTATAATCAGTTTTTCTGGCATGTACTATTATTGAGTCTGGAAAAAATAAATCACTCTAAAGGCTAGATTTGCCTTTTGGATTATAGTGCATTTTATAGTTTAGAAAGTTCTCTGGCTTCATCACGTGCAAAGAATTCTCCATCATTTTTGTGTGGATTATCTACTTCTTGTATTACTCCAACCAGGTTTTATTGAAACCAGCTTTTTTTCCCCCTACCTTGTATGTACTCATACAGTTAATAAAAACAAATTTAATATTTGCCTAAATGAGGTATAATGCAGATAATTAAGCTAACTAGTATATTTTAATAACATTTTCAAATCTAAGCATTTAGTAATTTTGATCAAAGGAAAAACAAAAACATAGCATTTAAACTAACATCCTTTTTGGAAACACCTGATGATAATGGTTCAGTTATTAGTAACACTGTAATGCAAACCAGTCATTTTTATTATGGCTTTGTCAGAAGTCAGGGCATATTGCTAGTTCAGAGAACACTTAACCTCTTGGTTTTCGCTTCTCCCGTCCTTGCTCTACTCGCTGTCCCTTGCCCCCGCTCTCTCCTTTAGTTAACTCTAGAGAATATCCTGCGTATAAAGAGTTTTCTCTCTGTTTTAGAAATCCCAGTGAACTCGCTCATTGTAATTTGTACATGTACTAATGCTAGTTGCTTTCTGTGTTGTAAACAAAATCCTGTTTTCAAAATAAAAATGAGAAGTGATTAGTTGTCATTTTATATGGCTTATGAATAAATGCATTTTAAAAATCTTTGTGGTTGAATTATTATTTGGCTTTCTAAGTATCTAAGAGAACAAATTCAATGGAATGTGCCCTTTCTCTCCTGAGTTTAGTCTTACTTCTACATAACATCTCCTGTTCGTCTCATTTTTTCACCTAAATGAATAGTATTGTTTAGCCAAACATGTTTTTCTGCTTTGGTATCACTGGTGCACAGTATCGATAGCAGGGTATTAAAGATAAGGCTGTGTGGGAATGCAATCTGTTGCTGGATTATCCGTAGGCCTGTGCCTGTGAACCTGACTAGGAATGAATCCCAGGAGCCATTTCAGCCCAGCTATCCCAGATAGGGTACAAATAATTATTTTGATATAGTAGTGAAACAAAGAGAAATTTGTTCCCACGTCAAGCCACTAACACTCACACCCCGACTCCCATGTAAGATTTTACTCCTGGTCAAAATTTTTGTTGGTGGAGGTGTTAAAGTAACTTCTTTTTATATAATAGTTCTTACGGTATTAAAGAAATCAGTATTAATTCAATATTTCACTATTTTTAAATGGGATTTCAACAAAAGTTTGAAAACTCTTCAATAAATATGAATAACTTGATAATTAAATTATCTTTGCCCTGGTAGATATTATTTTCTCTTCTACACAGACCATGGGACACAACAAAGTTCAGGGGCTTGTCTCAAGGTGGATATGAGTTTGTCAGTATATATAGCCATAACTGAAATTCTCCAAAACTTTAAATTAGCTTTTATAGGTATGATCCAATTCTTTCTCCTAAAGACTCTATCATAGTTTTATCTGTTGGTTATTTTCCATTTTAGAAGAGGGACGCATGTTCCCGGTTGTATTCCATGTCATTGAAGAGTAATTGCTATTGATTATTGGATTTAGTAAGGAGAATTTATCTGAATAATGGAACCCCTGATAAATATTAAGGCATATTAAGTCATATCACTGAATCCCAGTGGGTCATCAAAGCATGCTTTAACATGCTATATATATATATTATATTATATACATTATAATATACATTACATTATATTATATACATGTATAATAATAGTACATTAACCTCAGATGTAGAAGGGAACTGAGAGGAAATCTGTTAAAAAGGCATTTAATCATTATAGCAAAATATATAAAATATAAAATAAAATATACACAAAATGTGTAGAATGCCTAAGAATGTTAAATGTGACATTATTTGTGGAGGTGATAATCTGATTGTAATATTTGTGTCTATACCTGGGAGAGGGAGGGGGAGAAAAGTTGAAGTGGTGAAAGAATCCCATGCAGGACAATTCAACTGTCTCAAGGAGTGGAGAGGATATATACCAAGATGGAGGGGTCTTTAGCGCGTGTAAGTGAACGAAAAAAAACCACCATTTATTTATACATATAGAACAATATTACAAATTTTACAAGGATACCTACCAAAAAATGATATAGATTAAATACCTAAGAATGGTTGCTGTCAGTAAGGAGTGGGACGTGGAAATGAGGATAAAAGGAACAAACAAATGATAAGTTGCTATGAACTGAAAAGCCCTGCCAACACAAAATGAGACTTATAAAATTTGCTGAGAAATAAGAGAAGATCTACTTACAAGCAAACATACAATGCGAATGTTTTGGGAAAGATGCTGACTCAGTGCAACTCCGCTGGAGTAAGGAATAAAGGCAGAAAAGAACAGTAAATTAGTTCAAAAGAATAAGAGGAACTGAGAAAAACAGCAAAGAATACTTTAAAATGAAGATTAACTGACATTCACTCAAAAACAAGTTTACTCAATAACTATTGAGCTTCTATTTTTCTAGGCACACGAGACAAAAATTGATCTAAAAGACAAAAAATCTTGCTTTCTTGGGACTCATTTCAAATAGAAGTAAGTATCAAATCATTTGTATAATATAACACTAATAAAAAAGTATTCTGTAGTGCAAAATGTTAGAAAAATGTACAAAATAATATTTTAATGGTCATATTTTGATAATTCCAGTTTAATTTAATTTAATTAATTTATTTATGTTTTTGAGGAAGATTAGCCCTGAGCTAACATCTGCTGCCAATCCTCCTCTTTTTGCTGAGGAGGATTGGCCCTGAGCTAACATCTATGTCCATCTTCCTCTACTTTATATGTGGGACGCCCACCACAGCATGGCTTTTGCCAAGCAGTGCCATGTCCGCACCCCGGATCTGAACCGGTGAACCCCGGGCCGCAGAGAAGCAGAGCATGCGAACTTAACTGCTGTGCCACCGGACTGGCCCCTCCAATTTTATTTTTGGGATTTTTATTATTCCATTTGAAAAATAAACATTTATTAATTTGAAATCAGGAAAAAGAAATAAAGCATTGATTAAGTACAGTGAGAAAAGACAATAATATAAAGATAAAATGCAAAAATGTAGACCTAAGAATATAAAAATAAACTTTCCTTCAGAGTAGCACACATATCAAGTATCGAATATATAAAAATAGTATTGTAAATGTGGACAATGGTTTCTCATTTAAATAGAGTGGTTTAAAGAGCACCTTATTTCACATTCATTAGAAATGTGGATTAGCATGGGCTCCCTAAGTTCGAATATTGGTTTTGCCACTTACTAGTTGTGTACATTTGGCAAATCATTTATCCTTTCTGTGTCTCAATTTGATTATTTGTAAAGCAGGGATTATAATGATACCTACTTCATATGGTGATCAAACATACTAAATAATGAGATATATAAAACACTTAAAATGACAGCTCACATTAGTGGGCCTTCAATAAGTGACAGGTATTATTATCTTATGGAATCTTCTATAGTCGGTGATAGAATATGTTTGGGTAATTTATATGACAAAATTGGGAATATGAAATATATTCTACTCATAAAATTCTAAACCAAATGTGTTTCAAAACCTGGGGAACTGTTTACCTTATAATCTTAATTTAGTGTGAAAATTATACTATATCTTATGATTGTGTGATTTCTATGTAAATCTAGTAACATTTGTTATTACCTCTATTGGGGTGTTTAGCATTACAAATGTAATTATTTTGTTCCTTTCAAGGAGTCTTGTTTCTTCTTGCGAGGATCTTGTAAAACTCTATGACTAAATTGTTACCCAATTTATTTAGGCATGTAGAATTTTTGCTAACCACTAATTTGCTGGTTGTTCTGGTTTGGTTTAATTTGGAGAAGATTTTGGTATTTTTTCAAGGGTGGATGATGAAGATAGGGGATAATATCAGCTTATGAACCACTACTGCTGTGATTAAGATGAAGTCAACAAAGGAGATGGACCCAGAATCAAAATTTAACCTGCACCTATGGTGTGGGCTCTCGAGAGGCTGTAACTTCACATCCCAGAGGGGGTTTCAGAGACTGAGGCAATATTATGAAGTTTGAGTAAATGCTGCCTAATAGCAGGGACCGGCCTGGTGGCACAGTGGTTAAGTGCGCACATTCTGCTTCTGCGGCCTGGGGTTTGCTGGTTCGGATCCCGGGTACGGACATGGCACTGCTTGCAAGCCATGCTGTGGTAGGCGTCCCACATATAAAGCAGAGGAAGATGGGCACGGATGTGATCAGATGTGAGCGGACGTGAGCTCAGGGCCAGTCATCTTCAGCAAAAAGAGGAGGATTGGTGGCAGATGTTAGCTCAGGGCTAATCTTTCTCAAAAAACCAAAAAATGCTGCCTTATAGCAATCCTTGTACTTTTGGTTGCATAATTGCCTCTATTTTTATGTTAGGGAATATTTAGTAATGTATTTAGGAATATAAAAGTTGGGTTACTTCTTCTTTTCTTTTGTTTTTAATTGATGGAGGACTTCCCAAGGATGTTAAATAAATGTAAATGTTTTGCGTAGATACCTAAAAGACACTGATAAAATTAGAGTCTGGCTAAATTAATCTACAAATATGTAGACAAAAAGAATTTCTTTGTTCCTAATCTGTTTGTTTATTGTGATCCCTAAAATAAATATTTGAAGAAGGGAATGTGTTGCCCAATGTCACTCATTGACTGTGAACAGTTCTTTTAGATCTGTTACCTTTCTTGTAAAGGTGGGTCATTCTATTTGCCTCAAAAAGGAATCCATAGCTTCTTAAAGCAGTAGAAATTCTGACTCTTGGAATAGCAGTAATAGATGATATTTGTGATATCTATTATTGTTAAATGGATTTGTAAATGGATAATATCAAATAAAGAGGATTCAGACATAAAGGAAGTTAAGTGACAAAAATGAGTAACAGAACTAGGCAAGACAAATATGAAAAGACCTAAGTATTATGGGCCTGAAGGTTTAGCATTACTCTATTAGAGAAACCAGAAGATCAGAATTTTTAATATATTCTTAACGTAGTGAGGCTTGAGGATTTTGAAGCAAATTGCTTTGGTCAGATCCTGGGACCTACAATTTGCCAACTGTATGACCTTAACTGGGCAAATTATTTAACCTGTCTGTAACTCATTTTTCTAAACTGCAACATATCTGTCTGAAAGGATTTTTGAGCATTAAATGAGTTGATATATGTAAAGCACTTAGAAAGGGCCTGCTACATGGTAAGTATTGTGTCAGTCTTGCATATTTGTATTGTGATTCTTGTTCTGTGTACAGAAGCTGAGAATTCTTTTGGACCATGGGGTCCTTTGGGCATCGGAACGCATGAGTGAAGGACACTGTTGTTTTTCTTATTTATCAGACTGCTGACTTCTCTGTCTTCCTGATATTGTCTACGGAGATCAAAACTGCAACCCTCTTTAGACAATTCTAGAATAGGATTTTTAGGTCATGAAGTTTAATGAGCGTTTCCGTGTTTTGATATACAGTCTGTTTTACTTTTGCAGTGCTGTTTACCCTCAGTCATCCAAAGCTACAGGGTTAGTGGTATAAGGAGTGATATAGGATAAATTAATGGATCTGTATGAAAAACATATCTATTAGTATTGATGAGAAAAAGAGGAGGTGCAAATATTTTTATTAGAAAACACTTGTATTTTTTATTAGGAGTTGAGAAAAAGAGAGAGAGTGAAGTGATTGCGCCCTAAATTAAAATAAAAGAGCTGAATCAAAACCACAGGGCCTTGCGATTCCATTCCTAACCAGTGGGGGCTGGAGGTCTGAGTGAGTAAGATATGAATGACAGAGTTGGAGCAAGATCTAGGTCGTTATTTAGAAAGGAGGTAACCTTGGCCAAACTAGTGCCGTATAATCCTGTGACTAGAGCAGAGCACTTGGAAGAGACCTATGCCAGGCTTTGGGAACTTTCCTTTAGTAAAGTTGCGAAAAGGATAATAAAAGACTACTTGCCCTACTTAATCAATCTCCACAACTTCTCTGGAAAAATGCAAATCCTCCTCATCGCCTTAGTGAGACTATAGCTATCAGGAGAGGCAATTCAAGTACCAACTACAGGAAACTCAAAGAATTCTGTTCATTCTTTCTCTCTCTCTTTAACACACACACGCACACACACGTGCATAAACACACACACAGAATCATTCTCTCTTTTTTAAAGGTAGAAGAGAAACCAATAAGAAAGCTGATGTTCAGAAGTTTGCATAAACAGAATCTCACAGATCATTGTCTAGAATGCAGCTCTGCAAATTGCCCAGGCACCTGTTCCTTTTACTAGACAAAACTACATGTTTTTTTACAACTCTTTTGTGTGACATTAAACTAATATTCGTAAGTATAATAGTAGCAAGTGTAAATGCCTTTTACAAAGAATTTAATGATTTTAAATATAATTACTCTGTTGATGAAGATAATAGTTTGGGGAAGAAATCATAGTGTGTCTATAAAAAATCTCACATATCCATTGAGCTATTTATTTTAATTTACTTTAATTTGATTTTGCAGAAGTTGCCCCCACAGCATATAATGAAATCTTAATCAAAGTGGGAATAAACATTGTTAATTTAGTTTCTGCATTTATATGCCAAGATAATTTAAAAGCTTTTTTTTGCCTTAATACGTGATTATGCGATGTTTTTCAATGATGATTTGATTCCAATGGGCACAAAAGTTTTGAATGTTATCTCTTGTGTGAAGTCATCATCATTTATTTCTGGACAAATCTGTCATTGATTCCATTAGATTTTTTGTGAAATGATAACGGTTTAATATGGCTATAGAATTGCCTTGCTGTGATTGTCTATGTTTGAATCTTTCTACTTTATTTTCAGCCAAAGCTCACACATTAAAAGAGAGTCTAAAGCAAACATATCAAATATTTACAGTTTTACAATCTAGGTGGTGATTATATGGCTAGTCACTGTACATTTCTTTCAACTTTGCTTTATGCTTGTCGTTTTTATAATAAAATGCTGAGAAAACACAGTCTGGTATAGACATATAGCTGTTAAACTCTGCCATACTCTAGAACAGCAGCATGCAGACTGTTGTCATTGGTTTCTGGAATTCTTTTAACCACTACATCTTCACATCTTTGATAACTATAGATAGCATTACAATCTTTGATCAGTGAATGATCTTTTCTGTTAAAGCAATGCTAAGTAGCATTTAGTTTGGAGTATAGCAAATAACTCACATAGCAAATTTAAAATCTATTGCTATTTTATTCTTTGTCACTGACTCTTTGAGTAACTTTATTTGGCAGAATTTTCAGCTCTTCCTCTTTAGGTTTAGATACCTTATTACACGAGGACAAAGAGCGTGTGTCTATTGTTTAAGAGTCAGTCTCCAAGGTTTAGCATGGAACATAACATGGCAGGTTTGTATTCCGTATTTGAATTTGTAAATGAAAAAATGTTTCTTTACTAATCATATTTTGGTATATTTCATACCTATTATATTACCTGGTACATTATAAGTTCATCAGTACATGTTTGATAAAGGAGGAAGAGAAGGAAAAAAGGAAGCAAGAAAAAAGGAAGGAAGGAAAGAAAGAGGAAAAGAGAGATAGGAGGAAGGAAAGAAGGAAAAAGGATGGAGAGAAGAAAATATTGTTCTTTGCTTTGATTTGGCCAGTGTCCAGCTGTGAAACTAGTCTATTTCCTCTCAATATAAGCTACAATTAAAAATCAAACTTAAAGAAAAAAAATTTTCTTAATTTCTCAATTCCATTCAACTGCCTCACCTTTCCTCATGCTTTTCTCATATATTGCTCTAGATCAGAGTGAAAATAAGATGTCATTAGTGAGCTAACTTTATGCAACATGGGGAGGGGAGGTGGGTAGTAGGAAGAAGATTTCAGTAGAAATCCCTAATTCCTTGTGGTGTGAATTGTACCTGTCAGAGACCAGCCTTGAAAATTCCCTGAGCAGACAAAACCAGTTTAGTCATACAAACAAAGATCAATTTAGCTTATTTTGTAAGACTAACTTGACCTGAGTCATTTCTTGCTTATGCCTCTGAAAATCATAACAGAACTTGAATTGTTCCTCAAGATTGAGAAGAGCCAACTGCTGATCAATTCCCCATCATTCAAGAAAATTCTAACATTATAACCAATCACCGTGAAGAATAAAAAGTCACTGCCTTCTACTATAAGCTGCTTTCTAACAACACACCCCTGAGCCTGATTCCATCTTTTTGTTTGAGTGCTCCCGGTTTGCAAACTGTCTTTTTGGTGTGTGCACAATAACTTTTAGTGATTAACTAGTTCATTGATTTTACTTCTGTTATTTCTGAACTTTTGACACATCTTTGACTAGTATACAAACAATGTTTCAATGAAGTGAATCATTTCAGAAATAAATCCATTAAATATTCTTTGTGATGTTCAAAAGTGTTTACAAAGGGCCTTCTACTCGCCTTTCCTAATATGCAGTTCTTTAAACAGTACAACTTGTCTTCAATTGACCACATTTAAATATAGATCAATGCAACCAATTGTATGCATCAACTGCTATGGGCAAGTTGTTGCATTGTATGTTGTAAAATGATGTAATAGGGAGGAAAATCAAGCTTCTGATGAGATTGTTGTTGTTTTAGAGATAATGATAAATGGTTAAAGAATAAAAACATTTCAGCCTCAGGTGCCAGAGATCTTTTATAATAATTAGAAGGAAGGATTAGAAAGAGATGGGCATTGTATGCCTACCTTACTAATAGCCATCTGTGTCCTCAGGATTGACCCTCACCTCTCCACTCCACTGCCCACACAGTTTCTTGTTCTACTTTTGTCTAGTTGTAAAATAAATTAAAATTTTTAGTTATGAATGCTGTGGTTGGCAGAATTAGAGCAGTGATAGTTCAAAGAATCCCATCTGGCAAGTAAGCTCCAAAAACAAAAATAAAACCTTTTTCCAGCTCACAGATGTCTAGAGAGAGAGATTAATTAAAGTCAAAGGAGAAAAAACACAAAACACTTCCTAGCATTGTCATGACGGTGATTTTTTTTCCCTACCCTCTGCTTACAAAGTCTTTCTCCTTCACAGTGTGTTCTTTGATAAAACAATAGTCTCTTCAAGTAAAATTTAAAACATTACAGTGTTTGTGAATAAATCTCCTTCTGAACTCATATTTTAGGAATCCTAAAAGGGTTGATAATATAAATTCTGTCACCTTTACATATTATGCTCTTTCTCATCCAGTTTTAACTTCTGCACAGTCATTAATCTTGAGGTTGGGTTTATTTTTCTGTGAGGTTCAACATTGTTCCAGGTCTCCTGACACAGCATACCATTTACTTACCTCATTTTCCCCTTTGAGCTCCTCAAGTGCTTACTTAAACGGCATACATAACGCTAGATTTCTCCCATACTCTGAGGTAATTTACATATGCATCGTCAGGATTGTCTGAAGATCCTGGTGAACATAACGTTGCCTGGGATAATAGGATGCCTAGACAATGGTTTAGCCTTTGAATCCTGACTTTTACTTGTGGTTTCAGTACCTCTTTAGAAGAGCCTGAACTTCCTGTAGGTATTTGTTTCTGTGAGAAGAAAAAACTACTAAATCAAAGCTCTACATTTTAACAGACACTAAAAGCTAAAGACTCGAGCTGTCTCTGAAGTATTGTTGGGTAGATGGCTAGGGAAGAGGGAAAACCTGGTACTCTGCGGTGGAAAAAGAAATCCCAGGGATTCTTTGTGCTGAGAGAGATAACACAGCCCTTATATGTTCCTCTACACAGCTGGCAAAAATGACTTTCTTCTCTTACTTCTTTCTTCCATCTCTTCTCTTACCTTGCCTTATTGGCTCTTTCGCTCCATGGGAGAAAGAACAGCTGTTATGCAAAGTGTATGATGTATTGAGGAGGAAAACCTGAAGGTATAGACCAGCATTTTGTAAGGCGACTTTATTTCACCAATTGACGCACAGCTGGGCAGGATAATTCCAGTCAGGGAAATGTGTTTCCCTCATTAAGTTCTAAGATTTCAGAATGGAAACGATACTTTAGCAACAGATGACTTGATCATTTTATTTCTGTTTCTTACGTTTGCTTTGATTCAGGTTTTATTTTAATGTTAAAATATTAAGATATTGTCAAAATATACTTTATGTTTTTATTCCTGATATTTCTAGTTTCTGAGTGGCTACTGCAAAACTATGAAAATGTTTCAAGTGACAAAGGCATTTAGTACACTTCAAATTATTTATTGGTACCTCAGATCTTCCTGCCAGCACCACAACATTGATTAAAATTATGGATCAATTAAAGTTCAGTTTACTACCACAATATGTCATATTAACACCACCAAGATGCCTGTGGTTTTAGAAGAGAATTTGTAGTTCAGGGTGTTGGGAAATGAAAAAAAAAAAATCCCTTTGCTGTTTTCTTTCTAATTTTTCAGTTTGAAACTAAAGCAGACTGTTTTACGGAAGTGATCAAAGCTTAAATATGTTTGATAGCTAATGGCATGTAACTGGATTTCTAATACCCAATCTTTAATGAGGAGCCAAGTTGGTGTAGCAAGAAGTACCCTGGACTGAAATCTAGTATAAAGTTTCGAAACTTACTATATAACTTCGACCAAGTCATTTTGCCTCTTCAGTCATCAGATTCAATGTATAGCACACATTATCATGTATTCATTTGGAGGAAAGATGGGCAATTAGAGCTCCTTAGCATGGACTCTGGAAGGAATTTCCCATCCTGCCCCCAACAGACACAAGCACACACAGAAACACACACATTAGGTAGGTGTTTTACCAGCTTAGATAACATATAGTGGTCTACAAAGCCAATTAAACAGTCAATTTCTCCTATTTATTCATTCAATGTGATATACTAATAGAGTGAGAAATAAAGAAAAGTCAAAGATATGAATTCGATCATCAAGTAACAATGGTATACATGAGAAGATAATTAATAATATGAGACCTCTTATGAATGTATTCCAATTAATGATAATTTAGTTAGGGCTAAGGGACCGCATGTGTGTTCAACAATCTAACTTTGAGAGAAATATTTAAGAGAAATATTAAAGAGAAATATTTAAGGATGGAAATGGGCTGACAACAATGCAGGAAAAGCTGAATTAAGCTGGGCTTGAAGAGGACAGGCAACAGGCCAGCTCTGGATGAAGTCTAATTTCTTTCATTGCTTTATGACTTCATACTCCTAGTGTGATCTTCTCATGTTTGGTTAATTCTCCACCCATCTATGCCTTTCTAATGTTGGCAGGCATGAGGACCTGTCATTCTTTCCTTCCTTCCTTCATTTTACTATTCAGTGACTAGTGTGGTTATTTCTTTTTATCAAGTTTTTGCCACCTGTAAGACATTATCTAGTTCATTTCTGTAAATATAAAGTTTAATAAGACATACTTTTGGTTTATAAGAAAATTGAGGACTACAGGTGAGATAAAACACGATACAAGAAACATATTGAAGGAAAGTGTGGCTAGTTAAATGAAAGTAATGAACACATGTTATATCAGACGAATGCAGTGCCTAACAGGATAAAGAAAGTAGTAAGGGAGGAAATGTGATTTGAGCTGGATTCAGAAGTATAAATAGTATGTGTTTCACCAAGAAAGAAAATCGTGCATTTCATGGAGAATGATTGGCACAATTAGTGCATTAAAGTAAGAGGATAAAGTATTTATTGGGGAAGGATATATATTCTTATTTAATGAGGACATACTGCAGAATAATAATTGTAGATAAGATCTGAAAGGTAGGTCAATTTCAAATCCAGGATGTGAAATTTAAACATTAATCCATTTACAATGAGATCTAGTGTAAGTTTTTATCAGTACTGTACTTGATTAAAATACATTTTTAGAAAACAAATCCAGCAGGATAAGAAAAGACATAATAGAGAGTATAGAAATCAGATTCTGGAAAATCTGTTAGGACCATCATGAACATCTTAACCAGGAGACTGTCATCAAGACAAAAGGTGATTATGAGAGAAATTAATGAGGTATAATTAAAAACATCTGGCTGCTATATGGATTTGCGGGCTAAGGCAGAAATACAAGAGACAAGAGATGAATGTGAGGTATTTAGCTTGAATGGATAAGCAAATTGTTTCACTAGTAACAGATATACAAAGGTGGAATAAAAATTAATATGGAAGTATAGGGTAGAATTTGGGATATTATATACAATAAGTTCAATATTTAACACAGTGAATATCAGCATATCTATAGTTTTGGGTGAAACCATATGTTTTAAGAAACACTTCAAGTATCAATCAAAATATATATAGATTTAAAAATTAATCTTTTGACCAATACTTAAGAAATATAGAAGGAACACAGGATATAAATCCCACGATTAAAAGACTTATGATATAACTAGAGGAAGAAAATAATACAGTAATAATTAGTACAAAAATTAATTGGAAAACAGATGCAAACCTAATTATATAATGTTAACATTAAAGACAAAAAAGCTCATAAAAGAGTAGGAAGAGGATTCATTTTCTGTTACTATTATAACAGGTCAGCTTCATCAAGTTAGGCAGAGCAATAACATTTTAAGAAGACAAAGTAAAAATGTAGATACACCTGAGGGATGGCATTACATGTTTCGAAAGTCTGCTTTTCAAGTTATAATTAGCTCAGACATCTGAATGTTCAGGGGAAGATATAAGGCCCAGCTGCTTGCACATTCTATTTAATAACTTAAGTAACTTGAACAAGACCATGTGGAGAGCAAAATAAGATCCTCAACACTGTAGTATCATATTTTAAGATCACAAGGCCACAAAATTTAAGCACTCTGAGAAAAGCCGATATGTAAATACTGAGGGCTGAAATACGAACTTTTTCCTTACTTGGAATAGTAATAAAGTTGCCAAACTTTCAGCTTATGTTGTGGAAGAAGAGATAAATTTATAATTTTCCTAGAAATTTAAGGTAGAATTGTCCCACAACACTAAGTTGTGTACCGTTGATTCTTTTGTAATTACCCTACTCCTCAGGGACCATCTCAATGCCCCTGATCATACTAGGCTAGAGTTTAGCTAACTTCATTTCTCACTTTCGCATAATGGCAAGTTTTCCTCTAGGATCTGCTTTGTAACGGTTTTCTAGAGTTGATGTTTTATTAGTATTTTCTGTCTTGTCATTTGAATCGTATAAGTTAGTTATCAATCAATACCAGACCACTAAAATTTAAAGTTTACATGTATATAAAATTTTAAAATTGAATCAAGAATTGAATTTTAAAAACTGAAAACCAGAGAACAGATTTGGGTTTCTTTTTGTCCAGGAAGGTTGGCCCTGAGCTAACATCTGTGCCAGTCTTCCTGTATTTTATGTGGGATGCCACCACAGAGTGGCTTAACGAGAGGTGCTAGGTCTGCACCATGGATCCGAACCTGCGAACCCCTGCCCGCTGAACCAGAGTGAGCAAACCTAACAACTATGCCACCTGGCAGGCCCCGGGTTGTTTTAAATGACACTATTCTAAAAGTCTCAGAATGTACGCAAAAGTTATGCATCACAGAAACGTTTTTTGGACCCCAAATCATAAAAAACGATTAACTATTCATGTTTCTTTACTAAAGTTTTAAAAATTCCTTCATTCCACAATTATTTCCTGAATACTTGTTATGGATTGTATTTTTGTGTTCCTCAAATACCTGATGAAACCCAATACCTGATGTGATAGTATTTGCAGATGGGCCTTTGGGAGGTAATAAGGTCATGAGAGTGGAGCCCTCATGATGGGATTAGTGCTCTAACAAGAAGAGACACAAGAGAGCTTGTTTCACCCCCCACCCTTCAGACCCCTGACCATGTGAGGAGACCAGCAAAAAGTGCTCTCATGAAAACCCAACCATGCTGGCACCCTGACCTGACACTTCCTAGCCTCCAGAACTATGAGAAATCAGTTTCTGTTTCTCAAGCCGCTCAGTGCTTGGTCTATGTTATCTTGTTACAGCAGCCTGGATTGACCAAAAAATACCTATGGTGTTCAAGGCACTGCTCCATGTGCTGAACATATAGTTTCATAGGTCCTCATGGAATTTATAATCTAGCATCAGACAGACAATAAAGAACAAACAAATAAATACTATACTTACATAACATAATTTCAAATAGTAACAAAGGCCATTAAAAAAATCAAGAGAAAAACCACAAAAGGACAGGAGTGTGGAGATATTTAGTACACGATAATCACGAAAGGTTTATTTGGGAGGTGGCATTTGAGCAGAGACCTGAATAAAATGAGCAACTAAGCCATGGGAAGCACTTGTGGAAGAGGCTTCCAGATAATGAAACAGCAGATGAGAAAAGCTTGAAGGATGGAGGGTTAGAAATGGGGGAGGGGTAGGATGAGGATGATGGAATGAGTGAGGAAAAGGGTTACGAGGCCAAAGATGACTTGGTAAAGCCATAAATGATTATTTTTTAAATGCCTGAACATGAGTATGGACAAATGGGGCTCATTTGGGCTTGAATAAACAAAGAAAAATGAATAAATGACAGTGATAGAACTCAGAAGTCACTCCAGGGAAGAGATAAACTATGCTAATTGGTTTAACTAACAGCACTGGTCACAGATATCTCAGTGCCAGTTACAAAAACCAATGATTTCTAATTCTCATTTTGAGACATGTGGGGTGGTTTTAATTATCCCGGGAGGTACAGTATAATTTTCCAAATAGGTGATTAAAGCCTAAAAATGGAAGAATATTCCAAAATCAAATTAACCTGTCTATGATGCCAATATCTAAACTTATGGTCAGAGGAAAACACAGTTTTTGCAAAAGAATTTATCTTTAAAATGACTCTTTTTTTTTTTTTTTTGAGGAAGATTAGCCCTGAGCTAACTGCTGCCAATCCTCCTCTTTTCGCTGAGGAAGACTGGCCCTGAGCTAACATCCATGCCCATCTTCCTCTACTTTATATGTGGGATGCCTACCACAACATGGCGTGCCAAGCGGTGCCATGTCCACACCCCGGGTTCCGAACTGGTGAGCCCCAGGCCATGGAAGCGGAACGTGTGCACTTAACCACTGCACCACCAGGCCGGCCCCTAAAATAGCTTTTAAATAGAAATGAGAGCAACACTGAAGACATTGCGAAATGCTTCTGGCACCATCACCTTATTCTGCTATTTTATTTTAATTTATAATTTAAATACTTGCTTAAAAGTAAATGTGTAATTATGTTCACCTATGGATTGACCGTAACCTAATATGTGTCTCATTTGTGCCCTTCATTTACTTTACTTATTTAATTCCTATCTATTATACCTATAATGCCTGGGAAGATATTGACAGAAGCATTCCCTGTGTAAATATCAAAAGAAAATGACGATAGAGAGGGATATATTTTTAACTCCTGCTGAGAGATACCTTCCCATTTTGTAAGCAAAGCTTTTCTATTTCTTCCTTTCCCTTACTCCATTAATGACAGCCTATTGCAACTTTCCAGAAAGGCAAGGTTTTTTTAGTTTTTCCTCCAGCTAGGGAAACTATTTAGAAAATTGATTTCTTTTAGTTTGGCCCCATGCAGGTTTGACCTATTTTACCTTGTTACAGTGATGGAGAGCTCCATTCCTGCAAAAATTTAACTTCAAAGTGTTCTGTTAATGGAAGAGGTACAGACATCCGTCATCAGCAGGTACAAACAAAACTTCTCTCTTTAAATTGTTCAACATATTTTCCAAATTAATGTGTTAAATGTATTTTGATTAAATAAACTCAGGATAAGCTAATAACAGTAAAGTATTCAGATGTAAGTTATACACTGTCATATAAAACAGGAGACATGATTGACATTCACAGGTTTGTAACCAACACTTTATTTATTATTAATAATAAAAATAATGTGATCTACAAAATTAAAATGAATTCAGATGATAAGCTTGATAATTCAAGCATATATGGTTGAATAATATCTTCCCCCCTTTCATTGTTCAAGATAGAACAGATTCCATCACAATTTCTAGCCAACACCCTGCACTCCCCCTTAAGGACAGTGCAAGACAGCAAGATCAGTTACTTCAGTTTGTTTTAACACAATACTGTTAAGTATGAATACAATTTGGTCTGTAAATGAGCCAACTGGTTGTTGTTGTTGTTTTAATGGGAAAAACAATTGTGCACAATGACTAGAGGGCAAATCACTAACCTGGGCCAACTTCTTCAATCTGTTGGCAATTTATTTATTTATAAATAACATAGTGCGTGAATCAGCATGACCCATTGCCACACCTGGGAATAAACACCAAGTGCATATTTTACAGGAATATTATCTTATTCCTGGAGGTAGGATCCCAATTATTTGAGTGTAATTACTAAATTTTGGCCAAAGTGCTTATTTCATTATCTCAATATATTAATGGTGCTTTGGCTGGCCTAACTCAAGGTAGCTGAGTTTGCAGTAAATGTATTTCATAAAGCTGTCTTCCGGAAGCAATACTGTGTTATTGAATTTTCTCTAAATAAAAATGATTCGAATTTTGCTCATGACATTGACTAATTAAGATTCAGTGTAAATGTACACCTTGGTCAGCTGATGACACAGACTAGTTCAAAAGTTACTCCTACACCATTCAATCATTATTATTATAACGGTAGTATGGAAGTCCAAACGGAAACGTAATAACTAAAATGCCGTGATTATATCTAAGTAAACTTTTCTTTTAGGATATAGGAGTCAATAAATTAATTACTGAATGAGTCCTTGTTTTAAGTTTAGCAACTATAATAATAATAATAATAATAAACTGGTTATTATTATTATTTAATTCACATTTTAGTTTATCCTGAAGAGCATGGGAAAAACCTATTCTTTAGACAGAATAAATTTGTTTATATTGCCAAGGAAACACACTTTACTAAACACGTGTTTGAAACATCTGTTTAATGTCTCCAATTGTTTTTCACTTACAGTAAGCTTGTCAATAAAAAGAATCATTCAGAGAAAATACAATAGAAATTCATCTTTGAATATATGTGGAAAAACTCTATATATCATGTGTAAAAAGCTTTCAAATAATGACACATTTTTCTAGCTTATTTTGGCTGAAGCAGAAATAATGAATGAATGATAATTCTTCTAGTAAACATTTGTGATTTACTCTCCAATACTTATTCATCCTTTCCCAATAGTACCTGATTTCTCTCACGTTATCCGCAGAATTTTATTCTGTCCACTACAGAGGAAGAGTGCTTATGGCTGAGCACTTGAGTGCATTTCACCACTCTCTTTTCTAAGGCATGCCTTTTCAGCCATTTACTGCAACACAAGTTGGCTGACATTCTCTTTTCCAGGATTAGGGAGCCAAATTAGGTGGGTTAATATATAGCAAATGCTAGAAAGGTAGGTAAGTGGTAAACTGAGTAAGAAAAGTTCAGACCAGGAACACCTCCCCCACCATACACACACACAAGCACGCAAACACACATTCACGACACACAACAAGCTCTCTGTTAACTTTATCTATCCAACAAAAAAGAAAGAAATATAATTTGAAGTGAATTTGGAAGGCAACTTGTACATTAGCAGTACTTTATTGTACCTTACTCTCCCAACATATAGTTTCAAATTGCTCCTAGAAGGAGACTTACGCTGTCAGCTGGGAGGATGCAGAGTACTAAGGCTGAGGTAGAGATTTCAAGACACTCTTGAGCTCAAACACAAGTATATGTGGACTTTGGCTTTGAAGCCCAGCATATGGAAATGCAGGGTAGCACATAGATGAAAATTCTACTAAGTTTTTGGGGAGATATATTGCTACAGAATGACAAAGAAAAAAGAAACATGATTGTTGGTCCTTTGATGATTTCCAGATCTTTAGATCTCCATGAATAGGGAGTAGTGTGCCAAGGCTAAAGTAGGCCGTCAAAGACTTACAATGTTCATCTCAAGTGTGTCAGTGGAAAACAGCAATGGACTGTGGAGACTCTCCCAGGGAACTGAACCAGGGCAACACCTGGAGACATGGATTCCAATAACAAACACATCGGTTTTCCTTCCTTTGGTGAGGATATAAGTGCACTTCATATAAGCGTGGCCATTTTTAGTAGTTTGTGTTTGTGGTGTAAGCCCTGACAGTTGGGTTTTCTTGTTTTTGTAATGCAAGTACCTGACTTAAGCTTTTATTGCCCAGGCATCCACTTCAAAGATGGCTATCTCAAATGAACACATTGCCAGCCACATGGCTAGATAAAGAGCCAGGTCAGGTGCCTCACTCCCCTGAGGCTCCCTTCTTTTAGAGATCTTGGTTGATCTCAATAACTGACGGTTTGAGCCCCTTGTTTTCTGTTTTTCTCTTCTTGCACTTTAAATTCCTGCTCTTATGTTTTAAATCCGCCAATAAAGAGTGAGCCTGCAAAACCCTAGGCCCCCACCCTCAACCTAATAAAAGCAGAACCCCAAGCCTGAGCTCTCTTTCTCTCTCTCCCTGCCACCTCACTGTGTGGCCCAAAGTGTGACATATAATTTCCAGGACCAGTAAATAATAAACCTTTTTTTTTGTCAAAGTTTCTGATGGTTATTGCTGGACAGTGTCTTACAATCATAATAAGAACTACAAGGGCCAGTCCAGCCACAACTCTGGCTATCAATAGGCACATAACAATGTTGTATGTATACAGACATTGGTTAACTAAGATGATCAACTCTTAGAGACTCTTGTTATGCCCTACCAGGAACCGTCTTTTCCTTTTTTCCTTTACTGTTTTTCTTTTGGGAGATTCACATGTCCCAAGAAAAGCCAACTTCAAGAACAAAGCACATGGCCTAGACTACTTCATCTGGAGGCAATGACTGATTAAGGAGTGGGCAAATGATATAAGCTATATTACAGATTAAAGTCATTTTCTGGGAAATCTGCAGTAATAAAAAAATCTTCTTTTGCTTCAGTTGGTTTTTTGTGCATATATAATTTCTTGAACAACTGCTGCCATTTTGCTATCAAGAGAGCATATGATAGATGTGAGAACCAAAACTAAACAGAAACTGTCTGATCAAATATGAACTCTCTCCTAGCTCTGAAGTTTTTACAATAATCATGACCCACCCGATCCCCAAACTTCCACTTTGGTTGATGTTACTTAAAAATATAATTGTTTTCCCAACTAATTTTTTAAAGGACTTTATTTTTTAATTCTTTTTTATTTTTATTTTTTTGACAAGCAAGATTTGCCCTGAACTAACATCAGTTGCCAATCATCCTCCTTTTTTTTTTTTTTGCTTGAGAGAGATTAGTCTTAACATTCATGCCAATCTGCCTCCACACAATGGGTGACGAATGGAGTAGGTCTGCGTCTGAGATCTGAACCCATGAACCTGGGCTGCCAAAGCAGAGAGCATGGAGCCACTGGGCCATGGGGCCAGCCCCCTAAAGGATTTTATTTTTTAAAGCTGTTCCATGTTTACAGAAAGTTGAGAGGAAGGTACAGAAATATTCCATATATCTACTTGCCTCATATATGCATAGCCTCTACCATTGTCAACATCTGTCATCAGAGTGGTACATTTATTACAACTGATGAACCACAGTGACACACCATGATCACCCAAAGTCCATAAATCCTCTGCAGTCCACCTGTCCTTCCCTCCCCCAAACTTAGGAACCACTGATCTTTTTACTGTCTCAGTAGTTTTACCTTTTCCAGAATACCATATAGTTGGAATTATACAGTATGCAGCCTTTTTAGATTGGCTTCTTTCACTTAGCAATATACATTTAAATTTCCTCCATATCTTTTCATGGCTTGACAGTTTAATTTTTTTTCAGTGCTGAGTAATATTTCATTGTCTGGATGTACTACAGTTTATTTATCCATTCATATGCTGAAGGACGTTTTAGTTGTTTCCAAGTTTTGGCAATTATGAATAAAGTTGCCATAAACATCCATGCAAAAATTTTGGCATGGATAAGTTTTTCTTATTTTTTCTTCTTATTTTTTTGATTGCTTCACTTCATCCTTTCCATGTCCGCAGGGTAATCTGTATTAGTATGTATTTTTTTTTTGACTTTTTCAAAATTAAGATTATGATAGTTACCAACCTTGTGAAATTCCAGTTTTACATCATTATTAGTCATGTTGTAGGTACACCACTTCACCCCTAGTGCCCTCCCCCTACCCCTCTTTCCCCTGGCAACCACCGATCCGTTCTCTTTGTCCATATGTTAACTACCACCTATGAGTGGAGTCATACAGAGTTCGTCTTTCTCTGTCTGGCTTATTTCACTCAACATAATACCCTCAAGGTCTATCCATGTTGTTGTGAATGGGACGACTTTGTCCCTTTTAATGGCTGAGTAGTATTCCATTGTATATATATGCCATGTCTTCTTTATCCAATCATCAGTTGCTGGGCACTTAGTTTGGTTCCATGACTTAGCTATTGTGAATAATGCTGCAATGAACATAGGGGTGCATGGGACTTTTGGAATTGCTGATTTCAGTTTCTTAGGATAGATACCCAGTAGTAGGATGACTGGGTCATAAGATATTTCTATTTTTAGCTTTTTGCGGAATCTCCATACTGTTTTCCGTAGTGGCTGCACCAGTTTGCATTTCTACCAACAGAGTATGAGGGCTCCTTTTTCTCCACAGCCTCTCCAACATTTGTCACTCTTGGTTTTGGATATTTTTGCCATTCTAACAGGTGTAAGGTGAGATCTTAGTGTAGTTTTGATTTGTATTTCCCTGATGATTAGTGATGATGAGCATCTTTTCATGTGTCTATTGGCCATCCGTATATCTTCTTTGGAGAAATGTCTGTTCATGTCCCCTGCCCATTTTGTTATTGGGTTGTTTGACTTTTTGTTGTTGAGTTGTGTGAGTTCTTTATATATTATGGAGATTAACTCTTTGTCGGATAAATAACTTGTAAATATTTTTTCCCAATTAGTGGGCTGTTTTTTTGTTTCAGTCCTGTTTTCCCTTGCCTTGAAGAATCTCTTTAGTCTGATGAAGTCCCATTTGTTTATTCTTTCTATTGTTTCCCTCATCTGAGGGGTTATGGTGTCCGAAAAGATTCCTTTGAAGCTGATGTCAAAGAGCGTACTGCCTATATTCTCTTCTAGAAGACTTATTGTTTCAGGCCTAATCTTTAGGTCTTTGATCCATTTTGAGATTATTTTAGTGAATGGCAAAAAAGAATGATTGATTTTCATTCTTTTACTTGTGCCTGTCCAGTTTTCCCAGCACCATTTGTTGAAGAGACTTTCTTTCTTCCATTGTAGACCCTCAGCTCCTTTGTCAAAGATTAGCTGTCCATAGATGTGTGGTTTTATTTCTGGGCTTTCAATTCTGTTCCCTTGATCTGTGCACCTGTTTTTGTACTAGTACCATGCTGTTTGATTACTGTAGCTTTGTAGTATGTTTTGAAGTCAGGGATTGTGATGCCTCCAGCTTTGTTCTTCTTTCTCAGGCTTGCTTTAGCAATTCGGGGTCTTTTGTTGCCCCATATCAATTTCTGTAAAGAATGTCATTGGGATTCTGATTGGGATAGCGATGAATCTGTAGATTGCTTTAAGTAATATGGACATTTTAACTATGTTTATTCTTGCAATCCATGTGCATGGAATGTCTTTCCATCTCTTTATGTCGTCGTTGATTTCTTTCAAGAAAGTCTTGTAGTTTTTGTTGTATAGATCTTTTACTTCCTTGGTTAAATTTATCCCAAGGTATTTTATTCTTTTTTTGCAATCGTGAATGGGATTGAGTTCTTGAGATCTTTTTCTGTTCGTTCATTGTTAGAATATAGAAATGCTACTGATTTATGTATGTTGATTTTATACCCTGCAACTTTGCTGTAGTTGTTGATTGTTTCTAATAGTTTTTCTATGGATTCTTTGGGGTCTTCTATATATAAGATCATCTCATCTGCAAACAGCGAGAGTTTTACTTCTTCATTGCCTATTTGGATTCCTTTTATTTCTTTTTCCTGCCAAGTTGCTCTGGCCAACACCTCCAGTACTATGTTGAATAAGAGTGGTGAAAGTGGGCACCCTTGTCTTGTTCCTGTTCTGAGAGGGATGGGTTTCAGTTTTTGTCCATTGAGTATGGTGTTGGCTGTGGGTTTGTCATATATGGACTTTATTATGTTGAGGTACTTTCCTTCTATACCTATTTTATTGAGGGTTTTTATCATAAATGGATGTTGGATCTTGTCGAATGCTTTCTCTGCATCTATTGAGATGATCATGTGGTTTTTGTTTCTCATTTTGTTAATGTAGTGGATCACGTTGATTGACTTGCGCATGTTGAACCATCCCTGTGTCCCTGGTATAAATCCCACTTGATCATGGTGTATAATCTTTTTGATGTATTGCTGTATTTCGTTTGCCAAAATTTTGTTGAAGATTTTTGCATCTATGTTCATCAGTGATATTGGCCTGTAGTTTTCCTTCTTTGTGTTGTCCTTGTCAGTTTTGGGGATCAGGGTGATGTTGGCTTCATAGAATGTATTAGGGATTGCTCCATCTTCCTCTATTTTCTGGAATAGTTTGAGAAGGATAGGTATTAAGTCTTCTTTGATTGTTTGGTAGAATTCTCCAGAGAAGCTGTCTGGTCCTGGACTCTTATTTTTGGGGAGGTTTTTGATTACTGTTTCTATTTCTTTACTTGTGATTGGTCTATTCAGATTCTCTATTTCTTCCTGATTCAGTTTGGGGAGGTTGTATGAGTCTAGGAATTTATCCATTTCTTCTCGGTTGTTCAATTTGTTGGCATATAGTTTTTCATAGTATTCTTTTATGATCCTTTGTATTTCTTCAGTATCTGTTGTGATTTCTCCTCTCTTGTTTCTAATTTTATTTATTTGAGACTTCTCTCTTTTTTTCTTAGTGAGTCTGGCTAAGGGTTTATCAATTTTGTTAATTTTTTCGAAGAACCAACTCTTTGTTTCATTGATCCTTTCTACTGTCTTTTTTGTTTCAATAGCATTTACTTCTGCTCTAATTTTTATTATTTCCCTCCTTCTACTGACTTTGGGCTTTGTTTGTTCTTCTTTTTCTAATTCCGTTAGGTGTCTGTATTAGTATGTTCATATCACCTTCCATGTTTTCCTCCATGTTGAATGATGACACGATCATATAAAACATATAAAATATACACACGCTCACACACAAACAGATGCATTTGTAGTCTCATTGTTCCTGTTTTGCAAAAGAGTGAAATCATATTTTAAATACATTTCTGCATCCTAAAATTATCTCCTGGAAACTCATGTCAGTTAGGTAGAATTGTAAGTCATTTCTTTAAAAGCTAGATAGTATTCTTTGATGTGAATATACTAATTCTCTATTGATGAGCATTTATTTAGGGTTTTTGTTTTTCTACGTACAGTATCTACTTTTTTATTTCTGTCTATGAGGAGTATTCTGCTATTAATATTCTTGTACTTTTTTAATGTGAATTAATGCTTTAGTTTATATAGAATAAATTTTCTAGGGGTGTAAGTACAGGGTCAAAAGATAAGTTTTTAAAATTATATTGAATTTTATTATATTTTTCCATAATGCTGAAACAATTCACATTTCCTTCAGCAAGAACTGAGTATATCTTCTTCCCTACAACCCCATGAGAAGTAGATATATGGCTAATTTTTGTGGGTCCCAAATATACAAATTGCTCTCTCTTTGTCACTTTAAGTCACTGACTCCTGAGTTTAAGCATCTTCTTTTGCAATATTTGGACCATTGGATTTACTCTTCTGTGAGAGGCCTAAGCACATTCTTTGCCCATTTTTCACTAGGTTACATGTTATTTTACATTTCCTTTCTAAGAGATCTTGAAATTTGTTATTATTACCGTAAACGTCTTTTTCCCCATTTTCAAAGTTTTGTAGACTTTTTTTATGGTACATTCTGAAATATAATCTTTCAAAAAATTTTATGTAGCAAATGTCTCTTTATTTTTACAGTTACCTGACTTGTTATAGATTGCCTCTAGATTTCTGTGCTATAGTTTTATCAATAATCTGTTTTTTAACATGTACATCTGAAACCATTTGGATTTTCTTTCAGTATGTGGTATGTAACATAAAAATCCAACATATTGTCTTCCAAATAGAGACAATTATGTCCACACCATTTACTAACTAGTCCCTTCTTTCCTCTCAAATTGAATGACTACATTTGCAAGTCATTTAATATTCATATTATTGGAAACTATTTCAAGTTTTTCAATTCAATTCTACCGATTTGTTTATTGCCAACTCATTATTGAGTTAATTGCAAAAACTCTATATTATCACCTTAGATAGGTTAGAGCTATTATTAAAATTTTATTAGCCCTCCTCATTTCCATCTACCAAGGAAACAAACCAAAAAACTCTTAGAAATATAATTGGATTTGGGTTTAATTTACGATTAATTTGGGGAAAGTGGCTATTTTTATTATTTGAAGTCTTTCTTGTAAAATCATTGTTTATCCTTTTGTAAACTTAGATCTTGCTTATGTTATACAAAAAATTTATAAGATTTTTGTATTTAGCCTTTATAATTAATATTTCCCAAGATTATTGACGTTTTGCAACATTATGAATGTAATATTTTACCTCATTTCTTTTTGGATACTTATTCCAAACATAAAAAAAGAAAAAGAAACCATTGATTTTTATATATTTCTCTTGAAACTAACAACATTGCCACACTATATTATTTCCAGAAATGTTGCTTTACCTAGATGTCATAGTCCCAGGATCACATAATCAACAAATACTATAATGTTATGTCTTATTTGTCAATGTTTTTATCAGTTTTTTTCACTTTCTTATGTTTTTCACTTTTTATCTTATAGTTCAATGATGACAATGTTGAATAGTAGTGATGAAAGTGGCATCCATTCTAGTTCCTGGGAAGAACTGAAATAGATCTTGTGTTTAGGATAATAGTTCCTCATACATTTGGTAAATTATCAAGACTACATTTTGAAAATTTATAGCTAATCTTATTTATCAAAAAGCTGCTAAATTTTATGCAGTCCCTTTACTTGTTCACTGTTTGAGCTTGATTTTTTTAATAAAAAGCATTTTAATTGATACTGTTCAAATTACCTTCAATCCACATAATGACAAAGTTTATAAGCACATTTAGATATAGTAGTATCAATTCCCAAATCTTACATATCTAGATAAATTTAATGTTTCAGTAACCTGTTCTTAACCTAATAACCTAAAGTAGAATTCTCAACTAGAAATCTATTCTCATTTATTCAGCTTTATCAATGGGTATGGATGTTATGGCTTATTAAATGGTTTTCTTTTATAAAACTCTAAGTAATGTAGTAGTTATTTATTTTTATTTATTAAATTTAAAATTTGAGAGCAATTACCTATTGTCTTGGGTAACAAGCTGCAAGTGTTTTATTAATATTGCTGAAAGTAATTAATTTGAAGATTTTTAATTTGAAAGTCTTTCCTGATAAGGAATTCAAGATTATGCATTGAAAGTCTAAAATTTACAATGAATAAATTATAGTCTGTGCCTTGCGTAAATGCTGTTATTTCATAAATCAGAGAAACAAAACCTTACTGAATATGCATCATGGTTATTAATTTATTTCACACTCAGAACATTAAGATTTTACTCCTCTTTTGTTTCTGATCAACACATTTCTTTCATATCTTTAAAATTATTAATGTTTAATTTTAAAAAATACCAATTTTAATTAAGAAGATTCATTCAGATTTTTCCTTCACTATATACATACTTTCATCAACAATGTATAATACATCATAAAGAATAATTGTATAAAATAAGCTAGAAAGATCAAAATCCTTATTTCCAGGTGTAAAATATAATAATCACAAGCCAGTGTTTTACTGTTATTATTGGTCTGAATAAGTAATAAACATTCAGCTTTGTAATATTGGGGTGGTGTGTGTGCGTGCGTGAGCATTTATGTTCTCAGTGTTTGTCCATTAGGCTACCAGTTTAGGTTCTTTGATAAACTTAAAACATCAGTGAACTTTCTAAAGTAACTGGCATCCTCCAGGAAATAATTTATGTTAGGGTAATAGCACTGATAATTTACTATGGATTTAAAGATTCTGTACATATAATTCTACATTGATTCCTTCAGAGTTGATGAAGTAGGGCCACGTCCTTGACCAGAAAGATGGGGGAAGCACTTAAATAGTCATAACACAATTTGATAATCTTACTCATAAATTAAGAGCAATGAATGTTAGAAGAATACTGTGCTTGATTGATGTAATAAACTTAATGGGCATGTGCTCTAGCTTTAAGAGGAAAATATATGTTAATATTTTATTCATCTTTCTTATTGGTTTTAACATACTTATTGAAACAAAAGTCCTATTCATCTGAGAATTGTGGGTAAAATATTGATTCTAAAATGAGAAAAAAAATAGACAGTTTCTTCCACTCCTGTTAAAGTTGTCAAAGCTTTTAGTCAGCTGACTGAAAGAACCTAACTCTAGCCTACCTATTAGAGAATCAAAGAGAATATAACACAAAGTCTGTGCTTGTAATACAAGGGGTATTTTATTGTGAATTTGTCATTTAAGTTTTCATAGAGTGCTGTGCATCAAGGAACAAATTGTGTCCATCAACAGTGTGGTAATTGCTTCAGGCCAAGATAGCCAAATGCAGAAATGCTAAGTACTATATAATTAACCAACCATGAAATAATTTGGCTGGCATCATGCAGGTCTGCTTTGCTTACAAATGATAATTCCAATATTCAGCTTTGAAATGGAGAACCCCTGATTACATTTCCAACTCAAAGAAATTGTCTTTTCTGAGTCCCCATGGAAAGCAGCAGTCCAGAGTTGAAGAAAGACTATTCGAGAATATCAGGAATTCCTGGGGCTTCCATATTATAAGAATATATAATGAATAATTATGGCAAATTTTTGAAG
The DNA here is from genome assembly GCF_041296265.1 of Equus caballus. Lineage (NCBI taxonomy): Eukaryota > Metazoa > Chordata > Mammalia > Perissodactyla > Equidae > Equus > Equus caballus. Next base: position 54,197,498 of record NC_091700.1, read on the forward strand.
TGCCAATAAAGATAATTATGCGTGTGTGAACGTTTGTGTATACTCAAAAACTTCCTAGAGACAAGAGTGCAAAAAGTCAAGAAAAACACAAAGTTTAGACAAATAAAAAGCTATAATTGCAGTAAGTTGGCCAAATTTGACCCTAATTCCTTTGAGAGTTTAAGATAATATTTTTTTCATTCCATGTTAAAAGATTTTGAATATTAGATTATCGTATGATAACCACACACCACTAATTATTCTAAGACTGGCACAGTTTTATGTATTTTTATTAATTTCAATAAAGTTGATTCATTATATGTATTACTCAATAAAGTACCAATTTTTATCTCTGAGTCTTTTCCTTTCAAATATATTAGAAAAATTAATAACTTTGTTTGGATTTCTCTTTCTAAAAAAGTCACTAATTATAAGTAGTGCTCAATACAACCTATTGAATAAGAGATGGCCTTGGAAACCTCCCATTCAGACACTCCTGAGAAATCCTCAATGCAATTTTTATTAACTCAACTACTTTCTATGAAGAAATTAATTCACTTGAGGGTTATTTCTACTTCAAATACCACTAAAATTATCAATTTGAGTGTGATAAACTTCTCTGACTGCCTTTATCTACATGCTTTCCTTGCCAACTGAAATTTGTCACCAATATATTTACTGTACCATTCTATACTAATTACAATTTTACAGAATTTTCATATGCCTTTTGTAAAGGAACCTAAATATTACATAGTTTAACGTTCTCATTTTAATATACTATGTTCACATACATGTTTGAAAATTGAAAATAGACTTAAAGAGTAATACATGGACTCTTAACAAATAAAAAATAATAATAAAGGAAACAAAGTTACCTGAAATACCCATTAACATTTAAAAGTATCTTTCAAGATTTCTTTCCTTGCATGCATTCACATGTACCACACGTACAAACACACACATACACAATTTTACAAGGGCCAATACCACACGTGTATTTTTTGATAAGAGCTTTCACTTACTTTAGCATAACGTATTGTGTTATGTAAATAAATGTACATATATTCTATGCTTTTAGTAGACATGTAATATTCCAATGTATGATTCTGTAATATTTTAGCCACTTATCATTATAAAAAGTAAGTCTGCAATAAGTAGTTTTACAAGTCCATCTTGGCGCACTTCTCTATTATCTCTTCTAGGTAAAATTCTAAAAGTGAAATTGTTACTTAAAGTAACATTTATATTTACAAATAAGAAAACTGGATCCTAAGGAGGCAAAAACTTCCACAGCCCTCCATCCTTACTTCTATCAGAAGATATCAGAGAATATGTCTTATTCTTTTGAAGTCAAGTTTTATCTCTCTCTCTCCAAATCAGCATGTAAGCTCTTTAAGGTAGAGTCCTTGGGACCCTGACTTCGTTTTTTCTAGGAAGTCCTTCCTCATCTCCATCACCCTTTCTGGTATGGCCTCTTCACCCTCCTATTTACACTGAATACGTGTCTTTCCTCGTCACTAGACTGAAAATCCTGAGAACAGAGACATTTTTCTGTTGAATCCTTAGCACAGAGTGCAACGTCACGCTTATGACATGAATGTCAAAAGCAACAGTGATTTGATAGGGGGATGAATGATTTCAGATTAAAAATAGAGTTATCACGTTTTTCTCTCAAACCTAGTTTGATAGGATAGCTTTATTACAAGTTTTTGATCCATAGCATTTCTTTTTTATTCTTCCTTAGAATTTCCATTTCTCTGTTTACATTGTCTGTCTGTTCTTTCATGTTGTCTACTTTTTTTATTAAAGTCCTTAGCATATTAATCATACTGGGTTTTTTTGAAATTCTTTGTCTGATAATTCCAACATTCCTGCCATATCTGACTCTGGTTCTGATGTTTCTTCCGTCTCTTCAAACTGTGTTGTTTACCATTTAGTATGATTGGTAAATTTTTTACTTGAACGGCAGACATGATGCACTGGGTAAAAGCAACTGCAGTAAATAGGCCTTTTGTAACACAGTGGTGAGGTGTGGGGGAGGGGAAGCGGTCCACAGTCTAATGATTGTTTCAGTCTTTCAGGGAGCCTGTGCCCCTGGACTATGAACTTCAACAGTGCTTCTCAGTCGTCCCCATGGCCTTGAGATGGACAGGATGGCTACTGGGAACTAGAGTGAGGTATTTCCCTTCTCCCACAGAGAAGGCTAGAGAGGGCAGGAGTTGTGTATTACCTTGCTTCCCAGTCAGGTTAGGCTGTGACAAAATCCAAGCAGGTTAGACTGTGGTAAAATAGTTTCTGCTAAAGGCAGGCCTTGTTAAGAACAGAAGGCTGATTTCAAAATGGTTCCTTTTCCCCTCCCCCTGCTGGAAGCAAAAGAGATTATTCTCTGATATTGACTATGAGGGCCTGGTAGAGCTCCTGGAGGTAAATCTCATGAAAGTACAGGGACTCCTTTATAACTGGGTTCCCCCAGATTTTCAAACTCTCAGCATTGTTCACACTGAGCCCCCAGCAATTTGTCAATTAGAACTTAGGCTTTCTTACCTCAGCACTGGTTCTCCTGGAGGTTTCCTCTCTTGGCTTTCTGCTTTGGTAAGCTGTGATTCTCTGTATACTTCTGCCTGTCTCTCCAATTTTGGGGGTAGTAGTTTGCCCTGTGTCCTTACTTATCTGACAGAGCTCAGAAGACTCGTTGATTTTTCTGTTTGTTCAGCTTTTAATTATTCTTAGGACAGAGTGGTGACTTCTAAGCTTTTTACTTGCTGGGCTGGAAAACCCCAGAGTGTAAGTTTTTAATGAAAGACTACATGAGGACTGTAGAAGCTCTGTGGGATGGAAGATAAGGCAAGCCACAAGTGCTGAGGATAACCTGGGACTGCTATACAGACCTGAAACAGTCCAATCTTGCTGTGTACAACTATGTTACAGCTAATGAGGTATAATCTCAGATAGTATTCAGGAAAATTGGGGAGAAAAGGCTAAGAGACATCCTATATATGAATTAATTATGTTAAAGGGACATCATGGCAGGCTCCCAGACAGCTATATTTCTATTAAATTCTGAAGCACCTGCAGGGATTTTTACCAGGTTGATTGTCTTTTTTGCAGCTTTTATAGAGAGCCGTTCAGTGGGACAATATTAGCCGTCGAGTCTACAACAACATGGCATTTCTCACATGCCAGAGGGCTTATATTGCCAGAGTCCATATTGATCCACTTTATCTGGTTTACCTTTATAGAGCATTTCACATCTTTGTTGATAATGTTACCTGAGTTGCTGCCGGACTGAAGGATTGTTCACTATATACTGCAATGAAAGTTGTCAAGTGTTTCTAGAATGCAGTGAAATTGACAAGAAGAAGATCTATGATTCTGAATGCCTTGACAATAACCTCTTAAGATGATTGTCTCAAATATACAGAGTATTTGTAGTCTGAATCCAATCTGTAAATTTCTCAATTGCTGTCTCAGTCACACTCTATGGTGTGACATTTCAGAATGCATTTCCTTTAATAAAAGCATGCTGTTGCAACTTTTTGTTGCTACGGTTAATAAAATTTAAAATTTCCCTTTGGGCAATATTTTCCTGTTTTACTGGTAAGTCATTTCTTTTTTTGCTACCAGGCTTCGAAGTCTACATTGATCAGCTTTACTCAGTTGCTGTTATCAAACAGATACTTTTACTTTGATTTTAACAACTCAAATTATTTTATTTTTGTATCAAACTGTTTGCTTGTTTGTTTGGATTGCAGTCTATACTACTCATTCTATGTCAATCTTCAGTCATAATGTTTTATCATTCTCATCTGGCTATGGGTATATCTCAAATTAGTATGCGATTACCTTATCTGAATTTTATGCATATAATTAAAGAATCAAATAAATATCTACCACTTGTACTTGTCTAGAGAACAGGCACTTTTTAATTTTAGCTACTTATTGTGGGACATCAGACTCTATTGCTAAATAAAATGCTTATAATTATCTTAATAAATATATATTTTTTTCAGTTTTAGACACAATGTCTGAACTTTTATCTCCACAAAATAAATATTTCTCTTTTAGTTCTCTTTGCTACACCATTCCACTACAGGCGCCCATGTTTCCTGTCTCTTTATCATCAAAATATAGTTATTTGTTAATTTTGATTAGATTAAAATTTAGAACTTGTGACAATACAAACATTATTCATGTGTTTATCAAAAGTTTTTTTTGCAGTCTTATTTTCTCTGAAAGTAATAGTCTGTTTATTTGCTTGCTTAGTTTTCTGTATGCTTAACATTGATTCAACTCCAGATTCTCTACTCTATAATTTAATCTCTTCCATTTTCTTTCTTCTCTCTTCCACTGATTCTTACCAATCTTATAATTTAGATATTATCCCTCTGGACTTGTATTCAAACTGTCTTCTCATTCTCATTACTTGTTTATTTGCTTTATTTTTCTATTTTCCAGGATATTTCCTTTCATTCTCTTTCATCACTTCCATTGACTTTCCAATTTCATTTCCATTTTCAAAGAGCTCTTTGTTATTATCATCTGCTTCCATTTTTTATAGCATTCTCTTCTTATTGGTGCAATATCTTCTCATATCCCTTTTAAGAGAATAACAATATTGCTATAGATTGAATATTTGTGTCTCCTCAAAAGTCATATGTTGAAACCTCCTGCCCAGTGTCATGTATTAGGAGATGTGGCTTTTGCGAGATGCTGAGAACTCTCATGAATGGGATTAGTTCACTTAAAAAGAGCTAGCTCACCCCTTCTGCCCTATCGGGTTATAGTGAAAAGACGGCTATCTGTGAGGATGCAGGCTTTCATCAGACTCTGAATCTGCCGGCGCCATGCTCTTGGTCTTCGCTTCCTCCAGAACTTTGATAAATAAATGTTTGTTGTTTATACGCCAGCCAGTCTGTGGTATTTTGTTATAGCAGCTGGAAGGGACTGAGACAAATATATTTTTTAAAGTTTTCTTTTTCAATACATCATATCTATTTCCTCCAAACTGCTTTCCCCTATGTCATTGTTTTGTTCTCTTTCTTTCATTTCAGATGTTTTTAATCTATAACCAGCTGTCCTCGGCTGTCTGCTCATATTTAAGAGTGGGCAGTAGGAAGCTGATTGAAAGTTCCTTGTAGGTGGACAGGCTTGTCAACTGTGGCCTTACTTTTAAGGCGACCAGGTCAGATTCTTTTCTTGGGAAACCTCTAGGTTTAAAGACTTTTCATCTTTTCTGATACTCCAAGGAGCGCTCTTCTAGGCTCCTGACCCCTGAGTGTGAGGCTGGGTGTCAGCACTCTAGAGATGAGTAGGAGAAGAATGCTGGGGCCACATCATCTGCTATCAGAGCATTGTCTTCACCTCTGACTTCACACAGTACTCTCTTCTCCCCACTGCCTGCTGTTTCCCCTCATCCACTCTGCATTTTTTGCTTTTCTAACCTTCTCTAGAGTATAAATATCTTTTACTTGGGAGGAGACGGGTAGGTTGATATGCTGCATGGAGAACTGATTCAGGAGTTCTTAAAAAGTCTTTGAGTCAATTCTAACTTAGTCTCACGCTTCCCCTTGAGTAGGAACTGGTATTGCCCATTACTAAGAGTTTTTATTGAGGGGGGCATTCTATGATATAATTTATGCTGTTTCATGTCTTTTCTTACAGCAGACTAAGGACCAAGCGTTCCCGGGCCGCCTAAATCTGTTATACTGGTTTATATTCTTTTGTTGTTATTGGTCCCTCTTCCAATCTCAATCTCCTGATGGCATTTTATCTTTATAAAAATATATTTACTGCAATTTTAAGGCAGTTTCACTAGGGAGGAGAGATGAATATATTTGCTCAATCTAATATCTCTAACAACAAAATTTTACTTGATATTTTTTATGTTTTACTTTTTTGAATATTTAAATGTTTCTTTTGTTGTGTAGACAATTCAATAGAGAATATTTAAGTGTCAGACATATCAAAAGATAACAGGTATAGATTAGATACTGACACTAATATTTTTCTTCTTTTAAGAGCATCAAAGTACTTGATGCTAATTATTTTGAAAAGTTAAGAATACAGAAAGGTAAAAATAACATTTGTTCTTATCACCCAGAGGAACCAGAGTTAACATGTGCCCACAAACAGTGAGATAGTGTTTTGTTTTTCCAATATAACTTTTTAGGCTAATACAGGACATTGCTAATACAATTCATGTTACCAGGATTTTCACTTGACAATAGATAATAAAAAATTTTTGTGTGCAAAATAATTCAATAACATTATTTTAATAAGTACATGTTATTCTACCATATTCCTTTACCAATAAGCACAAAAATTTATTATATATTTATGTTGGTTATTTCAGAATGTTTCTAAGTTATACTGTGAACATTGTTCTTGACATCAAGAAACCTTACTGACCTCAGTTGACAATTAATACAAAAAACCAACTGTTGTCATCCAGACTAATTTGCAAAACTAGTCAAATCATATTTGGCAATCAGTTTCTAAGTTCTATTTCTTTAGTTCAAACAATTACACACAGATAAATACAGATAATTACACATACACAATGCAGCTACCTATGAGGATATAGTGCCATTTTTTCATCTCATTGACTTGAGGAAGAAACTTTTTCATATAATCAGGGACTAATATGGAGCATTATAATGTTTCTCTATGGGTCTTGTAGACAATTACTTAGAAAATTAACAGGGCCTAAGTTATTCTGATTTTTGGTATAGCACTTTAAAGATACCATAGTAAATGTATTCATGCATTGCAGAAGATTCAAAACTGCTTCCAAAATAAAATTTTGGATTTGCTTTTTCTTATGGACTTCCTCTAGTCTTTTGTTTGTTTGTTTGTTTGTTTTTTGGAGGAAGATTAGCGCTCAGCTAACTACTGCCAGTCCTCCTCTTTTTGCTGAGGAAGCCTGGCTCTGAGCTAACATCCGTGCCCATCTTCCTCTAGTTTATACGTGGGACGCCCACCACAGCATGGCTGCCAAGCAGTGCCATGTCCGCACCCGGGATCCGGACCAGCGAACCCCGGGCCGCCGAGAAGCGGAACGTGCGAACTTAACCGCTGCGCCACCGGGCTGGTCCCTGGACTTCCTCTAGTCTTTTAACAAGTTTAATATCCAAGTTAGACTTTCCAGTTTTCCTTGGGAATGGCTACTGATTTCTTACCACCTGGTCATATTTTGACTTAAGCATATGGGTCTATCTTTAAAGAACTATAAAAATTATCACCCAAAATCTCATTGAAAGCATAATTTCAAATACACAACCCACTTTATGAAAAAATCTGATTAATAGAAATAATATTTATGAAATATTGTCTGACATATATGCTGTCTACTTTTTAAAATATAAATTATATTCTTTAAATACAGTTATTTGATGACATTAATTCACCAGCAGAGTTGTCTCTTGGGGGATATGCATTAATATTCCTATTCGGCACCAAGAAAAGGCCACATGAAATCACATTTGAATTATGAAATAAATGTTTAATTAGTTGTTCAATGTATCATTTAGTATTCTTTCTATCTCTCTATATAAACCACATATGAGAATTTTTTTAAGGAATTAACTGCTGTGAAGACCAACTATGAATGTCATGAAAAAGTGTCATGAATCTTATTCAGTGCCCCATCTCCAGTACTTATCATTATATATGCTTTATATATATTTTAGAACTATGAAAATAATTTTTACTTGATTATATGAATTTTTGACAATTGTTTCAATCATAATAATCAAATATAAAAATACAGATAAGTAGGGGCCGGCTCCGTGGCCGAGTGGTTAAGTTCACACGCTCCGCTGCGGCGGCCCAGGGTTCAGATCCTGGGCGCGGAGATGGCACTGCTCCTCAGGCCACGTTGAGGCAGCGTCCCACATCCCACAACTAGAAGGACGTGCAACTAAGATATACACTGTGTACAGGGGGGGTTTGGGGAGATAAAGCAGCCAAAAAACGAAAAAAAAAGATTGGTAACAGTTGTTAGCCGAGGTGCCAATCTTTAAAAAAAGAAAAATACAGATAAGTAGAGCTTAAATGTTATTGAAGGAAAAGAGATTGGGGAAAGAAAAGACAAGACAGTTAAAAAAAAATGTTGGTCTACTCTTGCAATTATAGTGCAGGTGGATTATTTCTGTCACTTGTTAACTCTCAAAAGTGTTTCTATAATTTAACAACATTTGGTAAATTATTTAAGAATTGGCCTTATTAAATGATCACCTACATTATTGACTGATATTTTTTAACTTGTTTTTACTTGTTATTTCTTGTACTCACTTGAAATTCTTGAATATATTTAGGCACGGTAAGCTAGACAAGCTTTTTAAAATCATTTCTAAACTCTGAATTCCCTTATAAAAATCAATTTGAAGAATAAAGAACAGTGAGGAAAATAGTCACTAATGTACATTTTACTGTCAGTCCCCATTTGAAAAAGGCAGAAAAATTAGCTAAAGATATACCGAGTATCTGTATCAATGCTTCTTTAGTCAGCCAGCAGTCTGTTTCTGTTTAGTATTATAAAAAAGGTAGATAGTCCTTCCAAACATGTAAGTTAAACAAAATGGGAGATATTTTAGTTTATAAAGCCCATATCAAAGTAATTTCTGCTTCTTGCCATAAATTTTTATTCAGAATGCATCATTGATTTGAATGGGCAATTCTGTCTATGGATCAATGGTGGGGTATGGTGAATAGCTCTAAAAAGAACCTAAATACAAAATAGCTTGTGGCTAAATGCCTCATCTAAAACATTAATCCATCTGTTCAAATTAAGCCAATATCTGTCTCAAGAAATAAACTACAAGTAAATAAAACTGAATGATGAAATAATGTCTATATTCTCTCTGGGACAAATAATGTCTTCTGGATATAAAAATATCATTGCTTTTTTTTTTTGGCTCATCCTGTTTTTATGGTTTTCCACATTTAAAATGGTTATCTTGAGAGAGAAAACTCAGTCTTATGAAAAAATTGTATGAATTATTTTAATTTATATTATTTTATTAAAAGGGTCATAAATATATACAAATACATTCTGCAACGCCTTCTACATGAATCTTAGAAGTTAGCAGCAGCATGTGTTAGTTGTTATTTTACTCTCGCTTAAAGAGTGAGCAATTGGCACACACAGATAGAGCAGGTGGTAGTAAAAATGAGTGCCAGAGAGTGTTGAACATTCAGAGGAACTTTCTATTCTTTTCTGCTACTCCAGATCACTGATACAAAATAAATGAAATCGTTCTTTAACTTTTGAAACTTCTATAAATTAACATTTAAAAGTTGAAGGTCATGGAGAGGGTAGAATTTGCAAACCTGAAAGATGGTAAGTATTTATGTTGCATAAGTAATGTAGGACACAGGATAACAAACACATTTTTCCCAAATACGCAAATATACCAGGTGGAAAATTTGAGAAAGACATAGCTAGAGGGAAGAAAGTTTGGACGGCTTGACTGACTGACACCTTGGAGGTGTTTCTCACATGGGCCAACGGAATAGAGAAAAGAATTGATGAACTTCTTACAAAAACTCCTTCTTTTCTTGTTATCTGGAACATAGTCTCCTGCTTCTCTTCCTTCTCAGATTACGAATTCAGACACTCCCTATAGATATCAACTTATTTTCTTCTGCTAAATCCTACAAGTTTCAGGTTCCCCAGGCTTCTGTTCTTGGTCATTTTATTTTCTTGTTTTCCTCTTAAAAGGAGATCTCATCTTCTCTCGCCCCATTCCATACTACCTAAACCTGTAACAGCTAAAACTTGACCTTTGGTCTTGACCTCTCTCCTGTCTCCAGTATAGGAGTTTAGATACAATGTAAATAAAGCAGAATAAATTGCTACAATTCCCTGCAGGTAATCTCCAGTTCAAAATGGCCAATCACACTCAATTTCTTCCCCAAATCTATTCCTAGTTTTGTCTTTCCTATCTTGATTAAGAGCGTAACTTATTAAGCCATTTACTTGCTAAGAAAAAAAAAATTTCCAAATACGTCATTTCTAAAATTATAACACTGTTATATATTTGTATATCTGAAGCATCTCTTGTGAAGATCTTGTCTTCTTTTAGTTCCTCTCAACTTCCTTAACAAATCATTTTTATTTCCAACTAATAATCTCAACATAACTGTCTTAATCTCTCTCTGATTTCATTGCCTCTTCTTTTCAATACTTCCACCATATTGCTACTAGAATTTTCATTCAGAACCACCAGTTTTAATTGTCACTTTTCTGCTTCAAATGTTTCAATTTCTCTTAATTATTTTTAAATAACTTCAAAGGATTCTCCATAACATAGACTAAATTACTTTCAGTTTCTTCTGTGTATTTTCTAATACATAGCCATAGTGAATTAATAGCAGTTTTCTCATATGTGCTATGAAAAGCGTACTTTTTATATTTTGAGTCTGTTGTCTTTTCTTATTATATCTCTCTAATTCTAATAAATCTAATGGACAAATCTGATAAACACCTACTTCAAATTCAAGTTTCGTGTCTCCTCTGCAGCTTTGTAAATAGCACACCACCAATGCAGTCTTGTACGTTTATTCCTCCATTAGGTTATGATAGTCTCCAATTTTCACAGCTGATTATAACTATATGCTTAATTATATGCTTAGTTATATGTGGCAGCCAAATTGACTTGATGGTGAGCCTTTGGAGCGCAGTAACCATTTTTCATTCATATTTGTAGGTTCAGTATCTAACTAGCCCATTGTAAGCACTTACTACATTTTAGTCATTTAAAAAACTGAGTTTGTGATCTTTCCAGTTGAAATGGAAACAAACGCATCAAGCATCTTTCCAGGAAAGTGTAAAGAATGTCCCTAGGGTCCCAGCCAACATTCTACCTATCAGCAAAATGGGTTCTAATATCCCAAGGCAACCTCTCATAGAGCACTCACTTAACAGCTTCCGAATTACCCAGACTGATATTTACCTCTATTATAGAGGTCCTCAGGGGGTGCCTATGGCATGAAATATACACTATAAAACCATGTTCTCATCTCTTCACTGTGTGCAACTCAGTGATAACTGGACTGTTAGGAAAAAAACATTTTGTGCAGTTTCTGTCTAACTCTTCTGAGTAGTTTTTGTGCTGTTTCGAAGTAATTTAACTCTGGGGAGGGAGCCGAGGCAACAATCATCAGGCTAGGTTCAGAATTAATAGGGTCTGTATTGATCAGACGTAGATCTTCGCTAGAGTTCTGGCCAGAGTCAAACGTAGCATTTCTTCACGTCTACCTTTGATTGTCTTTAGGGACCATCATCAAAAGATATGTGGGGCAAAATGTTAGTCTTCTCATTCAGCCCATTAAAAAAGGCAGAACAGTGTGTTAGGTAATTGAAAAAAGTATAGACTGTCCATGTTTAGATTCCAAATTTTAAAAATCTTAAAGAATAATAAAAAGAAGAGGTAAGTAGAAAAAAATAAAAGATGTAACGACTTACATTTATTATCCTGGCTTACAAGAGTTTTCACTATTTTACTTTTTCTTTATTTCTAAATACAGTAACAAAGGTAATAAATTGAGGCTCTTTGTTATAAATCTACAATACTAGTAATTTAAGTTTTTAAACAAATGGCTTATTATTTTTTTCATGCTCTCCTCTCTTAACAGCAGGATTTACATATATCACTTTAAAATACTGTTTACGTACATTTGTGGAGTCAATGGTACTGTATATTTTACTTCCTGGCTTATTTTTCAATTGAATGTTTATTTTTATGTCCCATAATACTATGAGAATACATACAATATGAGAATTATATGAGAAAACGAAATATTACTCTGTCGCTTTTACATTTTCTCTCATGTGATTTTTTTTCCAAGATCTTTGAATAAGAATTCACTGTTGTAGTTAGATTTACATCAATAATGCTCAGGTAAAAACAAGAAATTTTATAGAGTGAAGAAGAAATAGTGAGCAAAAATGGAAGACATGAAAAAATACAAACATATGCAGAATAAATGGCCCAATGTGGGATTAAAAACAAAAATTATATTCAAGACTTATTTTACTTAATAATGGTAGTGATTTCCCTTGGTGTGAATATTACAATCCCATTTCTACACTCAATGTCATACTATGATTTTCCTTTGATTAGGTTTAATATAAATATGTTCATTTGATTTATTTTTTTAATATGATAATTTATAATTTAACATAGTTTTCTCCATACCCTATTTACTGGTTTAAAATATTTATCTGTATCATTAAGGTAACTATATGTGACATTTAAACCAATAAAAGTAAAAAGAAAAATAAGTTAGAAAATCCATTGTTTTATCCATGTAATACCAAGGAACTGACTTCACAAGTTTCCCTTATTTTTATTTTGTCTTTCTAAAATTGATGATTTTACTAATAGCTTGACATTTTTGTATGCAGTCCTTACCCCGCATTCTTATTCTATCTTGCATGTAAAGTTAGATAATATCAATTTTCATAGTGTTTTACGATCGTTTGCTTGATATCTACTGTTTACTTGACTATAAGCAATTTTTCTTTCGCTTTCATGTCTTTACTGCCTAGCCTATGACTAACATTAGTAAGTGAATAAAATAATTGATAAATAAATGTTAATATTAATGATCATTATGAAAGGTGGATCAGGACAACTCTCAGGGGAGATGATCTGAAAGCTGCTTAGTCATGACGTGGCATTTTGCCTTCTACCATCTTTCTCTCCACAATAATTTCCACATTTTCCTCCTTTTTAATCTCCCTAAAAAACTCTTCCTATTTCCTGAAGCTAACATTAAACAAGAGATAAATCTTTTTATTTGTATTTTATTTTGTTAAAATGAATTGTTGACAAGTAAAATGCACAATACTTATAAAGGGAAATGTCTCTTTCTGTGAAGAAAAAGAAATTTAACGACACTGGGTACATACGTTCTCCATGGGCATCATTCCTGTCCTATAGAACTACATTATATTTCAACTTGTTCCTAGACACACACAGGAGCTATACAGTCATGCAAGGACATGTCTTTATTTGTAACTTACAAAGTTGATATAGTTACTGACATTAGGTTAATAATGTCCACATAACTCATAAAACACAAAAAAGATAGAACACATTGCATTTGCTAAAAAGTATTATAAGGATCCCTATATGGTTACTTCTCAGGGAATTTAGTTTGTATTGTGAGAACAGCACAATCATCTCTATTTCTATTCCTGCAGGGGCAAAATAATTTGCACTTGCTTTTGTTTCTGAAGAAGTCAAATTTTCTTTCTATTTACTACACATAGTCAATATTTGTTGAAAACGAATCCTCAGATAACCTCTGTAATAAATCAGTGATTATGCATTATAAGTATTTATCATATACATATTCTCATTTGCAAATGTACGTTCATTCTTCCCTATGGCCTTAAAAGATTTTTGTTTTTTTCTCAAAAATGTTCCACTGGATTTTACATTTACCCTTACCCCCTCCTCTGTCGACTTGAATTTCCCATTCCAAGGATTGCTTATCTTCTGTTGTTCAGTAGCATTGAAACACATAATCCAAAGATTGAGTGGGGATGAAATGAGGTTGGAGTGATAAATTGAAACTAGGATAAGAAGGTTGTTGTGAGACACATTTAAGAGTTTAACTTTTCCTAAAAGCAATGGAAAATCAATGATATTTTGGTGACATATTTAATTTATAGTTTAAGTGGGGCTATGTGGAGAATAAATAGGAAGAGGGCAAACCAATAAAAAGGACGAATGTTATTTCAGCAATCTGAGCTAAAGTTGATTTTGACATGATCTAATGATATAGCAGTAGTCAGAGAGCATAGGCACGGATTTATGAGATTTATATGGGGGAAAGGGAAAGAGGGAGAAATAATTGATGACTGCGAGGTTTCCATCTTCATAACTGTATGAATGATGACAGTTTACACAGGGTTAGGGAATGAAGGAAAAAGGCTTGTTTGGAGAACAATAACCTGAAGGGTGGCATCTTAGTCTGCGTTCCTTCAGAAATACATGCTGCTGAAATGATTCAAATTCAAGTAGTTTATTTGGAAGAGGATTTTAGAAAACACTTGTAGGGGAGGAGAAAGTGAAACAGGGAACAGAATACAACGATGCAAGATTCGTTACTTAGTAAGTTGTCACTTAAGTTAAATTATTAGATCTAGTTTCCAGTCAAAAACTGGAGTTTGATCCAGCTAGGATATTTTGGGGGCCCTCATGTGTGAAACATGCTCACTAATGTTATCTCAATTATGATAAAACCTATAGTTAACCTTTTTATAGAAGAAGACATCTTCCAAGAAGTGTTAATTTACTTCCACTTCTGGCCTATGTGCACGAAGCTAAGTGGGCTCCAGCCACCAGAGAAAGGTCTGTTTCGGCAGCTGGAACTAGAGCCAAGCTACCTAAAGGGGATAGGGTGAAAAGATATGTATGAGGCAACAACAGCATCTACCACACAATGGATTGAAGAAGAAAAGAGTGGTAAGTTGAAATTCATGAGCATGGATTTTTCCAGAAACCAATAAAAGAAAATTTTAAGACAGATGAAACTGAAATATTGAATCTTTAGAATTCAAGGGGAATATGGACTGGAATAATCCAGTCAATTTACAACTAAATCTGTTATTTCTGACTTTGTATGAAAACTTTCAGAGTAATGGTAGAGGTAGAGCTCACATATTACATAATATTTTTCTAATTTTGTCCTTTCAGTTTTGGTATATTTATTGTAATTTTTATCAGTTGATATTATAATCACTACTGTAGCTCACTAATGTCCAGTTTGCTGCTGCTTTTGGACACATGAGGGGATTGTGTTTCCTTATGCTTTAAATTTGTGTCTTATTTTGGCCAATTAAATGTGAATAAAGATAGTACACATAGAAGCATTGAATAGCCAGGGATCTTCTGCCTGGTGCCGTGGCTAGTTTCTTCATAGATCAGTCTGCATTACATAACACATGCTCTATTGGCTAATGCCATAACACAAATTTTGGCATTGCAGATTTCAAATTCCTCTTTGGCTCAGTGGTAAATACACATCTGAATTGTCTGCTAACTTTCTATTTTACACCTCATTTTTAACCATAGACTTTCTCTTTCAAAGCAAGACATGAAACTGGATTCATTCACTATATCCTAAACCAACATCTCACATTCTGAAGATTATGAATCTTCTTCTTATTATACGAATATTATTATTAAAGAATATAATTATTCTTTTATTCTTGTTACATTTTCACTTTATTATAAATTCTAAAATCATCTAACATTTGGGTTGCATTGTTCTCTATTTTCTACTGCTATTACTTATTTTTATTACTATTATTCTGATCGTTTTAGTGTAGATTTTGGTGTGTGGTAAATCCTAACTCTTTTTAAAATCCCCTTAATACGGTGTTTATTACTTTTGTTTCATTGAAACTGACATTTTTTTTAAGATAGCCAATAACCTCATTATGTTCAAATCTAGTGGCCTTTTAAAACCCTTTTTTTCCCTCTGATCTTTTTTCTTATTTAGACTATGATATCTTTAAATTCTTTACTCTTTTTGTTTACGCAATGATACTTCCATGTTGTCGGTGTTTTAAACATTCTCTCTGCTTCAGTTTCTTGCTTCTTTGTATTTAATTACCTTTTATGTGTAGATAACCTTTAAACTTAAGGCTTTATTCTCGAATTTACCATTGTCTCCTTCAACATCCAGTGCCTGGGAAATCTAATCGACACTCATGTATTATACTGCAACTTCTAAACTTTCCTTTACTTAACCATCTTTGCCAATGACCCTTCCTCCGACCCATATTTTTATTTCACTGGTTTACAAAAAATATTTCTGTTTTAGTGACCAAAATGCAGCAAGTATAAAGCATATTTAATTTATAGTCCTTACCTTTTCTCCTCGTGGTGGTGAATGACATTACAATATACTCACTTCTCCATTTAGCTTACTAAAATTGCTAGTTCACCTTAACTGTATATAAGCATATTTAATAGTTGGGGCAGGATTGAAAGATAGGTACACATGTTTCTGATGCCAAAGAGTTCATTATGCATTAGGCGATACAACTCAGTAGAAAAATACCATGATGGAAACAGAATGTAACAGCATATTGAAGAGCATTCTAGATAAAATACAACAAGAATTCAGATCTCTGGAGAGTTGAAGTGACACCTTATCCTTGGCTTTCTAGCAAATAACTTACTCGACACAACCAATTCTTCTTTTGAGAATTCTCTCAGATTCTTTTCTTTTTTCATTTTCACCACCACCACTCTAATCTAGGATATTCAGTTTGCCACTCAGGTTATTTTCGTCAATAAAAAATGATAATATAATTGGTTTTATAATCCGATTTTTAAATGTTACATTGATTAACACTTATCAGTATGCACAGCAACTATCATGTGTTCCAAAAAGGAAAGAAAGCACGTTTCACAAAATGAAATGAGAATAAAAGACCATACCCTGTTTTACCAATCTTAGAAGAC
The DNA here is from genome assembly GCF_041296265.1 of Equus caballus. NCBI lineage: Eukaryota > Metazoa > Chordata > Mammalia > Perissodactyla > Equidae > Equus > Equus caballus. Next base: position 54,213,967 of record NC_091700.1, read on the forward strand.
ACAGAAAAAAAAGCATTTAATGAGTCAGCCCTGATGGCCTAGTAGTTAAAGTTCAGTGTGTGCTTCTTCAGCTGCCTGGGTTCAATTCCTGTGTGCAGAACCACACCACTCGTCTGCTGGTATCCATGCTGTGGTGGTGGCTCATGTAGAAGAACTAGAAAGACTTACAACCAGAATATACAATTATGTACTGGGGCGTTGGGGAGGGGAAAAAAGAAAGAGAGGAAGATTAGCAGCAGATGTTAGCTCAAGGCAAAGCTTTCCCAGTAAAAAAAAAATCATTTAACAATTTTAATATTGTTGACTTTATTGACCTACATATTGTGTCAGTCTCAAAATCAAGGGAAAATATACAAAGTGTTTACATATTTCTCATCTGGGGGCATAAGAGTGAAGCCAGTTGGCATTAGTCTTCATTTTCAAAGATGGCATCTACCTTCTAATAAATTTCGGTACATCATTAAGAGTTACAAAAAATGTTATATTGACTTTTTTCTCACTTGTAAATATATTTGAAACTAATCATTCTAAAATTCAAGATCTTTCCTGGATCATCATCCCTTCCCTAAGCCAGAGTAATTTTACCTCAGCGGTGTTTCTTGTTTTGCTCTCCTTAGTTCTCTATGTACTTGATATTACAATTAAAGAGAACAATCATAGTTGACGTTGACTGTGAAGCCTACCCAAAGTATCCCAACATATAAGCACCAGCTATAACTAACGTACCTTGCTTAGAGATTGGCAAGGTTTTAGAATTCTCCTCTAGTAATTTCATGATGCTTTAAATTTTTTACTTATGCAACTATAAACTCCCAACCAACAGTCATATCTTCTAATGATTTCACGTCCTTCAGAGAATTTTACAAAAGACTGGGCTTTCAAAATGTGTTGAATCAATGTTTGTTAATAGAATTGAATAAAAAGAGTTATCAGATTAAGGCAATCATCCACAATTAACATTGTCTTTCAAATTTTTTTTTGCAGTAAGAACACAAAGGTATAAAATGCACTACAATGCTGTCTTTCAAAATATTCAGAAAACTGATAAAAAGAAAATTTTTAGCTTAATGTTTCCAGATAATTACACCCATTCTCTATATAACTTTATGTAGATACACAATTCATATTTAAGAATATTCTCTTAGTGTTTAAAATATTCTTCATTTTAAATTAGACACATTGGGAGATAAACTCACTTTTAGTTCTATTTAAAAATAAACCATAATACAAGAACATCATTTCTCATCTATAGCTTTATCATATGGTTTTACATTGAGGGAAATTAATGGAAAGAATATAAGCAATGAAACAACTGAAATTTTGATTTTGCCAAATGTAACATACAAGGATTTTTAAGGGCTTTATTTAATATATTTTACATTATTTCTTTTGAAAATTGTGGTTTTTCATATGTCATTGATCATTTTTTTCCAAATTAATTTATCAAGAAATGAGGAATTTCATAAGCCTTTGGGTTTAACAATTATCCTATGGCAACCTTTTCTAATAAAGTCAACCATTAATGCAATTATGGGAAATTTTTTTAGCAAATATTTGTTTAATGCTTACAATGTGCAAGGTGCCATTTTTTTAAATGCCTGTAATGGCACATAGTAGGTACTTAGTGAGTATTTGTGGAATGTATAATAAGTTAATATGCTACAATTGGTGATACAGAGAAAAATTTAAATGAAATAGCCAAGGAAATTACCTTTAAAGCAATTGATTGACTGATAAAAGTCATTCAACAAGTGTTTATGGAGCATCTACCATTTGTCTTATAAGAGGAGGGAGAGCATGGTGAACAAGATGAATTCCTTGTTCTCATGAAGTTTATATGTTAGCAGAAGACTGAAAAAGAACTGACATAATTTTAAAAATGATAAATGCCATCACTTTAAATAATATTAATTAAATGTTAGGACAAGGCCAACCTGGTGGTGTAGAGGTTAAGTTCACAGGCTCTGCTTCAACAGCCTGGGGTTCGCAGGTTTGGGTCCTGGGTGCCAACCTACACACCACTCACCAAGCCATGCTGTGGCAGCTTCTCACATACAAAATAGAAGAAGATTGCCACAAGTGTTAGTTCAGGGACAATCTTCCTCACAAAAAAGAAGTTAGGAGACTGGGTTAGAAAGTGATTAGTGCTATGGTCTGAATGTTTATATTGCCCCAAAATTCATATTTTGAAATCCTAACGCCTAGAGATGATGGTATTTCGAGGTGGGACCTTCAGGAGGTGCTTAAGTGATGAGGATGGAGCCCTCATGAATGAGATTAGTGCCTTATAAAAGAGGTTCCAGAGATCTCTAGCCCCTTCTTCCACGTGAGGACACAGTAAAAGGTCTGCGACCCGGAAGAGGGCCCTCACCTGAACAAGTGGGCACCCTGATCTCAGACTTCCAGCCTCCAGAACTGTGAGCAATGCATTTCCCTTGTTTATAAGCCACCCAATGTCTGGTATTTTGTTATAGTAGCCTGAACAGACCAAGGCAACTGGGTAGAAAGATTAAATGGGCAGCATCAGAGAAGGCCTAACTAAAAAGATGACATATGGTGAATAGTAAAAGCAAGAACACAAAAAAAGAAGGGAATAAAGTGGAAGTTGCCTTTTGGTAGCTGAGTGGGTATTTTTGGTTAAAAAATCTCAGGCCATTCTATGTTTTCCAAGAAGTAATAAACCAATGGGACATTAAAGGGAAAGGTTTGGTAGTGATAGAGATACCATAAAAGTAGATTCAGAGCAAATCTGAGAAATAATCACATTTATTGAAGCCCAACTTTTACCTCTTACCTTGTATAGCATGGAGAAATACAAGTTCAATGTGCACATTCAGATTTTTATAAATCAGTTTATATTATGTTTAACAAATAGTTTAGCAATTGTTAAATCTGTACCAAATGTTACTTCTTGTTATTAAACATTGACCATGCCTGTGTGGTCTATAACAATGACTACTTCCTGCTAAAATAAGGAAGAGGGAAAATTGTATTATTCTTATTTTATTTTTCAAGGAATTCTTTAGAATAAAAAGAAGAAATGAGAAAGAAAATGCAAAGCTAAGGTACAGATAAAATGCTGAGTCATTCAATAGGAACAGATATTGGACAGGAAATCTGTGTCCCAAGGAGGAGCTATAGTGGAATGAGGAGTGTAGACAAGAGGCAGTGTGGCACTGTAGATCAGCGGTTGTGAGGAGACGTGCATTCAGAACACTCAAATCAGGAGAGCAGCACAATGAGTCACTGCAGCCAGAGGCCACTGATAAATCTACAGCTTGCAGCGCGGCCGGTCTTTTAGTTGACCTGAGAGGTAAATTTGCACAGGCAGCTTTGCACGACCTTTTTGAAACATAAGACTCCAGTCTCCTTAGTAGAATCTCTGAAATAATTGTTCAGAGTCAATTCCGGGGGCAGTATCTGATACTAATTACTAGGACACATAACAAATTTTACTGATTTATACGGAATGTTAAAAATGTCACCCCTCCTTCAATGAACTATGGTGACAAGCTCCTGCCCCAAGGGAATCAGAGTTCTTACTGTGTAGGCAGAGCTGTTTGCCAAGCTGTTTGGAGGAAGCTTGTACAACAAAACATCTATCTGCCCTTTGACTGATTTAAGGCTGTGTGAGCATTCTATTTACCTAATACGTGAGAAAAATGTATAAAGGAAAACCTGTGTAAATTGAATTGGAGTTCAAACCAGGATGTAGTTGTCAGTTATAATAAGACCATGAGTGCTATGTGACCTTAGCTTGCAGCAATGAGCAGATATAACAGTGATTCTAGAAGAGAGAAGAAAAAAACAAATCATTATCTTTCACAAATATCAGCTCATAACATTAGTGCAGATCAAGATCTTTGAATATCGTGGGGAAAAGCTGTATTTTAATAAATACTGCCCTACGATGATCTTTGTAGGCATGGCGGTTGATTGACAACTAAAAAGCAAGTTTATTATATAGTGTATTGCCTTATTTCAATATATTGGAGAAGATAGACCACGTGGCATTCAATTTGTTCGAAAACAGGAAAATAAAAGAGGAAAATGCATCATTTAGAAAGAAATTGCTGGTTATCTAACTTCATCTTTTTTTCTCTGACTTTTTTCTTTCTAAATCCCCAAAGGGAGACCTTGCTAATCTTTCCAGCTCCAGGATAATTTGTCATTAGTTCCAATCCAAACATCAAGCGTCAGCAAGGCTACCGAGAAATTTAACATAGTGTTGGCAGAGCTGAGAGGAAATCGTCAAACTGAGGAGGTGGAAGAGAACTTCATTAGCTCCTATGGAAAACTGTGATTTCAGTTCAAAAAAGTCCCTGACTTGAATTATAGTGACCAATCACATCAAAGAGCTCCTCTTCTATCAAAAAGAAGAAGGCTGATTAAGCAGTCTTAAATAACAGCTTATTTTTTCACTTGGAAGTTGAACATTGAGCCTATAGATTTTTTTCCAAAAAAAAAGAATGACCACATTCTTTTTTGAGTTTTAAAAAGACATCGCCAAAGATTAAGATGTATATATTCAGCAATAAAATTCAACATGAATAAGCTTCTGTTTAAAAACTATGATCTTGAAAAACTACTTGACTTTGTAGATGATGTAAAGAAAATGTAGGGATTAGATTTTTCAGAATGATTCAATATTTTATAGGTGATAAAAGCAAAAATAAGAGGTGGCATCAAATTTTATAAGTAGTTTCACTATTTTTTTAAAGCTATTTTTTACAAAATATTTCTCCAATAATGATGCCATGGTTAGAAGAAATTAGTTACCTGATATGACTACATCTATGGAAAGTTCAAGGAATGGTTAAGATACCTTACAATACATTACTTTTTAAATTATCAGCTTTTATTAAATTTACCACATTGCCAGTACACTACCTGAATTTTTGTGAGTAGAATAAATCTATTTCATATAATTCTTTCAAAGGAATTATTTTCTCTTTGGGGAATTAAAGAGTCTATACAAGAAATAGAGTTGAAAGCCTCTATAAGCAATACCAGAAAGATAAAATCATACTTATTTCCTGTATCTGATGAAGTGAAAAATTCTTATTTCCTAAAGATGCAATGCTATATTTTGCAGTTTATATATTGGGACCTATTTCATATCCTAAAAATTCCAACATGTATTAGGAAATTAAAATATTCCAAGTTAATTACATGAATGAAAGCAAATGTTTAAAAATATATATGCTTTTGAAGGACATTTCAGCATAGTCTACACAGAATGATATTTTTTTAATATTAGTTCAATAAAATCCATACTTGATGGAAAAACTTCATTTCTTCAAGGGTGTTAAATTTATATTTAAAATTGGAGTCCTTATAGGGGAAATTTTTCATAGAATGTGTGTTTGAATGTCTAAAAAGTCTTTGACTGACGAACACTGAGGGTGAGTGAGTTTTCCAGACAGATGTTACACATATGTCTCAGACAATAACCTTTCTCTTCATTAATTCATCTTATGTTTCTAGAAAATTCGTTGATGTATTGCTAATTTCAGCTTTCTTTTGAGATTTGATGATATATCTACTAGCTGTCTTTTTGTTCACAGATCTGCCATCATTTTTCTTGTCACCATTAATTGAACCTGGTGTAGTAACAATTTACTTGATCAGGCACGGCCAATAATGTCACCAGTGACTGCAACAGTCAGGAAATTATAAAGGTAAGATACAGTCACCACTGTGGGGTTCATCATTACAGGAAGACAGGAAGGCTTCAGACTATTGAGAATAGCACTTTACTACATTGGTCATCGATTCCCTCTACGAGGGAGTAATTTGAATACAGAAAAAATATTTTCTAAGAAATAATCACATTTCTCAGAACATTTTTTTCAAAATGGACTTTGTTTACTTCTCTTTTTCCTATTTCCATTTTACTTTGTTATATGTGAAAACAAGTCATTTATTTCTCTCAAAGAACTTTTATCTTTAAAAGCTGGCCCCCTACCTCCCCCCCCCCCCCCCACCACCACCACACACACACACTGATCCCTGGCCCCAGGCTTGCTTAATAGGATATTCTGCTAGAGAGAATAAGACAGGTAAAACCAAACTGAATGTACTCACTTTCCCTGACTCTATGCTTTCTTGATTCTCTAGAGCTACTTAAATTTGCTGAGTGGTCATATCAAGCAGCTTTATAATTCAATGGTAGATAGATATGCATACTTCCAAACTGGATGAGAGTGCTGTTATTTACTATTCATAATAGGATTGATTCATATTAGTCAAAAATTTTGTAATTTAGAAAACACTTTTCCCTGTAGTATCTCACTTGATTTGTGCCACAATCACCCATCTTCCACCTCACTCTAACTTCAGGTAATGTGCCAAGGGAGAAATCAGATATACAATGATGAATCTGTATGAGGGGTCATGTTGTTTGCGAGAAAAACTCAAGACAAAATTATCATTTTTCTCCTGGTTTTCTCTCTCTCTTATCGTCTTTTGGTGAGTCTGGTTTTGTATTTTGATTTTGCCTTATGGTAATACTTTGCCTTGGCAAGTTACTTGGAACAAGGGTGAGCATTATAGTATTGTCTGCGAAGATCTATCTTTTGACTTGAAGTTCGCTGAGAACAGGAGGAAGTAAAAGAGTTAGTGTGAATTTATGTATTACCGAACAGGAAAGAGATTGGGTGTTTGCTGTGGAAATCAAGCTAGAATTCAGCACACATTTGACTGAAGTACTCTTGTGCTAATCTCTCAGGAAAGAGACCAAAGTGGTTAGCAGCTGGATGGGCAGTGGAGACAAGGAACTTATAGCTTCTGGCAAAGCCCAGAGGATGTGAATATACCATTTGAAAACTCCATAATGCTTTCATGGTTGGCAGTACAGACCCCCAAACCTGGATATGATTATCGTCTTCAGTTTAGAGGGGGGAAAATAGTGTAGCTATAAAAACATGAATCAGGGAATATCTGGGACTCAAACTCCAATTTCTTTCCTGTACAATGAGTTCAAGAAGGAAGAGTCAAACACAGTTTTGCACATACACACACAGACAAACATGCACACACTGAGTGAGAAGACAAGTATTCTGTAATTTTGAGAAATATGTTTTAAAAAATAAATAGATCAAATATCAGCTTCTTTTATTGCCTTGTGAATATTTCAATGTCACACTGAATCTGCTGAGGGGAAAGGAACGTAAAGGTGGTTTCAGTAGACATGGATTTTGTTGTCAGTGCCTCCACAGAACTGTTCCAAAACTTATAAATAATACTTATAATTTTTAAAACAATACAGCATTATTATCTCATTATAGAGTATTTATCGAGCCTTAGTCAACTAAACACCACAAAATGTGCATCCAAATGATAATTTTGCAATAATCTTATTATTGGAAGTAATATTTACTATTGAAAGTAAAGTGACTGCTCACTCTTCATTCCCTCATGTCTTTCTTATAGATATTAAACATGATAAATATTTCACCATGTACCTCATTATCTTCTGAACTGAAACCAATCCGTACTTCTTAGGTAGTTTTAAATTTTCATATTTTGTTATAGGTTCAGGGAAATTTCAAGTGAACCAAAATAAGAATATTCAAGAATAGAATATTCTCATTACCTATTTAGATGATTTTTTAAAGGCTTCTAAAAATTATATTTTGAAATGACATTTTACATTTCTACATAATAACACTCCACTCATCCAGAATTCAAATAAATACAAATCACTTCATTAGTAAATAAAATTATTTGATGTCCAGGTGTAAATCTAATCCTTAAGGGTAAAAGCTAATGAAACTGTTACTCTCAACCCTTGCAAAATGCCTGCACAAATTTCATAAAAAGACTGGGTTATTCTATATGCTCATATATTATATATATTATCATTGGACTGCATAGGATAAACCATCAACGATGTGTCAATATATTTGCTATATATTCACACACACAAACCCACACATATGTAAACGCACTCATCCTTAAGAAACTAACTAATCTAAAATAGTCATGGTAATTTATTTTTCATGAAAACTCCCATCGTAGACTTCTCTTTTTCTTTAAATGTTAATGAATACCAATGATAGCCTCATTTTTATTCTCACCTCACTCTATCTTATCTTCTTGCGACATATCAATTATTGTCATTTAGAACTACTAAGTTTCCCTTCCAGGACTATTGACAGAATTTCTGGACGAGGTGCTCAAGCCTGCATTTTTAACAAGCACCATAGGTTATTCTGATTCAGGAGCTCCTAGGGCCAGCTTTATAAAAATGGCTGTCATAGATGCTGATGACTCCATGTCCCAAACCCCATACCTGATGTATCTCACAAACTTTGGACTCACACAGAGAAGTGCTTTCTGAAATCCCTCTGGGTTGTCTAGAGGTATCACAACTTCTTCTACTAGTACACAGTGTGTCATGCCTAAACAAGGTCCACCTTGTTGATTTTCTAAAGCAGATGTCAATAATACCATCTTCTATGTTGCCATTCTCTGCTGTTTACTGCACTGTCCAATCAGATACAATCAGTCTTAGTTCCTTGCAAAACCATACAGGTAAAATTTAAAATCAACCTCATCTCAATGCTTTTGCTTAGGCTACTTTGAAATGCTCCATCTCTCTGCATTGCCTCCCCTTGGTACATAATTCTTATTCAGTTTTCAGATTCAGTTCTAATGATACTGTTTCCGGGAAACCTTCTTTGAGCTCTTCTCCTAGGATTTTACGTACCTTTGTTCTTTATACTTCCAAATATGCCATTTTCTCTCTATGCCCTTACATATTCATTGTTTTATATGCCTCATCTGTTTCTGACTGTCTATCCTGGTGTTCTGGTGATCTGTGACTCCATTTAGCTCATCTCATATTCAACTTCCTGATCCTGATGTCTAGCAGAACACCTTACTATAAGAGAACCTCAATAAATAACTGTTTAATGATGAATAAATTAATGAATTGTGAGCCTAAATGCTACGGCAAAGCACGTGACTACTTATTGACAAATTTGTGTTTAGAAATTCATCAAGGAATTTTTCATTTTTATAAGCTAAGGGAAGAGAATAATCAGAAACTGAGAATGTGGTTCATTTCTAGCAGAAAGCTAGTTACATCCCTTCCTCCCAGAAATCATAGCTTCTCATCTTCTCAGTTTAGGTTCATTCAGAGTATTCCAGTTGATTATAACCTGTATTTTCTTTCTTATCTCTGTATTGAGACTCTTAAATTCTATTAAAAAAGAGAAGGCAAATTATTTAACATTAAGTATTTATTTTATGTTACTTCCTCACAAGCATTATAAATAAATGCATTTCAGCTTCCTATGAAATGAATTGGTTAAATTCTATTATTTAAATGTACCCATCATCTGAAAAATGTAATTGAAACAGTTATTGTGATAAAAAACGGAAATATATCTCTTTATTTTTTTAACTTTCAATGATCTTCCCTACAGAAAATGGAATGTCCTTGGGAAATTATTATTAAGGAATTCACCATACAATTTTTACTTGCTTCTAGTTCATTTTATCCTTTAAGATACTATTGTAATTACCTGTGTTGAGATCTTCTGGAACTAAAAAGTTTAAAATTAATAACATCGTATGGATGTGTTTTCAAAATTAGAGTACCCTAACGTTAGCATTTGTGATGTCTAAAATGGACTAAGATTGTGAGTACAGTCATCTAGAAATTAATATTTCCAGGTTTTTCTTAAGTGCTCTCTCCCAAATATTGGATATAGTTTAATGAATCCTGGATTTGGTGGCAGTGGGTTTTGGTTTAAGTCTTTGTTCTCCCATGTACTGACTTTGTGAACTTAAAACAAAGTTTTAAGCCACCTTGTAGACTAACCAGCTCCACATCCACATCCATTAAATAGTATTAAAAATTGCTCCCTTTGATAGCTCATTAAAATCATGAGAAATGATGTATATAAAGCACTTGGTAAATGATGAAGTACTGAGCAATGCAGTATTACTTTTTTTTTTGGTGAGGAAGATTGTCCCTGTGCTAATGTCTGTTGCCAGTCTTCTTCTGTTACCAATCTTCCTCTTTTTGCTTGAGGAAGTTTGTTCCTGAGCTAATATCCGTGCCAGTTGGCCTCTATTTTGTACATGGGACACTGCCACAGCATGGCTTGATGAGTGGTGTGTAGGTTTGCACCTGGGAACTGAGCCTGCGTACCCTGGGCTACTGAAGCACAGCGCGTGAACCCAACCACCACGCCACGGGGTTGGCCCTGTACTTTTTGATATAAGCTTCTTTAATTTAAAGTACATGGATTTTTTATTGTAAAAAAAATCCTTTTTAGCATGAATATGTAAAAATTTCCGATTTTTAAAATTGAACCCAAGAAATTAAAATTTCAACAAAGATCCTTAGAAAACATAGATCATGTGCTTCCAGCATGATAAACTCAATGACAAGTAAAACTGCACACTGTTGTAGAAAATTACAGCCCATCTGCTTTTGCAGTAATCCTCTTTATGGCTTCAAAGAAAAACGATAACGTCCAGGTCTTGGGTGGCTCTAGGACATTGATTGCCAAACCAAACCTTTCTTCCAAATATCAGTAAACTAAGGATGGTAGACTGCTGCAAGCTATTTTTCAGCCAAAAGGATTAGATTTGTCTCATGGATGGGTCTGACACGTGATATAGATTTCCAGTGGGTAGAGGTTTTCCCAGTTGCAGGAGGACTTTCTAAGAGTTGCTGCTATCTGAAGGGGGAGAATGGCCTCTAGTGGGAAACTGAAATTCAAAATTTTGTCTATGAAATCTTTCCTCTGTAAGAAATTCTCTGTTGAGCTCTCTCCATTTAACCGTATGCCTAGTATGTAGGAATAGTTCCATTTGTCCTGCACAGAGCTGTTGCTTCAAGATTTTTGTAAGGACAATTGATAACATTTTGGTGGTTGTTGCTATGTGTCAAGCCCTGGTCTAAGCATGTTCTATGTATTAATGCTTCTAATTCTCACAGTGACCATATGAGGTCACTCTTATTATCATCTCAATTTATGAGTGAGGAAACTGAGTCATAGAAACACTAATTAGCTTGTCCAAGTTCGGATAGCTAGTAAGTGATGGAATAGGAAACCAAATCGAAGCAAACTGTCTAATTCTGGAAAGTGAGCCCAGAATTACTCTCCTATACTGCCATATAGGGTCTAACAACATTTAAAAACAAGAAAAAGAGGAAGTAGTATAAATTAAAAATTCCATTTTAATATATGTATTTTTCCATCTCTTTTTCTTTTTTTTCTGAACTAACAGAAAGAAGAGTCCCGTTAAATGCTCACTAACCACACATAGTTGTCTATTTCCAAGTACACATAATCTAGAAAAGCCTGACAGGAAATGTTTCTACATTTCAGTGCTATGCATATATGAAGAGGATAGCCTGCAATTCTTCCAGGGAGAGCCCAGAGACAGGTGTGTCCAGGGTGGGACTCTAGAGGATCTCTTTCCTTTATAACGAAGGGGAAAGGATGTGAGATTATTTCCTATTTCTATACTCTATCCTTCAGACTCTATACAAAGAAAATGAGAGGAAATATTTATAACTAAGTAATACTGATAAGACATACTTATTAGCTCAATTCAGTCTTGAAATTGCATTTTGATTTGTTTCTCTACAAATATCAACATTATTTATATAAATAACACCAAAGTGCATCTGCTATTTAGCTTTGTGTGAGATTTTCCCTATCACTGACGTTTAGGGAATACCACTTAAGGGAAAAAAGCAATTTTAAGGTTATCATATAAGTGACAAAGACATTGATCTGACAAGATAGGCTCAGGAGACCCAACACGCAGCTGCAGAGTTCCTTTTGGCTCTCTCCACCATAATTTCACAGAGCCTGGTATAATTAACACACTTCGTGAGATTTAAGTAACATTTGTTGCTTCTCTATCAGAATGCAAATTTGAGAAGGATATGGATCTGCACAGGAGATGGGAACAACTGTTCTCGAGGTAATAACCGGCGCTCCACTTCCCAGCACAGAAAGAGGTGACAGATACAGCATCACTCAGATTTTATTAGGGAGTTAACATATGTTTTATTGCAGCTACAAATGCTAAAACCAGATATATCATAAAATTAACTAAAATTAAATGGTTTATTGTCATTTTGGAATTCTTAGTCTCCATTTTCTTGAAAGCTGTGTTAAATAATAGGGCCTGCTTTTGTCAGGTGAGTGCATGTGCGTGGATAAATGGGAATACAATCTTCTAAACAATAAAAAAAAAATTTATTGGGTCAGTAGCCACTGTTTAGACAGGAGGAAATTGTCTCAGCAATAGAAAGTAATTACTAGTTGGTGTGTGTGTCTGTGTGTGGCTGTAAGCACAGGCACACACATTAAAAGTGATGCCACTGTCAGGCTTCCTAACCCTGGAACTCATTCTTTTCTATAATAGGTTGGAGCATTTGATAAGAAAAATCAGTTAGAGAAATGGTTTATTCTTCTGTCCTATATTTATGTCAAATGAAAGCAACATAACCGAAACTCTTCATTATATAGAGATGAGGTAGCCTGATTTATTTATTTATTTTCTAATTCTGAAATTTTCCTGGGAAAAAAAATCAGTCTAATGGAATACAGACAGAAGGAATTATGCCAATAGTCCATGACATGGTAGATCTTTTGAAATGACACTTTAATATAGGAACATAATTCAAGGTTCTGTATGTACTGCTTTTACTTAAAAATTGAATGCAAATAAATAAATGTAAAAATGCACTTTCTTCTATGTGTATAATGCATTTCTACATTTATACACATATAATATGTATAATGAAGAAAGGAACACTGTACATATTATCTAGTGCTTCAGGGTTATATGCATATATATATTTCTTTAGGCATATTATCTACAGTATTTCTACTGATCAGGTTTGCTCACATCTGTTACTCTCTCATCTAAGACAAGAATAAATAAATATGTAAATCCAGAAGCATGCTACAAATCAAACTTCCCTTAATGTGTTCAGCTGCAGGGGGGACCCTGATCCAAGAGAATGCTCCTACGCTTTTACACGCATAAAACTGTATTGAAGACTCATTTGTCCCATATGTCTCTTATTTTTATTTAACCACAGACAAATTATTTTAAGCTTTCAAGATCATTTTAGGGTACTACAGCAATACCTCTTTATATCAATAGTGGATTTCAAAAATAAATTATGAGAAATGTAGTGGCTAAGCTAGCATGAACGGCATACTGAATAAAATCAAAGTCTCATTATCATAGCACATGAAAAGAAGCTATGAGCCCCTAAGTAGAAATGGTGCTTTTAAATTCTAAACTTTACTCTATAGACGATATATCAAAGCTTATTGAAAAGGAGAAATCTACTAGAAAGAATAAGGAATGAAGTCTATGTAGAAGTTAAGTTTCTTGCCAGTTGTCAAAGGGAAGTACACCCCTACTGCAGTAAGTGGACTGGAATAAAAAAGTACGAGTAACACATAGTTCTACTCAAAGTGCAGGTGTGTGGAGAGACATGATGCTTGAAGTAAAATGTCAGTCAGTGCACTCCTTCGTTCATCCAGAATGTCTTACTAAACCACATGATAGAAAGGTCCTGTAAATGAAACAGTGAGCTCAGTGACTTCATTGCCAAGCTTGTTAACAGCTCATAGACTGGTAAGAAAATCTGAGATGAGTAACCAGGCCACAAACATACCTTGAATAGACCTTCAAAAATACTTCGAGATTCAAATTATTTAATTATAACACTAAGACAAATATTTCTTGTAGTTATAGTGGAAATAAGTTACAAAATAGAATATTAGAATTTGGGGGTATAAATATTTTTGGACTTTATGTGATAAGTTTTATTTTTTAAATAAGAATTTCAAGAAATAAATGTTTATTTGCAATTTATGTTTCTTTTCTTGGGAGATAAATGTCATCTCATCAGATAAATAGTCATCTCATCTTATCTTACAGTAGATGTTTCACATGAGTTCATTGCACATTGTCAAGTAACAAATATGATTCAATTCAGTAATGAGTGTGATGTTCTTTATTTAGAGGGAAACAATCTGTGAATTGGGGAGTACAGTGGCTCGCAAGCAGTGGAGTGCTCCTCCCGAGGGATTTGGGGCAAGAGTTGAGTTTTAGAGAGCATTGGAAGCAGCAATGTGGAAACAAGGCATGACTGGCTAGGACGCTAGGGATTTCCTGGTAAGGCCAGCAGGTCTTGTTTTCGAGGGAAGGTGAGCCAGCCAAAGCTTGAGTTGTAGGATTAGTGACTGGTGTGTGTTAGGTTTCGTAGACCATGAGGTGTTTCCTCTAAGTGCAGGCTGACTTAGGTTTAGATTTGTAATGTGAGTCGGGCCACTGGGCAGCCCTCATTTTGTAGGTCTTGATGTACAAATTTCCTTTATGAACATATACAAAATATGTGTAGCAAAAGCTGAACTCAAGAATAGTTTCTCTAATGTAATATGAAATGTACTTCTCCTCTCATCTTTTGAGCCAACATTTGCTTTCTATATGTATTTTAGCTACTAGTGTAAGGTCATTTCATACGAAATCATACAATGCCATGCACTTAGTGATGATAATTATGAGGAAATGTATTTTAATGGTTACAGATTAATTAAATCACAACTAAATTTTAAATGTGTTCATATTTTTATAACCTCCTGAAAATCATTCCTGAAACACTGACCAGCTGCGTTATCATTCACAGTTTTATGGTTCCCAGACACTTGCCTCCAGATCACCAATATTGTTTAGAAGTCTGTGGTTTGCTCTGTGATACAAAGCCAAGTTTTTCTCTTCAAACTTCATTTTAAAAATCAGAGAAAGAAAAAATAAAGTCTTTGCTTGTGTTTCTCCAATCCACATATTATCTCAGATTCATTTAATGATACGTAAGCTAGGTCACTTTGCAATTAATATAGCTTTAATGTTGAGTAGGATCTGCTCCATATTTATCCATCATTTAAGTATCAAATGAGAGGTTTAATGTTTTATCTAATATATCTGTTCTTCAATATTTTACAAAGAAATAATGTGTTTCTCTCTCCAGACTGCTATGGGTTAGATCTTGGTTAGGTCTTGAAGTTTCTAGTTTACATTGAACCATAACAAAAATTTCACTTACGTATGAATATTTAATATTTAAGCCCAGATAGTGTGAAAAGTCACTAATAGTGCATGCACTGGCCCTTCCAATTTCACTTTGGAGTTTTCCCGTGGTCCTAATATCCTTGTCTTGTCTGGCTGATAACCCTTTTAAAAAGATTTCCAGGCTGCAGATTAAATTTATGGGAATTATGTTGTTATTTTTTGAGACAGATCAGGTGTTTGATGTTTAAAATACCAAGTAAATAATTTTGGGAAATAACTAAAACTAATTGTGACGGAGTCTCAGATTGATTCGCATCTATATTTTTTCCAGGATTCAGACATGTCTAGGCAAATATGAGGATTAATGACATGCCTTCCTGCCCTATCCTCAACCTAATTTTTTTTTTGAGGAAGATTAGCCCTGAGCTAACTACCACCAACCCTCCTCTTTTTGCTGGGTAAGACTGGCCCTGAGCTAACATCCATGGCCATCTTCCTCTACTTTATACGTGGGACGCCTACCACAGCATGGTGTTTGCCAAGCAGTGCCATGTCTGCACCCGGGATCCAAACCGGCGAACCCGAGGCTGCAGAGAAGCAGAACATGCGAACTTAACCGCTGTGCCACCGGAACGGCCCTTCAACCTTCTTATTTTTACGTAAGGGAGTATAGGACCTCTTGGAAGCCAAATCACTTAGAGAAGACTGTAGGTGCACAAGTGTAAGCAAAACAGAGTCTAAGCTTAGAAAGAAGGGTTAATTCTTGTGCATCACAGTGCCTATCACTCAGATTTTTCTGTTTTGACCTCCTGAAGTCATGAATTAATTTTAAATCGAGAAAGCTGTAATAAAAGAGTAAGAAAAAAATTCTTTGTTTTTACATGCCGGTGCACACTCTAGGCAACTTTGAGATAGGAAAGCTGTGTCAAAATTTCTGCAGCATCCAGAGTTAGTGCTCTCAAAGTCAGCACCATCAGAAAATGTGACCTAGGGTGACTCTTAGCTTCTTTGACACTGTCCAATACTATTGACAAAGATAGTAGTAGTCATCGTCAGGAGTGGTGATGACTTCAGTGGGCACCAGTTGCTGACTTGTTGTTTCTGACGTTGTCATCAGTGGGTCACAGGGGCCAGACTGGTGGCATAGTCATTAAGTTCACTCTCTTTGCTTGGCAGCCCTGGGTTCACTGGTTCAGATCCTGGGTGTGGACCTACACACCAGTTATCAAACCATGCTGTGGCAGCACCCCACAAAGAAGAATTAGGACTTACAACTAGGATATACAACTATGTACTGGGGCTTTGTGGAAAGAAAAAACAAAAAGAGGAAGATTAGCAACAAATGTTAGCTCAGGGCCAATCTTCCTCACCAAAAAAAAAAAAAAAGTTGCAGGAACAGTGAAGAATGGGAATATTTAGAGATTTTCCAAAATTAAGTAGGATAGAGTTAGAGAAAGATACATTGCTGATTTCTATTGTGACTTACCCTTACTATTCTCCATCTTCTACACCTTCTACTTCCAGAGCCCACGGCCAGGTAAATAAGTGGTACAGTGTTATAACAGTGGTAGAAACAACAGATGGAGTTGAAAATATTTTTTGTTGCTTCGTTTTGATTCAACCTATACTTTATTGACTCAAATCAAATCTAATCATATGAATATTATTTCTCCAAAATATAAACAATGTAGATACTATAATTTTTGTTTACTGTTGTCCCAATAAAAGTAATTTTAAAATATTGTGAATATTTATAGACTATAATTATGCAAGTTTTCAAGGGTAACTTTCCATAATAGGACATTGTCTTCAAATATGCCTAAGATACATTTGGTGCATCATAGCCAATGTGGGAAATCTCGAGACAGGGATAAAATTAAAAAAAGAAAATAAGGCCTGCTGTGTCTCTTGAGAAATGTCCAAATACTCAATAAATATCAATAAGTAAATACAACCTACAATCTAATCTAAGGAATTAAAAAATTATGACTTAAAGAATGTAGATTCAATAGCAAATTCATTTAATATTTGATGCATAGTATTCATTCAATAAGGTTTCAGTAATCATATACTATTAGTGGATACACTATAGGTCTTCTAGTCAGAAATGAGCATAATCCATAAGTTTGGCCTTTGCTTATTTCAATCAAGAGTTTTTCTGTCTTCTCTTTAAATTTAAATGGCAATTCTTCTGCTGTAACATCATATACTAATAGAAATATTGTCCCATGTGGGGTGCTATGACAATTTTTGTAGTTTTTTGTAGTCCTCTCTCCCCATGTATTTCTCATTTCTAACATTCCTAAGAAACCTCCCATTAGAACTACCCTCCCTCAAAACTCAGTTATGATTGACCAACTATTTTTTTAATTATAAATAAAATTATCTTTAAATTCAACTAAGCACAGAATCTACTCAGTAATCCTTAATCAGAATTTCAAGTCTCTTGGCATTTAAATTAATTTATTCTTTAAAGATAAAACAGATTGTCCATCAGGAAAGGAAAAGTTTAAATGCACTTTTTACAAAAATCTTAAAGAACTCACCAGGCATTGATAAAGACCTAAAGTTAAGAGGAAAAAAAATCTTTTTCATGAATTAAGTGTATATGACTCAAATATAAGATAATTTTCTTCTAATTACATTTTACTACAAAAGTTTAAAAATTTTGTTTTTACTATACCCAGAAAGATTGATGAGTATCTCTGCTGATTATGCAATCTTACAGTGATGAAAAGCAAATACTCCTTCTTGCTTTGGTATCTTAAGTTTTCATCTAAGCGTCTATATGTTAGCCATTTAGATGTGTTTCATTTTTAAACTGCATAGTCAAAAAAGAAATCATACTGCCCTTCAATTTTTCTTTTTGATTCATGATTTATTCTGGTATCTCAAAATGTTTTGTTAATGAGGTTTTCCAGCCTCATGAAAAATGGGCTTGTGCTGCGGGCCCAGTGGCATAGTGAAGTTCATGCACTCTGCTTCAGCAACCTGGAGTTTGTGAGTTTGGATCCTGGGCATGGACCTACACACTGCTCATCAAGCCACACTGTAGTGGTGTCCCACATACAAAATAGAGGAAGACTGACACAGATGTTAGCTAGGGGGAAATCTTCCTCAAGCAAAAAGAGTAAGATTTGCAACAGATGTTGGCTGAGGGCCAATCTTCCTCACCTCCCCCACCCCCCCAATGAAAAAGAAAAAGAAGACGACGAAGAAATGGGTTCACCAAAAACATAATGAAGGGATATACTTATCTAATTGCTTGCTTGATAACTTGATAGTGATTTCCATTCAATTCCAAAGGATGTTAGTGAGTGAAGTCTTTCATTTTTTCTATTCATATCTAATACATTATTATTATAATCCACTAGTCATTTTGACCTCTACTGTTGTTTATATCACATTTCCCCACTGAGACCCTTTTGTTTATCACATATTTTAGTTGTGTTAGCTTCCCAAATTGAAGTTCCTTTCAACCCTGCCTCAGCTACTATCTAGTTGAACCACACGGACCATCTATGTTTGTTTCCTAGTAGATTGCCCTGATTATTTTAGGTCCTCAATAAGTGCATATTTTTGAGATATACTACTATAATCCCAAAGAGCATGGTTCTGTGATAAAAATCTTTATATAATCTCAAGATGATGTAATAAAAATGATCTTCTCACTTCATATATATCTGATAAATAACTTGCATTTAGAATATGTAAATAGCTTTCAAAACTCACTGATAATACAACAAAAAACTTAATTTGATAACAAACGAGTAAAATAAAAGATCACATGTAACGACTTTTTAAAGGATGTGGTCAAGACACACAATTTGTTTTTAATTACAAATCAAGGCTTTGAATAACATTAAGGTTTGGATAGGTTTACTTCAAGCAAGTATGTTGTGGATTATTATTTATATATGTTGACTCTTTCCCAAGGAAAAATGTTTACCCAAAGAACGTTTTACAAGCTGCAACAATCTTGAAGGTACCCTTTTTGACTATATTGACAATTATTCGTTTGAACTGCTTTAAAAAAATTGCTACTTATCAGTAAATTTGTTTGCATAATTTTTCACTCATTTGCATACAACACACATTTCTAAGCATGAAAAATTTTTTCTATCTTAGATTAAGCATAGCTACAAGATAGATAAAAAACCAACAGCATGAAATATTTTTCAAAAATAGTTAATTTAACTTTAGCAAAATTAAAAACTTCTGCTCCCCAAAAGACACTGTTGAAAGAATGAAAGACAAGCCATAGACTTGAGAAAATATTTCCAATACATATATCTGATAAATAACTTGCATTTAGAATATGTAAATAGCTTTCAAAACTCAATGATAATAAAACAAAAAACTCAATGTTAAAAATAAGCAAAGATTTGCATAGACATTTCACCAAAGAAAATATGTGGTTGACTAATGAGCACATGAAGAGATGGTATCATTAGTCACCAAGGAAAATATAAATTAAAACTATGATGAGATATCATGGTATACTTAAGGAGCAACCAAAATTTTAAAAGATTGATTATACCAAGCTTTTCAAGATCAGAGCAACCATAACTCTCATCAATTTCTGATGGAAATGCAATATATTAAAGTCAACTTGGAAAATATTTTGGCAATTGCTTCCAAAGTTAAACATGTACTTACCAAATGATGCAGCAACTGCAACCTAAGAGCAATGAAAACTTGTGTTTATGCAAAAACTGTACACAAATGTTTACAGTACCTTTATTCACAATCTCCGCAAACTAAAGACAATGTAAACATCCTTCAGTGGTGAATAGATGAAGAAGCTCTGGCCAATATAATGAAATACTACTCAACACTAAGAAGGAATAAACTAGTGATATGCACAGCAGAGATGAATCTCAGATGTATTATGCTCAGTAAAAAGCCAAACTCAAAAGGCAAAATCATATGTTATGTAATTCCATTTATATAGCATTCTGGACAAGGTAAAATCATAAGGACAGAAAACAAATTAGTGGTTGCTGGTAGACCACTGTTTTTCCACATCATGCTGGAAGACCATGCTAGAGCAATCAGGCAAGAAAAGGAAAGAAAAGATATACAGATTGGAAAGGAAAACATAAAACTGTCTTTGTCCATACCTGACATAATCATCTACGTAGAAAACACAAAAAATTAACACCCACACACACACAAATCTCTTGGAACTAATAAGAAATTATAGCAAGGTTGCACAATACAAGGTTAACATACAAAAGTCAATTGCTTTCCTGTATACTAACAATGAACAAGTGGAATTTGAAATTAAAAACACAATGCCATTTACATTAGCACCCCCAAAATGAAATAGGTAAGTATAAATCTAACAATATATGCACACTATCTATATGAGGAAAATGACAAAACTATGATGAACAAAATCAAAGAACTAAATAAATAGAGAGATATCTCACGTTCATGGATAGGAAGACTCAATATTATCAAGATGCCAGTTCTTCTCAACTTTTTCTATATAGTCAGTTCAATCCCATTAAAAATCCCATCATGTTATTTTGTGAATACTGACAAACTGATAATAAAGTTTAAATGGAGAGGCAAGAGACACAGAATAGACAATACGATATTGAAGAAGAACTAAAAAGTTGGAAGACTAACTCTATCTGACTCAAAGACTTACTATAAAGCTACAATAGTCAAGACAGTGTGGTATTGGGAAAAGAATAGACAAAGACATCAATGGAACAGAACAGAGAGCCCAGAAATAGATCCACATAAATATAGGCAGCTGGTTTTTGATAAAGGAACAAAGGCAATACAATGTAGCAAAGATATCTTCAACAAATGGTGCTGAACAAATGGGCATACCCATGTAAAAATCTGAATCTAGACATAGACCTTACATCCTTCACAAAAATTAATTCAAGGTAGACAATAGACCTAAATGTAAAATTCAAAACCATAAAACTCCTAGAAAATAACATAAGAGAAAACCTAGATGACCTTGGATAAGGATATAGCAAGGACATTTTAGATACAACACCAAAGGCACAATCAATGAAAGAACTGATAAGCTAGACCTCATTAAAATTAAAAACTTGTGCTCTATCAAAGACAATGTCAAGAGAATTAGAAGAAAAGGCACAGACTGGGAGAAAATATTTTCAAAAGACACATATGGTAAAGGACTGTTGTCCAAAATATGCAAAGACCTCTTAAAACTCAACAATAAGAAAAGAAAGAACTCAATTAAAATATGAGCCAAAGACCTTAAAAGAGACCTCACCAAAGAAGATACACAGATGAAAAATAAGCATATCAAAAGATGTGTTTCATCATATATCATCAGGAAAAAAACCAACAATGAAATATCATTACACACTTAGTAGAATGGCCAAAGTCTGAAACATGCCAATGCCAAATGCTATTAAGGTTGTGGAGCAACAGGAATGCTCATCCGTTGCTGGTGGGAATGCAAAATGGTACAGTCACTTTGGAGGACAGTTTGCTGGTTTCTCACAAAAATAAGCATCCTCTTACTGTACTATCCAGTAGTCACACTCCTTGATATTTAGCCAATGGAATTGAAAACTTACATCCACACAAAAACCTGCACACAGATGTTTATAGCCGTTTTATTCATAATTGAAAACTTATTCCACACTTGGAAGCAACTAAGCTGTCTTTCAGTAGGTGAATGGATAAACTCTGTTACATCCAGACAGTGAAATATTATTCAGCACTAAAAAGAAATGAGCCACATAGCCATGAAACAACATGGAGGAACCTTAAATGCATATTATAATTGAAAGAAACCAATTTGTAAAGGCAATATACTGTATAATTCCAACTATGTGACATTTTGAAAAAGACAAAACTATGGTAAAAAGACTAGTAGTTGCCAGGATTGAGTGAGAGGGAGAGAGGAATAGGTGGAGCACAGAGGACTTTTAGGACAGTGAAAACACTCTGCATGATGCTATAATGGTGGATACATGTCATTACACATTTGCTCAAACCCATAGAATGTACAACACCTAGAGTGAACTGTAATGTAACCTACGGAACTTAAGTGATTATGATTTGTCAATGTAGATTCATCCTTAGTAACAAACGTACCATTCCAGTGAGTGATGTTGATAATTGGGGAGGCTATGCATGTGTTGGGGCAGGGGTATATGGGAAATATGTATACCTTCCCCTTAATTTTGCTGTGAACCTAAAACTGCTCTAAAATTTAAAAAAAATTTAAAAAAGAAGCAAATATAAGAAGTAAGTAAATATAACGTAAAAATTCCTGTAGCTTTGGCATACGCAAGATGCAATGTGAGCAGAAAGGAAGTAATTCTAAGTATATCTGATATCAAAGAGATTCTCTCAAGCCAACATTACAACTACAGAATATTCTCTAATTCAGGCAACTCCAAAGAATGCTACAAATATTAATCATTCCAGCTGTTGTTTCTTGATCAAATTTTAAACAACTATTTATCTTTTATCCCATGTTGGAGAGTGGTCCTACAAGAAAGCAACCTATTTTAACTTTGTTTAATCCTCTATTGCCTATAGGTAATTGTCCACGGAGCTCCAAGAAAATTACATTTGGTAGTAAAATAACGTCAAGAAATGAACGTCAATCACTTTCATTTTAGGGACATGAGTATATCCTTTGCTGTTTATTTACAAAAAGTTTTTGAATCATCATCAGTGGAAATTTTCTGATTTTTAACCTCTTTGCTTTGATCACTGAATTGCCTTTAATCATTACTTTGAAGATTTCTTTTTAATATAATATGAAAACTTTGATCAAGTGATCAATTCAATTAGATGAAAAATTTATTGAGTAACTGCTATCTTACGGCTCTTATGTTAAACTCTGAGAAGTCAATAATGAACAAAAAAGGCTCATTTAAGGAGACAGCAAAGCCAGCACAAAATATAAAACCTGGTGTTACAGCTGCATCAAAGGCAAGATGCTATGGAATTTTATAAGAGGAACTGAATGAAGTCATAAAGAAGGGGGCGTGTCAGTGGAGAAATACATAAAATAATCTAAAGAATATTTCACAAATATTCAATATTTTTCTGAACTGTGCCTGCTGGAAGAATTTTGATGTTTCTGATGAATCTCACCACTGATCATTGCTTTGCTATCAGGTCGCTATTACATTGTCCTTCAGACAGATTGAATGTCTTATCTTTCATATTCTTTCTGACCCTAGATCCTGGTTTCTGACACACTGAGTAGGTAGATCTTATCTTCCTTTCATAAGATTTCTATTCCAGATATTTGCCATAATTATATCCTCGAGTATATTTGGTCTTAAATTCCATTTTATCTTGTATCAAAAAGTTCAGATAATTCAATCACCATAAATCCAGTGGACAAAGTATAAGACAATCTATACCACAAATTTCAGTGTTATGTCAAGAGTACTAAAATTGTTTTAAATATATTTCTGTCTAAAATTAGTGCCCACTGGGACAAACCTGTCTCCAAGCCGCAGATTTGAGCAGTGCTAGGCCTTGAGGCTAGAATCTGGGTGTACCCAAAGATACTCCTCATGTGATTGAGGTCCTATAAAATTCATACCTGGAACATTCTTTTTATTTAGGGCTAAAGGACATCACACACTGCAGACTATCTTGAAGACAATAATTTCAACTTAGAGTGGTTTTACTTTGCTGTTTTCTTTTCTTCCTTTTTGGGTTTCCTACCTTTGTACTTACTCTAATGAGATTTAACTTGGAAAACTGGAAACCTAACTTTCTTTTTATAGACTTAGCTTAATTTATTTGACCTATTTGCCTGCCTTGCTTTCAGCTTTAGTTTCCTAGGTAGACATGCGAAAGACACTGACGATTGTTGTTCAACCTTAAACATGCCACCTGATTTCTTGAAATAATCACACCTACTGTTTTAGTGTCCTGGTGGAAATGGGGCAGAGTTTCCCATTTCTAGGCAGCTACGCATATAATTATAGTACAGTAAAAGCCTTCAGAGGTCATCTGGTTTCTTAGTTTACTAGAGAATTTTTTTCTTCTTCAAACGTTTTAGGACAAGAGAGCAACAAAACCTAGCCTTGAATCAGTTCTGGACTGCATAATCACAAAGGTCAATTGCACTTCCTTCATCTTGATATATGGAGGGAATATTACAGAATCCAGGCGCTAAAAAAACCTGCCAACATACCTACAAAAGCTGAAAAACATTGCAAGAATTTAATGGTATAGAATATATAAGTAGCACTATGTGGAAAATAAGTGGATAGTCAGTTGATTGAACGAATTTTCTGGAAAAGTGATTTTTCTAGTTCAAGTAAGTTGAGTTTTCTAAAATAACTAAGAATGAGACTTCTATTTCCCTAATATTTAACAAACACATAGCCTAGAACTTTGTTTCTTTTAGGCTTTCTTTTTCTTTTGTTGATTAGCTCTTGAGACTAAATCACGATTGAAGAACAGAAATTAAGTCATAGAAATCTGGAGCAGAAAGAGATATTGGGGATAGGCTTTTTCATGTCTCTTCTACTAAAGCCTGATGAAATGGAGACCTAAGGTTGTTAGACACTTCAACCAAGCTCACTCAGATAACCAACGAGCCATACCATGGCTCACATCATAAGGTAGCATGATATACTTCAAAGAGTGAACTAAAGTCATAGCAAATAAGAAAGATGGTTTTAAGTTCATTACAAATCTGCTCCTAAATTTTTTAGCAAATAAACACAATGATAAAAGGAAATAAATTCTGGCTTGTTATTGACCGTGTTTGGTCAATTAGAATAACTTCTAATCGATTCACGTTCAGTTGGTCAGAAGACATTGTTGCTGCTCATCAAATCAGAAGGTCTGGAGACCACAGACAAAATAAAAGTGAAGTTGGTCAGGTGAGGATCTGGACTAGTTGCAACAGGGATCCTTGGATGGACATTCATGGATATGGGTGCAGAATAGCCAAATTTTGACACAGACAGATTACACTCACTTATAAAATGTTGAGAAGTCTGTTCATTACTAATTGTTCATATTTTTCCCAATTGATAAATGCATTACCAACATATTTCTTGCCATGTTTATAGGCATATCTTGGATTCTTAATTAGATCATCTATTCTTTAGAGGTTAGAGTCAGAGGTTTTCTTGTCATGGCCTTTTGCATGTAGCTTATGATGATGCATTCAGGAATTCAGAAACTTTAAAGAGTCAAAAGCTTAGTGATACTTTCTATGTGTACTTGATTTTAAAATATGGGTTTTAGCTTTAAGGATGATAGAAGTAATTTTGTTTGGCAAGCCCCATATCTTATAGGTGTTTAACTGAAGTCCTTCATTGATTGATCAACGTTCTAAATAATATGGAAATAGAGCTAAGATAGAAACAAATGCTTTGTACATTCTATCTCATGCATTTATTTTAATTTATCCACTATTTAATTTGCTGTCCTCTTCGTCATTTGTTCAAAGGAATTGATAAGACCTAAAAAACATTGCTTCTCTGAAAAGCGTTTTTTTTCTCTATGTAGAAATGGCCGTGGCTTACAAGATACAGTAAATCACAATCAAACTGTATTAAAAACATTTTTGATCTGGTAGAGACTTATGGGTAATCTAAGATATGATTATATAGAATATGAATAATAACACACAGTAGCATTTTAGCTATCCTTTTTGTTGGAAAGAAAAACTAGAAAAGTCACCAGCCCTTCAGAGACTTGGAAAACCAAATATATCAAGATAAGGAAACATTAAATGATTAATGTTGCATAAGTAGATCGCTCAAGTGAACATCCTTATACTTACAAACATCAAATTTTTAAAGAACAAAATGAAATATTCAATAAATATTTGTTGAACACTTACTATGCATGAACTACCCTGCTATATGTTGCAAAGCATAGAGAAAAAAGTAAGGCACAGTCCCATTCTGAATATCGTATAATCTGGGAGGCAGTGTGAGACCCACATAAATAAATAATTGTTTCTAAAAGGCAAAACCTGATAAATACCAGAGGAAAGAGATAAGTAAATTGCTATAGAGTTCAACCTCTTCCTTTTTAACTCTTTGAAAATGCATTTAATGAAATTAAAATCTATATTTCTGCTGCATGGCACCTGACATTGAGTGCCTGTTGTCTACTGTAGAGAGTCTAACAGGATGAGGTCAAGTGTCAGATAGGTGGTAGCTGGAAGTACGAGGACGAGGACAAGGTGGAGAAGTAAGGCAGTGGAGAGAGCTATATTAGGAAAATGTAGGAGCAGTGATGAATTCAGTCAGAAAGACAAAAATAGGAGCCCGAAGAACCCAAGAAAGAGAGAAGGAAGGATTGAACCAGCAGCAAGTGGGGAAAGTGAGATATGCCTGCAGCTTGGACACAAAACATGACCATAGGCATCTAGGTGAACGGTCTCAAACAGGTCATCCTGCCTTCCGAAGCTTTTGGTTTCATCAATGGTAAAAGCCAAAATTCAGTAAACATTTTTTGAACTTCTGCTATGTACCAGGCTTTTTTTCCAGACCTTGAAGATGCAAATCTAATAAGGCATATTTTCTGTCTTTAAGAAAGCCAAAATTATGGGACAATATCAAAATGAAATTTGCTGTTCTAAAATTCAAAATACAGAAAGGATAATTTTATTTTATAAAAGCAATCAAAATTAGCTGAATTTCCACTGTACACCAGGTTTGCACGGTAAGAAGTAGTCAAATGTGAGAACTTTCAAGTCAAAACAGGTCTTGATTCTGTCTCTGGTTCACTCCCTAATTCCCTGGTGGACTCCTAATCTCTGTTGGTCTGTTGTTTCTTCCTCTGAGAATACGAATAATAATAGTTCTCATTTAATAAAAACCCATGTGACTTATTTGTTCTTTTTCTTTTGGTTGGTTGTTTATTTGTCATTGTGCTCATGCCCAGGACAGTATCTGGTCCAGGAGGCATTCAATGAATATTTGTTGAATAGAGTTTTGGGAAAAGATGAAATAATAAAATGTGTGTAAAGTGCTTAGGCAGAAGGCACAGTATGTAGAAATGCCGATGAATGCAAACTATTATTTTAAAAATAAAAATGCGGCTTACAAGTAATGGAATATTGCTGGCTTTCATCTGTGCTATCTGTGGTTGTGAAGAGAGAAATATTTTAAGGAAATATAGATTTGGACACTATTCCATGAGAAAGATTTGAACTTCATTTTATTCTTTAAACCTTGAATTAGTTATTGGAAAGAAATAACTTGCTCACTGACTGGGAGTGCAACTTAGCAACTTAGCAAAGCTAGTAATGCATAAGTTCTCAGGGAATAATAATAAAATTAAATTTAAAAAGACATTTAATGAACTGTTGATAAAGAAGACACTTGCCTTTTCCACTATGCCTTTCCCCTGACAATCAATAGACATGTAGTTACATTTTTTAATCTATTGGCCAATACATTTTTCAGGCACTGAAGATTCATTTATTGATATCTTTTCATGCTCAAAGAAATTGTCTAAAAAATCCAAAGATTGGAGAACTCAGATGAAGCTCATAATCTTTGTATGTTGCCCTGTCAAGTTTAAAGGTAAAGCACCAAATGTGAAATAAATAGTAATTATTTACAAAAACAGACTAAGTCTTTCTTAGGAGCAGCAACAGTAAGTGTACTTCTCATTAAGGAGATGGACAAGGGTGAATTAAAAATGATATCTGGCATTTGTAATCGATTTACTATTTTTAAATACCGTGTACTATGTTTATTACTCACATTTTATAAGTGAAGAATTGATACCTAGAGATTTTAAATGACTGGGCAAATTCATAGAGCTTGTTAGTGGCAGTACTCACATTAGAACAAGTCTACACTTCTACTGTTCTGTGCTGCATAAAATAACCATTACCTTTACCTCAGAATAGACAATGCCGCTTCTACCCTGAAAGCTTTCCTCCATGCCATGCTACCTCCTCCAAAGAAAACATATTTTCCTATGCTGAGATACCCAGTTATTTTCAAAGATAAAAATTTATATCAAAAATATCCTTTGTTGATGGAAAATATTTCTTCCTTGTTCATTATATGGGGAAACTAACTACTATATGTATTATCTTTTCTTAAATTATTAATACTATCTTCAGTTTATCACCATCAGTTTACTTACTAGTTATGGATATATACACTGAAGCTTACCAAATGCCACTTCTTAATGAATAGATACAGAAGAAAGAAAATAAAAAGATGAGAAAAAAAAAACCTCCTCAAATTCTTTTGTTGGTACTTAGTTCATTTATTTTGACAAGTGCAGTTTAATTTTAACAACTGGCTTAATCAGTCTTAATGCTGACTCACTCCAGGGAACACAGAAGAGAAAGCCAGAATCATCAACTTGAGGGTGGAAAGGTCTTTGCTGCCTTGTGATAGAAGACAGAATGTTTATTGATTCTGTGTCTTTAATGATAGAGTTTTTAAGACTATCAATCAAAACGTTTACTGAGCACCTTCTATGTCTGTAGAGCTAAGAGAATTGACGCTAGACATATTTTTGTGATTTTTCCTTTCCGTGACCCAAATAAAATGTTAGATATCTATGATAATTTATTGTTTTTTTTCTCTTTCTTTCCAAGTTTGGACAATTCCCTAGTCCATTTCTGAAATTTACCTTTCTATTCTGGGTTTGATGAAGGCCCCAAGTCCTTACTGATTTGAAGATATTTACTACCTGTCTTCTTTGGATGACAAAATAGAGCGTAATGCAATACTAAGGGGACTGCCACTCAGGATAATAGAAAAACAAGTTGGCCTGCATTATTTCAAACTACAGATTGTCAACAGTTATGAAAATTAAATTGACAGGAAATGTTATTATAAAATGCCTCTAAATGGCAAAAACTCTGTTACTGAGTGTTGAGTCGTGTCCTTAGGAATATACAGACAGAGAAGCAGGCTGAGGCTAAAGTGTAAATAAACACATAAATAAAGTTAAGAAAATTTTTTTTCTCTCAAATAGGGGATAGAACATAGCCAGAAGGAGATTTACCATACAGCACGAAATACTATAAACCATAGAACAGTTTTTAAACTTGAGGGAACCAATGTGCTATTGTCCAAGACCCAGGGGGAGGTGATAAGGGTGGATCTAGCAATATATTTATATGTTCAAATGTTTATGTAACATTTGTAATTTTAATCAGTGAAGTCCACTGTACTGTTCCACCTCAACTTCGCCTCCATCATACTTTCCCTTGTATTAGTGGCTTTGGGGTGACTGTGGGCGTTATTGGACTCTGTCTGAGGGAAGGTGAGTTGGAAATGCACTTAGTTTGGCTTTAAAGTGTTATTTATGTGGCTCACAGTTGTTTTCTTATAGCTAACTTATTGCCAGCAGTCCTAATGTAAGACAATTTTCTGGGAAAGCTTTTACCACCAGCTGCATCAACTTAGATAACATGTCTACCAGCTCAGGACTTGTGGTACAAGCCAGAAGTCGTAGAACCAAGTGGGCATATTTTATGTCCCCAGAACCACGTATGGAACTATGTGGGCAGTGAAGTAAAAGCAACGTTTGGCAAATATGGAGCAAGAAGCTAGTCTATGGAAAATTCTTCCAATAATCAGAGCAACAAAATTATAAGCAGATGGTTTTAAAACATAGTGAAAACAGAAATTCTCCCTTGTCATGAATATGCTCAACAACGTCACATATGCAACTATAAATGTACCACACAATAAAATTATTTTAATTTATTTCTGTATGAACTTAATAAGAATTATTCTGACACCAAGAAGGAAATTGTAACAAAATTTTCAAAGCATAACAAAATCATTAGTTCAAGTATCTGGAGTAGAAGTAATGTATAGGCTCTTGAATTATTTGATAACACAACTCATAAAGACTGTAGCATATAAACATATTGGAAAATATATTTTTAATTAAATATTTTAATTTCTTCCTAAATAATAAAGTGAACTAATATAACATAAAACTCATAATATACCTCTTAATGCAAATAATATCATATACTCCCTTAAGAAATCCTTTTATGGTCCTCTGAACTTGAAAAGCAATAATTCAATAAATAACAAATTCCCTATTATGTATGAAGCATTATAACAGCCATAGGGAAGGGACAGAGAAATAAATAAGAAATAGTCTTTTATTTCTATCATATGATTCAGAATGTTACTAAGAACCGACAGACATATAAATCAAATTCTAAAGGGACCTAGAGCAAGGAGTAGAAGAAAACTGTCCCCAGATCTGATAAGTTTTTTTTTTAGTAATGGGATGCAAGATCTTTGAGAAAAACATGCAGATTAAAATAATGATCCTGATCTTTGTAGTTTGCATTTGTATCTGTAAGTAGAATGGGAAGATAAGGCTGTGATTTAGACCTCAGCCTTAAACCCATAGGGAAGACGTATCACATTGCACATGCTGTTTGGGCAACCTTTCCAACTCCATGATTTGCTAAACTAATTTGTATGAGTCTGAGGTTCTTTGTTCCACAAGTTCACATTTCCCAGGGCAGGACCACTGCCCTGAAGGTTAATACGTTTCCTTGGGTATACTTTCTTTTCAAATTCCCCATCTGTGTTTGCGTTGGTAGGAGAGCTGGTTCATCTGGGCAGGCTGGTCATTCCTGTTCAGGTGGCAAGATGAGTTACTATGACTTAGATGTTCATGTTTGGCCTGAAAGTCCCGTCAATCTATATTCAAGGAAAGGGAGTGAGCAAACAGCCTCAGCTTACCAGCAGGCTTAAACTGTAAATTACTGAGCAAACTAGCAATGGACTATTCCAGGTGTGTTCCTGCCATTACTGATCCTTCATGATGTTCCCTTTGCAAGGAAGGATGGAAGGAAGGAAAGAATGAGAGTTTCAGAAACAGGACTCCACATTGAACCATTTAAAGATATAATTTCCAATTAATTATTAAAATGAAATTTGAGCAAAAATAATCCAATAATTGAGGAATTGAATTTCTATATCTGTAATGGTTCATGTGTCCAATGAAACAAAGCACCATGTTATGAGCTGTATTTATTCTTCCTCTTTATAAACTTTGAACAATTTCCATCAGTTCTCTTTCTTCTCATTTCTATAACTTTTATTGTTAAAATTATCTAATAATTCTTATGATATTAAATATCATGTTGCTCTATTAATATATAGTTATGATTGTGTGTATGACTAACTCGTATTCAAAATATACACATAAAGACATCTCCTAGGTGTGGTGAAGAAGGCTGATTTTCTCATAGTCTCCCATTATTTATGCTTCTATGTATTTGTTTTCTTTACTTTTTTTCTTCTCACATTTGCTCAAAGCCAAGGATCATCGTCTTTATTTACCCAAAGCCAAGATGTTTTATTTGCCTCTTAGTTCTTTGTCATAACTATTTGTATTCTCTAACTTTACATAATAGAGAACTAATGTTGTACTCTCCTAATAAGTGCCATTTTTCCACAGTTACTTCTATAAAACATTAACTTAACAAGTCTAAAAACTAAAATGTCAGTAATTTTGTACAATCATCATTTTGACTCTTTCTGTGTTTTTATTACAGTATTGTCTGGGTGATAAAACCCAAACAAAATGTCCGAAACATAGGATGTGTGTTTATTTGGCCTATGGATCATAAAAAATAAAAAGTGATAGCCACAAATAAATCCAACAAAAAGCCACCTACTCAGTAAAGTGGAGAAATACGATTTCTTCTAGTGACCATGGCTAGTTTTAGACAACACACTGAAGAGAAGTGACCATGATCATATAAATGCAATTCTCAAAAGAAATCCTTAGGTACCAATTGTAAACATCTGTGCAACCTAACTTGTGACAGTAAACGCACAATGGAATTTCTACAATTTAATTGCTCTCATTTCTAAAGGGTAAAATATTTTTATTTTACTGATCAATATTTTGAGACAATTTGTAGCAAATTATTTATTCCCTTTTTTCTCTCTTCTTAAGAAATATTAGTAAATATGGTACTTAATAATCTTTTCAATTTTCTGCTCTGCTACATGTAAAGTTTAGTATCATTTAAAATTTTTAATTGGTACACAATGAATAGCATTGATTTCACTTTTGTGAATCTGTCACACCTACAAGTCTTTCATCCCTGTTTAAATCTTCTGCATTGCTATGATTCCCAATTCCATGAACTCAAGAAACCAGATATAAAACAACGCAATGACCGTGAGTGCTATTTTCTGTGATACATCTTTACAAACTATGTCCACTGTGTATTCATCCAGATGTTAATATTATCAGGGATTCATATAATTAAGTAGAATCTCTGACTTCAGGGAACATGCAATTCTGACTTAACATGGAAGTAAGAGAGCTATTGCTTCTGAAGGCGGTAGTGCTGATGTTTAGACAAGGACACACAGAATCTGGTTTACCGGGATTTCTAATCTGTATCTCACTTACTGTCAGTACATTTCAAGTGTTAGTGTTCTATTATTTGATATAAAACTCACAGGGATCAACAATAAACTTTAGTTTCCCATCTATGACAAAATTAACATGTTGACTTCCTAAAAGAAAGACAAAGCTTTTCATATAATGCAAAATACTGAAAGCAAGACATATTAAATTGACGCCAAAATGCTATTTGAGTACGCATGTTATATGGTGATTCTATATATATTGGGATCGTTTGGGGTAAATTCACAGTAAGTTTAGTCATTTGGAAAAAAAATCAAATAAATTAGGACACTCATATGGAAAATATGATCTGATAAACAATCCTTATTTACAACAGCGTGCGTTGCCTGATTGCCAATCTGCTGGTGGGATTTCTGTATCCTCTTTGCACTTATCTGTTGTTTGTGAGTATATGGATTTTGAAACTAATCTTTTCTCCCCTTCTTTCCATAAAATACAGAGAGCAGTAATGATGCAGTGCCACATGAATAAACATTACTTTCCTAAAGGTGAATCAAGAATCTTTATTCTGAATCTATGAAATAAATAAAAAGTGAAGAAAATATACTTTATAATCAGTTTCATAAATAATATTCTTTGTTGCACTCTTATTTTAAACCTTTTAATGAGTTAACTTCGTGTTTTAGTAACTATAATAGAAATACGTATGTATACAACTGTGAATAATTTATTAAAAATTATGGGGTTTTATTGGTTATTTTCTTGCAATATGTGTTTATTTAGTCCTAAATCAAATGGCAAATGGCTGTAATTCTCTACCAATGTTGTGTGGGTAAAGAACACTATCAAACTATTGCCCCATTGTGTAGTAGGAATTTGGTGTCCCCAAAGAGATGTCCAGCCTTTGTTCCTGGCTAAGTTAAACCCTTGGAACTTGCCAACAAATAGGAATGTCTTCCTTATTCACTGTGGGCACCTGGAACTATCCTTGATGGCTTATGGTAACAAGGTGACTCATGGTGGGCCCCTAAGCCCATGTGATGTCATTCAGATTTCTGGAGGAGGAGGGGGCACTGGAGGTAGAGCTCAACAAAGTGGGCAATGATTCAGTCGGGCCTATGAAAAGAAGCCTCAATAAAAACTCTGAACACTGCAGCTCAGGTGAGCTTCCCAAGTTGGCAATACTCTGTGTGTGTTGTCACACCTTTTGGTTGGGAGGAGGTAATTGAGTCTGTGAATCCGCAGAAAGAGAGTGACCAGAGCTTCCTGTTTGGTCTTCCACCAGACTCTGCCCTATGTCTTCTTCCTTTGGCTGCTTCTAATTTGTATGCTTTTCTTATAATAAACAAAACTGTGAGTATACTACATGAGTTCTGTGAATCTTTTCAGAAAACTATCAAATCTGAGGGTGGTTTGGGAAAACCAGAAACTTGCAATTGGTCTTAGAAGTCTTGGGCAGACTTGGCAATTTGGTTAACTCTGAGTATCCATCAAGACAAATTGTTGTATGGCAATTCATTTTTATTTAAAATATATTCTAACTGAATGAGTAATCAAGCATGAGTATAATTCTGTATTTACATTTGATAGAATCAACTGTTAGCCACTATAATGTAATAATTCAGTATCTTCAACTGATTGATTTCTACAATAATATACTCGATTTCCTTTTATTGAAAATATTTTTTACGCATTAAAAATTCTAATTGTTAGAAAATTGTGTGTAAGAATATAATTTGCAATGTATTTGTTTAGAAATAATATGTGTAATGGTTTGGATTAAGAAAACTTTTTAAATTTTAAAAATCTCATCTATGTAGCTAATGCATTTTTTGTTTGTTTGTTTGATCAACTGGTTTATTTTTCATGATGATCCACTAGCCCATTCACTAATACTCCCACGAGACTGCTTAACTTATTTTTATAAGAGCTCTGATGGTGACCAAGGGCGAACAAATCCTGATAATACCAAAACAATTATATTTACCTGTAACAGATGGCATGTTAATAAGCAAATATGTAAAACATTGAATTTTTAAACGAAATGAAAAGTATTTCATAAGTATTCAGTGATATCCTAACAACATTAGTGAAATATCAAGACCTGGCATGAAGATAATGTTCCTAAAAATCGCTTGGAAGAAAGCACAGTAAATCTATGCTCTATTGGCTCTCATTTTAAGAGATTTAAGGGACAATTAAAAACCACTAGAAAATAGGAAAATCTTTTATCCTTTTTTTAATTTCACTTTTGAACTCAAAGCTGATAAACTTTTCCTGTAGACAAAGCAAAATACTCATTTTTATTTTTGAATGATCAAATTTTCCATTCCCTAGTGGCTTTTTCAGTCTGGATGGTGATCTTCAGATCTTTGCAGTGAGAAAAAGACAAATTGCTTAGATGGGAAGAGTTCCAGAAAATGAGCCACAATACTTGACCCGGTGTCAAGCTGGAGTCTGGCTGCTTTTTTTTCCCCACTTTAATGATGCTAACCTTCAGTTATGATGGGAAAATGGAATTATTTCTTAATGGAGACCTGTTCTTCAGTATCACAAAACCTAGATGTTATGCAAAGGGATTAATGACTTAGCAGCAAAAAGATTTTAACCCTGCTGGCTTCTAGCCAAAGAGTGATCTATTATATTAACATCAACAATTTGTGAGGTTTTGATTTCCAAAATGAAAATACGAAAGAGTTGGCAGAAATATTTTAAGAACAAAGAAACTTCTTTTCTACAGTCAACAAGAAATCACTACAGAGCAAAGCAAGTTGCTTTTTTAACATGTGAAATAAAATGTTGCCTTTTGAAGCTAGATTATCCAAATATCAATAGTATGGTGCAGGATTAATGATTTTCTGTTAGTTAAAATTAGTATTTAAAAAATCTTGCCAAACATGGCAGGAACAAGAGCAGATGGAGTTAAGATGATGCAGAAACTTCTGCCTAGGCTCTTGGATACATTAGCAAATAATCAAACATTTTAGAAAAATTGAAACATGTTCTGGTAAGAGATGTGGAAGAATGCCAGTTTCTAGAGAATAACTATGTTCTTTTCAGAGGAAAAAAACATATTATGAAAGAATTATTATGGTGTTTTCCCTGACACGTTTTATTTTTAAAATGTATTTCCATTTACTACGATAAAACAGAATATATTCAAATAGAAAAATAGTGAACTAATAAAAATGAAAAAATAGAACATGACTCTTTAATCAATAGCTATTTCATGAAGAAGTATTACCAAAATCCTGAAATTTAAAAATATAATTTTCACATCCAAAATTTCACAGTGCCCTAAAGATGATTTTTAAAATCTCTCTCCACAAGGTAGTTTATACTTTTGCTGTTACCAATTCTTCTTTTCTTATTACATGTATCAGTTTTCTGCTCACCGATAATAGTAGCATATTTTTAAGTGGTAATGTCTGTGTGTATTTTTATTCCGTTTTCTGTGTATTTTTAATTTGTTTTTTTGCTTCACTGTTAGTTTTTTAAGCTGGTGACATGTCATCAATTATTTTTTGTTTTGCTTTCCAGACAAACAATGCAGTTGTTTCCCAGTCCACAGAAATTACTCTCATAACACAGAACAAAGTATCTTTATTCCATGAGTTTTTGTGGCAGCATAACATGATAAATGAGTGTTCCTGTAAACACTAATAACAGATAAACTTTTCTCACAACGCAATATGTACTATATGAAGAAAGTACTGTATTTAACATGGAAGTATTTTAAAAGCATATTGAATGTTTCTATAGACCAGACTAAAAATAGTATGAATGAAATCTTTCCCTGATTAACACATTAACATTTCATATAATAAATTGTCTTCAAAAAGTAAGAATCTGCTGGCACCATTGCAAAAAAATAGCAATCTTACTTAATAAACACATTTCTTGAGGAACCAAACACTCCTTTAGTTGCTAAAAGATTTGAAAAGCAGCCCTAAGAACAGATTTGAAAACAGGAAGCCAAAGTAGGGGGGATTTGCTTTTTCCAAGTTCTCAAAATGTTTGCAAAATGGCACTAACAACTTCCAAGTGAGACTTTTGGAACTTATTTTTCTTTGGGGGAAAGCTTGCAGGGTAGAGAAAACCAATTATTGATTCATGGAGTCAATAATTTTCATGATTGCTAAATTTGAAATTGTCTAACAATGTTGGCCTTTGAAATGCTTCTAAATCACTTCACCTTTCATCTGTTTGGATATGGATTTTCACAGAAAATTTTAATTCTAGAAGCCCCACTTTAATACCTTTGATATCTGATGATTCAGAGTCATTTCCCCTGGACACACTGTTACTGTTAGTGTTTCACTTAATGAGCATTTATTTATTTATTTATTTTTTAAAGATTTTATTTTTTCCTTTTTCTCCCCAAAGCCCCCCGGTACATAGTTGTGTATTCTTCGTTGTGGGTTCTTCTAGTTGTGGCATGTGGGACGCTGCCTCAGCGTGGTCTGATGAGCAGTGCCATGTCCGCGCCCAGGATTCGAACTAACCAAACACTGGGCCGCCTGCAGCGGAGCGCGCGAACTTAACCACTCAGCCACGGGGCCAGCCCCTCACTTAATGAGCATTTTAAGAATAACTACATTTTCAGATAGTTTCTATAATAATGAGAATTACTATAATTAAAAGTAGCAATTTTTATCATTACTTACCTTGCTTTTATTTAGTAAATAAACCTTGATAATAATAAAATTTCTTCATTATAATTGACCCTCTCTCTATCTCCATCTTCACCCAACTAATACAGGAAAATGTTCAATATTTACATTTAGAAATTCACTTATTTAATTATCCAAAGATATGGTCAAAGTTAAAAAACCACTGATAATATCAGGAAGTGAATGATCTCTTCATGACAAAATATAAGAGGAAATACTAGATATGATTTTGGAACCAACAGAGAATATTTGATGTGATTAGTTTTCTAGTAAGTAGAACAGAGGGACTGAAATCTATTCCTTAGAAAATAAAATAGATTTCCAAAGTTTCTTGAACATTTTCCACAAACTGCTTTCAGCTGATAAGCAGTAGGCAAGCTATTCATCTTTTAGATGAGAAAATGTTTAGTCAATTCTTAATAATGAGTTATTGTAGCTTAGAGGAGAAAGAAACATACAGAAAGAGTAAATGAACCTCAAAGTCCTCATTACAACTAGAATACTGACACAGAATTCTTATTAATGACTTTCAAGTTTACAACTTTCCTTAAGTAGAAATTGTATTCCCACATGGAGGCTGGAGAAAATAGTGACTGTCTAAAGGGCACTCTCATTAGCCTTGGGCTTCCTGGCACAATCTTCCTTTCTAACAGCACCCGCTCTCCTGAGAGGGAATTCCCTCTCTTTCACGGAGTATAGTCTTGAAAGAAGGGTCTTTTCTGGCTCTCTACGATCACTGCCCACATTACCTTAGAGGCCTGGTGAGACAGGTCATTTTTCCATCCACAACTTGAGGCAGCCTGTGGCTAGCATTGACCAGCCGATAACGGAGTCACTATCTGTAGGGACCACTGCAGGGGAAGGGGTGATGACAGAGGTAGAGACTAACTGGTTAAGGTAAACTGACTAGTCATTGCCCCTACAGATGGCTGTTTTCTCCCTGCTTTCTACTTCTTAGCTCTCAGGAGCTTTCTTAATTTCAACAGTCCCCAAGATTGCACTCCCAGACTGTTTGCTTCTGTCAACTTCCCAACTCTATCTCCCATTTCTTACCAAAATTAACTTTTGACTAATGTCATCTTGAGTTGGTTTCTGTCAGTAAGAACCCAAATTATTGACACGGTCTTCCTACTATTGATACATATACTGAAAAGTTAATTTATCTTTAGGCATTTCTTATTCTATTAACACTTTTTGAAAATGATCCTATCAATCTCTTTTATGAGACCTGTACTATTCAGCCTATAATTCTCTTTGCTATATTTGAGTTGCTGTTCCAAGATACTAGTGCTTATGTATAACATTTCATTACATTTTGGACACAATTTTTAAATTTTCAATATACTTGACACCTAAATTGTTCCATCTCATCTGATCATCATAAATGCGAAGTTTTCAACAGACAAATGATACACTTGGGTTTTGTAGATAGACTACCATTCAGTGAGGATAAGCAGATTTCTAAGTGTAGACAATAATAAGGGCTATAAATTTAAACCAAATTTTAAACTCCATATTTGGTTTTATTTACCACTGCCTCTCATCACTGTAGGTGGGACAATTAAAGAGCAAGAAGGTGGAATATGTTACTGTGTATTAGTGGTTCTGGCCACCAGTTCCAACATTGTGGGGGTGGTTCCCTCAGCACCACCAAGCAATGTTCAGGACACCTGTTGGGTGTCCTACAATTCAACTCAATTCTGACGCTATTTACCTGGAGACAGCATCAGAGTCCACAGGTAAAGGGCTCACTTCCACAGGAGTCACTTCAGATGCCTCTCCACTTCAGATGCCAATTGCAAGCGCAGGTTGTTACCTGTGCTTCTGACACACCAGCTACAAATTGGGGGTTCCCATGACCCCCTCCAACTCAGGATGCCAATCACAAGTCCAGGTTGTTATGTGTACTTCTAACCAACGGGCTATAAACCAGAGGTTCCCACGACCCCATCCTTGGGTTCCATTAATTCACTAGAGTGTCTCACAGAACTCAGGAAATCTGATTATTCACTAGATTATTGGCTGATTAGAGAGGATATTAAAGGATACGAATCAACAGGCAGATGAAGAGATATATAGGGTGAGGTTCTGAACAAAGCAGCTTCTGTCCTCATGAAGTTTGGGGCCCGGCATGGTGACTGGTGGAAGCATTCTGGTTCCCCAAACTGGAAACTCTCTGAACTTTCTCCTTTTGGATTTGTATTGAGGTTTCATTACATAGGCATGAGTGATTAAATCATCAGCCATTGGTTATTGATTCAATCCCAGCGCCCCTCCCCTCCTCAGAAATGAGGAGCAGGGACTAAAAGTTCCAGCCGTCTATTCTTGGTTTGTTCCCCTGACAACCAGGCCCCATCCTTAGGTGCTTTCCAAAAGTCACCTCATTAACATAAACACAGTTGTGGTGGAATGGGGTTTGTTATGAAAAACAAAACATCCTTTTCACCTTTATGGTTCTGAAATGATTTGAGGAGCTGAGGACACCAGACCAAATATTATGACAAAAGATGTCCCCATTGCTCTTATCACTTAGGGAATTCCAAAGTTTCTGGGAGCCATAAGTCAGTAATCATGGATGATGACCAAATATATATGAGAAATATATTTTGATCAGCTAAATGACCCAGTCACACTATTGTACTATGAAACAAAGAATTAGGAAAAAAAATAGAGGAAAAGTCTATACGCATTTTTCTTAGGCAATTGGTTTAATATTGTATAGAACAGTGTTAAAGATTAGTTATAATGTCATAGATTTCACTGAAACAGTCAGAAGAAATCTACCACAGTACCTCTCTCACATTTTAAGGGGCTTTATAGAAATTTCACTGGAGTCTGGGAATCTCCTATTGCCGGTGTCTTTTGCCAGAACACCTCACCTGCATAAACTTAGGAAACACTCTAAGGACTCTGGCCACCTGAGTCTTAAGCTTCTTCCTCTCCTCAGTTGACCTCCAGGATAAGGACCCTATTCACTGCGTCATGGGTGGAATATGTGAGTACTGACAGTGAGAAGCCAACACAAAGAATATTTAACTGAATTCATTAATTTTAATAATTGACTCATATTTGTAAGCTTTCAACTAATATTCAAATAATTAAAAAACATATAACCTATGTCTTTGAGGAAACTCCTTTCTAAACAATTGCCAAAGACATAAGGAGAAATGAAGGATGTGACAATATATATGTGAAACAGAATTATATTTGGATTTAAGAGGTCAATTATTCAGCTGCTATTTCTATTTGAATGAGCTTACATAGGAAAAGGTAGGGATAAGTTGAGCTTATGGTGATGAGCAACAGGGCAGAGAGGGCCAGGAGGAGCAGTGTTATCCATGCTGGTGAAGAGCCAACAGGTCCCCAAGGCTAATGGATCTAAGCAGTTGATGACATTATGCATCCAGCACATGCTCAGAAGACCTTGCACACTGTGTGAAAGGTGACTGCATCGCTGGATGAAATTCCAAGTGTACACTGCCTACACTGACTCTCCTAAGGGAACATTTGAACTTTTGGTCAAAGGGCAGGCCAGTGAATTCTGGAGGAAAAGAGCATTAAAAACATCAGAATATTTTTGTTCTGAAGAGTGTACAGTCCAGTCAGATTGTATTGTGCCTAGTCATATTGTATTTCTCATAATATTTATTCTGGTGTGCTTTGCTGTTTGAGTGCTGTTTTTCTCTCTGAAATATGGAAAACTTGGATCCTTCTTGACCAAATTACTGTAAACAATGACAGACTTATTGGACCTTACATAAAGACATTCAAACATAACAAAATTCAGCTCCAAGTGAGGAAGATGAACACTAACAACAGACAAAACTTAATTTTTCTTCCTGCCTGAGTTGTACAAGCTGGTGATCCTCACACCACTGCGTTCTCTCTCCAGGGCTGAACTTCGCCTCCTCACTCTATGCTTGCTTGCTGCTATTATGATGTTCAAACAGCAGGCCACTGGAGGGAGGCAGGAAAATGGTCAAACAGTAACCACATCACATCGACTTACAGTGGCGCTGCAGTAACATAAGGCAGTTCCACAGAGCTGTATAATTTTTGACCTGCATATGTTCTTGTGCGTGACATGGTGTTGATGTCTTTGCTTTTATCCTGTGGTGAGCTCAAGTGCCAGGAAGGGGCTTTCCCCTCAGTTTATTTCCTAGTCTTAGCTTCTGTTTATCTAAATAGTACAGGCATAAAACTGAAAAGCTTTATATTATTAGAGATGAGATTTTGAGCATTTGTTATTTGTGCTTTCATAGCCACGTCCTCAGGGAATTAACGAACAATACCTTTTAAGTGTTTAATTTTATTTATCACTGTAAGATCCAATTTATGGGTCCAAACTTGATTAATAGTTAGTGTAGTAGAATCATTATCTGTACAAGAAATCTGACTAGGAAGGATTATAATACTGGTTTAGGGCACTCTTGCTGTTATCTTGTAGGTGTTAACATAGGACTCATCTGTTTTACTTCAATCCAAGAATCCAAATGTTAGGTCTCACCATTGCAATGTGGATATGTTAAGTGATGTTCTATTGGTTTACGACACTATTAGATGATATTTTCAACAGTGGACCAAGAGATAATTGAATAATTCTTTGGTCCAGCCACTCCTTCACCTAGTGAACTTGTAAACGAAACATGCACTCAATGGACCATGGCTAAAAAACGATGCAAATCCAAACAAATTATGGTACTTTACATGCAAATGACGCACAAATGACGGACAGAGGAAAAACACCTTAACCACACAATGACCAGCCCTACAAAAGCAGAGTCACATCAAGGTCAAAGAATGAGATCAATCTGATTAGCTATTCCTCCTCCAAGGATTTAGTCAATTAAGCAGATACTGCACTAGAGTTTTATTTATTGAACTAGCATTGATTTTTAAATCTAATAATTCTAGCCCCAAATTTGCTTTATCTTAGTTTCTTTTTTTAAGTTGCTTTTTAGTGGAGGACATTAATGAAGAAAATTGTACAAATTATAAGTATGCTGTCTGATAATTTTTTACAAAGTTACTGCATTCAAAGCACCACCAACGAGACTAAGAAAATAGGATATTATATGGACTTACGAAGCCTTGCTTGTACCTCTGTGCTGTCAAAATACTTCCTATCAATCATACGTAACCACTATTCTGACTTCTAATGTCATAACTTGTTTGCCTGTTATTGATCTTCATAGAGTGAATTGCACATGGACATTTTTGCATAACAATAGTTCACTCATTTTCATTGCAGTATAGTATTCCAATTTGTAAACACATCACGATTGCTTTGTTTATTTTGTAGCTGATGGACACTTGGGTAAAATAACATTTGGAATGATTACAAATACCACTGTTATGAACATACTTACACCGGTCTTTGCAGGATCAGACATACTACTCATTTCTATCATATGGATACAGAGAAGCAGAATTTAGGCTCAGAAGTCACACACATGTTTAGCTTTAATATTTACTACCCGATAGCTTTCTAAAGTGGTTGTTCCAATTTGTATACCCACCAGCTGAGTATGAGAATTGCAGTTGCTCTATATTAATACCACTTCTTATTATCCTTTTCTCAATGATAGTCTTTCTGGTGAGTATGTATTAATAACTTGAGATTTTAATAAGAGATTATTGCCTAAGCCTGAATCAAAAATATTCTCCTATATTATCTTCTTGAAGAGTTATTGTTTTACATTTGAACTTTAGTTTGTTAATCCATGTGTACTTGATAACTGTATGGTTGGAGAAGTAAAGGTCAAGATTACTTTTTCCCACGTTGATACCAACTTGAGCCAGCACCATTAATTTGAATGACCATCTTTTTGTCACTGCATTATGGTATTATATATAGATCATAAATCCAGTAACAAACATGTATAGGATTTGTTTTCACAGGCTCTATTTTGTTATATTACTCTATTTTTCTTCCTTGTTATCCTATTGTATTATCTACATTGCATTGTAATAAGTCGTGGTATATGATAAAACAAATTCTCCAAATTTGTTACTCTTCTTTAAGCTACTTTTTCCTATTCTTGAACATTCACAATTCCATATAAATTTAGGGTTATTTTGCCAATTTTAGAAAACATTGCTCAGATTTTGATTGGTTCTGCATTGAAAATATACATGGCTTTAAGGACACTTAATATTTTTATGATGTTGTGAATACTGATGAATAGAGGTCTTGAAATCTTTTCTTACATTAATTCTTAGGCTTTGATGTCTGTTAGATTAATTCCTAGGTATTTGATGCATATTATTTACTAAATATTCTGTTTGTTTCTAGTAAGTAGACATAGAATTGGTATTTATATATTGGTTTTTTATGTAATAAAATTCTCAAGTTCAGCTACTTATTCTAAAAGCTTATCTGGAGATTATTTTGAATTTTCTGCTTAAAAAAATTACATTGTATCCAAATAATTATTTTTAAAAACGTCTTCCTGTCCAATCCTTACGCCATTTCTTACGCTTTCCTGAATCCATTAGCAAGGTCCTGCTAGAATAGTGATGAAGAGAGCTGTTGATAGTGGCCCTCCTATTACATTTGTAAAGTCAAGGGGGGGCTATCATGACTTCGCTATTAAAGAGTGATGCTTTCCATGTATTTTGTAGATCACCTTCATCAAATGAAAGAATTTCTCATAACTTTTTGCAATACTGATCAATTTCCATAGGTTAAGCCAACATATTTCTCAAATCTAAGATATTGTGACATTTTATCTTTTTAATATATTGTTACATTTTATTTGCTAATATATTTGTTGAGGTTTTTTGGATCTTTTTTATGGTTTTTGTATCTTTGTTTACTTTATGTTTGTTAAGGCCTGAATTTTGCCTTTATTGTAATGCCCTTATCAGGCCTAGAATCAAGAGTATGACTATCTCATAACTTAATTTTTGGATCATTTCCCCATTTTATGTATTCTGAAAGAATTGTATAAGATTGATATTATTCCTTCT
Organism: Equus caballus; assembly: GCF_041296265.1. Classification (NCBI taxonomy): domain Eukaryota; kingdom Metazoa; phylum Chordata; class Mammalia; order Perissodactyla; family Equidae; genus Equus; species Equus caballus. The sequence continues at coordinate 54,258,030 of NC_091700.1, forward strand.
TAGACATTTAGGAGAATCTTCTGGTGAAACTTTCTGGAGTTTGCCTTGCGGGACCTTTTAAGTTATTGATTACACCTCTCTAAGGGACATAGAACTATTCAGATTTGATATGTTTTCTTAAGTCAATTTTGATGAGTAATATTTTATAAGGAATTTCTCCATTTTCTTTAATTTTTCAGTTTTGTTAGGCATAGAGTTGTTAATCATATCCTATTATGAATTTATTATCTGTAGTCTTCATAGTGATATTCTTTTTTTCATTCCCATTATTGATATTATGTTTTTTCTCTTCTTTTTAAATCACTTTTTCTAAGGGTTTATCCAATCAACTTTTGTCCGTATGATTTAGTCGGATACGTTCGTTTTCTGATAGTCTGATATGATTTAGTATGATACGTTTGTTTTCTTTTCCATTAACTTTTGTTCTTAACTTCAACAATTGGGAAAGGCCATCAATGGAAGTGGAAGCCATCAGTGTTGAATAAACCAATACTATATTCTGCAAGAAATGGTGAAGATAGATGTCGCCCTTAAGGATTTACCTAGGGATAGTGTTGTCATCATATCTTGGTTTAATTTACCTTCTGGCCCCTGCAGAGGCAGACGGATCCTGAAGACTGGCTGCAGACTACTTCACACCCTCCTGTAGTAGCCCCAGTCACAACCACTGTGACAATGCGGTTATGTTTCCTAGAGTAGCTTAGTAACAGCCTAGCTATATGATATGCAACTATTGATTTGAAGAATGTGTTCTTTTTTATCTTAAATCAGAAAAAGGTGTTAGAAGCAGTTTTAACTAACATAAAAAGGACAACAATACATACTTATAGTTTTGCTCCAAGGCTATGTAAATTTTCCCACCCTCTTTCATAATATAATCTAAAGAAATCTGGACCATTTTGACAGTCTCAGAATATCACATTGATTCATTACCTCAATGCCATTGTGTCAGTTCTGCTGAATGAGAAAAAGGTGACTAGTAGCTCAGAGAACTTGGTAAGACACATGCATTCCTACGGATAAGAAATAAACATGGTGAAGATTCAGGGGTCTGTCACATCCATAAAACTTTAAGTCTCTGATGATCTTGAGAGTGTCAATACATTCCCTTCGAAGTTAAAGATAATTATTAAATTTTGCAGTTCCTAAACCAAAGAACAAAGCACGATACCAGGTATGCTTCTTCGGGTTTTGAAATCAGTATATTCTATACATAAGCATTCTTATCTGCCCAATATGCTGGGTGACACAAAAATCTGCCAGCTTCGAATGGGACCCAGAGTGGAAAAAGACTTTGTAGCAGGTCCAAAACATGGTACAAACCACTTTCTCTCTTGAGTCCTAAGATCCTGCAGATGCTATGATTTTTGAAGTATCAGTGGTGAGAAAAGATGTTTTGTAGAGCTGTGCCAAGCTCTAATGGGAGAATCACAATGCTGGTGTTCTGGATAAGGCCATGGCATCTGTAGTGGGAAATCACACACCTTTTGAAAAACAACACCTTTTTGCTACTAGACCCTGGAAGAGAAAGAACCCCTAACCGTGGGACACTGAGTAACCATGCAGCAAGAATTGTCTATCATGAGCAAGGTTCTGTCAGACTCACAAAGACATAAGGTTGAGCCGGTCCACATACAATCCATACTATGATGAAAGTGGTATTCATTGGATCAAACACCAGCTGGATCAGGGGTTATAAGCAAGCTGGGTAAGTAGCCTAGACTCACTGTTGCATCAGCACCCTTCCATCCATTCAGGCCTAAGACCAGATGAAAAGGACCTGTGACCAGATGAAAGAAGAGGAAGATGGCCAATCTTGGTTTATAAATGTCAACTCAATATGTAAGTTTAGACCAATAATGTATGGTCATTTTACTAAAGCCTCACTAAAAAGTACCTTTTTAGGCAGTTATGAGGGAAAAGCCTCTGAATAATCAGAATGTCAGGTAGTACACAAGCACTTAGTTTTACTGGAAAAATAAGTGGTTTGAAATTAGAATATATATAGATTTATGAGCAGTAGCCAAAATGGCTTGGTAAGCTGGTCAGGGACCCAAACGGGAAAAGACTGGAAGGTAAGGATAAGGAGATGTGAAGTAGAAGCTTGTGGATGTAACCACGAGATTGGACAAGACCTGGAGAGATCTTTGCGTACTCCCAAAGAGCATCAACTGTAGAAGAGGCACTGAACAATGTACAGCAAAGGACCCAGCCCAGCTGGTGTCAGCCAGGTTTTATCTTTGCCCCCATTCTTGGCATGATGGGTGCAGAAATAAAGTGGCTGTAGAGACAGAAAAGAAGAATAAGCACAGACCCAAAAGTGTGAACTGATCTAGCTGCTATCGTCACAGAATGCCAAACTTGCCAGCAATAGAAAATTATGTTGAGCTCTCATAATTTGAGGAGATCAACCAGCTACTCTTGCATCTTGGAAGGACCAGTGGTTCCTTCTCAAAATAATAGATATATATTCCACATATAGGTTTGCCTTTCCTGCTTTCAGGGCCTCAAATAGCACCACTATCCAATGTCTTATGGAATGTTTAATCCACAAGCATGAGATCCCACATAATATCACATTAGACTAGAGGATCCACTTCTCAATATAAGGAGATGCAAGAGTAGGCCCATGAACTTGGGATCCACTGGTTAGATCATGTATCACACCACTGGTTTATCATGCTGGCTTGATAAAATGTTGGGATGGTTTGTTGAAGGCACAACTGAAGTGCCAATTTGGAAGCAATACGCTCTGAGAATGTGCTACCATCCTACAGGATATAGAATATATATTGAATCAAAAGTCTTTGTATACCTCTGTGTCCTCAGAAGAATAAGAGGTCTGGGATCAAGCAGTTGAAAGAGGAATAGTCATTCCTGATGAACCACTTTGGCCTCCACAATGTTGGATGCCATGATCCAGGAGATAGAACAAGAATATCATTGAATCGTGAACTACAGCTGCCACCTGGGTACTTTGGGCTCCTTGCTGTTCATGGATGAGCAGTCAATAAGTGGAGTCACTTTCTTAGCAGTAATATTAAACCTGATCATCAGGAGGAGGGAGAGACCAAGGAGGAATCATCTACTTGGGTGCCTCTTAATACCTTCTTGTTCATTGTGCTGTAAATGGATGGGTATAGACACTCCATCCAGAAAAGAAGGTGGTGATCCGGAGGAGCTCTGATCCCTCCAAGATGCAGGTCTGGGTCACACCACACCTTAAGTTATTAAGGAGAAACGTAGAATGGATTTTTGCGTTGGATAGAACGAGTTACATTTGAGGATCCAAGCCAACTCAAGTGGTAGGGGCTGTGGTTCTTCTGACTAAACTTACATTTTTGAATTTTCCCTCAGGAAGATAGGCTCACAGGAAGAGCTTCTTCTTTGTTGTTTATGGAGAAGTAGAGATAAACTGCACAAAAGTTGAACTATGGAAGAAAAGGAGATGCATTTCCAAGATCCCCTTCAAGGAAGGACTTGCTTCCTAGCCGTGGAAGTGTTGTCAGCAGGTACCTCCTAGCTCTCAGCTCTGTCTGTGTCTTCCTTACCTTCAGAGAATCAGCAAACGTAAGGCTACATGCTTCCTAGAGCATCCCACATTCAATGATTAAGAATTGCAGGGGCAGACATCCAACTATTTTGACTTGAGGTAGGACACTATCAACAGTCATTTCTCACTCTAGAACTTCTAGCCTGCATCACATTTTGACTATTTGTTCTGCCATATCCTGCTTCCATCACTTTCCTTTCACAAGTATCAATCTTTACAAGTATCTTGCACCTCAAATTCTGTCTCAGTGTCTGTCTCTAAGGAACCCAAGATGCAATGCTCTGGACCCATCAGATTACCAAAATCTCTGGGCCTCTTCTCTCAAAATTCTCAAAACCTCTGCCTCTTCTGGACTTTTCTCCTTGCCTTTTATAGATTAGTGAATATTTGGAAGAGCAGCAAAGCAGAAAATGTCAGCTTCACCACAATGAATTTTACTTCTCTCTAGGACCTTGGTCCCTCCAGTCCTGATTGCCTTGACTGCTTTCCAATGCCTTCAGATACCGATTTTTCTATTTTATCCTGCTTGTTTTTGTTGTACTTGGTGGGAAGGTCAATCTGATACTGGCTACTACGCTGTCTCAGTCAGCTCAGGATGCCATAAAAAAATACCAAAGACTGGGTGGTTTAAACAACAGAAATTTATTTTCTCACAGTTCTGGAGGTTGAAAGTCTAAAATCAGGGTGCCAGCATGGTAGAGTTCTGGTGAGAATACTCTTCCTGGTGGAGAGGCAGAAAAATTTTGCCTTCTAGATTCTTTGGCTGATCTAATGATTAAATTGACATGAGACAGATAAACAGGAGAAAAACTAATTTTATAAATACCGGAGGCCCATAAAAATATGAGACTCCCTGGCAATCAGGTAACTGAGGCTTATATGCCCTTCTGAGCTAAGGAGAAGAGGGTAGGGATCTGGGGCTTCAAAGAGGAGGAAGACAATTCACAGGAAGATGAGAAAAGCAAATGTTTGGTAAACAAACGTTTGCCATGCCATGCAGATAAGTCTTTCTGATATAAAAAGTTCTCTCTGGCAATAGCGCTCTTCCTGGTACAGGCCCCTTATCTAAATTCTTAAGACTCTTCCTGAGTTTTCTGGGCCCAGATTGTTTTCAGCTCAGAGTAATCTACATGCCAAAGTGGGACATTCCGGACAGCACATTCTGCTCCCCTTCACTGGCTTACAGACAGTTGTTTTCTTGTTGTATCCTCACATGATGGAGAGAGACGGAAAGCTCTCTATTGTCTTATAAGAACACTAATCTCATCATGAGGGCCTTAGTGTTATGATCTCATCTAAACCTAATTTCCTCCCAAAGGCCGTATCCTCAACTACTATCACATGGGGGTGAGGGCTTCAGCATACGGATTCGGGGAGTACAGAATTCAGTCCATAGCATATGTCATAACCATAAGGAGATTATAACTATTTTACTTTATTTATATAACAAATATATGCAAATAATTAAAAAAATAAAATATTGTTTAAAATTTCCCTTCCACCCTAACTAATTTCTAAGAGGAAAACACGTTATTTATTTCCATACTCCTATATGAATGTCAAGCTATCGTAACTTGTGAGCTTTTATATATACATTCATCAGCTTAACATTGTCTGTTGACTCTCTATGATGGCAAATAAGAATACTAGTTTACTATCATGTAGAATCTTTCCTCCTGACAATGTAATTATCTCTCAAATTTTATTAAATTTATATTTAATATTTTGATTACTATGTTTACGTGAATACTCTTTACTATTGAGCCAAGCATTATACTATCAATTTATTTCACTTCGTATATAACTTTTTAATTTTAATTTGGTATAATCTTTCTTACGTTTGTTCATTACTATTTCATATCTGAATATTCTTCCTACAGTTTCCAAAAGCTCCAAAACATTCATCTCCGTTTAAATTGATGTATGATGAAAGCTATTTTGACAACTTATCAGTTGTGTTTATGCTTTCCTGGAGCCAGTGTCCTGAGCGCCCTCTGACTTCCTGCTCTAGTCTCACCTATTTGCTCTCCACACCGTTTGCGCAGCTCTCATCCTGCGCTTGCTTTTCATTATCCTGAAAGTTCCCTCCCCTCTCCTTGCTCTGGTTTTGTACCTTCACTTGCATTTTCCTCATTATTTTTCTACCCTTCGCTTGCCCCACAGTCATAAAACCAATGCTGGATATTTCAGGTTTCTGTTATGGTATTACTCCACTTCTAGGCACCAATTCTTGTATCAGTTAGCTTTTACATAATAAATCACCACAAAACTTAAGGGCTTAGTTCATGTTTCATGGGAGGATTGTAAGGGTAGAGAAGTTTTCTGGTCCGAACTAGCTCAAGTAATATCTACTGAGCTATCTCATGTATTTTTGGTTAGCTAGTTGATCGGCCAGTGGCTGGATGTTCTAAGATGGCCTTCATCGCTTGTCTGTTTGTTGGCAAGTTAGTTCTACTCCGTCTAGTTTCTCACAGTCTAGCAGGATAGCTCCGGTTTGTTCACCCGGTATTCCCAGAGCTACAAGAGCGAGCACCAGTGAACATCAACTTCTGAGACTTTTGCTTCTCTCGGACTTGCTAAAACGAAATTATCAAAATAAAGTGTACAGTCATCCCAGAATCAAAAGGTCATGGAAAGGGAAGAGTTTGGACCCCTATTTGCAATTTACCACTCTATCTTCCACAACAACACATTTTCCTACTGTTAGTCAAAATTCTAGGCTCAAAACTTGTGAATCATCTGAGATACTATTTATCTATCTATTTATTAACAAATAATTTTAAATAGCTTAGAATTTTCCAGGCACTATTCTAAGTCTTCTATAATTATTTACCCTTTCATTCTAAAACATCTAGGAGATAGCCCTCTTAATATACCCCCCAAAATAGGAACCTGTGGCCAAAAAGGTTAAGAAGCATCACGAATATCAAAAGCAGAATTTAAATCCAGTCTATTTGGGTCTTGAGTGTGCTCTTCATTGTGGCCCCAGAGTTTTTGCTTTTGGCCACCCTACCATGCTGCCTGCCACAACTAAATTTAGTCTCGAACTGGTTTTTCCTTCGAGAATTCTCCTACCTTTGGAATATATTTAGTACGCCTTTCTTTTCTGTACCACCTGCCTGATTTTCCTTTAAAAAATATTTATGAACTCATGATTAACTACATTAACTGTCCTCTAATAATTTAGCATTTTTCCTTCCTCCAAAACTACAGGACTTCTCTCAATTTCCTCACATTGTGTGCTTATTCATAATTCTAACCTCTTCCCCAGGGTCTTAATAACTGAAATACACCACATGATCCTCCTTTTCTCTCTAAATCCATTCCATATTTCAAGCTTCAAGACCTTTTTTTAACATGGTCTTCTCTGATATTTCAGACTTTGTATATGTCTGTAACTCTCGAAGTATGCTGAATCTATATTAATCAATACTCCTTTAGACAAATCATTTATAGTCCTGATCATTACTTTCTTGTTTTAAGGGCATGATTTATTTTTTTGAAAGAAAATTTAAACTTACATCATCATCAAAATTATTTCTTTGTTTCTTGAGCGTTCTTCTTTACTGAGAATTACAAAAATGAAATTATAATGTGAATATCAATGTAAGCTAAAAGCATAAAACTTATGAAAAAAATTACCATTAGTAGTTGATGTAGAAAGAGTTGATTTTCAAGTCTGGGTCTTGTGTAGAGTTACTAAAAGTAGCTTCCAGGAAATTGTTAACATTTCTAAATTTATCTGAAGACAAAGAAAAATGTGTGATTTAGTGAAAGGATGATATCCTTCTAGGAGTAGGGGAACATGATGAGAAATTTTCAGTGCTGTATTTGGGCAAATTTTAAGCAAAGTGGTAAACAGAGAAATAATAGTATGAGGGAAAGGAGAAGCTCATACGCTGGGTTGTAGAGTCAGTAGCTCTAGGTCTAAAAACAATTCAAATGAAAAGTATGGTTACCACTATTTGTTAATCTATAATTATTTCTGGCTCCCCAACTGAATCCTTTGTGTTACACATAGGCAAAATAGAGACAGAGCAGATATATTTACTTTTAAAAGACTTCAAAAACTGATCTAATAGAACCAAGCTTCACTTAAACTTCATAAGAAATGTGTTGTCCTAATTTTCAGATCTGTTTCCATGAGAAATAAGGATGCTCAGCTTAACCTCTAATTTGCCAGTTTAATAATCCCATAGCTTTCTCTCTCAGTCTAGGATTTATAGCTAAACCATAGCCACAATTAGAAAGCAACAAGACTCACCATCTGGACAACATGACTAAATGGGATCTAATGTTACAAGATAGCCTTCCTAATTAAAAGGTCTGCAAACCCTGCCGATACATTATAGCAGACTGAGACTATATCAGACATCATAAGACACAACAAATATTTAGAGGGTAATTACAGTTTTGGATTAAATCTATCCAAATTTTATTCCTCCATTCATTTAGTTATGAAAGTTCAAATAAGGTAAACTTTAATTCTCTAATCCTAAATGTTCTTGTGTGCAAAATTTGGAGAGGATGATACTTGACACAAAGGAATACAGCAATTGTTAAGAGCTATGATATACGAAAATAACTAATGCATATTAAGCATGGTGGACACTGTGTTAGGTGCCTAAATTCTCCTTCATGAGTTAAAGACTTATGCCCCCACTTAAAGCCCACAGCTGTTATCTTTTTCCAGGAATTTCCTTAATCTAAAGAGAGCCATCCTAGCTTTGTCTAAGATGGAACCTTTCCTAGGGCAGCCAGCATCCGATGACTGGCAAATAGAGGATATAAACTCTAGAACAAAGGGAATTCTTGTTATGCAGTGGCAAAATATTTGGCTAACTTATCTCCCAGAATAATTTGGGAAGTAGATGATTTACTGCATGAATCTGAATCTCTAGAGAAAGAAGATATGAGAGAATGTTAGTAACATCCATTGATTGTTGTTGGCAAGATATTACAGAAAGATTTCTCATTGGAATGCTGTGAATACAGATATTTTCCAAGTATTCTACTTCTGTCATAGTTCCATCCCTTCTTTCTAGCCCAACTTGAGAGATTTTATGTCAATTTACCCTCAAATTTTTGATTCCTTACATGTAATCCCTCATCATATTCTCCTCTTCATCTTTTGAAATATCTTAAATGCTTGTTTCTCACTGATTTAGTCATTCTTTGAGGAAGCAACAGAGTATGGTGGAAAGAGTGTGGATTTGAAGCCAAGCAGAGCTGGATTAAAATTTCAAGTCTGGGGGCTGGCCTCATGGCATAGTGGTTAAGTTTAGTGCTCTCCACTTCAGTGGACTGGGCACGCAGGTTTGGATCTTGGGAGCAGACCTATACTGCTCATCAGGCCATACTGTGGCAGCGACCCACATACAAAATACAGGAACATTGGCACATATGTTAGCTCAGAGCCAATCTTCCTCATCAAAATTAATTAATTAATTAATTAATTAATTAAAGTCTTTAAAAAAATAAGCCAAGAAACAAAACAAATCTTTAAAAAAATTTCAGGTCTGACTGATATGGTCTTGGGAAAATCCTAAATCTTTCTAACCTTCTTTAAAATGGAGATAATCATTCCCACCTTTCTAAATTTTAGAAAAAAATTAAAGAATATTAATATCTGTGCATGCACTCAATCACTGCATAACACATTTTAAGTATTAAATCAATGATAGCTTTAAATAATGACACAGTTGATTTATTCATTCCTGCTGTCCTATTCAAACCTTTGTCAGACAGAAGCTCTTACCTGGCCACCCTAACTCCATTCCCTTCTCATCCACATAATTTTATCATTTTACATCAAATACCACTACTTCATTCAACATTTACAGCTACATATATAAATATTAGCTGATTTGTGGGATTTTGTTCCACATTCAAATAACAAAGATCTATATTTAAAATTAGAGATAAAATTACCGTGCTTAGGACACTTTCAGTTTAATTTATTTAAAAAAAAATATTGATACTTATAGAATACTTGGGTAAAAGATAATGTAATCTTTCCCTTCATTCATATGAATTTAAGCTAATATGTAAGATTTGAGAGGAGAGAAATTACAATTTTTTTTTCTACTCAAAAATGCAACTAAGGTTTTTTTTTCAGTTTTTAAAACAACAATTTGGAGAAAAAAAATTAATCACAAATAATTAGGATACAAAGCTACAATGATCTTTTTTCATACAAATTATTTAGACAACTGTAGAAATTATTCTATGTGGAAAAATATAGAAGCTTATACAACTTTACTTATGAGCACACTTGCTTCCATTGGCAGATAAAATAGAAATGAAAAAATAATGAATGAAATGTGTTTTCTTTGGTTTTAAGGGAAACTCCTCCAAGCAATAAAAGTATACGAGATTTCCTTTGAGCTAAAATTTATGAAAATGCTCCAGTTTGGGCTTTTTTTTTTCCCCTATTCCTCAGCACACAATTTTAACTGAAATGGAATAGTCATAATGATTTCTTATACTAGTAAGTGCTTTATGCTTTACAATGGGTCTTCATCTCCATTGTATTTTTCAACCTTCAAGGTAACACTGGGAGAAAAATCGATAGAAAAAATATGACTCCAAAGAGGTTAAACGATTGGCAGAGATCCCACAACTAATAATTGAACCTCAAAATTAAAATCAAATAATCTGACTCTTCAATTAGTGCTCTGTATTACACAATGAGCAGCTGATATTCCATTCCACAGTATCATCTTATATGGAGAACTTACTATTTTCTCTTTTATATTTCAAAATCACTAAGAAATTGACCCAACTGACTCACTTTACCTAAAAATAGGTACAAATTGACCTGACTTTTTTTCTAACCTTCTTTTTAAAGAAAAAAATAGATGCTGGATAGTATAAATCTGGGTAGATCTATTTGGCAGATGTATCATCATATCAACTGTAGTCGTTTAGAATTCTCTTTTAAGATACAAGAAGATAATTATAAGAAGATAATTCTTATTCTAAAGAAATAAAGAAATTAAGGAATGGAAATAATCATGGAAAAATTCCTACTTCTCTGAGTTTTTCCTATAGTTCTTAAATTTTATCCAACTTATTTAGTTGGACACCCAGGCCAGCAAGAAACTCTGAAAGTTCTTTTGTATACTATGTCCTTATTAACAAGCTATTTGCTTCTTTTGACTAAAGCCATGATAAGAAGTCTTGACACACCAGCTTTTTGCTTATTTTTTGCTATGCTGATGGCTTGTCTTTACCCCCTGCAAGCAGTGAAATTTAATGCAATGGTATCTGTCATTGTCTCAATTTCCATGCAAATTGTTCCTTCTCAGAAAAGAAAATTTAGACAAGTAGACTTAATAAAGGAAACAGACAAATCATTTTACTAGTAGCATGAGAAAATAATGTATGTAAGAGAGGAATCATGGGAAAAATAGAAAAATAACCCAAGAGAAATATTAAACTGTAATTTGGAGGGTCGGAGGTTGAAAAGTACAAATTTATTTGGTGGTATATCAAATCAATTCTTGTTTCATATTTTATAGTGAATATTTCCTGCTATGTGCTGCCTTTATTGGTAATGTCATAACTACTGCATGAAAACTTACTACTAATCTTAAATTTAGAAAAATAATTGGGCAAAAAGAGACATTGGAACAAAATTCTATTATGTGGTACATTTAGATGAGCATGTTTGATTCGTATATAGTACCTTCTAGCACAGAGTCGATAAATACACAATATGTATTTACTCCTGATTTTGTACCAATGACAGGTGTTACCAATCAATCATGATCCTTTTCCTCAGTGAAATAAAGAGTGGTTTCTTAATCCTTTCCAATAAACAACTCTAGGCATCCATTACCAGTAATTTGGTGCCTTTATTCAGGTCAAAAATACTTGTCATCCTTGTATCTGGTGTTTTATTTTAGTTTAGTTTTTTTTCAGAGTGAGTTCATATTAAATGACTTGACCATATTGGGTATATGCAATCAGAAAATATTTAGAGTAACAGATCCATTTGCAGAATAAAATGTGTGTAACTACTGAAAAAGAGAAAAAAGAAAATTTCAGTTGGCCCTCTACCTTCTTTATAAGGTCTTCTTGATCTCTGTGTATGCCCAATTTACTTATAATATTTAGACATGTAGGTGCTGGTGAATGCAAAAAAAGTAAATTCCCTATTTTTATATTTTATGGCTATTTCTACATCTACATATCCTGTACTCACATCATCATCTTATCCAGTTTGTTGATGAATGTTTGCTATTCCAAATATTTTTGCATAAGCTGGGCAACAGATTCTGCATATCAATACAATATCTGAAGTTAGTGAAAAGTTTTCTACAAAATTCTGAAGGAAGAGAGCATGACCCCCAGATAATATATGGTCTCTAGACAGCCTTTAAGTATAAAAGCAGTAAACAGTATTCTCAAATTGAAGACACAAGTAAAAAAGAAAAAAGTCGAGCCATTTTTTAAAATAACCACAAAATCCCGTCAACTAATGCACAAATTTTAAAAAATCTGAAATATAAAAGCCGTGGCTGAAGTATTTTGAGAAATATTTATTCATCCATCCTTCCATCCATCCACGGATGTGTAACTAACAGTCATATAGAAAAAAGGGCAAATGATTATTGGTATTAGGGCTTTTCTTTTTCTTTTTTTTAAGTTTATATTTTTTCAATTGCAGTAACATTGGATTGTAACATTATATAGAACTCGGATATACATCATAAAATATTTCAAATTCTGTGTAGATTACCTCATGTTCACCACCCAACAACTAATTATAGTCCATCCCCTCACATGTGAGCCTAATCACCCCTTTTGCCTACCCCCACCTTCCCATATGGTAACCACCAATCCAATCTCCATTGCTATGTGTTTGTTTGTCATTGTTTTTATCTTCTACTTATGAGTGACATCATATGGTATTTGACTTTCTCCCTCTGACTAATTTCACTTAGTGTAATACCCTCAAGGACCATCCATGTTGTCACAAATGGCTGGATTTCATCATTTCTTATGACTGAGTAGTATTCCATTGTGTATATATAGCACACCTTCTTTATCCATTCATTCCTTGATGGGCACCTAGGTTGCTTCCAAGTCTTGGCTATTGTGTATAATGCTGCAGTGAACATAGGGGTGCATGTATCTTTATGCCTTTGCATTTTCAAGTTCTTTGGATAAATACCCAGCAGTGGGATAGCTGGATCATATGGTAGATCTATTCTCAATTTTCTGAGGATACTCCATACTGCTTTCCATAGTGGCTGCACCAGTCTGCACTCCCCCCAGTGGTGTACAAGTGTTCCCTTCTCTCCACATCCTCTCCGACATTTGTTGTTTACTGTCTTGTTATTTATAGCCATTCTGACCCAAGTGAGGCGATACCTCATTGTAGTTTTGATTTGCATTTCCCTGATAGCTAATGATGTTGAGCATCTTTTCATATGCTTGTTGGCCATCTGTATATCTTCTTTGGAGAAATCTCTGTTCAGATCTTTTGCCCATTTTTTAGTTGGGTTTTTGTTTTTTTTTGTTCTTGAGCTGTATGAGTTCTTTGTATATTTTGGATATTAACCCCTTATCTGATATATGGTTTGCAAACATGTTCTCCCAATTGTTAGGTTGTCTTTTCTATGGTTTCCTTTGTTGTGCAGAAGCTTTTTAATATGATGTAGTCTCATTTGGTCATTTTTTCTTTTGTTTCCCTTGCCCGGTCAGACATGGGAATTGAAAATATGCTGCTCAGACCGATGTCAAAGAGAGTACTGCCTATGTTTTCTTCTAGATGTTTCACGGTTTTGGGTCTTACATTTAAGTCTTTAACCCATTTTGCTTTGGTTTTTGTGCATGGTGTAAGAGAACGGTCTACTTTCATTCTTTTGCATGTTGTTGTCAAGTTTTCCCAACACCATGTATTGAAGAGACTCTCCTTTCTCCATTGTATGCTCTTGGCTCCCTTGTCGAAAATTAGCTGTCCATAGATGTGTGGATTTATTTCTGGGCTCTCAATTCTGTTCTATTGATCTGTGTGTCTGTTTTTGTGCCAGTACCATGCTATTTTGGTTACTATGGCTTTGAAGTGTATTTTGAAATTAGGGAGTGTGATACCTCCACCTTTGTACTTTTTTCTCAGGAATCCTTTGGTTATTTGGGGTCTTTTGTTGTTCCACATAAATTTTAGGAGTCTTTGTTCTATTTCTGTGAAAAATGTTGTTGGAACTTTGATAGGGATTGCATTGAATCTGTAGATTACTTTACGAAGTATGGGCATATTAACGATGTTAATTCTTCCAATCCAAGAGCACAGAATATCTTTCCATTTCTTTGTGTCTTCTTCTATTTCGTTCAACAGCGTTTTATAGTTTTTGATGTACACATCTTTCACCTCTTTGGTTAAGTTTATTCCTAGGTATTTCATTCTTTTTGTTACAATTGTAAATGGGATTGTATTCTTAATTTCTCTTTCTGCTATTTCATTGTTAGTGTGTAGAAACGCAACTGATTTTTGTATGTTGATTTTGTATCCCACAACATGACTGTATTCACTTATTGTTTCTAAAAGTTTTTTAGTGGATTCTTTAGGGTTTTCTATATATAAAATCATGTCTTCTGCAAAGAGTGACAGTTTCACTTCTTCTTTTGCAATATGGATCCCTTTTATTTCTTTTTCTTGCCTGATTGCTCTGGCTAGGACTTCCAATACTATGTTAAATAAGAGTGGTGACAGTGGGCATCCTTGTCTGGTTTCTGTTCTTAGAGGGATAGCTTTCAGTTTTTCTCCATTGAGAATGATATTTGCTGTGGGTTTGTCATATATGGCCTTTATTATGTGGAGGTATTTTCCTTCTATACCCATTTTATTTAGAGTTTTTATAATAAATGGATGCTATATCTTGTCAAATGCTTTTTCTGCATCTATTGAGATGATCATGTGATTTTTATTCTTCATTTTGTTAATGTGGTGTATCACGTTGACAGATTTGCAGATGTTGAACCATCCCTGCATCCCTGGAATGAAACCCACTTGATCATGATGTACGGTTTTTTAAATATATTGTTGTACTCAATTTGCTAGTATTTTGTTGAGAATTTTTGCATCAATGTTCATCAGTGATATTGGCCTGTAATTTTCTTTTTTTGTGTTGTCTTTGTCTGGTTTTGGTATCAGGATAATGTTGGCTTTGTAGAATGAGTTAGGAAGCCTCCCCTCCTCTTCAATTTTTAGAAGAGTTTGAGAAGGAGATGTATTAGGTCTTCTTTGAATGTTTGGTAGAATTTGCCAGGGAAGCCATCTGGTCCTGGACTTTTATGTTTTAGGAGGTTTTTGATTGCTGTTTCGATTTCCTTACTGGTGATTGGTCTGTTCAAATTCTCTACTTCTTCTTGGTCCAGTTTTGGAAGGTTGTATGCTTCTAGGAATTTATGCATTTTTTCTAGATTATCCAATTTGTTGGCATATAGCTTTTCATAGCATTTTCTTATTATCTTTTGTATTTCTGAGGTGTCTGTTGTAATCTCTCCTCTTTCATTTCTGATTTTGTTTATTTGAGCCTTCTCTCTTTTTTTCTTGATGAGTCTAGCTAAGGGTTTGTCAATTTTGTTTATCTTTTCAAAGAACCAGCTCTTGGTTTGAATCATTTTTTCTATTGTTTTTTTAGTCTCTATATCATTTATTTCTGCTCTGATTTTTATTATTTCCTTCCTTCTGCTGATTTTGGGCTTTGTTTGTTCTTCTTTTTCCCGTACCTTTAGATGTGCTTTTAGATTGCCTATTTGGTATTTTTCTTCTTTGTTGAGGCAGGCCTGAATTTCTATAAACTTCCTTCCTAGAACCACTTTTACTGTATCCTACAGATTTTGGCATGTTGTATTTTCATTTGTCTCCAGGAGTTTTTTAATTTCTCCTTTGATTTCTTCATTGACCCAATCATTGTTCAATAGCATTTTGTTTAATCTCCACATTTTTGTGCCTCTTCTGGTTTTCTTCCTGTAGTTGATTTCTAGTTTCATACTTTTCTGGTTAGAAATGATGCATGGTATTTTGATCTTCATAAATTTATTGAGATGTTTTGTGGCCTAATATGTGATCATTCCAGGAGAATGTTCCATGGGCATTTGAAAAGAATGTGTATTCTGCGGGTTTTGGATGGAATGTTGTACATATATTTACTAAGTCCATCTGGTCTACTGTGTCCTTTAAGGGCAGTGTTTCCTTATTGATCTTCTGTTTGGATGATCTATCCCTTGGTGTAAGTAGAGTGTTAAAGTCCCCTACTATTATTATGTTACTGTCTGTTTTTCCTTTTAAGTCTGTTAATTATTGCTTTATATACTTAGGTGCTCCTATGTTGGGTTCATAGATATTTACAAGTGTTATATTTTCTTGTTGGATTGTTCCCTTTATCATTATGTAGTGCCCATCTTTGTCTCTTGTTACAGTTTTTGTTTTAATGTCTATTTTGTCTGATATAAGTATTGCTACCCCCACTTTCTTTTCTTTGCCATTTGCTTGGAATATCTTTTTCCAGCCTTTTACTTTCAGTTTGTGAGCGTCTTTAGGTCTGAAGTGTGTCTCTTATATGCAGCATATACATGGGTGTTGTTTTCTTTATCCAATTGTCCACCCTAAGGCATTTGATTCGAGCATAGGGCTTTCACAGAAGATAAAATGCAATTGAGTGCAGGGAAACTAGAAAAAATACATTTTCTATATTTCACATTTTTCCTATTATCGAAAAAATATTGTCTAATGTGGAACACACAGTTTTAAATCATAGTGATTCTAGAGTCTTTTTCTTTGTTACACAGCGAAGTTTTATGTTAGTATACCTAGTCATGATGAAATGTTTATATTTCAGCAATTCATTCAATTTCCATTCAGTTTGTTGGTATTTATCTGTTTAGATTCAAGCAAAATTAAATGCTAGGATTTTCACTAAAATTAAAATGAAAATATAATCTTTTTAAAAAGCATACTTTGTATCCATCTTTTTCTCCCTCCTTTCTCTTTCTAACTTTTCTTCTATTAAAAACTTCATCCGTATATTCACATAAGTTAATGATCAGTATATGCTAATAAAGGTATTTTCTTAATGGTGGCCTTTTTGGCGTTGTATAAAAATGTGTTTTCTTTCTTGATTTTTTTCTAGAATTTATTTTTAATAAGAATAGAATCTATATGCAATTTAACAATGCTAAATCATTATTTGGAATTATTTGAAAGAACAATTATAAATTCAAATAAATGTTGACAGAAAACAGTGGTCCTTAATGGCTGCAGTGTAAGAAGATGTGCAGGCTTATTTGGACCTTCAGTTTTCATCTTGTAGGTTTGATTAGATTTTCACATGTAAAAGATTTGGGGAGGACATTCTAATAAATGAAATGAGAAAAAGAATTACTTAAAGAAGAAAGACTGACTCTGGTGTGATATGAGTACAATGAAGAGACTAGTTTAGGTATAGAATGGGTTATAGAGTTGCGAGACAAAAGGTAAGGAGACTTGTTTATTTATTATTCATTCATTCCTTTGATAGATATGTATTTAGCCTCTATTGCGATCCAGGCATTATTCTAGTACCTTGGTTTTAATTAATGAACAAACAGATAAAAATCCTTGCTGTCTTGGATCTTGCATTCTGCGGATGGTGTACGCTATGGTTGTTGAATGTGGGATGCTGAGTGGGTCTGAACTATGGCAGTGATGTTAGAAATTGAGGAAAATGAAAAAATAGAAAATACAAATCAGATACAGAAGAAGCATTGCATATCAACGAATTGGATGTTTAGGAATATTGTTATTTCTAGTAAGGGTGTCTGGTAGACTTATGCTATCATTTATGTATGAATTACCATGGATTCCACCTGAATGTAATAATGCATTGCTGATCTTATCTTTATTTATTTACTACAGCATTCAAGAAGGATTTAAGGCATCTTACAGAAATCTGTATAGTAAAATAAGATAAATCTCTGTACTCTTTGTTTCCAAGCTCTCTGGAGACTTGAGTTTTTCTAACAAAAATAATCCTCTTATCAAGATCACATAACTATTCATAAGACAGAGGGGGCGTCTAGAAAACTGTGTTTCTTGGATCACTAAATAATTATTTTGAGGATTACGTGCTTCTATAATTCTTATCTCATTGGAATTTAAGGATTGATGAGCTCAAAATCTGTTAAGGATACTTAAGGAAATGATCTATATAAGTATAGGATTTTACATTACAATATTCTCTTTTTCTACTGCCGTGTCAAGGTGGGGCTCTCTCAGAGAGCAGCTTACGTGGCATTCACTCCATGAGGTGCTGCTTATGTTCTTTAATGTCTGTGAGGCTCAGCTTCTCACAGATGGTACCTGCTGAATTCAGAACTTTTTAGCATGATGTGTCAGTCATCACAGGCTCCCTACATGGCCACAATTCTTTTTAGGTTCTTGGGTGACATTTGAAGTACATCATATCTGACAGCTGTTAAACTTACTTGATAAACTATGTTGATGACAAAGTTTTGTAATTTTTGTTTCACTGACTCCATTTACAACTTAAAGTAGAGTTAATTTGTGTTTACATGAGAAAAATAAATTTGCACATGAATTGGCAAATTACAATAATTTTCTAATTACCTAAAAGAAAATTAAAAACAAAAATTACCCTCAATTACCAGCAAATTTCAAGGAACAAAAAACCCTGTGAATTTCTTAATTTACTTGACTATTAAAATTATTTTCATATTTTCTCCTCATTTTTTTCCATACGACTTTGAGTAGCCTATATTTTTTTAAAAAAATTACAATAATATTCATGTATTTCTCCATTTTTCCCTGTAATGTTATTGTCTGAAATTACTTGGTATTTGTACCAATGTCGTATAACAGGAATAAAGAACATTACTATTTAGCTACAACACTGGCACTAATACATGTTTTATTTAGAACTGAATGCCCATGCTATATTTGCATTCTGACATCTAGAGGGCAATCTCCTAAGTAGACAGGATATAGCAAAGAGTCTAAAGAAGGAATCAAGTGTGCTGAATTTGGGGGTGGGGGAAAGCAGGAGAGAATACAAAGTTCAATCAGTAAAAAATAAATTAAAAATTCATTTTGGCAGGGAGGTTTGCAGTTTGCTCTTTAATACTCAAATCTTTTTTAGCCTGTACCTATGCTATGTCTAGAATCACTACTTCTGCAGAGGCAGCAATGCTACCTTGCGATATGTACTAGAAATCCTTTGTAATTTTGATGTGGGCTGTCAGCCAAGTGTGCTTCAGGAGATTGTTATCTTAAGCACTTGCTAGTGTTAGGGCTTGCGACCAAGAGGGCCTTAACTTCCCCTCAGCTTGATAAACTTTACACAGGTTTCTTCCTGACTATACGCACCCAACTTTCCTTTTCTTAGAGCATTTACTTTATGCAAGTTTTAGTTGTACATTTTTTCTCTGTTCCTCTAAGATGTAAATCTTCTCCCAGCCTCTTGCCAGTTTTACAACTCAGGAATGTCTTTCTCAAGAGCCTGGGAGCTATCCCTTTACATGCAATCATCAAGAAAGATAGAACCATGGAGCCAGCCCCAGGCACAGTGGTTAAGTGCACATGTTCCGCTTTGGTGGCCCAGGGTTTGCCAGTTCGGATCCCAGGTGCGGACATGGCACTGCTTGGCAAGCCATGCTGTGGTAGGAGGCCCACATATAAAGTAGAGGAAGATGGGCACAGATGTTGGCTCAGAGTCAGCTTTCCTCAGCAAAAAGAGGAGGATTGGCAGCAGTTAGCTAATCTTTCTCAAAAAAAAAAAAAGAAAAAAGAAAAGAAAAGAAAGATAGAACCCTTATCTGGCAGTCTCTGTGGGAGGGTAGGAGCCTGACTTCAACAGACTCCAATTAGCAAACACAGATGGCCTCATCACATTGACTAACTTGCCTCCTAACATCTCTCTGCACTTTTCTGCTAGCTCACCCCAGCCCTTAAAACCAGTCCTGCCTTTCTTTTCCAGAGAAGTTCAGTTCAATAGGTTCAATCTCTCTCCCTATTGCAGTAGTCTTGAATAAAGTCTTCCTTGTTGATGCAATTTTTCTTGGGCACCAGTTTTGAGAGAAATGATGTGACTCCTGTTGTATCTGAATCTCTGTAATTATGAGCTGTACTTCAATTGCAATGTGACTATTATAGAGAGTCACTAACATGAATTGCCTTTAAAAGTGAAATAATAATGATCACATTAAGAAATAATGAAGTAAGATCATCTTCTCTAATCAGTATACATTTTTGTGAGAAGCTCGAATCTCCTCGTTTCTGGGAGCAGAAGGAGACTTGGCAAGGTTACAGAGGGTTGGCTGATACCGGCCCTACCTTGTTAAGCTCTCTGCGTAACAGAAATTGACAAGAAGCCCAACCAAAGTCTCAGACCAGCTTTTACTAGGTTTACGCTCCAGCAGAAGGGAGACAGCACAGGAGCAGAGGCTCTTGGGCTGGCTCTCCGAAGGTACCCGTCCTGAGTCTTTTATAAGATGATGAGAGCGGACAGGTGACACAATTCTCCGCCTCCACAGGCTCTCTGTTTCCCTCTTCCCAGCGGTGCCGCTGCGAGTGCCCCATCGGGGTTGCGGTCCCTGCGCCTGCCCAGTAGGCCCAACATGGTGGTGTGACTCGCTGCTGCCGCCCCAGGAAGATTGTAAAGTAGTCATCTCGAGAGTGTGCGCATGAGGGAGTCTGGGTGGCCTGCTTGGCAGGGAGTTTGCGGGTGGAAGGTAGTTTATCTTGACTTGGAAGGTAGTTGGGCTTGGAGGTCCCTTATCTGATGGTTAAAGCTAACGGGCAAAGTCTCATGGTCTGTCTCAGGCAGGTGATTTTATGTAGGATGGTAGAAATTCCCTACCTTTTTGATGTAGCCAGCTGTGTGTCAGATCATTGTTCTTTGGCATAGGCCTGGCTAGAAAGGCCTTTAGTAAAAGAGGTGCATCCAAAGGAACAAGAATACTGAGTAACAGTGATCATTCTGGTGCCATTTCCAGAGGTCACCTCCTGTATCATCATAGAAACTCAGTCCTGCTCTGCTTGTCATTCCAGTAGCATATGATGGCAAAAAGTAAATAAATAAAAATTCTGTTCTGCTCAAAGAAATTGTTGATTAAGAAGTGGAAAATGGATAGATATTTTTGACTATTATCTTTAAATTTTTTTCCTCAAAACTTGAAAGAACTTTTGTAAGCTCTCTTACAAATTTAAATGGGGAAAATGCATCCTCCATAATGTTTTTTCATATTAGTTCAAGTGAAATTAAATCTTCTTAGGAATACTCAAATTATGTTCACATTTCGTTTAAAACTTAGATCTTTTATATATCTACATACATATATATATATTTCTTATGGTTTTTACAGATGTTTTGCGACAGTAATTAACATTAATATTTATCTGCGGCACTAACATTGATATATGTTATATTTAGAGCTAGATTCCACGCTATATGATGTATTTTGACCCCTGGGGTGTGAACTTTAGGTAGAGAGGATAGAGTGAAGAGTCTAAAGATTATATTTCTTTACATATTATATAAATTTATATGTGTGTGTATACAATACACATCCAAACATGTATCTTTAAATGGGTTATATATAAATATATGTGCATGGTAACCAGAGTTTGTAAAATGAACACACTTCATGCATACTATAATATCATGCTGAGTTAAAAACACACTAGAATGCAGGTTGCAAGAAGTTTATCAGATATAAATTTATGCATTTATTTAAATTTCTTAAATATAAGATAAACTTTGGAAGTTTTGTTTTACCCTTGCTTGCATTTTGATTAACTTCTCTGACAGGATTAGAACATCCTCCTGGGGCCTCTGATAGGCTTTAAGCCTCCAAGCCCCTTCTAGAATCAATGGGAACACTATAAAGATTTCCTTTATTTGACTCTCAGTTTGTCATTGATTTTTCGGGATGACTGTTTGAGTGTAATCTAAAGAAAGACTGTAGAACTGCTCAATCAATATGCCATTACTCTTCATGAATTTGGTTGATTATCCACTTGCTTTATTGGATATTGGGTAATAGTTCAGCAGTACAGTTCTCGACTCGTAACATTTTGTTAAAGCAAAAATCTGGCTAATCTTGAGTCTGAACAAACATTAAACTTACTAGTGACCTTCTTCCACATGACCAATTCTCCCACAGATTCTAATGCTGCAATTTAAGTTTAATTAACATGAAAATACTTGGCCTTAGAAAAACTTAGCCTCCGTCCTTCAGTAAATATGATTGGAAGAACCATCAAATGAAGTGGCAACTCAATTTAATGTGGATTAAATTTTCTCTGACTGTGTAATGAAAGGTGACTAAAATTACATTTTACCACTGCAGAAATATTTAGTTTTAAATCAATTAAGAGTACGGTAATTTGAGAGTCAATACCCCCGAGGTAATGAAGGGCACCTCAAAATGAGAATAGTTTTTGGAATTGTTCTGTAAAAGATAGTGTAGCCTGGTTTTTCATGTGTGGGTATAGGAATTTGACTGTAACAATGGATTGCATTCATTCAGCCAAGGTACTTCACATTTAATTTCACCTGATAGAGTTCTAGTAACTCAAAAATTTATAAAATAACAAAAAATAAATAGCTGCAAATATTTGAATTGATACCATAGGATGAATTATAAATATACGTAACACACAGTTAGCTTACATTCAGTAACTAGAACTAATATTCAGAGATTACTTGTATTAGTAAAATTTCTACAAGAAGAAACAGGCTTAGAATGGTTAAATATCATGATGAAGTTTACAAGCAATTACAGAATTCAAAAGCAGGCAGAGCTGACCCCATGGGCTATGCTTTTTATCACTATGCTATACACTTAAGATACTTTTAGACAGAAAGTTTTCAGAGAATTGTTTTGGTATTGATTCTAGTCAGGGTCCTCTTTTGTGGGAGTTGCTTTGCTGTTCCTATGATAATCCAAGGCAGACAGGTTGTTTCCTTTCACCACCCATGTTACGACCCTGCAGCATCCTTAGTCCCCGTAAGTGGATCTATCAATCATTGTAAAACCCCTGTAGAGAGCAATGATCCACTCTCTGCTTTGTTCATCCATAATGATGCCTATTTTTGTGACCCTGGCCAATTGCTCCTTATTCTAATCCTCTTTGGTTCTCCAACCCTCCTCTGGCTTCGCGTATTGGCTCTTAAAACTTGCTTCAGGTTTGTTCCCATTGGGATCCCTTTGGCATGCCGCTCCACATAACCCTTCAGTACTTGCTCTCAGATAGTCTTCTGGAATTCACCTTTGTTGACCTATAAAACCACACTGAAAGGAAGTGACCCAGCTACCTTTCTTTCTGACACTATGAAGAAAAAAAACATGAACTCCTTGGTCAGCTACACTCAACAACTTCTGACTGAGAAATAAATCAAATGCTATCTATATGTATGCAGTCAGTCAATTTAGGGTCTCTGAGGCATAGAGTCTCCATGACACGTAAGACTGTTGTTCCAGTTATTTCCTTTACAAATTTGTTGTTTTACACACCTGTGAATATGCAGGAGTTGTGGCTCTTGTCCAGTTTTTACAATATGTCTGTCATAATTTCCTGTGGCTGTCCATAAAGGCCATCTGTAGCTTCAGTGGGAGAGGACTTAAAAACCTTTGACTTTTAGCAGAAGATAACCCATCCCCATCTGACTCCCTCCTACCTATAACTTCACAACTTAGCATCCTCTGATTACTTTCTATTTTCAAAACAGCTACCCCTCCTATCCCTTAACACCTAAAGCACCCAAATCATTTGAACTAACAGGAATTAGAAATGGATTCTGATTTGAAGTATTTTTTTCCAACTCTTTTATTCATAATTCTAAGTAACACATTAAATCACTTAAATAGGCACAATAATAATAATATAAGAAGTAACAAAGAAATAGAATGCATTAAAGATTTTTAAAAATAGTTAAGATAACCATATAAATGTCACTTGAAATTTATCAGTAAAGTTAGAAATTGTATCCTTTTCAGATATCCATAGAAAAAAAAATACTGAATGTAGAGTAATTACTAGGTAGCAGGCAGGAGCTATGCTAGATATTCAGAGATAACAAAGCTAATGAGGTATTGGCTTTTCTCTCAAGAAATTTGAAATTTAATATAGGGAATGAAATTTAAACAAATAATGACAGTGCTAGATGGATAAGTGTTATATGGATGTGAAAAAAACAACTATGAGAACATTAAAGAACAAATGGCACTCTGCAAGAAAGTCTTCATAATATGAAATTTGTATTTGCTTTAAGAGTGAAGATGTATTTTCCACATGGTAAAGATGGATATTGAGGCAGTTAAAATATGTGCTAAAACTTGAGCCATGAAAGAATATTGTGTCTTTGGAAAAGTCCAGTGTTTGAACCATAGGGTGTGGGTGAAGGTAGAATTGAATTTGGAGATGAAGAGGTAAGATTAGTGTAGGAAATGTTAGCCACTCTAGGCATTTAGGGAGAAAGAATCTAACACAGGAAATTAGGACCTTACAAATATTGAGTCGGCTGGGGGGCTGGATGTCCTGGAGCTGTCCCAAGAGGTTTTGATGTCCAGAGCAAACTGTGTGATTAAAGCTATGCTTCAGAAGTAAAGGAGCTAGAGCCCTGGCCGTGGACTTTTAACACCCAAAAGCAGTTACTAGCTACTGGAATACTGAATCTCACCATTGATGTTTCCTCTTAACGGGAACCTCCCTGTGACTTCTCTTGCCAGCTGAAAGAGCATCAGGAAGACAGACTTTACACTCTCCACCAGATATCACTGGAATTCATTTCACTTGTGGAATCTAATTTATAATATCTTTTTGGTACGTGAAGACACTCTAGAGAAAGAATTGAACAAAAGGACAGTACTCTCCACAGACCACCTCTTTGAGTACTCAATATACATATATACACTTTCACATAAACTTTTTCTTCCAAGATATAGCAGTGGTAACAACATATCTGCAGCATTATAAAACCATCCATTTTATAAAGAAAGATTCCTTCACCCTGTCTACAATAAAAAAGACTAAAAGTCCTGTTAGTCACCATGTAAACTCTAGTTCATATTCATTCCTCCTCTAGTTCAGTCAAATTCCTACCTGAGATCCTATAATATAACAAAATCATAAAGCCAATATTTAAAGTACATCTTATATTAAATAATAGGAAATACTAAAGTGACTAAGCTTTGTATATATCTCAAAATAATGAATGATCATATATATGTCTGTAGACATATATAGCAACAATGTTACTTCTAAAAATTCTTATTAGTATTGATAACTTTCTCATTCTTCTAAATAGGAGACACTTCAGACACTATTGTTCTGTAGCCTAGATGCACTGACCTTCTCTTGCTTTGGCCCTTATGAATCACTCAGTGAATGAGTCAGAGCAACTCACCAAACTGTTACGTTCTACCCAATATCCAGAATCTTAGAAACCATTTTCTCTCTAAGTGGTAGAAAGGTCAGAGGTTTGAAACTTTTATTTCTCCTTGGAGGGGTTATTTGATCCTGCACCTACAGACTACAATATACCTTGTAAATTCACTGAAGTGCAGAGTCTGTAAATATTTATTTATGTCTTTTATTCTAAGGTACCTGTGTCTTGTCAAGGCATTTAGGATACCCCATCCTTCTTACTCAAAAAGTAATTGGGCATGAGGTGAGCTAGGTGAGATACCCCAAAGTAATGTAGCGAAGGTGTACTTCAGTTGCTACTTGGTGGAAACAAACCACTTCTGGTTTCTTTTTCTTTTCTTCTTCATATAGGGAAATATTGACTAATTGTGAGGTTAGATAAAGGTCTATTAGATACTATTGGCAATATCAAATTGTCCCAGTTTAAAAACCACAGTTGGAACATCATTTGAACAAGAATCATCATTTGAATAAGTTCAACATATTCCACTGTCATTTCTCAAGTATTATCTGTCTTTAGCACAGACCAAATATTTGAGCTACTTGGAGATCTACTAGCAGTTTAGCTCTGAATCTTTCCAGTTTTTGGCACTAATCTCTGTGATTTCCTATTTTGTGCTATTTTGGCAGGGATGTGTAGCCTCAGAGCTTTCCACATTACCTTTACCATCATTATAGCCTCATTCCACGGGCCCAGGATTAGTGGGTGAATATCCCAACTCTTCTCAGCAACTGGCATATCTACCGGATGGACTCTTGACCTACAGCAAAACAAAGTCAGACTCAAACCATAGTTTCACTTGCTTCCCAGTGGTGGACCCTAGTGCTGTTTGGTTCCCCATAAACTGGAATTGGCTCAGAGAATGTATCCAAAAATCTCTCCAAAGACAGTCTGTTCTCTTTCTTCAGTATACAACTATCCAGGTAAATATTTTTACACTGTTTTGGAAAAAGCTAACACACACTCATAATCGTGTCACAGGGCCCTTCTTCGAGTCCCCAGGTTTCTCTTCGTTGATGAGATATGGATCCATGATCTGGTTCATGTCTGAGAATTGAGTGTAATCAAGTGTAGGGTCATAACTCTACATAATGTTGAACTCAGGTCAGTCTCTTGCTCACCAGACGGAGATTTTCCAGATACGTGAATCAAGAAGGATCAATATTTTTCAGCACTAGAATATAATGATCAATTAGACGTCTCAAAGTTCCACACGGATACGATTTCTGCTTTGGCCCTGCTGTCTTTTATTGTAGCTGTGCCAACCTTGCCTATGGGTTAGTGGTTGAGTACTGCTGCTGGAGATCTACTATTTTGAGAGTCCTTCATCACCTGTAAGTCAGGGAGCTCGTTTCAATGGAGCGGCTCTCACCTTCATCACCGGCTTATAGAGAAGAACCAGTACAGTTCTTTAAAAGGATACTTATGCTCCTGTTCTGTGTATCCTCAGTGCTTTTCTTGAAAAACTGTCCTCTTAGCCCATTTGGGAAACATGATAGTAGTTGAGGAATAAGTTCAACAAGATAAATGCAAACATTCTTATCTCCCTAAGACGTAAGACTCCTTTCTTTACATTACTTCTGACATTTTAGCTTCATTCAGTGTAAGTTAAAGTAGAATCCAATTTTAGTCAACCAATTGAGCTAAAGCTTATTGTCTCTTTCAGCTACTTATGCTCAGATGTTAAGTCCAGAGCTTTGGACTTACACCAATTTGTAATTATATTTCTTCCTTCTCTAGAATCCTTAGAATCCATTTCCAGGTTTATATCAATATAAATTCATAAAATCTTGCAACTCTTGATTTGTCTCATAATCTATCAGATATGATACTTATCTTTCTGGGTCATGATCTGGCTTTTAACTCTAGCTATCTTTGGAGACGTGAATGGAGTTTGGGGTGGAGTGTGAGAAGAATTTGGAGACTTTTCAAATAAAGTCACCTCAAATCAGCCTGTATAAGATTTCTAAGCTAGGAGATCTAGTCACATCAGAAACAGGGAGTGTCTCTCCTGGCAAGGAAAGCTTGGTTGAGTTGGGAGTTCAGAGCCCTCACCTCAAATAGAATCATTAGAGATGTTTCCTTTTCAACCAGTGATTAAATTTCACTACAAAAGGGGGAGAAAACCCCACCTGGCGAGCCTTCTAGTAACATGGGAAATCAGCACTTTGTAAAATCATTCTTCACACCTGACTTTTAGATACATAAGACCATGGTGAAGTGAGTAGTCACTCTGGGGAAGTCATAGAAGCTATTTTGATTGTATTTTGAGTCAAGCGTAAAACCCCAAGCTTGCCATTTTTTTCTTTAAACTCTCCTTTGCAGTCAAAAACACCAGACTAAGCCAAAGCATTTGTATTTCTTATTTCCTCATAACGACGTGTTGAAGCACTTACTAGGTATGCCAAACCTTGTCTTTAACAGGCATTTTATTGCAGGCGACCACAGTTGATTAATTCCATAACTCTTTGCTACTGTGTGCCATAGACTACCAGTATCTCATTTTCCAGTGGTATCAGGGTTGTTCTTCACTGCCTACACATTCAATCAGGTCAGATAATCAGTGTCTGCCCCTGCTGCTGATACAAAACTGTGGCAGTAAATCAAGTTTCCCTAAGGTGTTTTAAAGACAAATAAATTTATTATACAGAATTAAGTGCAAGGAAAAATGGAGAGATGGACGAGGAAAGTGAGTTGAGTCTACTTTTAAAGGGTTTGAGTTTAAAAACAACAATTGTAATGTAGCTGCAATGTAGATATCAAGAAACTGTCACTGCCCTCACCATTGCATAACCACTGATTGTCACTCAAACAATGTTTGATAGTGCACATTAAGATGATCTCTGGCTAGAACAATAGCTGCAACTGCCATAGTCATGAGGCTAGTGGCTGGATCCTACAAGGTTCAGTCCAAGCATTATCACAACAGCCTCTTGACCATCACTTCTCTAAGACTTCTAGAGCCAGCAGAAACAGCAGCAAGGCAATATTACCCACCTCACTTCTAACCTCCAAGTATCAAATGGATGCATATAAGTGGAAAAAATGAACTACAATCTAGAATCCAGGTTCTCAGGAGTTTTGTTTTAACAGTCCAGCCTCTTCAATAAAGAAAGGTTTCCTAAAAGTGTGGAGTGCATAATAAATGAGTCAAACCATAATATCCTCTTCCAGAGAAAAATATAGCTTGCAGAATTATTTAATTCTTGCAGTTTCAACTTTAGATTTTAAGCAATCTGGGATGGGAGGAGAAGTTTTTAGGTGGAAGGATTATGCCATATTTGATTTAAGAAAGATGTTTTTATTGGAAAGTCGGAGCTTGGCTTGGTAATAGTTGAGGGTTGGTTGGTTGGAGTCATGACTGGGGAAAAAAGACACCAGTTAAGAGAGGAATGGTGGTGTAACGGCTGAGTGATTCCAGTGGGATTAAGGAAGTGGAATCATAGGACTTGGAAGTTTTTCTCATGGATGTGTTTACCTGTGTAAAATTA
This sequence comes from Equus caballus, assembly GCF_041296265.1. Lineage (NCBI taxonomy): Eukaryota > Metazoa > Chordata > Mammalia > Perissodactyla > Equidae > Equus > Equus caballus. Next base: position 54,286,514 of record NC_091700.1, read on the forward strand.
AAGCTTAGAGAAAAAAACAGACGGTAAAATTTTAGAGATTTCACCATTAACTATGACGTAAATATGATATGACACCCAAAATAAAACCCTTAAAAATAAATAAACAAGTTGGGCTTCATCAAAATTAAGAGCTATTCTTCTTCTTTTTCCTTTCTCTCTAGGAAGATTAGCCCTGAGTTAACATCTGCTGCCAATCCTCCTCTGTTTTTTTCTGAGGAAGACTGGTCCTGAGCTAACATCTGTGCCCATCTTCCCATACTTTATATGTGGGATGCCTACCACAGCATGGCTTGCCAAGCAGTGCCACATACGCACCCAGGATCCGAACCAATGAACCCCAGGCTGCCGAAACTGAAGCAGAACATATGCACTTAACCGCTGCACCACCCTGCCAGCCCCAGAGCTATTATTCTTTAAAAGGCACTATTAAGATAATTAAAGGATAAGCTACAGGCTTGGAGAAATTATTTGCAAATCACATATTTGATAAAGGATATTTATCCAAACTAAAGAAATCTCAAAGCCTGACAGTAATAAAAGAAAAACCTAATTTGAGAAAGGGCAAAATTTGAAGACATTTCATCATAAAAATGTTGATGGAAAATAAGCAAATAAAATAGGAGAGGAGGGTACACTTCCCACACCATTTTATTAGTCATTAGGAAAATTGAAAGGAAACCAAAGTCTGATACTATTACACCCCAATTCGTGTGTTTACAATTAATAAGACTGATCACACTAAATGTTGGTGAACGTGCAGAGTCACTGGGGCTCTCATAAACTGCTGGCAGGAATGCAGGATGGTACACTCACTTTGGAAAACATTTTGGACGTTAGTTCAAAATTTAAACCTACTTCTAGTATGTGACCCAGTTATTTCACTCCTGGTATTTACCCAGGAAAAGTAAATGTAAATACATAAACAAAAACTTACACATGAATGTTCATAGACGTTTATTGGTAATAGTCAAAAGCTTGGAATAACCTAAATGTTCATCAACAAGTGAATGGGTAAACAAGTTGTGTTATATGCATACAATGGAATACTACTCAGCAAGAAAGACTAATGAACTAAAACAAAATAAAAGGAATGATCCTGCAAATAATTATGTTGAGTGGGAGAAATCAGATCAAAAAAGCAATAGAAGAGTATATAATATTTGATTCTATTCTTATAAAATTCTAGAAAATGCAAACAAATCTATGGTGACAGAAAGGTGATCAATGTTTTCCTGGAAATATGGGGGAGTAGAAGCAGGATGGGCAGGAATGAAGGATTACAAATGGTCACAAAAACCTTTCTGAGTGGTGAATATGCTCAGTATTTTGATCGTGATGATAGTTTCATGGGTGTATACCTATGTCAAAGCTTATATAAATGTATACATTAATCATGCACAGTTTATTGCATATCATACACAGTTTATTATGTATCAATTACACCTCAGTAAAGCTATTTTAAAAAACAACCAGCTTTTGGCTTTATTAATTTTCTCCACTGTTTTCCTTTTTCAATTCATTGAGTTCTGCTCTTGTCTTCATTATTTCTTTCCTTCCACTTGCTTTGGGTATACACTCTGCTTTTCTTTTTCTAGATTCTAAAGGTAAAAAAATTAGGTAATTGACTTGACTTCTTTTATAAGTATTCAATGTTATAAATTTCTCTCTAAGTATTGTTTCAGCTGCATTCCACAAAGTTTGATATATTTCATTTAATTTTATTTGAATTCAAAAGTATTTTCTCATTTATTGTGTGACTTTTTCTTTGGCCTTTGATTTTTAAAACCATATTATATAATTTCCAAATACTTGGAGATATTCCAGATATCCCTGTTATTGACTTCTAGTCAATAGAATTTCTGTATTGTCATACCTACCCACACTTTGGCCTTTCATTTAAAAAGCTCAATTATGTTTTGCTCATTTCTATATTCCCCGGTATCTAGTCTTCCTATGCTCTGCCACTGGTAAGCCAGTGTTTACATCATATCTCTACTTGGAAGTATCTATTTCTCTTCATATTTCAGGCAATTTTGTTGTCCTGCAAGCTCAGTTCTTTTATAGTTTCAAGAAAAATTATAGTTTTGTGTTTTAGCTGAATTTTTGGTTTGTTTTCAGAGTATAAGCAGTACTCTTTGCAGCTTTCTCCATCCTAAGAAAAAATGAATAGATTATAGATTTTAAAGAACAAAAACATGACGATAGGAGGCCAGCCTGGTGGCATAGCCATTAGGCTCATGTGCTCTGCTTTGGCAGCCCAGGGTTCCCCAGTTAGGACCCCAGGCACAGACCTATGCACTGCTTGTGAAGCCATGCTGTGGCAGGCATCCCACATATAAAGTAGAGGAAGATGGGCATGGATGTTAGCTCAGGGCCAATCTTGTCAGCAAAAAGTGCAGGATTGGCAGTGGATGTTAGCTCAGGGCTAATCTTCCTCAAAAAATAATAAATAAATAAAGATTAAAATGTGGGGATAAAAAATTGGACAAAAGACAATGTAATTCCAGTAATTCTAATTGTCCAATTAAAAAATGAATTTTGTCTGTAACAACAAAAGAGTTGTCATCCTTTCTATCAGTATTAGAAGAAGCTATGAGTGATAGTAAACCTAAAATAAAATTGGCCTAACAGAAACAAAGCAGTTTATTTCTATCTGTGGAAGGAGGTAGTCCATAGCTGATGTGGGGTACAGATCAGGGACCCAGGGCATGCCATCTTGCTGCTCCCCCACAGTCACCATGCAGTCCACAAGTGTTGATCAAACTCCAGCTGTTTACATTCCACACAGCAGGCAGGAGAGAAGGAGGGGGAAATGCACCATCCTTCTCATTGTAAGGATACTTCTTCAATGTCCTGTCAACATATCTGCTCAATTTAAATCACAATAGTCATTTGTCCACACCTAGCTACAAGGGACACTGGGACATGCTGTCTTTATTTAAAGGGTACATGTGCCCAGCTGAAAACATCATGTGACGTTCTATTGTCAAGGGAGAAAGAGATAATGAAAGTTCAGAGACACATTTAGTTCTGTCCCTCACAATTAGTTCACTTGTATATTTAAAAGGGAGATGTTTAGAATATTTATTTTGAGATAAAAATTCCTGTTGAGCATGCAGACATTCTAAAAATATAAAGATCCTGACTTTTGCTTATTTACATGAATGTTTTAGCAAGCGTATATGTTGTGTGTATTTTTAAATATGTGTGTGGTAAAACATTTTGCTATGGTTATAGCTAGAGTTAGAGTCAGATAATTCTAGCAAATATTATCCCAATTAGATCATTCTTCTCACAGTGCTTTTTCATAGTGAAGACATTACTCATGTTTCATGGAAAACTGTCATATTTCCTTAAGTATATGGATATGAAGTAGTTAAAATTTTTAGTAACTCTAATAGAGACCAACATTTTTTTTTAAGATTTTATTTTTCCTTCTTCTCCCCAACACCCCCCGGTACACAGTTGTATATTTTAGTTGTGGGTCCTTCTAGTTGCGGCATGTGGGACGCTGCCCCCGCATGGCCTGATGAGTGGTGCCATGTCCATGTCCAGGATTCAAACTGGCGAAACCTCTGGCCACTGAAGTGGAGTGCAGGAACTTAACCACTCAGTCATGGGGCCAGCCCTAAGACCAACATTTTTATCATGGTAGCTACAAAGATAATTTTGTTTTTGTTAGTACAGAAGTCATACTATTAAATATATGTATTATTTTGCAGAATTTTAATAACATGCTGAGATTTTTTTGTTCACTTCTACAGTTACAGGGGAGGAGACATATAAACAAAAAAGCAAAAGTAGAAGGACACGATTAAGAATTGAACTATGGCATGACAGTGTCTAAGCAAATATAAAATGTAGGACCAGTAAAAGTAAAACTGATGATTATTTTTGGCAACTAAGGTTATTTTCACTGGTCATCAAAAGGAACCAGAGAGCTATCTCATTTTATTGCTAATTCAGAAAGTGTTATGTTTAGACATTTCATATATTCCAAAGAAGATTTGTAAAACATGAGTAATTTATTGTAATGTGGGTAGACCCTTCAGTCTATGCGGTTGCAATGAGTTAAAACCTATTTGATTTATAAAACCAGACAACTACAATAATAAACACTTCAGAAAATTATATATAGTGAATTGTTCTTCTATTTATATGCTGTATGATTTGCAAAAATGCATATATCTAGAAAATATACATGTGATCATCAAAGTAAGATTGTGTCCCACGATTGAATCTTGAAAGAATTGGACAAATATGCTAGATGGCTAGAAGTATAAATGGCAAGTAAGACTCAAGAGTATAAGCATGGATGATCTATTTAAACATGCAAACACGTTTCAATATAATGAATAAACTTTACGTCAAACTAAGACAGACACTTTTGGCTTACAAACCTATTAGGGAATGGTTTCATTTTAGCCATTTTTTACTTTCCTTTATTGTTTAATCAAAAATACTACAAGTTGAATTTTGAAACCAAATGAAATGACTTGGAAAGGGCAAAAGAAGCTAAATGATCAAAAACAAAAATAATTATACCACTGGTTGCTACGCCTGGTTATAAAGAAAACCTTTGAAAATGCATGCTATAGAACAAAAACCAGACGGGTTGTGTTATGTTTCCCACTTATTTTAAAGATAGTATAGATTTCCAGATTTGTGTATTGGTAATATAACTGAGCCCTGATATCTCATTGTGCATTCATTATCTCATTTAATTTTCACAAAAGTCCATTGTACTTCAACAATTGTAAGCCAGTTAATTATTTTTGTCTTTCTTCTTTTATTTTAGTCTCTCTGAAATCAGGATTCATGTTACATTTGATGGAGTGCCACAGTGTTATTGTTGGGTTTTTTTTCTTTGTTAATGGTACATAAAATAACGATGTGTCAAACTACATGGCAGCTTAGAGTCCTTGACATACAGCAATGCCAATTTCGTATATGAAAAAAGTGATGACAGAGAGGCCAAAAAGCCTGATCCAAGTGAAATAACTAACAGGTTTTAGAATCAGGATTCCAACTCAGGACTCTTTGATATCTGTACATATACACTTCACAGATACTCTACAATACTTTCCCCCATATTATTTGTACATAACATTTCCAACATTAAGATTCACTTAATGATTACAAGGATTATTTTACTGTTATTTCGGCTATGATTAAGTAATTAATCTAATAATAGTTACTATTGAAATGAAAATAAATTAACATTTTTATTCACTTGTAGGAATCAATAATATGTATTATGTTAGTTCTTTGAACTTAGAGCGCCAGCAGTGACCTTTGAAGAAGGTTACAAAGCAAAATTCTTATTGCCACCATAATGTCCATTAACATACAGATAGCCTTTGGTTGCTCATGTGAGAAAACTTTTTTTTTAAGTGAGATGACAAAAAGTGCTATGTGATTGTCAGAATTTATGTGTAAGCAATGAATCTGTTTTGTCGTACCTTAACTCTATAGCAAATTGAAACTGAAACTGGATATGGAGTGAAGACATTCAACTTATATTACATAAATATATTTTATACCCTATCCTTCTTCTTCTTTATGGAGATTGAGATAAAGATGAGATCATCATAAAAATAATTCATTTATTAATTTAACAAATTTCCATTAAATGTACCTTTTAAATTCCAAACATACTTCTTGGTATGGAAAATATATTATTAAAGAAAAATTATCTCTATCCTCAAGGATAATCAAACCAGAGGAAGAGATTTATATTAAATATTTTTAGAAATGCACATATTAATACAAATTTTGATATGTGCTCAATGGAGGAGAGGATATAATTGCCTCATAAGATAGTATAGCGGCTAGATAGACCTCCCCAGAGAGGAAGCAGGGAGAGTCATGGAAGGTTTCTGTAAGAAAGTAACATGTAAGATGAATCCCAAAGCATGAATAGAAATTGATAAGAGTGGAAGAAAGTATATTTCATACAAAATGAATAACTATATGAAGTCAGCATGACAAGAGAGTGTCTCTTATGCACCACTGCAGCTTCTCTTGGCCTCATCTGTGTCCTGTTCCACCTGCCCTGCAGGGCTTAGGTTGGTGTGGGTTTTGACTGAGCTCATGCAGGCACAACCTGATCACACCTCATCTCAAACTTCCGCCCTATGTTTGGCTTCCAACACATGACTTCTCTTTTGATGCCACTGGACTCTACTCAAGGTTTACACACGCAGCTTGTAAGTGCAGGGAATTCAACACTGGGCCAAAGCTTTCACCAATGGAAATAAGAAACTCATGATTGAATTTCTCCCTACTTTCTCCCTTACCCTGGGTTGTCCTCAAACACAGTTTAAATTGCTTCTTGGAGAAAATCAGGCACAATTAACGCAGACTAGTTTAATTACAGACCCTCATATTTTCTCCCTCCTTACCACCTTCAGTCTTTATTCTGCTCCTGAGGCTGTACTCTGTAATAAAGCAATACCGCAAAAGTCCCCTGACTTAGTATGCGAAGAAACCAGGTTAGGACAGAGATATTCCAGGAACTGCTACTGTGTTAATGTCAGGTCAGATGCAAAATAAATAAATAAATAAAAATAAATTCCATTCCACCTTATTTTAGCAGAAAAAGATTTATTAGGTTGAGTTAAATGGTTTCCATCAGGTCTTCACCAGGATCACAGGGCTGTACGTCACGTGGAACCCTCAGGCTTCTCATGCCCAAGGAAACCTGTCTTAGGGATTCTGACCTACTCCCCCCATGCCCAAATCAGTTGCTCAATGAATGAGAGTGATCAATATCAAGGCACCCACAACCCAAGTGTAACGCACTAGCATGCAGTGGCCTGTCACTTGGGAAGCTCTAGCTAACAGATTCATGGGCAGGGCTGAAGAAAAGATGCTAAGATGAGCATTCAGGATGACTCCCAAAGTCACACAGGGAATGGACCACGAAGGGAACTGCTATTTCCACCAGGAACAGAAACTACCTCAAAATGGAGCTACTATAAATGCAGCTTATAGAACAATGCCAACGTTGAAAATTAAAGAAACCACCTTTGTCCAATCAGGAAATTGCTACTACGGTTACCGGCTCCAGAACCACTTTACCTATGACCATTTGTAGAAGAATAAAATGTGATTTTCATCCTTATTCTTCCCTAGGAGCAAGTTGAAATATATATTTATAAATTTATATACTTTTATATAACTATATATATATATACACACATATACATATACACATACACACACATATATTTCTATACAATTAAATGGTAGTAGAGGGTTGCAAAAAATACTAAGTAGTTTATAGTATCTGAAATAGTCTACCCATTGGCTTCTCAAAATTTGTATAGAAGCTTCTTTCCAAAGAAAGTTAAAAGCCAGTTTCTCTAAGCACTTACCCTAGTAAGTGCCACAGGGTAAGGTGCCTTCACCTTCAGGAAAGGGTAGGAGGTAGGAGGAAGACTATGGTTCTTGTGGTGTTACTGCATGGTCCTTCCACAGGGGTTTATGGCCTGTCCTTCTCTCCAGGGGCTCTGAGTTTGTGAACTGACGCATCCTTGAGATTTGGAGAAAGGCTATGACCTATCATTTGAGTCCATTTGGCCATAAACTGTTTCCTTCCTTGCTTCCTTCTTTATCGACAGATCTGAGAGAACTTTATTCAATTTGCAATATCAATCTTACATAATCTATGAGGAATTACATCAGGCAAAGTATTCCTCTTTATTAAAATTTATTAAACCATCTGATGACCATTCTGCTTCTGCTGTCCAGAGAAGTGGCTATGCTTAACGTCTCTGTCATTACGGATCCAATCATCCTCATTAAAACCACAGAGATCTTTTCAGTAGCAGCATCTCCCTGGCCTACAGAACAACCACTACATTTCTTTTCAGAGATAAGGGTGCTTTCTTATCAATGTATTTTGCAGCTTACTCTAAATCTTTTTAAAAATTTTTCTTTTAGCTATTTTGGTGAGGAAGATTGGCCCTAAGCTAACATCTGTTGCCAATCTTCCTCTTTTTTATTTCTTCTCCCCAAAGTCCCAGTACACAGTTGTATATCCTAGTTCTAGGTCATTCTGGCTCCTCTTTGTGGGATGCCACCACAGCATGGCTTGATGAGTGGCATATAGGCCAATGGCCAGACACTAAACTGGTGAATCCCAGGCTGCCAAAGTGGAGTGTGCAAACTTAACCACTGGGCCATGAGGCTGGACCCTACTCTAAATCTTTTAAGGGACTCAGTTATGGAATTGAATGAGTAGGTTTTGCATCATAAATATATTTTATATTCCAATCTATGAACATTTTTGGATTAATTACTCTATATTCTATAAGAAATTTCCAATGTCTTAAAATCATTTAGTGAAGTAATAGTTTTTTCCTGGCTCCAGTTAACTAACCTAGCAAACAATTAAATCCACTGAAACTAGAGTCATTGTTAAGTGCACCAATATTTGTGACTCAATCTAAATTACATTTCTCCCTCTTTGATTTAGCACTCTCACAATCTATTCTCTCGCATATTTATTTTATTTCTACTGATATAAAACAGAATCTTGCAGTATCTTTGGTGTGCTTTTCTCCTGAGATAGATTTTAAGTACACGCCTCTCTCCTTCCCAGCTATCTATGTCTGTGTCCATATCTAGATATAGGTCTAGACAGATAGTTACAATGAAGGGGGCAGGAATTGTCGTGCTCTTCCAGGCAACTCCCTATGGTGAAGTCGTTATAAGCTCTTTAATAAGTCCCCGTAAGGAAAGGGAGAAGGGGAGAAGGGGCTTATGCTGTTGTTGGTTGAAGGTTTGAGGACTGATTATTCTTCTCATTATGGGTCATGTTTTCTTGCTTCACTGCATTTCTGGTAACTCTTGACTGAAAACCAGACATTGTGAATTTTACCTTGTTGAGAGTTAGATATTTTCGTATTCTGATAAATCTTGAGCTTTGTTCTGGGATGCAGTTAGTTACTTGGAAAGAGTTTCATCTACACAAGTTTGGTTTTGTGATTTGTTAGGTGGCTCTGGAACACTGCTCTGGCTAGAGTTAATTAGTCTCCTCTACTGAAGAAAGACTTTTCTGAGTACTCAACCCAAGTCATATGAATTATGGGTTTCTTTCAGTCTGACAGATGGGAACAGGCACCATTCCAGCCTTGTGCCAGCACAGGGGACTGTTCCTTCTAATCATTTTGGATGTTTCTTTCCTTGGCTTCAGTTGGTTTCCTCATATGCATTAACTGGTCAGAATTCTGCAGTTCCTTAGCTGTGTAGATCTCTCCTCTCTTGGACTCTGTCCTGTGAAATCCAACTGCATTGCTCTCCCCAGCTCTCAACTTTGTCTTCTCGGTTCAGGTTGTCTCCTGGGTTCCAACTCAGTTCTCCCTGTCTGCAGGAGTGATGAATAATTTCTTAAGACACTGAACTGGAGCAATCATAGGGCTTTCTTTGTTCGTTTGCCATCTCTTAATTATCACCGTCTTTTATCGACAGACTTCCAGTGTCTTGAAAACCATTGTGTAGTATATTTTGTATGTGTTTTTTTGAGGGGGTAAGGGTGTTCTTTCAAGCAGAATGGTAAATCTGTTTCCTATTTCTCCATTTCAGATGGAAGTGGGAATCCTCATGAACTGATTTTTAACTTCTGAAAGATCAACCTACATAGTTCAGAAAGAGTGGACTAATATACTATAAGTATAAAAGCAGAAAGATCAGTTTGGAGCTTATTTTAGAAGAAAAGGAATAGCAAATGCTGAGTTGGACTAGAAAGGTGGCTGAGTAAGTAGAGACAGATATGATATATATTTTAAAGATAGGTCATCATGACAATCACGCAAAGTAATTTTAATCTATTAAATTTTCTCGTATTACTAGAAAGTAGTATAAATAGCATATTAAAAAACTACAGGCCAAGCTTTGTATGCCATAACTAGTAAGAAGAATGTATTAAATATTAATGGAATAAAAGGTTTTTTCATTAGCAACTAAGATTCAGCATTATTAAACTTAAGCATTTATTATAATAGATTTTCCCTGTTTTCAAAAACATTGAATGGAAAAGATAGAAATAATAGATTTTTTAAAAATTTTCTTAGTATCTCCTAAGCTGATTTACTAAATTCAGAGGCATACTTAATTGAATGACAATTCACATCATTACTCTCAGAAAACAATGTGTGTTTTTGTAATTTGTTGGCATCCCAGTTTGTTTAGCAGATTTAATTTTCAAGATTCTTGTTAACCTTACCATAGCACTGAACTTGGAGTTAAACCATGATGGCAATGACTGCAAGTTTTTTGATTGCCAAGTCTGCCAAGCCACAACATCAAGCAACAGGTAAGAATATCTGAAAGATTTTACAATTTAAGGCTATACAAATTATAAAAAGTGTTTTAAGGCAAGAAAGCTGAATTCTGCATAACGGGGAAAAGCTTATATTTTAACGAAACTTAATGGATAGATAGATTTATAAGTAAAAGAATGAGTGATTCCCGGGGCCAACCTGGTGGCATAGTGTTTAAGTTCACATGCTCTACTCTCGCTGCCCAGGGTTTGAGGGTTCAGATCCTGTGCACGGATCTACACAGTGCTCATCAAGCCATGCTGTGGCAGCATCCCATATACAAAAAATAGAGGAAGACTGTCACAAGTGTTGGTTCAGGGTGAATCTTCCTCAAGCAAAAAGACAGAGATTGGCAACATCAAAAAAAAGAATGCGCGATTCCTAATAAATATAAGTATACAGTTGCCTTTGATATGACTGGTATATAACTTAATCACTTTTTTTTGAACCACACTTGAATAGCCTTTCTTTCTAAAGCATTCAAGATATTTTATTCTGTCTGAACCCTTCCTAGGCTAAGCAATAACAATTCTATAACTCCTTTTAATTTTTGTTACAAGATGCTTCTCAGTTTTAAGCAAATATTTTTTCTGCCTAATAGCTATTTCAGCCCCCATGTTTGACTTAGCACAAAGAATACATACTCACACTGCTTTAAAAATTCTCTTAAGTTCTTGCTTCATTTTACAGAAAAATATGTAACGGTAAGTGATTTTTAATGTTTTTTTCCTGTAATTATCAGACCCATTAAAATGTTGGTGAGTATAAGTACATGCATATAGTTTAAATTGAAATATCACATTTAAAAATAATTTTTATTCCTATCTTTAACCTACTTTTTTCATTATCTGACCAACTAATGGTCCCAAACTTATTTGAGAAGTGAATTTCCATTGACTTCCATTGAGAAGGAGATGAGATATAAAACAAAAATTTAAGATACATATGATCCAGAATATGAATATTAAGTGTTATTTCCAATGTGATGCACTCAATTATAAATGGCATATACACGGCACAGAGAATTTACAGCCTCTTTCCCCTTCACTTCCACTAATGTCTTAAGATATTAAGAAGTCAATTACTTAAATAACCCTTGATTATTCAAAATGAGAAATTGAAATTTTAACATATATTTCAAAATGCACATGTTCTCATTTCTAATGATAACTTATAATGATTATTTCTGAATTTGAAATAATGATACTAAATATTCTCCCTTTTAAATTGAATTAATATGAATTGAATTGAGAGTCTATAGGAAAAATTTCTCTCTAAGAATCAACATACATAAAATTTAAATGTCCTTAACAGTGTACAATCTATCAGGTCTTACATGGGATCTCAGTAGTTAACTTGGCTCATCCCAATTTGTTCTGCATGAATATGTACATTTCAATCTATGCAATATAGAGAGCTACTAAATGTGTTGCAGTGTATATGACAGGCCCACTCAACCAAAATTATTTTCTGCATCCTCCACAACTTCTGGATGTCCTGCTGAGCATTGATGAGAATGAGAATTTGTGTATATGATCTGAATTTAGAATCTGATTTCATTTAATGTGCAAACATTAATAGGTTTGTACAGTTTTAGTACTTACTTACATTTACCAGAAAGTAACTACTGTATACAGTGAGGAAACACTGTTTAATTGGAAACTTTGCCAAGATTTTTTGCCAAGATGTTTCCTAATCATGAGTTCAACCTGAAATTGGTTCCTGTTGTATCTTTCTACATTTCATTAAATGTCAACTGCATTCTTGCGGTCACTTAGACCCCATACCTTGGAAACATCTGATTCTTCTCTTTTACACAGCATTTTAAAGAATTTCCATATTTTAAAGGATATTCCACATTTTAAAGAATATTCTCATTGTACAGTTAAAATAGATCCCAAATCCAGCCTCCTCTCTTCAACTCATCCATGCCATCTCATCTCTTACCAAGATGATTGCAATAGCCTCCTATTTGGTTTTTGTGTTTTTGCCCTTGATCCCACAATTTGTTGTCCATGCATCAGCCAGAATGCTCCTCATAAAGTGACCTTAGATCAAGTCATTTTACTCTTACAAGTCTTCCAATGGCTTTCATCTTACTCAGAGAGAAATTTAAAGTCCCCACAACGCTCTACAAAATGCTGCATAATTTCACCTCTTACTGTTCTCTCCCTCTGGTTCACTTGGCCTCTGGTTCACATGCATATTCCCACCTCTGGGCCTCTCCATGTATTTATTACTCTGACTGGAACACTCTTTTCCCAGGGCTCACCTCTTCACTTCTTTCAGGCATCTAATCAAACACTGCCTTTTAAAAAAGCTCTTCCCAATCATTTCTTATGAAATAACAATAATGCCTTCTTCCTGGCCTAACTTTCTCTCCTTATTCTGTTTTGTTTTTCTAAATAACACTATCAACATCTGATAGATTATATATTTAATTTTTACTTATTTATAACTTTTCTCCTTCTCTCACAATATAATTTCCACGCGGATAGTACTTTGTTCACTATGATGTTCCCCATATCTAAAACTGTATGTCCAATACAGTAGCCACTAGTAACATGTAGCTATTTATATTTAAATTAATTAAAATTAAAAACTCAGTTCCTCAGTTGCACTAGCTACATTTCAAGTGCTCGATAGCCACATGTGACCAGCGCTACCATAATGCACAGCGCAGATATAGAATATTTCCAGCACAGAAAGTTCTATTGGACAGCACTGGTTTAAAATGTGCTGCAAGCAAAGGTAGGCACTCAATATATGTTGGTTGATTAAATTAATGGTCTACATAATTAAAGAAAAATGAGTGAAAATGTCAAACATTAGAATAAAGAAAGGGGACCTAATCATAGATACAGAAGTAATTATAAGAATATTAAGTCACTATTACATGCAAATCTATGGCAAAGATTTGAAAATGTGAAAACTTTGTATTCATAGAAAAACTTGTTAGAAACATATATTCAAAAGGAAGTGGAAAAGTTAGCAATTATCATAAAATATTGATAAAGTGATTAAAGACCTACTTCTTTAAAAGTACAAGGATAAAAACACATGATCACAGTTGAATTTTAGGGACTTTAAAAAGCAGATGATTTCAATTAATTTAGTTTATTTTGATACACTTAAAATTTTAAAAGCCTTCCTCATTCATTTTGAGAAAACGGCATAATTATATTATCAATACTGATCGTACCAAAAAGAAAACTATACATCAATATTATTCATGAACATATGTATAACATTGTGAATAAATATTAAATAATTTGATATTTAAATTCGCAAGAGTCAAAATTAGAGAAATACAGTATGACTAAGTGTAATTTGCTTTATAAAGGTAAAATATGATTAAAATCAGAAAATCTATGACTATAATTTATTATATCAAGTTGAAAGAGAAAAATAAGTGTATGATCTTATTAATGATCAAAAATGTTTGTTAAAATATGTCAGCCATTACTAATAAAATTCTAGTTAAAATAGAATAGAAATATACTATACGGACATTTTAAATCAATTTTAATTAAAAGCAATATCTAGACAGAATTTCCCTCTACCCTCATTCTTTAACTTTACTGGAACATTCTTGTTAGCATACGGAGATTTTTAAAAATGGGACAATCACAAAAAGAAGAAAATAAATCTTTGTTGTTAATATGTGATTGTTTAGTTAAATTAAAACTGATATCAAAATGAAAGTTTTTAATATAATTAGATATTAGTCAAGTATTCTATCCCAAGTGATTTCTCCATTTTAGCAATAAACTCATAAGAAAAGGAAATAAAATATATCACATAATATTGATAATATTTTAAATTAAAAAACATCTTACAATAAAAGAATATAACCTACATAAGATCTATTTGAAGAATGCTACTTGAGGTCTGAGAAATGTAAATAATATCTATGTTCTTATATATAAAAACAGCATTATTAAAAACTTAATCATAAAAATAGTGTATTAACCTAAGCAATTATTAAATTTATTAATTATTATTAAAATCCCTGATTTTAATTGGATAAAATTATTTTAATATTGTTAGCTAAAAATAAATGACCTTAGTATGGCCAAGTAAAAATATTTACAGGCATTTTTATTCTCAGATATTAGAACATACATTAAATCTATCAACTGTACTGACCAAGAGAGCAAAAAATAATAATAATGATTGAACAGGATAAGAAATCTAGACAGAGAGTCTAGTATATAATTTAATTTACTATCTGGCAAAGGTGGTTTCAAGTCAGTTAGAAAGGTTATATTCTTTTATTTTAGGAAGATTAGCCCTGAGCTAACATCTGCTGTCAACCTCCTCTTCTTGCTGAGGAAGAATGGCCCTGAGCTAACATCCGTGCCCATCTCCCTCTACTTTATATGTGGGAAGCCTACCACAGCATGGCTTGCCAAGCAGTGCCTTGTCCACACCCAGCATCTGAACCGGCAAACCGCCGGCTGCCGAAGCAGGAAGTGCAAACTTAACCATTGCACCACCAGTCTGGCCTCTAGAAAGGTTATAGTCTTAATAATAGGTGAAGGTATAAATTCATTGAGAAGAAAATAAAATTGTACCAATAATTGTGCTATAAATGAAAATGAATTACACACAAATTGAATGTGTCAATGTAAAAAAACTATTAAAAAAGAAAATAAGGGGATCGGCTCCGTGGCAGAGTGGTTAATTTTGCGCTCCGCTGCAGCAGCCCAGGTTTTGGATCCTGGGCGCGGACATGGCACTGCTCGTCAGGCCACATTGAGGCAGCGTCACACATCCCACAACTAGAAGGTTGTGCAACTAAGATATACAACTGTGTACGGGGGAGGTTGGGGAGATAAAAAAGCAGAAAAAAAAAAAAGATTGGCAACAGTTGTTAGCCAATCTTTAAAAAAAGAAAAATAAGGAAAATAAGGAAACTACACGAGTGGCAAAGGTGTTGAGGAGAATTTCTTCATCAAGACTGGGAACTCAGAAGCCAAAAGAAAAAACATAGGCATATTTGATTAAGAAAATATGACCATGGCAAAAAAAAAACATAGTATGAACTGAATACATGAATAGACAATAAATTATAAAAATATTTACAATGCTGAAGTTAGAATTATTATCTCTAATCTATAATAGTGCTTGATAAATGACGAGAAGAGTTTTAGGTATTAGAGAAGGTACAAAGTATCTGAAGAGGCAATTCACAGAAGAATAAATCCAAATGAAAAGATGCTTAAACTCATTAGTTTTCAGGGTAATGCAAAGTAAAGTAACAATGAGCTATCACATTATAGGAATCAGACGGGCAAAAGTGAAAAACTCTTTTAATATCCTTTTGGCAGAAAAGTATGTATTTACAAAGGTATTGTCATATATCTGTCATGTAAATGTAAATTGTTACAGCTTTTTAGCAAAGTATTGGGGAAATTTATATAGATACATCTTGTTCAAACCATCAACCCCATTCTTGGTCGCCTATGCCACAGACACAAAACCACCAGTCTATAAGGACATGGGAGCAATTGTGTTATGATAACGTTGTTTGAAGTTACAGAGAATCCAGAAATGAAGTACATTTCTATTGATAAGGGAATAATAGTTTAGATTGTAGTATTATGATGTAACCACACAGTAGAATATTGTGCATCAATTAAGAGCGGTGAATTGGAAATATACCAAGTGATTTAAAACAATAACTTAAGTCACAGTTGAATTAAAAAGACAAATGTGCTGACTACAATCCCACTTTAATATAACAATTATAATAAATCCTTAATGTAATATGAATGTGTATAATTATATTATACATAATTATATATTATATATGTATATTTAACCATACATATGTAATATATAATTATACAAGCATAGAGAAAGATACTGAATAAAATATGCACTACATGGATCGTGTTTGTGTGTGTGTGTTGGGTGTGGATGTGAATGATCTGGGGACAGGGCAGGAAAATGGAAGAAAAAAGCCACAGAAAATTAGGATAGTAAAAATCATGAAAAACAAAAAATAATATGCACGATATTATGACATGCATGCATTTACACAATTAAGTAATTGCATAAATAAGGTTTTTAAAGAGGAAATGGCAGAGAATGAGCATTTTTCCAAGCTTTTGAGTTGAAAATAGTAGACTAAACAGAGTTACTTCCGAAAATCCATTAAATACCATTCATAATGCCACAACTACATAAAGGATGAGAGAAAGACACAAATAGACTAGAGATTGGATCACATTTTTAGAGGACAGATAACAGATTGCTATTAGTGGGTGAAGCAGGGTGGTGGAAGCTGCAGGCCTCTGAAGAAATGAATCAGGTTTCCAACCTGTCACAAAGGTGGGAAGACCTGAGTCCAACTCTTACAAGGAAACTCAAGGAACTGAAGGTGCTTATACAGGAAAATAGCTTCTGGGAAACCACAGTGCTGTCTTCATCTGGTTGAATGACTGCCCTGTGGATTAATTATTTGACTTTTAGCTTCCACATACCGATTCTACAAAAATAGTGTGTAACCAAATAGAACAAGCCTAATCAAAAAACCGTGTGTCAGAGCCAATGATTCCATAGAGGTAAAAGTTAAGTGAACATTTGTCCTTGGACTTGGGATGGATTTGATTTCCCATCACTTTGCCATCTGTATCCTGTGACTATTATAATTCCAACCTTTATCTTCACCTAGTCAAACTAAAAGAGGAAATCAGTTCCCTAGATAGTCTTAAAATATTCGTGTAACTCTTTGAAGCTGCTAAATGAAACTTTTTATTGTAAAGATGCTTGAAATAATAACTATTACATCAACATCTTTAAAATTTGTATATAAAGAAATTATGCATAATATTTTTTAATCATGATCGGGGTTGCGTAACTGAAGGACCAAAAGTCAATGAAAAGGTTAATAGATACCATTACCACCAAGAAGAAAGTGAAAATTGGGATAGTTCTCTCAAATATATCTTAGGCTCCTTAGAGTCTAATTGGGAACCTCACTATATTAACTGATTTTCTTTTAATACGGAGGGAGAGGGGATGAAAAGCAGAATAAGAAAAATGAAAATTAGCATTCTTGTATCTTAATTAATAATTACTTAATAATTTACTTAATTAATAATTCACAAATCATAACACTTAAAACAGGCAAGTTGAAATTGTTACATCACTGCAAATCCCATTTAAAAGATGTGATTTCATATTCCAAAAAATGTACAAGTATAGGCTAAGTTAATTCAAGAAAGGGTCATTTTCTTCTGGCACACTGAAAAAAATTTTTAAAAGACAGATCTGTCTTTAAAATTTTAATATAGATTATCTAGTTATTTGCAAAGTGATCACTAAAACTTAAGGACTTCATGGGGAGTATTTTCTCAGGCTATACAGTGGGCAGTAAGACATACTGGGAAGAGAAGAATTTGTGGCCTTGCTTAGAAGATTCAGTTGAGATCATATTTACAATTATGTATTTATTTGCTTTTGCTTTTAGATTCACCTTTATCTCCTCCACTAAACTATGTTTACCTATAACAGGTAAAGCCTGTTATCGTCTGCTCAGTATTTTATTCCCCCTATCTAGCACGTGGCCCAGTGCTTAGCTGACTCCCAATTCTTAAACAGTATATAAATTAGTAAAGAAAATGTAATATAACTTGTTGCCCAATGGGATGGTGTGAATCATCATTGAAATAAACGATCAGCACTATGCGACATGTATAGTTATTACACTTCACTCTGTGACATGTACCATTATTATTAGATGCCAAATAATTGGACATTTAAATGTGATTATGTGGTTACTCCTTTGTAATTATTTAAATAGCCACATAAAGAGTAAAAGATCATAGGAAGATAAACAAACAAACGCATAGATAAAAGAACAGATTAGTGGTTACCAGAGGGGAAGGAGGTGGGGGGAGTGTGAAAGGGCTAGAGGGGCACATATGTACTATGACGGATAAAAACTAGAGTATTGGTGGTGGACATGATGCAGGCTATACAGAAACTGAAATATAATAATGTACATCTGAAATCTCCACAATGTTATAAGCCAATATGACCTCAATAAAATAATTAAAAAGAGTAAAAGATCATATATCCAAACTAAATCAAAGCTATTTTAAAATTGAATATAGATGTATATAGAAGGCTAAAAAGAGAAGTACAAAAGGAAAGGAGTATCACTGAAGATAATGACATTTACTTCTGAAGTTTGCAAAAATCTAACAATATAATAACAAGCAGAAAGCCAAGGTGAAGAGTACAAAGTTAGAGACAGATAACTAGTAACATTTCCAGCCATAATAAAATGATTTGGCTACATGATTATAGATAGTTTATTAGAAAATAAACTATGTAAATTCAAGGACATCATAATCCATTCTGATTCTTATTTGTGCAGAAACTGGAAGAAATTTTGGCATATATTGCATGCATAATAAATATCTGTTGAGTCAACTAAATTGCACTGCCTTGAATATTCCTTTAGTTGAATTTCCTCATTTTAAAAAAGAAGCTTAAATATAGTATATATGTTTTATAAGTATATGTTACATATTTAAGTATATATATAGCATTATATATAAATGTATATGGCTTAAAATTATGGCACAATAATGACTAATTTTCTTAATGATAATTTTAAAAATCAATACATTTAAATTTTATTTCTCATGTCGTTCTTGTTAGACTAATTTCATGTTTTTAATGCTACTCATCTTCTTTATTACTCTATGAATAAACTATATGAATCAGTTAATCCCTTTTCCTACATATATTTTACTCCCTCGGGCAATGAAAGGGGTTAACGATGTATACTGTGAAGATTTCAAGCTATGAATTCCAATCTGCGTTATACATTAGGAAGGCAAATATTAAAATGTGCATATCATGAAATACCAAATTTTATCCCATGAATATTTCCATAAATGTGTATTTAATGCACATTTTTCAAGTAAATCAATAATTACCAACTGCTTTACAGACACAGTGCTCTTATAGAGGACTCATCTCACAATTCGTAACAATATTAAATCTTTATTCTCCACAGATGAAGAATTCCATCATCTTACTGCATCTAGAACGTAAACAAAAGATGTTTAAAATAAAGAATTTGTGGGCTTTTTTGAGGAAAGAGTACTAATTTGAATAATAAATTTATATCTTATGAATATTTGAGAAATTAGACAAAAGTCATTTTTATCTAAATAAGTTTACATCTTCTGAAACAAAATAAATTATGAGACCAAACTTATTCTAAAAGTGTGGATTACTTTCTCTTTTTTCCTTTTTTCTTTCAAGCATTTTTCGCTACAGTAGATTTTTTTTTTGCAGGAGGACTGAGTAGTGAGGTTATTTTCCTAGGAGAACCCAGGAGCCCTTTGTGGCTACTGGAAGCCCAATGACTTTTGTTGAGATGCCTGCAGTGAAACTCAGGCTGCCAACAGGTGCCCTAATGCTACTCCCCAGATCCCTCACTGTGAATCCTGACTCCTAAATTCAAATCAGTGGATGCTCCTTGCTCGCTTCATTTTGTTTTAAAAACTCCTCCAGCCCTAAGTATTTTTATTCATTAAATAAATTTTGCTGGCTACTTCTAGATGCGCCAGGTGCTGTGTTTGCTGTTAACTCATCAAGGTGAAGAAAACAGTCCTTAAAGACAAGAAGCTCATAAACTCATAGGAAGCAGAGAAGAAAATAGACTACTATGAAATGATGTGTAAGTTAGAGTAGAGTTATTCACAGGCGTTTTTAGGAAGCTCATAGAAAGCAAGACACTGAAATGGTAGGGAGTGGGAGAGCCTAGTGAGACAAGGACAAGTAGGAAATCCTGAAACCTAAACTGAGTCTGAAACTTGAGGAATTTAGAGAAATGAACCTGGTTAAGGAGGAAGTAGAAAGGATTTACAGGGAGAGTAGATGGAATGAAAGAATAAGAGAGAGAGAGTGAGGGAGGGAGAGGGGAGGGAGGGCGTGAGGGAGGGAGGAAGGAAGGAAGGAAGGAAAGAAGGAAGGAAGGAAGGAAGAAAGGAAGGCAGGGGAAGTATGAGCGTTTGTTGGTGGAGGATGGTGGAACATGTGCAGTTAGGTGTGTTGGACTGTACAGCATGAGAGAATGGCACTTGATAAGGCTGGAGAAATAAGCAGTGGACAAGAACTAAAATTGTACAACTAACTGTTTAGTGTGGTGTTAACTGAGTTTACGTATTCAGCAGTTTGTGTTACTTGTTTTATCAAAGGCTACTTTAAATATATTTTTTTATTTATCCTTTCTTAGTTAATGTAGATTTTATTGGTTGTCTTTTGCGTATCTCATTTTTCGTCAACATTAACATTTTATTTTGGTTTATTCCATATACATTATATGTCTTCTTCAATATATTGCACTACATAATTTAGCTCACTTTTAATATGTAGGTTTACTCTATCTTTAGATAAAACAGTTTAAGCAAGCATGAATAGTCAGTCTCGAGGTGGTTAAATGTCTTTTCCCACCATTGGCATGGTTATTAATCTTCTCTACTCTTTCTATCTCCGATATATACCTACTCTCTACTATATTCATTCTAAAGATGAGCCCTCAAACTAGAAAGCCAGAAACTAAACTATATTTCATATTTATAGGCAAAAAATCCCTCTGTTTTTCTCTCTTCTCTCTTTTCCCTTAAGCTAACATTACTCAACTTTTAGTAAGAAGGTAGTTAGACTACTGGACATTGTGGCATTCTTTTTGTTGTTGTTGTTGCATTCTTATACATTGCTAAAAGCAATCTTTGGTGTAAAATTCATGAAATAAAATCCAAAGTTTCTATAACTGATAGGCACAGTGGCTAAGCTATGAAGACAGCAAAAACAGAAGAAAGAAGTAAATGGAAACTTTCATGAAGAAAAAATTCCAAAATACCTTGTCTATACTTTCTTACTTTTTAAATTAGGTAAAATTACATAGTATACAGCTAATCAATTTTAAGTATACACTTTGGCGAATTTTGACATACATGTACAACCTTGTAATCATTATCACAATAATGGCATAGAATATTTCCATCTTCCTGAAATATCTCCTCAAATGTCTTTGCAGTCCATGTACTTCTCTCTACTCCCACCACCCACCTCCAGTCCCTAGGAACTACTGAGCTGCTGATGCCATTATAGCTTTGTCATTTTTAAAAAAAACGTTATGGAAATGGAATCATGTACTCTTTTTAACTAGTTTATTTCATTTATCATGAGACTTTTGATGTTTGTCCGTTGTAGTGGGCTGAATGGTCGTCCTCGAAGGATATGTCTGCATCTTAATGCCTAGAACATGTGAATATTACCTTACAAGGCAAAATAGTAAGAATAAGGGGAGGTGCTTATCCTACGTTACATATGTGGTCCCTGAGTGCAATAATATATCCTCAGAAGAGAAGACAGAGGGAGTTCTGAGTCAGATACACAGAGGAGGAGTCTATGTGAAGATGGAGCAGAGAAAGATGAGACCACAAGCCAATGCATGCTAATAGCCATTAGAAGCTGGAAGAGGCAAGAAATGGATTCTCCCTTCAAGCCTGCAGAGAGAGTAAGGCTTTTAGCAACGTATGAGAGTTTCAGTTGCTCTGCACTCCTGCCAGCACTTGGTATTTTCAGAGATTTTATTACTTCTAAATTTATTTATTTTATTTCTTGCAATTTAGTGGTGTGTAGTGGCATCTTACATTGGTTTAAATTTGCCTTTTCTGGTAACAAATGATGTTAAGTATGGCTTCATGTGCCTATCGATCATCTGTCTATCTTCCTTGGTGATGTGTGTGTTCAAAACTTTTGTCCATATTTTTATTGGGTTGACGATTGCTGTAGTTTGCTAGGGATACTGTAACCAAGCGTTATAAGCTGAGTGGTTTAAACAACAGAATTTTATTGTCTGCTCTGGTCAATAAGTAAATAAACCTGGACAATAAAACGTTTGTGGAGGCCAGAAGTTTGAGATCAAGGTATCAGCTGGGCTGGTTCCCTCCGAGGGCTATGAGAAAAGTTCCATTCGGTCTCTCTCCTAGTTTGTGGTAGGTAGCTGCACTCTCTGGGGCTCCTTGGCTTGTAGAAGCATCGCTCTGACCTCTTCCTTCATCTTCACCTGAGCTTCTCTTTGTGTGTACGTCTATGTATAAATTTTCTCTTTTTATAATGACACCAGTTACTGGATTAGGTTCCAAACTAACGATCTCGTTTTAACTTGTTTACTTCTGTAAAGACCGTATCTCCAGACAAAGTCACTTTCTGCAGTACTGTGGGTTAGGACTCCAGCATGTGAATTTTGGGGAGTACCATTACCCTTGACAGTGACAAAGATGAGAATTTCCATGTTAGAGATATTGAGTTAGATGTTTCCCTAATGCAGCCACATGACTATGTCCAGGAGGCAACTGATAGTGATGGTCTATATCTCAGCAATTAAGCCCAAATTATGCAAATCCTGTAAAGAGTTGCCAGAATATATATTAAAACAGAATCTGTGACGGTGGGTACAATTGCTAACAGTAATAGACACAGAAGAGCCTGAGCCAGAAACCTGAGGTGAAATTTTTTAAGGAACGATCTGAGAAACAAGGACCTGTAAATAAAATTGGAAGGGAGAAGCCAAAGACACAGGACAAACAAACAAGCAGCATCTAAGACTGTTCCAAGGGTGTGGTTCTTTCTTTCTTTTCTTTTTTTTTTTTTGCGGAAGATTAACCCTGAGCTAACTGATGCCAATCCTCCTCTTTTTGCTGAGGAAGACTGGCCGTGAGCTAGCATCCGTGCCCATCCGCCTCTACTTTATACATGAGATGCCTACCACAGCATGGTTTTTGCCAAGCGGTGCCGTGTCTGCACCCGGGATCCGCACCAGCGAACCTCTGGCCTCCGAAGCAGAATGTGCGCACTTAATCACTGTGCCACCCGGCTGGCCCCAGGGTGTGATGCTTTATGTCACATTCTGCTAAGAGATTCAATATAACTAAAAGGTGTTGCTGGGTTTTGATAAGATGGAGCTGATTGGTGAGGATAATGAAAGTACTTTCAGCAGAATGATGAGGATAGGATCCTGATTACAATGTGGTGGCAGAGTCATAATGCTGGAAAACTCATGGTATCATCATCTTGCCACTTAGAGAACGAAATATTAGGGCAAGGAGCCCAGAGGACTTTGAGTAAGTTAAGAGCTACGGGAAATCATTCCCATTTTCTGAATATTCTTTCCTATCTATTTTTAAGCATATTTTCATTAATTAAGCAAGGTCAGAATTGGTTTTAGGGAAATACAAAACCCTACCCAACAAATCTGATTAAAAACAAAAACCAACAGTAATAACAGTAGTAAATCATGGATAGAATTTATGTGATTATCTGGTGCCTGGAATCCTGAACCTGCTTGGCAAATATACTGCAGGAGAGTTTTTTGAACTGCTGGCCTTTAACCACAACAAAAGATTTCTCACTGCCGACTCAACGTACTAGCAACATCTAATACATGCTTGCATATGTTCCAGTTGGGCCTGTTTTCAATCTGCACGATGATATTCTCTTTAAATTTGCTTCTCAATGTAGGTCTTTCCTCATCATAAGGCAAATTTTCTTGTTTGTATGGTCAAATCTGAATTTATTCCAAACTATTCTCAATGAAATATATATATATATTATAATATGAAAAGCCATTTTTTGCATAAGTATCCTCCCAGATAAGATTTTATTGAGGTAGTACAAGCCAAATTTCTCTTCTTCAACTTTATTTTATATATACAGTTCACACCAAATGAGTTACCACTGGCCCTGTAATCCACCCGGTTCAAGTCCTACATATTCTATGACTCATCTCCTGATTAAAATAACACCAATTTATTTCCTTTTCTTTAATTGTTATTATATAGTGCCATTTTTTAATTATCTAAAGCTGAAGTGATTGCAGCATTTAAAAAGTATTGCTTATATATTGCAATTGTCGTATATACTTTATGATATAAATGATAATACATACATATTAGATAGATAGATACCATGACTTTCTTTTTAACTAATTTAAAATGTTAATTTAAAGATAGCTTTGTAGTTTCCTAACTAATGACATACACATGGCTCAGTGCTAGACACTGAATACTGGATATAAACTTGTTGATTAATTTGATAATTGAGAACACGGGTAACATAAATTCTTTCCTTAAAACATACATTTATGTTACGTTAATGTAGTTTATTTTTTGTCATTCTGAAAGAAATGGAAGACTTTTCTTTTCTTTAAAGATAAATGTCAGATAATTGGGTAGGGGTTAAAAATTATCAGCTAATCAAATGTCTATTTACAGATTCTCACATTGAATTCATTCATCTTGAGCACATTTACGGAGTGCCTACTCTGTGTCAGACATTGTGCTAGTGGTGTGACTAGAGTATTAAGTGAGACTGACAAGGCCCTGCCAGGTTGCAGCCTGCATTTGAGAGGGAGTGACAGATAATACAATAAACAAGCAATTCAATCATGTTTAATGGGAGTAGAGTCTTCTTTAGACTCAGCAACACATGCTGGACCCTGAGAAACATGCCAAGCTAAGAGCCAGAGGAGGAATATTCCAGTCATGGAAAAGGACAAACAAAGCCCCCTAAGACACAAATATCATACTGTAAACGTTCAGATGTTAGCACACATCAAAAATCACGCGTATTGTGCAACTGAAATTTGCTAAGAGTAGAACTTAAATTTTCTCACCAAAAAGCAAGGTAAACAAGTGAGGCGATGGATGTGTTCATTAACTTGATGCAGGGAAATTCTTTCTTTCACAATATACATGTATATCAAATCATCACAGTATACACTTTAAATATCTTACAAATTTATTTGTTAACTATATCTCAATAAAGCTGGGGAAAATCACATGGAAGACTAGTTAAAACCAGTTTCTTGGCCCCTCACCTAGAGTTACTGAGTCAGCAGAACTTGGGAGGGCTTGAGAATTTGCATTTCTAAAATGAATCAGGGACCACACTTGGAGAACCACAATGAGAGACACTAAAAGAGACCAACGTGGCTAATGTATGGAGGATAATTCTTTTTGTTTTAAAGATTGGCACCTGAGCTAACATCTGTTGTCAAACTTCTTTTTTTTTTTTTTTCTTTTTCTTCTCCCCAAAGCTCCCTGGTACATAGTTGTATATTGTAGTTGTATGCCCTTCTGGTTGTGCTATATGGGGCGCCGCCACAACATGGCCTGATGAGCATGCCATGTCCATGCCCAGGATCCGAACCAGCAAAACTCTGGGCCGCTGAAGTGAGCACACAAACTTAGCCACTTGGCCATGGGGCCGACCCCTGGAGGATAATTCTACAAGGTGAAACGAGTGAGCGTAATTCCATAAACTGAAAGTGTGCACAAGAGTCGGATCACATAGAGTCACACTGACCAAAATAAGGAGTTTGAACTTATTCTAAGGGCTATGAGAAGGCGTTGAAGAGTTTTCAGCAGGGTGGTATTATGATCTGATTCACATTTTAAAAGTATCAGTCTGGCCTCGATCAATGAAATGTGTTGAAGTGTAGAAGAGATGCAATAGAGAGACTTGTAGAAAATCATTGTAGTTAGTCTAGATGAGAGAGAATAGCTTTTTGTACAAGGAACATGTCAGTGGAAATGGATTTGCTGAAAGAACAAATGTGGGGATTGACCGAAAGGGAGAAATCAAGGATGACTATTAAGCTTTGGAGTTAAGCACCTGGGCGGCTCTATCAGTGGGGAGAGAATAACATAGAAAATCAAGAAAAGTTTCTCTTACGTTGTTAATGCTGCCGGGCCATGAACCACATTTTGAATAGCGCTGATTTAGAGGTTGCATAATGGAATATAAAGATGATTGACAACCTTGACGGGAGGAGATTTAGTTAAGAGATGTTGAAGGAAGCCTGGTTTTAGTGGGATAAAGAAAAAATGCGAAAAGGAAGCAGTGGAAGAAAACACGTGATATCAAAACTTTCAAGATGATTTTTAGGGAAGAAAATTGGACTGGTAACTAGAGGGAATTGTGGGTTCACTGCAGATTTTTAAGTTGAGAGATGTCAGAATTAATGTTTGTATTTGTAGAAATGATCAGCAGAGCAAGGAAGACTAGCACAGGGGATAAAAGAAAGAATAACTTTCCTGGAGAATGTTTTGGAGAATAAGATCCAAACATCAATGGAGACTAGCTTTTGATAAGATGAAGGTCATTATTTTCCCTGTAACTGGAAGTCAGATAGAGGATAAGATACAAGATGATCCTAGGTTTGTTGGTAGAATTAAGGCAAAAATTCATCCATTTGCTTTCTGTTTTCTCGGTAGAACATGAAGCAAGGCTATCAGCTGAGAGGAGATGAAAGAGATGAAGTCTGAAATCATTATCTTGGATATTAGACAGTGAAATTATTTTGGAGTCTTCATAGGATTTCATGGCACTTTTGAGCATTTGAAGTATGGTATCATGAATTTAATTTGAACATATGCAGCCAGTATTCAATTTACCCAACAATTTCAAATATTGAAATGAAGGCCGAGAGAGGAGGATAATTGGTTTAAATCAGGGTAAGTGTTTTGTTTATAGCAGAACAGAGAAAATGAAAGAAAAAGTTGAAATATATAGAAGGGAATGATGATAGAATTATACCATGGAATATAAGCTGGCAAGGTGAAAATCTGTGACTAGAACTAATAAATAATAGTAAATAGGAGGTCAATGGGTGAGAAGGTCTATAAGTAGTCGAACAATTGTCACAATATGGACAATGAGTTCATGAGCAGAAATATCAAATATACCTTTGATAAAAAATAATGTTGTCCTTGGATTGTAATTAGTCTTTGGGTAATCTACATGTAATCTACACAGAAATTGAAATATATAACAATGTACACCTGACATTTATAAAATGTTATAACCGTTGTTACTGCAATAAAAAAAGAATAAAAAAATAAAAAATGACAAAAAATATGGTGTCCAAATAATTACATGGTTTGTTTCAAAATACATTTCGCCTTCTCTCAAGCTTCTACTAAAATGTGCCTGACTGCATTTCAAATGGCATACAAACCACTATGTAGGAACATGGATATTGGGGATAGATTAGTGCTGAAGAGAGAAAAACAGAGAAGAAAGAAAAGAAGACAACTGAGAAAGAACAGGAAGCCTCATTTCTTTTTTAACACTATTCTATTCATAAAAGTTTATTTTAAAAATTTGTATTCACTATCCATTTACTATTTTAACTATCCTCAGGTAAACATTTTATCACTTCCCATAGTGTAGCGGGCCAAGGTATTAGTGTAGTATAAATATATCTGTACATTATTTATCATTTACTATGTACATAATTAACTTGTAAAGTTAACAGTGCTCATTCATTAGATAGTGCAAATTACAATCAACTTGATGACCCTCCTTTCTTGCCTCTCAAGTTCTAAGATAGAAGGTCTTCTTGGGTTTTATTAACTATAGTTTCTGAAAAAGCTTAAATACAAGTAACACAAGATTGGGGTGTAAAAGCTGTCAAACCTTTATTGTTAAGTGTTTTCAACCATTCAAAGTGATATTGTAGAAATACAATTGCTTACACTGAAATATAGTCATAACGTATTGTCGAGAGACAGAAATATCAGCTTGGAAAAGAGTAACTGCAGTATAATTTCAATATTTTTAATATTTGAATATATTACTGTGTATGAATGTACATACACATGCAGGGAATAATACATATATATTATTAACAGTTATTATCTTTAGTTAATGTAATATTAATTTATTACGATCATTTTCTTCTGTATTTTCTCTTTTCTGCGATGAGCATGTACTACATAAACAATTTTGCAAGTTTATTTTTAAATCTGAAAAAGAAGGTGTTTAAGGAGCAGCCTAGTTCTTCTTCTCAAAAGACACAATTTTCCTCACTTCACTTTGATCTCCGGATATTAGATTAGATGCTTTACTCCCTAAGCTATGCTAATCAATAGATTTTATATCCAAACTAAAAATACTATACAATTAAAAAGTATTAAACATATGTGAAGATTTCTCCATTAAGAAGAGAAATTATCGGGGTCAGCCTGGTGGCCTAGTGGGTAAGTTCACACATTTCATTTTGGTGGCCCCGGGTTCATGGAGTTCGGTTCCTCAAGCAAAAAGAGGAAGATTGGCAACAGCTGTTAGCTCAGAGACAATCCTCTTCACCAAAGAAAAAGAAGAAGAAGGAAAGAAATTGTTTCTCATGGGAAATACTCGTATATGAATCCTTTCCATTCTATATTTCTTATTGAACTAATGGAAGCATCTTTCTGTAAGATGAAAAGAAATCACAATCACTGAGAAAAAATAATGGGTTACCAAAAAGAACACTCTTATCTATAGACCAAAAAAAAGAAACCGCAAGAAAATGAAAAGAAACTATCACTCATAAAAAATTAACATAGAGCATCGTGGCAAACTCTACTGTAGAAATAAAATTTCCTTTTATTCTTTGTTATTTTTCTCCTTTCACTTTACTGAACATTTTCTACTCTTTTTCTTTCCTTTTTATGATCATATCCTGTTGTCATTCCATTTTCTCACTAAACTAGTACCATAGACAGAGTTATTCTGTAAAAATCTATGATCATCCTACATCTTCATTTGCTTTGTACCAAATTAATTTTATGTGATTTGTTTTAGACATATTCTTTCAATGCCCATTTTTAGTCATTGACTCTCCTACATCGGCTCACAAGACGAGCCAAAAAGCTTTGATTCCCCAAAATCATCCAAATGGAGTTTGTAGCAATATTTTAAATTAAAAATTGCAGCTATCAAAAATAGAGATTTATTTTAAAAGCAATATAATCCTTTTCTCAAACCAAGTCTATAGGAATGGAAATGTACATAAAAGCACCATCTTAATCATAAAAGCTTATTTTATAAATTCAGATTCACTGTGCATTTACTATGCCAATCCAGATTTGCCCTGTCTAGCATGATTTTAACCTAAAACTTCTCTGTCCTTTCCTTCAAGTGTTCTCTATTACCCACAATTTCATCACTTCAAGAAGCTTATCGATATATTAATCCACAAAATGATGTCTTTCATAAGAGGAAATTTCAATGATGATAAAAAATTATGTTTTTAATATTATCTATCAGTGAAGCAATAAGATGTGAGCTGGCTGTTTTTAATGTTTTAAAAATTGGTATATCATACAGTTGAATGTGTATAATTTTCAATTACAGTGATTTTTAGCTACAGCTTACTTTGTAAAATAAGAAATATAAGTATTAGTGAAGACTGTGGGATGGAGATGGTGTATATTGTGTGCCCCAAAGCAAACAAGCAAGAAGTAACTGTTTCTCTATGGCCCCAGTCAGTAATTTCTCTCTCTTTGTCAGGTTGCCACCACATCCAATATCAAATATTTGTTTTTTCCAGTTATTTGGATAATTATGCTTGGACTAACCTCTGTCCTCACAGTGGCATGTTGAAAATGGAGGTCAGCAAAATTTTTGTGTAAAAGTTGAATAGTAAATATTTTAGATTTTGCAAACCATATGGACTTTTTGGCAACTGCTCAATTCTGCCATTTTAGTGCTAAAGCAGCCATGGAAAATATGAAACAAGTGGGCTGTCTTCCAATAAAATTTTGTTTACAAAAATAGGTGACAGTTCCAGTACGGGGTCAAGATGATGTAGACTCACTTTTCCCTGTTTCTCCCCTCTAATTACAACTAAATTGTGCTGGAAA
Source organism: Equus caballus (assembly GCF_041296265.1). Taxonomy (NCBI): domain Eukaryota; kingdom Metazoa; phylum Chordata; class Mammalia; order Perissodactyla; family Equidae; genus Equus; species Equus caballus. The sequence continues at coordinate 54,316,572 of NC_091700.1, forward strand.
GAACTCAATAGACAATGATAAAAATATTTGAAAGCTGGAAGGGAAGACTGACTAGGAATAGTGAGCCTTGAGGAGCAATAAAGTACTTAGTTCCTTGGGTTTTCTTTTTATGCCTCAAATATGTTGGACTGGTTATAAGAGAGTGCTCCAATCTGAAACCACTAACAGGAATAAAAAATAAATAAATAAATAAACAAGAAAGGCCTACTCTCTCTGCTTAAAGGATCAGGAAAGGCAAAGGCCAACACCTATTCCACATCTGAGATACTGATTCCTTGATCCACTTGCAGCGACAGCTTCAAAGCCCCAGTGTACTGAACCACTCCTGCTACCTACCTGGGGCACCAATGGCCAAGCAGATCCAATCACAGGGACAACAGCAGAGCCCTATGTCCTAGTCTTCCACCTATTGACATGAGGAGACCTGAAACCAGCAGCATCTGGCCCAATTCCTCCCTCACCATACACAGAAGACGTCCCGACCAACCATAGGGAAGCTTGGAAAGCAGGTTCTGCTCTTGGGTGAGGCACCAGCAGGATTTGAGTAGGAGCCCAAGTAGCAACAGATGAATGAAGCAGGACAGAATAGTATTGCAAGAGTTCTGAAAATTAAATACTCATTGGAAATACAGCTCATAGAAGTAGATCAGAATCTATCTGCTAAACCTGCATAGAGTAAAATCAAGTATCTCCTAACATAATAATCAAAATGTCCAGGATGAAATAAAAAATCACTCGTCATATCAAGAACCAAGGAAACCATAATTTGATTGAGGAGAGACAATCAATTAATGCTAATATTGAGATGAACTGGATGTTGGAATTATCTGATCATGATTTAAATAATAGCAGCAAAAAGTACTTCCATAAATTCTTGAAACAAATGAAATAATAGAAAATCTCAGTAAAGATGTAGAAAGTTAAAGAACTGACTAAAAAAAATTATAGAACTGAAAAATATATTACCTGAAATAAAATCTCTCTGAATGGATTTGATAGTAGAGTGGAGATGAAGAGGACAGAATCAGTGATTTTAAAGACAAATCAATGGAATTTACTCAATCTAAATGACAGATAGAAAAGACAAAAAAAAAAAGGAAAAGAAAGAAAGAACAGAGCCTCAGGAATCATCTGTGGGACAGTAACAAAAGATCTAACATTTATATCAACAAAGTGCCAGAAGGAAAGAAGAAAGATAGTAAGAAAGAAAACTGTTAATAAAACAAACGGTTGGAAACTTCTCAAATGCAGAGAAAAGACCTAGTACATATTCAACGAATTTCACAAGGCTAAATTGGATAAGATCAAAACAATTCTCCTTGAAATAAATTATGATTAAATTTCTGAAATCTAAAGACAAAAAGTCTTAGAAATATCCAGAAAAACGTGAAACATTACCTATGGAAGAACACCAGTTCAAATGACAGTAGATTTGTCATCCCAAACTGTTGAGGCCAGAAGAAGTGGGGCAACATTTTCAAATGCTGAAGGAAAAGAGCCATCAATCCAGAATTATTTATCCTGAGAAAATCTTTTTCAAGACTGAAGGAAAAATAAAGATGTTCTCAGATGAAGGAAAGCTAAGACAATTTGTTGCAAGCCGAATTGTCTTTAAAAAATATCTATAGGAAGCTCTTCAAAGAAAAACAAAATGATAATTGAAGAAGGGTAGAACCTTCAGAAAGGAAATAAACACATCAGAATAAGTAATAATAGAGATAGAATAGATAATCTTTCAACACATGAGTTCCTTCAATCTTATTTTATGGCTGAAGCAAAAAAACATTAACAGGTTCTGATATCGTGCTCAATGTATGTAGAGGAAACAAACACTAGGGGCAATTACATTTAAAAGTCGAGAGGGTAAGTGACCTAAATGAAAGTAAGGTTTTTACATCAATACCGGTAGGTTGTGGTAAATTACATATGCATATGGTAATATCTAGTAAAACCACTAAGAAATTACATAGCAATATACTAAAAGTATTATAGGTAAATCAAAATGGAATTGTAAAAGATAAAAGTTCAAGTAACCAACAGGAAGGCAAGATATAATGAACAGAAGAAACAGAGGAAACAAATGAAAAATATATAATAAATTGGCAGACTTAAACCCTAACATATCAGCAATTACTTTAAACGTAGATGGTCTAAATGTACCAATTAAAAGACAGAGATTTGCAAGTTGAATTTAAAAGCACACAACACAACTATATGTTGTCTACAAGAAACTCACTTCAAACACAACAGTATAGAGCAGTTGAAAGTAAAAAGATGACAAAACATGTATCATACAAACATTTTTTAAAAACAGGAATGGCTATATTGATATAAGATAAATGTACATCAGAGTAAAGAGAATTACTAGGAACATCATATAATGCTAAAAGAATCAATACATCAAGAAGATACAAAAATCCTAAATGATTGTGCTCTAAATAGAGCTCCAAAATGCATCAAACAAAAACTACTGGAAATGAAGTAGGGAATTTACAAATCCATAATTATAATTGTGTACTACAACACCCCACTCTTAGTAATTAATAGAACTACTACATAGAAAATCAGGGTCAATATGAAATTCAAGAATACCATCAACTAACAAGATCTATTTGATAGTTATGGAAGACTCACCCAATGAGAGCAGAGTACACATTCCCTTCAAGTGCTTTGGGAACACATCAAAGTAGATAAAATCCTGGGTCAGAAAGCAAATGATAAATAAATTAAAAACAATTAAAATCATAGACACTATGTTCCCTGACCATAATGGATCAAACTGGAAATCCCTAATGGAAAGACAATAGGAAAATCTCTAATCACTTGAAAATGAAGCAGATTTCTAAATGTCCCGTGGGTCAAAGACAGAATCGCAAAGGAAATTAAATAATACACAGAAGTGAATGAAAATGAAAACACATCATAACAAAATTTATGAAATGCTGCTAAAACAGTGCTGAGAGGAAAATTTTTAGCACTAAATGCTTACATTAGAAATGAGAAAAGTTCTCAAATTAATAATCTAAGTTCCTCCCTCAAGAAACTAGAAAAATAAGAGCAAAATAAACCCTAGCAAGCAAAAGGAAGAAAGAAATCAGAAAGATAAGAGCAGACATCAATGAAATTGAAAACAGAAAAGAAATTGAGAAAATAAATAAAACTGAAAGCTGGCTCTTTGAAAAAACATTTTTTAAAATTGTGAAACTCTAGCAAAACCTACAAAAATAAAAGACGTAAATTACCAGTATCAAGAATGAAACACAAGATATCACAACAGGTCCTACGGCTTTTAAAAGAATAATAAGGGGTTACAACAAAGAATCTGACACCTACATTTAATAAATTAGAAGTGGACTAATTCTTCAAAAACCACAAGTTACAAATACTAAGCCAAAATGAAATCAATAACCTAAGTAGTCATATAACCATTAAGGAAATATAATGTGTAATTAAAACACTACTGAAAAGGAAATATCAAGGACTAGATGGTTTTACTCTAGAATTTTACTGAATATTTTTAAAGAATTAACACCAATTTTCACAATATCTTTTATCAAATATAAGAGGAAGAAACACTTCCCAACCAAAATGTGAGACCAATAATGCTGTGATAACAAAATAATCAGACAGCCCTAGAAAAGAAAACTACAGACCAATATCTCTAATGAACTAGATACATAAATTCTCAAAAAAATATTAGCAAATCTAATCCACCAATATATTAAAATAATAGCAGACTGTGATAAGCGAAATTTATTGAGCAAACTTGGCTCAGTGTTTCCATCAATAGAATCTCCCATGTCAACAGGCTAAAGAAGAAAATTATATGATCGTATTAATTGATTCAGAAAAATCAAGTGACAAAATTCAACCACCATTCATGATAAAAAATGAGACAACTGATCTCAGTAGAAATAGAGGCGAACAACCTTCGCTTGATAAAGACCATCTGCAAAAAATATCATATAGCTGTGATCATACTTAATGGTGTTAAGACTGAAAGATTTCCCTCTAAGAACCAGAACAAGGCAAAGATATTCACCCTTACCACTCTTATTTAATACAGTACAAAAAATTCTAGCCTCTGGGGCTGGCCCGTGGTGCAGGGCTTAAGTGCGCACATTCCACTTTGGGGGCCCGGAGTTCTCCGGGTCGGATCCCGAGTGTGGACATGGCACCTGTCTCACACCATGCTGTGGTAGGTGTCCTGCGTATAAAGTAGAGGAAGATGGGCATGGATCTTAGCTCAGGGCCAGTCTTCCTCAGCAAAAGGAGGAGGATTGGCAGCAGTTAGCTCAGGGCTAATCTTCCTCAAAGAAAAAAAAAAATTCTACCCTCTGCACTAAGGCAAGAAAAGGAATAAAAATCAGACAGATTTGAAATAAATAAAATTACTTCTATTTGCAGATGACGTGATTGTCTATGAAGAAAATGCCAAGAAATCTACAAAAACTCCAAAAGTAAGAAGTGACTTCAGTGAAGTGATGGGCTGTACGATCAACAAATAGAAACCATTTATGTTCTTCTGACAATAAATAGCTAGAAACTGAAACTAAAGATGCAATTGTATGAACAATTACCCCAAAGAAAATGACGTGTCATAAAATGAAGAAAACATGTACAGGGTGTGTATAATGAAGAGAAAAATGCTGATGAAAGAAATCAGAGAAGATATAATAGTTGAAGAGACACCTTGTATTCATGGATTGGAAGATTCAACATGGTAAATTTGGATCTCCTCAAAATCTTATCAGAATCTCAGCAAGATGTTTTTATAGACATATACTAGCTTATTCTAAAATTTATATGGAAAGGAAAAGGTCCCAGAATAACCAAAATAATTTTGAAAAGAAAAGTAAAATGAGATGATTCACTCTTCCTGATGTGAAGGGGTACTTTATAGCTGCCATGCTCAGTGCAGTGTTGTACTAACAGAGGGGCAGACATAAATCAATGGAATAGACTAGAAAACCCAGAAAGAGATAACACAAACATGCGCAATTAACTTTTAACAAAGGAACAAAAGCAATTCAGTTGAAGAGGACTAGCCTTTTAAAAAAATGATTGTAGAGTAATTAGACATTCATAGGCAAAAAAATAAAAAATAAACACTGACCTAAGTCTCACACTTTATACAAAAGCTAATTCAAAATGAATTATGGAGTTAAATGTAAACATAAAAATATAAAACTTCTAGAAAAAAAATGGGAGAAAATCTTCGGTAAAGTTGGCACCAAAATGTGATCGGTAAAAGAAAAAAATGATAAAATTAAACTTTGGTAAAATTAAAAACTTTTGCTCTGTGAATGAACCTGTTGAAATGATTACAAATGTCAGATTGAAAGGAAATATTTGCAAATAACTTGTCTGACAGAACTTGTATGTAGAATCAGTAAAGAATTCTCAGAATGCAACAGTAAAAAAAATATTCCAATTAGAGAAGGTGCCAAAAGTATTAGCAGACATTTCAACAAAGAGGATAAACAGAAGTCAAATACGTACCTGAAAAGATGTAATCATTAGTGATTAAGAAAATCTACATTAAAACCACATTATACCTATAAGAACAGCATTAAAAAAAAAAACGTACAACACCAAAAGCTGGTGAGGATGCAGAGAAATCCTCAATGATACACTACTAGTGGGAAGTAAAGTGCTACAGCTTCTCTTGAAAACAGTCTGGCAATTTCTTAAGAAATTATACTTGTAGCTATCATACAACCTAGCATTTACACTCTTGGGCATTTAACTCAGAGAAATGAAAATTTGTGTTCATACAAAAACCTATACATGAATGTCCATAGCAGCGTTATTCCTTTATAAAATTATTTGCAGTAGGTACTATCACTATGTGATTTTATCACTACTTATGAGAAACAAAGAACATGTTTCTATTACCATTTTAATGATATGTCAGCCAAGGCTCAGAGACAGTCACTTAAAGTCTCATAGTTGAATAAGTTGAATAATGGAGACTAAGAGAAACTTCAGTGCTCTCTGCATTATACCTTACTTGCCCTCACCCTCCCATAGACGTTACTGCAATAAAAACAACAAAGGAAATAGCAGCAAATTATAACTACTTCTTTCAAGATGCAATCTGAATAGTTAGTATATCGCAAAAAGTTGGCAGAGTTTGCAAGTGCAAAGGCATTATTTGTTTATTGCAGTTGAAAATGGATATAAAAAACAATTACCACATGACTGAAAATGTTCAATAAAAATACAGTAGTTCTCTTCAAGAAAGGAAATATGGCGTGGCCAGAAAAAGCAGAAGAGAATAATTTAAAAAAATTAAAAATTATATAATTATTGTAAACTAATTTTATTTATTATTATAAATAAATTTATTTTTAATAATTATAATTGAAACCATTAAAATAGTTTAAAACATGCCAAAATATCATCTAGGGGATCTCATCTCAGCCTATTGAAAGTAGCCCCAAATTGACATGAAACTTCCCAGTGTTGGTGATGTTTGTCTTGTGTTTATGCAACTCTTTTTCAAAAGAGATCAGAGCTCCTAAGACTTCAATTAAGTGAGCCCCAAGAGTCAGGTCCTGCTTACATAGGCTCTAATAGAACCCAGTGTCTTCTCTAAAATAATAGAATTTAAACTGTCTCTCCTATACCATCTTTGATGAATCTGATAGAAACCGTGATTCACAAAAAAAATGGATACAGTTTCCTTGCCAGATATTGATAACTTTTTATAAACTGAGGTAAGACTATTCTATGAGGGAAAAGTATCAGTCTCCCAAAATTGGCTGATTTGTGAAAAAAATTGGAAAATATTATATCAAAGACGTACTGATCAATGTTTGCAAGGCACCTATTGTGGTTTTTTTGAAATAATCCAGCCATCTTCTTAAGATTTTATTTTTTTTTCCTTTTTTTCCCCTAAGTTCCCCTGGTACATAGTTGTATATTCTTCGTTGTGGGTCCTTCTAGTTGCGGCATGTGGGACGCCGCCTCAGCGTGGTTTGACGAGCAGTGCCATGTCCGTGCCCAGGATTCGAACCAATAGAAACACTGGGCCGCCTGCAGCGGAGCGTGCGAACTTAACCGCTCGGCCACGGGGCCAGCCCCAAGGTACCTATTGTTTAACCTGGGAAACTTTGCAGCTAATTAACATAACTTGGCCAGAGAAACCAGTACCTAAGTTCAGATTTCTCATTCTCTTCAGGAATCATAAAACCATAAAAGATCTTTATAACACTATATTATTCCACAAAGGACTTTTTTTAAAGAATACATTCACTGTGGTCACACAGGATACTATGAGCTCTTAGGAAGAACTGTGGTAAAATTTTAATAGCAACATATTATTATCGTGATTATTATACTTGTGCTGAAGTTCTTAAGTAGAGGATTTAGGAAAGCACATCTGATGGAACATTTACTGCTCTAGCAATTTCACGGGAACACTGAGGTCTCTTTTTAAAGGCCCTTAAAAATGGGACTTGAAAAGATGAGTTCAAGGAAATGTCGTTCTTTCAAAATACATTTCCTCAAGTTGCCATTTTATAAGTAAATTAGTTTTACTCACTTGCTCTTTCCCCTTTCATTGTACATGAAGTACCGTAAACCTGTATGCTAATGATCACCAGTTACATAAATGACAAAATAAGAGACCATTATGTGACAAACAAATAGCAGCAGTAGTAGCTGGTAAATAATGTCAGCCATTATACTCTATTTGCTATTCCCAAAGTGTGACCTCCTGAGACAACCTTTGGAAATATGTTATCATTTGGGAGGTTAATCACATGCTAAAAGCAATTCTTGGCAGAAAACACGATTTTGGCAGTACAGCTTTTTGTGTTGCAAAAATCTCGAAAGTATTATAAATTCAAGGTGAAATTACACAGGGCTATGACTTACCCTTATCACTGTATCTGTTGAATTCTAAAAGCTAGTCTATTTTCAACATGGCAGAGGCAACAATTCTTGCCTTTTCTGAGACTTTTCTTGTTTATCAATTTGCCATTAATGGCTAAGTCTTAAATACAGCGATTTACTCAAGAACCATGGTTTCATTTTTCTTGACTACGTATTCATAAACTTCCTTTACAATGAATATATTTGCTTTCTCATACACACGACAACCCACTGTGCTATCACAAAGAAATATTAAGCTTAGCAAACTATAATATGTTAAACAAAAGAACACATTCATTATCTTTAATACCAGTAGGTTCAGTGATCAATAGAAAAGAAAGAGAAGGATGTTAAGTTTTTTGTGAAGAAAAAATAACAGATGACGAAAACAAGATATTTCTATTATTATTGGGAGGGGAGAGAATTTAAACATCTTAAAAGACTGAAAGCAAGGGATCAAGATGACGGCATGGTCACTTAAAAATCATTGATTTCAGTTTCTACTCTGCTGTCAGGTCAAGATTAGTGGAACTGAACAGCTCTATCAAAATTTCCGGTCCTGGAGACAATTACTCAAGATGTTTTTTGGGAAAACAGTGATGTTTATCTTTAAAAAAAACTAGTTGGGTCCTTTCTTTGCTTACTGAGAACAATCTAAATTTAAGATCTTGGCTATTCTCAAAAATTTGTCTAGTCTCAAAAACTTAAATGTACATGCTTTAGTCACAGAAAATAAAACATCAACATCTGAATGACTAATATCTCACAGATTTAAGAACAGAGAAAACAAAATTAAAGAAACCAAAGCAGCAATCATTTCTTTATTTGTTGTACAGATAACATATTACTATAGCTGGTACAGAAACACACAGCAGAATCAGAATCCCAATCTCCCTAAATGTTCTGATCCCATTTGCGAGAGACAGTAGATATTATAGTAATATGTCACCATGCCTGGAGAGAATTTACATGGCTCATAAAGTCTGTAAATAGTACTGATATTAGTATGTGTGTATAGTATGATATACAATAGTAAAATGCAGTGCAAGTCTCTTTTACATAGATGACAAGAGCAAATACAGATTTAATCATATTTAGTAATCTCAAGACTGAAGTCCAACCTCTTTTGGAAGAGGAAATGAAAGGAAGAAATGCACAATTAAGAAAAAATCCAAACATTGAATTTGCCTTTATTTTCTAGATGACAAATATAGCTGAAGAGCTATGGACTTATTATACTCCCCCAAAATTAAAATAAAATAAATGTAACAGACTAAATTGACCCAGAAAGACTCAGTTGATAAACAGATTTTCTCCATAACATCAGATCCGTTCTGTCAATTCTTGACACAGATCTATTAAAATAAGCCATCAAGGAGATGATTATCAGATAAGCTGAGAATTCTGAGAAACCAGCTTGGATTTGAAATGAAAAAAACCCATGTGATTTATTAGACTATTTCATCCAAACTGTTACTAACTGTAAAATGAGTTTTGCCTTCTTTTGATTCCTTCTTACAACAAATTTATGGAGTGCCTTTTCTGTGTGAAACACTGTGCTTGGCACTGGCTATGAAATTTCTTCCCTCTTTGAGTTTATAGTGTAGTAAGTGATTTAGAAAAGTTAATAAGAGGTTAAAACACAAGTAGGTTTTATAATAGGGGCAGTGCAGATTTTAGGGGTCATGGGTGGATATACTCAAGTGACGTCTAAGTTCCAATCTGAAAGATGAGGAGGTGTTACGCAAGAGGTAAGGATGGTGGTTTTAGTTTTTTAGTTAGAGGAAAGATAATGTGTAGTGGGCTGTTGGAAAAAGAGAGAATTCCTAACTAAACAAGTTCTTAATAGAAAGGGGCACAGAGGATTGGGCCAGTCTGAGAAGGTAAGGATGCCAGGTCTTATAATCCATGATAGAAAGTTTAGATATTTTCCTAAAAGCAATGAGAAGTTACTGAAGTCTTTTAAGTGGAGGAGTAACATGATGAGATTTTGCTGTTGTCGCTGAAGATAATTCCTTATGCTGTATAAGAAATGGATGAGAAGAGTAAAAAGCAAAAATATTTACGTATTAGTAATTTTAAAGTAGTTTAGGAGAGAGGTAAACAATGTTTATCTTTATCAAAAGGACAGTGGGGAATAAAGACAAAGAATGGATTTGAGCCATACTTGAATGTATACTTGGAATGATTCTGTGGTTAATTGGATGAGTATGAGTGTGTGACAATTCAAGAGTGATGCCCAGGTTTATGGTCTGAGAAGCACTGTAGATATAAGATAGCCACTGTGGCTTAATCTCGGCAACTATATAAACCCATTGTGAAGATATAATAATGCTGAAAATTAGAATTTTATGTCAATCAGATACAGAATGCTCTTCACAAATGTGCAATTGTACAAAAAGACATTTTTAATATCTAACACAAATCAACTATAAAATACACACACACGTATGTACCCACAAACATATACAAACATACACACAAAGTCATCTTTAAAAGAACATTAGGAAACTATCCTTCTCAATTGCTATAAAAGAAAAATACAGGGTTTTTTCCCCAAAAAAATTTTTCCTAAGATTTTTCCAAGAATAAATAAACAGAAGAGTTATTCTCAATAATATATTCAACACCAGCTACTCCTCTTTCATTAATAGATTTTTTTGTCAGAGCAATTTTTGGATTTTCTAATTGATGATGACGTCATTTGAGAACAAAGGCAGTTCTATTTCTTCCTCCCAAGTCAGTATACCTTTTCTTTATTTTTTATTGTCTTATTGCATTAGCTAGGACTTCAAGTCTGATGTTAAAAGCAGCAGTGAGAGGAGGGATCCTTGCCTTGTGGCTGATGTTAGTGGCTTCAAATTTCTCCCTATTACATATGATGCTATCTATAGGTTTTTGTGTAGATATTCTTTATCAAGTTGAGGAACTTCCCCTCTATTCCTAGTTTACTGAGAGTTTTTATAATGAAAAGACTTTGGATTTTGTCAAATGCTTTTTCTGCTCCTATTTATATGATCATATAATTGCTTTTTTTAGCCTCCTGATGTGATGGATTACGTCAGTTTATTTTTGAATTTGAACCAGCCTTGCATACCTAGGATATATCCCACTTGATCATGGTATATAATTCTTTTATGCATTCTTGTGTTTGACTTGCTATTTTGTTGAGGATTTTTGCATTTCTATTCATGAGTGATATTGGCATATGCACACACACACTACACACTCGTAAACATGCATACCATTCTATACTATGCATGCTACTCATGCTTACCCAATGGAAAAGTACACACATTAGTTTAGTAAGGAAGACTGTTTTTCCCCAGAATAATACTTGGGAAAGTTATCTTAAATACTGCTGAAATCAATTACTTTGAGGGAGGTCTAAAATTCTTACAGTCTCTCCTGTTTATTTTAAGTATTCGAAATTTCCTCAGCTATGAGGCATAATCTAAGTAGTCCATGCATAAATTAGTGTGAGAGCTGTACCTACTGTTTCCTTACTCACCCATTACTTCTCATTCCCTTCTAGGCTCTTGCAATATAAAGTTGTAGGACAAACGTGCTGAGAAAACATGGTTAGGTATGCCAATGTTGTAAAGGCATACTATGACTTTGGTATCATCAGGTACATTCTCTCAGCATGTCCATCATCTGATTTTTAAGAGGAAAATAAAAAACTTCTTTCCTAGAAATGTCAGAGATTGCTGGAAAAACTATTGTGTCTTCTATGTATGGGTGAAAGCTTTCAGAAAAAGAGACAAGAAAAAGATTAAAGAAAAAGACAAAGACACTTGAGGTATAATTTTCAAAGAATGTGAAAGAGAAGCACAAACAACTTCATAGCACTATAAATTTAAATCCTAGTGCGGCTAAGAGATCAAAATTCCAGAGTTCTCACATTACAGAAGAGAAATTGATGATCACAGAGATCCAATATCACAGAAATTCTTAGTGGTAAGCTCTTGACCTCAAGCTAGTTTTCTTCTTATTCCATGAGTCCTTATTTTATTTTTGTGCATAGTCAACATATATAAATATGAAATAAGAGTATGTTGAAAAGGCTATGAACAAATAAGCACCAATGCCTAACTAGTGATTGATAAAACCCTAACACCTCTGGATTTATACATAGATACTTTTCCTTTTATATAAATTCTAAATGGTAAAATCGCCTTGAGAAAGATTTATGCTAGGCCATCAGCAATAAAGCAGACGTGGTGTAGCATGAATAAATGTAGATAAATATTAAACATGTTATTGTTACTACCTGCTATGTTTCAGAGTGTGAGCAAAATATTTCTTCTAAATTGTGTGTGCCTATATTTAATCTCTTTACTGTTTAATTTTACATTTAGATTCTTTCAAGCCCAATTTTATAACTTAAAATCTTTTCTAGCTTAATATTCTCCATGTCATCATGAAGAACAGTGTAAAACCAATTAAAGTAATGTTTAAAAAAGGAAAAGAAAATAAAGCAAAAGTCCCATCTGCTGAAAAAAAATGTTATCCTAATGCGAGTTCAGATGCTAGACTGATTAACAGATGTAAAGAAATTACATAGTGTAGAAATTATGGGCCAAATTCTCATCCCTAGGGATTTGCTGGCAACTGCATATGAGAAGAATATAGCTTAGATAGAAAACATGTTATTTAAGCGATAAGAGGGGCAGACAGTTCATGAATTATTATTATATTATATATTCATTAGCAATTATAGATCCTGCATATTAGCTGAAGATGGCTTGAAGATGATGATTATATAACACTCTGAGAAAATCAAGGTGATGCATAAACGCTGAATAACAATAAGCCCAAAGGTTATGACAATAACAAATTGATGGCTGGTGACTTTTGCATTTTTAGTTTGCTATTGTAAGATCCTTAAAAGCTTTTATTAGGTAATTTGATGTGCTTCAGAGACGAAAAATTAAGCTATGTAGGTGACAGAGAGACCATTAAAAGAAAATTTTCCAAAGAGGAAGGAACGTTGACAACATTTGAAGAAACAGGAAATATCATCTAAAAGAAATAGTTGATGACATTAGAATTATTTAGCCTTGAATGAAAACACTAAAGATGACTTAATAACTTTCTTCAGACATGGAAAGGTTTTTATAAAGAGAACTTGTAGGTGTACTTCAAATAAATCTATATCTCCTGCTTGGATACATTTTTGATAGAGAAGTGATAAAATGACCGTAGCAAATACATTATGAGAACAGAATAAGTATAAAAGACTACTTGTTCATGAGCAATTGAGAACAAAGAGTTATTTGTGAACTTAATTATTCCAGAACATGAACTTGAGCAAATCACTTAACTTCTTAGAGTTTCCTTATCAGTAATTTCAGAGTATTGACTAGATGCTGCTTAGGGTAGCTTCTGATTCTAAAGTGTAATTCTGTTTCTAAATTCCTCTGATCTGATGGACTTCATTCTTGCATGTTGTCAAGATGTAAGTTCTTGGGGTCAGCCTGGTAGCAGAGTGGTTGAGTTCCCACGTTCCGCTTTGGCAGCCTGGGATTCGTTGGTTCAGATCCTGGGTGCGGACCTATGCACCACTTGTCAAGCCATGCTGTGGCAGTCGTCCCACATATAAAAAAAGTAGAGGAAGATGGGCATGGATGTTAGCTCAGGTCCAGTGTTCCTCAGCTAAAAGAGGAGGATTGGTGGGAGATGTTGGCTCAGCGCTAATCTTCCTCAAAAAAGAAAAGAAAAGAAAAGGATGTTGTAAGTTCTATTATCAATGTAGCAAAAGCTAAAAATGAGAAGAAAAGATGACCTAAACTGTTAATATCCATTGTTCTGTATATGTTTAATAAATATTGTGTATGTAATAATTTAAATACAAGGATAAAGTTAGATTACAAATGAATTCATCAAATATAGCTCTTATACTTCATAATCTAGAAATAAGAAGCGAATTCTGATTCCTTATACATCTATACATATTTTTGATCCAGCATGTACAGTTTGCTCCCACAGAATTATACAGAGATCCATGGACAAGTTACATCCTATTTAATGAGACTTCTTAAAAAATATGCCATAAATTCAATTTAACGTGTAAAAAGAAATAAAATGTATTGTTGGCACTCACATAAACAGTAATCTTTCTATACATATTTTTATTATCTTTAAACTAAATCAGGCTGTAGGGCATTGCTCCAGTCTCTGATGCATATCCAATCTCTCCCTGTCTGTTCCACCTGGAGATCAGATGTCTGCCCCACCCAGAGACTAACCCCTTTGTCACTGGCCTGTAGTCTTTGTTCTGGAGGGTGGGCTTCAAGTTCACCATCCTCCATCTTTGCTGGCAAAAACAAATAAACTTTTTCTATTCCACCAACCTGGCTCCTGACTTTGACTAGTGTGAGGCAAACAGAATGAGCCAGTTGCTTGGTAATAGTATTATTGCTATCACCATACATACACACAAACACACGCATTCAGGAACATTTTTTCCATAGTTCTTTCTTTATACTTATCACATTGAGAATGATATAAAAAAAGTGAGGAAAGTATCATATTCTGGAATCAATCACATAAAAAGTGAGATTTGCATGTGAATCCATTGTATTTAGTATTTTGCCCCTGTTATATATAATTAGGGGTCTTTACATACTTTTACCACCTTCATTTCTTTAGTTTCTTAAAAAGGAAATAATCTGTAATATCTTTGTCTTCAAAATCATATTCACTTTCTCTTAGTTTATATGAAGGATTTATGTTATTGTGATAATCTCTATGATCAAGAGGTCATATAAAGTCTGATTCCATCTGTAGTCTTTGATTTCTCCAAGCACAATTTATAAGTTCAAACAATTATGATCTCCAGACCAAATGGGGCTGACCACCAATTTTCCATGGCCTCCTGAAAAGTGCCTGTTTTGCCATAGAATTGCATTGTGATGCAAGAAGGAATTTGCTACTTTATTTTCAATGACTTACAAAAATAATGCATAAAATGTGTAGTTTTGAGCAAACATTCAGAAGATCCTGTAGGGAAGGAAGAACAAGTCCCCCATCCTCTAGGTCCTTCTGGCTGATATAAGAATTAAATTGACATGAGACAGAATAACAGGAGATAATCAAACAAAGTTTAATAACATGCATACATGGGAGAAACCCAGGAAAACTGAATAACTCATCAAAATGGCCAAAGCCACCACCATAAATACCATCTTCAGCTAAAGACAAGGGAGAATGTTGGGGCTAGTGATTTGGGACTTCAAAGAGGGGGAAGGCAATTTACACAGAGAAGTAAAAGCAAAAGTTTGCTGGGCTATCTATAGAGAATGTGACCCAAGAGAGACAACTTTGATAAGAATGGGCTTAGCAAGGATACTCCCAGTCTACCATACCCAGAGTTATCTATGGTGATGGTTCCTTCCTGGGATGGCCCTTCTGTCTTAAATTCTGTTAGGCATTTAGAGGGAAAGTCAAAGTTTCCCTCAGAGTCTTTTTTCTTTCAAAGTAATCAAGCCAAAGAGACATATTATGGTATGGGAGGCACAATTCTGATTCCCTACAGTACCATAATATCAAACTAATCTCATAAGATTCTGTGAGCTAGGTCAGTCTCCATTTTGTTATATGGGAACCAAACAGGTCCCAGCTTTTTAAGAAGTGTTCTAGCACTGATTCAAATGGCTCCATCACTAGGCATAAGATCAACAGCAACAACAACAATGGGGGAAAACCTGATCTCTAAGCAACAGAAGCACAGCAATAAATGTGTGAATTCATCTGGAGGTTGCAAGAACTCAACATCAATCCAATGTACTCTGATGGATTTGGGTCATTTAGTACAAGTAAATGGATTATCTATTTAGCTACTAATGCCCATAATAAGATCAGCATTTTGAATCTATTCTGTGTTGTTTGAGTAAAGTGCCAAGAGATAGAAGACATGAGAAAGTAGAAAGTAGAAAAGCCTTGTGAACAAAACTTTGTAGACAGCAAGTGGCAGAAGTCTTGAAGAATACATGAAAAGACAGTGCCGGAAACATCAATGAGAACAAATGAGAGCAGTATCTTTAAAACTGCACTGATATTGGTGAGAAATGCAGATGATTAATAAATACAAACATTTTGAGCTAGGAGAACAAAAAGATAACCAGTGATGAAGAAACACGACAGAGGAAATGTTTACATTCTATATGGGAGCAGAAGTTCACATTGGCTCCTCAATGTGTAATCTGATTTGTATGCTACTCAGAATGCATGACAACAGAATATACCTCCACAACTAATATATGTGGTGGTATAGTCTGCTTTTCACACAAGGATATTCACGGGCTGCAGTGGTTCTCAACTCTAGCTGAAATTTAGCATCACTTGAAAAGTTTTTCAAACACACTAATGCAAGTGTATCACCTCCAAAGATTCTAATTTAATTGGACTGTGGTTGTTCCCCATTATTCTAACATATATTCTAAAATACAGCCAGAGTGAGAACCACTAGCCTCAAACATCTCATCCTATGCCTTATAGATTTGAACATGCCACCACCACAGCTTGCTATGATAAATCGAGAAAGAAAAAGTAGAATTAAATGGTGTATTTTTAGAAAGACATTCATTAAAAACATTTATATGTATTGTCGGCACAAAACAACCAATAACCATTCTATAACTAAGAGAGATAGGTGAATTTTACTTGAGCCAAGTTGGGGATTATAATGCAGGAAGCCCTTTCTTGGAAAGGAAGAAAATGTTTCAGAGAAGCATGGTTTTCAGTACAATCATATCTTTTCAGAATAAAGAACATGCATCAAACACACCCAGGATACATATTTAGCAAAGTTTCAAAGAGGTATTCAGTTGCAAATTAGCAGGTTAACATGACCCTACTGTGAGAAGGGACTAATCAGGGTGTTACCAATAGGGCATTACCGATAGGATATAGGAGGGGAAGTATGCATGCTCATTTTAAGAGAGTGCATTCTTTACTTTAATGGTTAAAGCTGATGTACAATGTTAGGCCATAAGTCAGGCTTTTTAGTTCAAGTGAATCAGTTTTGAATTAGAATGGTTATCCCATATACCTCAATATGTGAAAATCTCTTGTCAGGATGCAGAGTGTTTCTATCTTGCAAAGTTTGTTTTTGATGACAGGTTTTTAGGTAACTAGATGTATCGTAATTTAAATAATACTTAAAGGCATTATTTATACTCATCTAGCTATTCTGCCTTTAGAATTATCATTTTATCTATGGATTCAAAGAGTTTGAAGAATTACTGTTTTAAAAGTAAATATGAAGAGCTAAGCAAAGTTTAAATTTGAATGTAAAATTTCCATTCCATTCTCTTTGAATCTACTCAGATATTCATATCATACATTACTATTAATTCTCCTAATATTTTTTCTTTTAAATAACCTTTTTATTTTACAACAGTTTTATATTTACCAAAAGTTATGAAGACGGTTACCATATACTCCAAACCCAGTTTCTCCTATTATTAACATCTTAGTTAAATGATACATTTTTCACAATTAATGAACCAATAATGATATATTATGATTATTCATTAAGTCTATATTTTATTCAGTTTTTCTTAATTTTTACTTAATTTTCTTTTTCTGTTTCCGGATCCCAAACAGGATACTACATTACCTTTAGTCTCCATATCCCAATAGACTCCTCTTGGCTATGACAGTTCCTTAGATTTTCCCTTGTTTTTGAGATGACAAGTTCCTTAGAACTATGACAGTTCCTTAGATTTTCCCTTGTTTCCCTTGACAGTTTTGAGGATTACTTGTCAGTTATTTTGCAGAATGTTCCTCAGTGAGATTGTCTGATATTTTCTTATGATTAGATTTGGATTGTGGATTTTGTTGAGGAAGACCAGAGAGGTAAAGTGCCATTCTCATCACATCATGTCAAGAGTACATAGTATCAACATGACTTATCACTGATGTCGACCTTAATCAGATGACTTGAGGTAGTGTTTGTCAGTTTTCTTCATTGTAAAGTTACTCTTTTCTCTCCTTTCTACACTGTACCCTTGGAAGGAATTCACTATGGACCTCAAAACCAAATGAACAAAAATAAAAACACGATTGGGGATGTCCAAGGGACACAGGACTCAATTGCAAGAGCTCCTAATTGCCAAAGCTGGAACGATTGCAACAACAAAATTAATAAAGTAGTATTGAACTATATCTTAAGGTATAAAATAAATATCAGTGAGTCCATACTGATATAAATAAGTGATTGAATAAATAAATAAATAGGGAGAATAGATAAATCTACTGTACAACAGAATTCTAAAGAATGTATGTAGATTTGCTATTTTCAGGGAGGAGTACCCATGTTAGGGCAAAACTCTCCAGGAACTTTCATAGTTTAAATGTCCATGCATATAGTTCCATCACTGAAATCTAGCTTTAAATGCATTGCTAGTTGAAATGTTCATGGATATTTGCTTTTAAAAAGTAAGTGAATATGTCTCGAGGCTCTAGTTAAGCACTCATAAAACATATGTTATTTTCTAAAATGTTTTTACTTAACTGAAAAGAGAACTTAGAAATCTTAGGGAGTTTAAATATTTAGCAAACATAAGAATATGCCAGTTTATCAATATATTTAGAGCTTTAATGTAAAATATTGACCAAATATCAAAAATAATAAGACCGTATTTACTTTGGGAGTTTTCCATTACAGAACTCTATTCACATTCAAAAAAATGCTATCTAGATGAATGAACTGGATTTCTTATCTAAATGATTTGACTAGCTAACATTAATTGGTATAACTAAACTCTTTCAGGCACCATATAATCAGCCTTATTCCATAGAAAATTGCATTATTTTAGAACTGTGGTTTGGATCCAATTCTGTCTTCTCTTGATCTACTGCCTTTTTTTTTTCTTTTTACTGGGTTACATAATAAAATATAATAAAATATTTACATCATTGTTATTTTCCTAGAAAACATAAGAAATAATGTTTTTATTCTATATATTTTCTAAATTTTTAATTACGTGTAACCACTTTATTGAAAGAACTTCAGTGAAGGATGGAGGCAGAAAAGTATTTTATTATTTTCACTAATACTTGATTAAATTTACTCTGTGGACTCAATTTCGCCACTGTGAGATAAAATCTTAGATAAATTTTGTAGCTGTTTTAGTCACTTACAGATAATAAAAGAATAGTTTATTTTTTGCACATATAAAAAATTCCAAGCCAGTATAATATCAAAGTTGCAAACTCTCATGTAGTTTATTTTTGTTCTCCTTCAGATTAGGCTGAGAAACCCACACTGGGAAAGTAGCATATGGTTGATTTCTTCTGTCATTCTCACTGCGTTACCTCCGTGATGCTGTTTTAAGCACCCATAAGTTTAAAACGGAGAATCCGAAGAGGTAAATAAAAGTAAGTTTACCTCATCACTGTGGATTTAATCTGACCGTATTGCCCATTGCGGGGAGATTCATCCACATCGCTCTTCCTCTCAAGAGAGCTTCTGTGAATTCTTAGGAGATCCTTATTCCTTGAGCTCTCAAGAACAAGTGAAAATTTATGAGATTTCAAGATTTCTCTCTTAGCTCTAGTTTCTGACATCCGCATCTCTGTAGGGATCACCCAGCCTCGCCAGAGAACCTGTCGATATTGTCCCTCTCCAGGCAATTCTCTTCCATGAGGCCCATCACTGCCTTAGAGAACCTCACACATCCTTTGGCCCCTAAACCCTGGGATTACTGGCCATTCCAAAAGCAACCACTTCCCATTGTGTCATCTGAACTGACCAGTCTTAACTTCTCACTTTTAGACCCTTTACGTATGAATTAGGCCCCTCCTTGTGTGCCCTCAAGAGCAAGAGTTTAAAGCCAAGCTCTGAACATTTGTTTTCAAGCTCTCCTCGTGTGATTCAAGTGAAAGTAGCTCCTCCTCTCTGGTCTTGCAGTGGGAGATGCAGAACACACAGCACATCAACAACTCTCTCTCAAAGCGAGGTAGGTGAAGGGATAATGCTGATGGAATGCATTTTGGTTTACTTCTGTGCAAATTCTGCAGAAGTGGTCTGGCATCTTGCTTTGGAAAATGTGAGTGTCTTACCTAATGTGCGGGCACATTAACATCCTGTTCTTGCAGAAGAAGCAAATTACGTATTTTGCTACTGTATATATTTGCTATATACTTACATATATAAAATTAGGCCATAAATAAAAACTCATTTGCTCACTCATTTTGTAACATCCACAAGATTGGTGTCAATTAATAGTTGGTGTTAACCTCTCTAAATGATTTACGTATTTATATGTATATACATTGAAGATATATATATCATTTTTTATTGCTTAGAAAAGTTATGATTATCATATTAGAAAAATTGTATTACTATTGAAGTTCTGCAAGGTTTTCACATGTACTTTAAGCAATAGTAGTATACATGAACAATATTAGTATCAAATGTTCTAGGAGCAAATAATGTTGTAACATTTTTTAACAAACTCAACTTCACAAACCAATAACTAAGTCTAGGGATCAAAGCAATAGACTTCACTAAGGGCAAGTCTATAGTGTAGGTCAGTAAAACAATAGAGGCAAGGATGCTTTTCTTTTGGCTAACTTTAAGGTTTATGTGAATCGCTACATCATACTTGATCATTTATCTTGCTAACTTATGATATCTTAAGTATGCACATACGTTTCTGTACGTGTGAATGTGTGGAAAGGCTGTTCACAAAATCTCTTCCTCTGCCTGTTATTGAGAACCCAGGTTTTGCTAGTTATATTCCTAGGTCTTTGTGGTGCAAAATCAGGATAACTGACATAAGCAGTAGGACTAAGGAGCATCAGACTGCCTGGCTCTTCAATGGAGCATAGAGTTTTTGGTGGAAGAGATCCTAAAAGTTAAAGTGAAAGAGACAAAGACAAGAAAGCGTCAGCATCAGAAGAAAACTTTAGAGAGTTTGGGTTGATGTGAAAAACCCTGGAGCATCTATTGTGTATATAAAGTGTTTAAAAAAGAAATGAAAAAAATGGGAATTGTAATTCTGCTTGTGCTGAGAAGAGAATCATACTGTGCATTTTTAGGAATCTCAAATAAAAATTTACATTGATTTCATATTGTATAAATATTTTTATATTATTTTAGAGATGTTAGATTTTTTTTTCAATGTGACTACCCAGACTAGACACATAGAAACTAAATTTAAGATGGGTTATAGTTTCTATTTCATTCCTTCCTTTTTTATCCGTTTCTTTAACTTTTCTATTATGAAGAGCATTATATACTTAGATCTGTATGAAATAGATAGGAAGGTAGGTACAGGGACAAAAAAATCACTGTTTCCTTCCTCATAGACATTTGGTATACATTCGATCAAATGATAATTTTTACCAGAATATGACAAGTTTTCTAAAATTAATAACCAATCTCTTTTCTTTTCCCTTGTCACTAGGCGGCAATTTTTAAAAGAAAACTTTGTGAAATCAGCTGTCACTTGATGTTAGTTTTATGAGCCGATGAAGAGCTTCTACAAATCAGGTTTTAGACTGCTTTAATTCTTTCCCAATGTAATCAATTGAAGAGGAACTGATTCAATCCGCTTTTTGAAGAAAGGAAAAAATGGCTAAGGCTCTCATTCTCTGGATTTTGAAAGGTAAATGGTGAAATAGAGTTAAAAAGTTTCCAATTTCTTTCTTTGCCTAAATGGGCAGAATCAGACCCCTCTTCAATTGATTGCACAGCAGCTCTGGAAAAGGTGTACCAATTGTCAAGGCTTTATTCCCCTTTAAAAGTGCTCTACAAGCCAGTCTGCTCCTCATCTTCCAACTTCAATCAAGAATTAAGTAAACTATTATCTCAGCCTGATTCTTGTAGCATTTGCTCTTCATTCCTCCTATTGAACCTTTTTGGCTTAGTTTTTGATCCAGAACACCAAGATGATCACTCTATTTATAATAGAAAATAAATGTAATAAATATCTTAGAATAAATAGCATAATTTCTTGTATATATCTAAACATGAATAAATGTGTTTGCAAAATATTAACCTAGGTAATTCAGTGTTATATCTAAATTCATGTCATATTTAAATTACATGACATTATTAGGTTGCATAGATCAGTAACTACTTTTCCATGTTTCTGAATGCAAACTGCTTTTAATCACTTGCATTTCTATAAGATTTACATTGCATTATAAAGGATTAAAGATATTTTATTTTATTCTTGATAAATATAGAGAGAAACGTTATCATCATTCTATTAAGGAAATAAATTGTAACGGGTAAGTTTTTCACTACCTTTTTTATATGAAGGGTCATAAAATGATCTTTATTTTCTCTTGCACGTGTCACTATTCACATTGACTTACAGTGTATGTATTTTCTACCCAACTGCTTCCTTAAAAACTTCTTTTTCTAGAAAACCCCCAGATACCCAGAGACTTATAAAATTGCCAAAGTTGGTGCAATTTTGAATTTGCTTATTTATATCTGTTCTGTATTATCATTTCTATCTTTATATGTTTGCTCAATTTTCTCCACTAGTTTGAGCAGTAAGGGACCATGTTTATCATTTCCATTGTATCTGACCACTGGAGCTTAGATATTTTCAAGAATATAGCTCAGAATTCTTTTTTAGTTATCTCATTCTGAAAGATAAAATTAAGCATTCATATATCAATATTTTTATTTAGGATTAAGGAATAAAGTAAATGGGAATAAGAAGATGAATGATTTATGAACATTGTAGGATCTGGCATACAGTTTTAAAAAAGTTTATGTGACTTTAATGTTGATTATAAAAAGACAATCATAATATTGCTGTGTAACTAATTGCTAAAAACAACACTATTAGAAGTGGTCACAGACTTAGCTCTTGATAATGCTATAGGAACATCTACATGGAAAATGTTGCAAAGATTTTTATTAATATGAAGATAAAATTAGTGGTACCAAACAAATTTGTGATCTTTGCTTATTTGTTCATTTTTAGTCTGCTTTTGAGTAATAGAGCCTGGTTTCCAAGAATAAAATACACCGGCTAATAATGAATGTAGAGTTAACAAAATCAAACTCAAGCCGTGCTTCTACTTTAGTAAAATACTGAGCATCATTAGCCATTACTACCTTTCATTTATTGATGTTTATGTGCTTGTGTTTAATTAACTTTAATTCTGTTTGACTTGTATCTGATGACTATTGCCGCAAAATGAACTTTGTATTGTTATAGCCAGAAAGCACAGGAAACTATATCTCCAAAGATTAGAGAAGAGCTGGTCTTAGCAGATCACAGCAATGTTCTCAGGACATACGAGAATCCAGCATTGATTTTACTGGTGAAAATAATCAAAGAAACAGCAATAGAAGTGAATAGAACTAGATACATATTAAAATGTAAGTGTCTCCTTTGGATTTCTAAATTTGTTTATCCTAAGGTGATGTCATACATAGTTTGGATGTAAAGGGGCCCTTAGCTAGGGTCAACACTTGCAAAAGATTTTTCAATGTAAGATTTCTTTTTTTTTAATGTTCTAAGACATCCACAAAAGGAAGGTCGTATGGGAGAAGGCAAAACAAAATAAGGTACATCATTTGAGTATTCAATTCAAGTGATATATCCAAACAGACAATTCAATAGAATAGATTTGATTTAAGAGAAAGCTGCTTGTCAAACTTGTAGTATTTGACGTGGTTAGTTGTGATCAGTGCTGGTAATAATGTTTTGTAGGTTGCTGCCTTGTGGCTTTCCACTAGATAAGAATAAATTAGAGCGAATAAATTCTCATTCTATATATTTAAACTCCACTTGCAAGGTAGACAAGTTTGCGGTATTTTGCATATGGAAATAATTCCTGGTGTTGACAGTGTTTTATTGATGTAATATTTCTGCTCTTCCTATTTTAATTTAATTTTATACTCTTAGAGTCATTGTAAATTGATTTATATTCTCACCTTGTGAGCCATGGTATTAGAATGAGCCTTTAGTAGTCTTATTTGCATACAGAGAAATTATTAAGATAACTTTGGTTCCATAGACGGATGCTGAGATGCCAGACTTAAAACTCTAAAACAAAACAATGAGTTAAAAAGTGGCCCCCACTGCCCCAGGGTCTAGCATGGTGGTGCAGCAGTTAAGTTTGCACATTCCCCTTCGTGGCCCAGGGTTCCCCAGTTCGGATCCTAGGTGTGGACTTACACACCACTTGTCAACTCATGCTGTGGCAGGCATCCCACATATAAAGTAGAGGAAGATGTTAGCTCAGGGCCAGTCTTCCTCAGCAAAGAGAGGAGAATTGGCAGCAGATGTTAGCTCCCCCATCAATGTGACCCCCAGTCAGTGAACTTCTTCATATGGACTATGAGCTTAATTTACTGAATTGTTGTAGAAAGTTGAGTTTTCTGGAAAATATTCAGAACAGGTGTTGAGGAAAGAAGAGAAAGGTATTTTAATATAATAATTCAAAGCGCTAGTCATATTCCTCTGTCTCCTCCTTAGGAGAACTTGTCTCAATTCCTTAAAAAAAAAACATTAAGAAAACTGAATGATAGTGAGGAACATTGCATGGATATACATAGACATTTTAAAGTTGGTAAAGAGGGGTCAGCCATTTCCTCACTTCGCCCATTACAAGGATTCAGGGTGGGTATTGGTAGATGCTGTTTACTAAAGTTAAGTTTGGAATTCAGAGAGCAGCGCTGATGACAGAAACAAAAAATCCTAAATGGCCTACCGTGCACATGTCACCCACATAAGCTTCCGCCTGATGAGAGAGACTGAGAGACCTTAGGAATGAACTGACTCCTCTGGACACAGACTCAATAAAAATACTAATGTTTCTCAGTTAATTGGGTTTTTTTGTCCTTCATTTCCCCCCTTAAACTATTGAAATGTAGGTAATCAAGAGTTGTATATAAACACATTTATCAGGCATTGACTAAATGACAGAGAAGTATATAAAAATAAATGTGTAAAGTAAACAAATTGTTAAAAATAAGACAAAATATAGTTACTACATTTTGGGAAACTCAGAGATACACATTACATATATCATACATATATACAAAATGCTAGGATAAGCACAAGATTCGGATTTAAATACTGGAGGAATACAGAAAACTTTATTCTAAGTGAAATGGTCATAACAGACCACAAAGGGAGCAAAATTTGAGTGACACAGGAGTGCATAGTAGTGAATAGCAAAAATTGCTAATATATATTAGTAGTTGTTGTGTGCCAGTTATTCTTCCAAAAGCTTCAAATATATTAACTCATGAAACCTTTGTAAATATCTCGTGAAATAGATATACTCACTGACCTCATTTTATGAGTGGGGAAATTGAGGCATATACAGGGCTTTAAAAAAATTCAGAAATATTTGAGAAAGAGTGGTCTTGGGCTGGTCCCATGGCCGAGTGGTTAAGTTTGTGTGCTCCACTTTGGCAGCCCAGAGTTTTCCTGATTCAGATCCTGGGCAGTGACCTAGCACTGCTCATCAAGCCATGCTGAGGCTATGTCCTACAGAGCAGAGCCAGAAGGACCCACAACTAGAATATACAACTATGTACTGAGGGCTTTGGGGAGAAGAAGGAAAAAAAATAAAGAAAGAAGGTTGGCAACAGATGTTAGCTCTGGTGCCAATCTTTAAAAAGAAAAAAGAGGGAGTTCTGGATTTTAAGTAAAATCCTGTCTCTTACCTGAAATGGTTGCTGTGAACATTTAATGAAATTTTACATAAAGGAGCTTAGAACAAGTCCCAATATAGGGTAAAATATTAATAAATATTAGATATTTTCTAATCATTATCATTATTTTTATGTTCTTGATTCTTTGTTTGGTCTTGAGAAAGGACGGTCCTTAGTCAGTGAGAATAATGGGTGCAGGAAAAGGCGCAGAATGAGGGAGGGGAAGTATCATGACGGAGCACAGAAAGAACAGTGGGAAATGCAGGTTGGTGAAACTTCATGAAATGTCTGAAAAAGCTATGCAAACATTTGTCTTTATTCCAGCAGGGTGTGGGGAGACAATGAAGAGATTTAAATAGAATTATCATAATTAGATCTCTGTCTTAAAACATAACTCCAACTGACATTGTGGAGAGTGAATGTAGAGGAGATAGAGATTGCAGGAAGATAAATTGTTTAAGAAACTATTGAAATACTTCATGTGAGGACTGAGTGCCTGGACTAAAAGAACTTCATGAATATAGAATAGTAACAGCAAAAAATCAAAGATACCCAAAGTTTCTAGTTTGAATGACTGGCTTCAATGGCAATGATACTGAGAGAAGAAATATAATAAGGAAAACCACTTTTCAAGGGAAGAAAAGTTTGACTTCAGACATGTTGAGGCATCATCACCATGAGATCACCAGGTGAAAATTCAAAACAAAGTTAGCATTGATGATAACAGTTTGAGAAGGCATGCACAAATAGGGAATAGTTGAAGACACTATAGTAAATGGAAGTGAAAAGAAAAGCAGAAAAATAATAACATGAATAAAGAAAAAGCTTAAGAATAGGGGTAGGAGAAATAGAAAAAAATATGAGGCATTTCAGATTACAGCAAAGGCATTTACATACACATAATTGATAATTAAGTAAAATAGACAGTTCCTAATGATTTGGAAAATGCTTCCCAAACATAAGATTCACTAGTTATGGCAAATGGCCATTAAATTTTCTGACTTCCTTGACAGCTAGAACAAAAAGACTCAGGTGCTGAGGTCATATTGATTTCATGATCTGATAAAAAGAAATGTCTTTCTTTTGAAAAGATAAATGACTTCCTGGCAGTTAATTCAAGGAGCAATACTATCGTGTGAGCGCTTATTAATATTATACCAGATAATGTATTAAATGGAATTTTTTCAGAAGAAAAAGCGATGACCATATCTTATACAGGTACTTGATAAAAGCAAAATTGATATGAATACAGCAGAAATGGACATGTTCTAAGTCCAAAAATATCTTTAAATAGAGATAATGAGAAAAAAGGAACAGAAAGAGCAAGAAAAGCAATATACACAAGAGAAATAGAAAATAGGTAAATATGCAAAAATTGTGACGTATTGAAATTTTTGATGGAATTAGAAAAATGATGGTTTAAAATAAATGTCCTATATGAATAAAATAGCATAAATTGCATAATTTTTAGGCACTTGCTTTCTCAATAACAATTGCTCTTAAGAAATGTAATTTTCCTTTTTTTCCCCATGGCATCCATCATTCTTTCTATAGTTCGGATTATTTAGATTTTTGAATGATTATTGTCTTTGAAAATCCTACAAAACAAGACCCAAAATATTTGTGGTTTAAGGGACTTCCCGATCTTAATGGCTTTAAACAAATCAGGAAATAGTGCCACATATAATCATTAAATTGTATTAATTTTTTAATATTACTCTTTCAAATTATTACTTTTATTATAAATTAAATACATTTGAGTTTTTAGTCCTGCATTATTTTCCCTACTTTGTTTTATGTAAAAGGGGAAAAATAAAAAAAAAAACCTGGAATCCCTAAAACAATAAAGTAAAAATTGGACTCAAATATAATACAAAACCTTTTTTACTTCCTCGAAAACCTGAAAAGATAAGTCAGATAAGTTGTTTTTCTCTTCAAAAGAGTGTCTTCCTGCAGTTACAGGATTTTTTGGCTAAATAGTTTAAAAAAGAGAATTATGACTATTTGAGAATTTTTAAATAGTATGTTGACTGGTAAAAGGATGAATTTTCACTTAGAGTGTTTCTACAGTGAAAATTCTTCATCTTAAACATCATTTAAAATGTGAAGAAAGATGGTTGTAGAGAGGGAGTTTGAAATAATATTTTTAGAAATTGGTATGGATACTACAAAGCTTCCCTTGAGCAAGCAATGCATAGACCTATAAAAGCTTCATTTTTCCCTTTCATATTTAATATCCATAAAATAATATATAATCATTATAACTAGTAAGAACGTCAATGTGTTATTATGGTTATCTGTAGGAAATCATCAAATTGGTACTAAAACTCCTGACATGCCACCATGTAAAAATATTTCCTTTTCGTTTGTGGTTAATTAATGTCACAAATGACAATAAGTTATGACATTTTAACAAAGGGTGGAGGGCCAGAATGCCATTATCATTTTGTGAAAATGGGCTCCAAGTACTGTTGAAAATGAGAAAAATTATCAAGCGAATCACTGAGTGGAAATCCTTTTACATACAGATATAATTTTAGCTTGTACTGTTGACTTTTAAGTTTTTGTATATAAATTATGGAGTTTATTATTTTGTATCTCAACTAAAGCCAAAAGGAGCTGTAATTTAAATTTCCAAGGCCTATCATTTTTATGCATGGAAGATAAAAATCAAAACATACCAGGGAAGTAAAAACATTTTTTTTTTTTGCTGAAATGGAAAGCTGTAAGCAGCTCAGCTCTAAGTCCTAATCACTGAGAGAGTAGATAAGTTTGGCGTCCAAGACAACTTGCATGACTGAAGACATCCACTTCGAGGGAGAGGTTGAATATTATTTCACAACTTCATTTGACAGGAAGTGAAGAGCATATCAATTCCTACGTCCTGTATTCGAAGAATCATAGAAAAGTCTGGCTCAGAGAGGAGACATATCCAAAGGGTTCAGTAAATCCAAAATCACACACGTAAAAGAAAGACGATCAATTTCTTTCCAGCAACTCTCTTCTCTATTCCCCACGGTGGACAATGGCATAGCCAACATTAAGAGCTGAGCTTTTTTCTTTCTGGACTTTCTTCCAAAGCAGTAAAATGGGTGCATGTATGTGTGTAATAAATATGTGTTTATAATACTCTGGTTTGCCTTAAAAATCAAGAATGATACTATAAAGATTATACCACAATTTGTATTTTTAAAGATAACCTTATTTTAGTACATTTTTAGATTCACAGAACTATTGTGAAGAAAGTACAGAGAGTTCCCAAATATCTCATACCCAGTTTCCCCTATTATTAAATTTTATATTAGTATGGTACATTTGTCACAACTAATGAACCATAATTGATACACTATTATTAACTAAAGTCTACACTTCAGATTTCTTCAGTTTTCCTCTAATGTCCCCTCTCTGTTCCATGATCCCATCTACGACACTTCATTACATTTAGTTATCATGCCTCCTTAACCTCCTCTTGGCTGTGAAAGCTTTTCAGACTTTCCTTGTTTTTAATGACATAGACAGTTTTGAGGATTACTGGTCAGGCATTTTGTATAACGTCCCTCAATTGGGATTTTATGATTTCTTTTTATGATTAGACATTTCTGTTATGCTGTGGTCAATGTTATAGAGTAGGGCATCTAAGACAGGACAACATGAATTGGAATCCTGGGTCTGCCACTAAATGATTATTCAACCATGAGCAAGTTCCTATTTGTTACTCCTAATATATAATTATTTTGTAACCTGAAAAATATATGTGTATATACATACACATATATATGTATTGTATATATGTGTGTATGTAAATATATAGTCATATTTGCATAATTAAAATACTTATGCATTGTCATTTAATTTATGGTGAACTCTTTTCAGAGTTGAGACAAATTTTTAATTCATATCTGAATCTCTGATCACTCACTAACTGGGTTCCTGACCCACAGAAAATTCTAAATTCTTACTGTTGAAAAATACAACATTTGGTGCATTCTTGAGCCTGAAGGAATAAACCCAATGATAGAAGTTTCTGGTAAACAGGTAAATATTATAAAGAATTTCTAACAATATTATCTTTAACTAGTGTACAATGGATAGCCTAAAGAGTTTGTTTAAAGCCATGAAGGCAGGTATCCAAATATAAACCGTTTCAATGAAATGATTTGGTGTAGATGGGCGGGCAAACTCAATGGGAGGTTGGACTTAACGAGCTAAGACGTCTTCCAACAGAGTGACTACGATCAAACAAAGGATTTTGTAGTACGACTAAACACATTATTCCCAAAGCTGTATTCTCCATAAATTATGAACTAGTATGAAGTATTATAAATGTTTCACTAGAATTTAGTTAATATACATTCAATGCCTATGATGTGCTTAGTAATACCCTAAACACCATAGAGGAATAAAATAAACAAAGATAAAAGATTTTTCCTCAAGTTTATTGAAAAAATAAAGAGAGATATGCTAAAGAGATAACAATGTAAAATATCGTAAGATTGGAGCTCCGATGAGTAGTATAGAAAAATAAAGCTACCCTCCAGGGTGGGACCTCAAAACCACTATTGTTCTTAAGCAGAGTCATCTGAGGATTAGCATTTCCATTTGCTCATCTAATGAATACCCACTTACAGGCAAGTTTAGGATGTTCAAGTGCTGATAACTGGAAATTTATAGATAATTTACTGAATTATGGGTAGTTACATATATGTTCGTCTTACATACTCCTTTTTACTTACATAACCTAATACTGAAATGATACTGAAATGATACAAGTGTTTTAGTCTTGGAATATATTTTTCAAAAGAAGCACATGCTGATTTTTCTTTTCTTACATATATAGTTGTAAAACTCTCCTTTATTTTCTCATAAAAACTATAATATAATTAATTAACAAATATAATTTTAAAAGATAAAAAATAAGGTCACAAGAAATTCTAATTTTTACTTATGAGTATGATAAAGTAATGATGGTTGGACCATGTTTCTGATTTCTCATCCAGAGAAACTGCCATTTATTAAAAAGTTGCTCAAACTATGTTGTTTAAATTGAAGTCTCTGTGTTTTCTATTTATATTTCTGAATTCTGACTAAAAATGACGTGGTATACCACCAATTTAAGAAAACTACTAAGTAAAAATTTAAAGTTTTTGCGTGTACATTTAAACATCTCTTTTGAACTCTTAAAGTAGATAAGATTTGACTACACAAAAGTTCGGAATGCCTTGTCACACAAATAAATACACATGCTTCAATCGCACTTCCAAAATGTGATTCATTATGCTGCTTTGTTCGGAATTTACACTAATCTCCCAACTACGGTATTTATAAGCAGCGTGTCATTCTCTCACCAGCAATGAGTGTTGCTAAGTCCGCTCTTTTGTTGTCATGGCAGTGATGGATCATCAATGTTCAGTGGAAGACCTGTAATTTGCAAAGTGAATGACAAGCAACATTGAAAAGGCACCGCAGCGGCCTTTTCTAGGTGAGCTGGAAGCTTGTGGCATGAGAGTCTTTTTCTTTTTAAGTCGTGTTTTATTTTAGTCTTCACACCAGGTTTGACATTTAGATTCAGAGGGTATAAATGAGATCTTCAGATTTTGAACTTAAAGTAAATTCTTCGTGTAATAGAGCAGTAAATATTTTACCTTTTTAAAGGACGCTGAGACTCATTTAATCAGGATACAGTTTTGTCCTCATTCTTCCTCAGTGTAAGCCTTGGTCTCCATCTTTTTCTATTTAATGTATCTGGAGGATTGAACAAAAGAAGGGGAAAGAAAAAAAAATCCTGCAGCATCTCTTAAGAAGCAGCCTTTATTTTTGTTATTATTTTTCTTCCGTAGACAAAGTCAACTATCCTCTAGCCTGGAATTAAGCTTCCCTCTATTCTGTGACTATTCAATTTCCAAGATGCAGCACAGGTTCAATGTCTTTATGAATCTATTACTGACCAAACAACCTAACTAAATCGCTCGTCTTTAAACTTCTATAATGTATCTACTACTAAGTTGTAAACTGATAGAGTGCAGAATGCATAACTGCTCTGCTCAGTGGGGTAGTTTTGCAACTAGTATGTAATAGCCATTCGTTAAATATGTATTGAATCATTAATTAATTAAAAATCAAAATATCATTATTGTTACATACAAAACTACTGGTTAAACTTAATCGTATACCTATATGGCTATTTGATTTTCCCATGCATGTGTCCTCCCTAGATAGATGGTGAGCTCCTAAGGGTGAGGAGAAATGTTCAACACATCTACGTATTTCAAATAGCAAATTAAGTATATTTAAGGCCTCTTATAGAGCCTACACAGTGTTATGCATACATAACAGAATACATTCTAAGTAGCTGATATATAGTAAATATTTAATGATAAAATAGTTGCATACACCGTTATTAAAAATTAGCAAAGAAAGCATATAATACAAAACATTAATTGCAAACTGCTATATTAATTTGCATTGGCAAAACACAATATGCCCCTAAGCAGTTCCTCTGATTTGACAGATGTGTCCCTGATTTGAGTGGAACATTTCTATAAAGTAGGACATGTGAGTACTATTTTAAATTGCTTTGTCATAGACCCTGGAGCAGTCATAATTTTTAGTTACTCTGGTTTCTCCAGCTCTAAATGAGAGTAGCAATTCCTGTCATCTGTACAACTTATAGCTATGCGATGATCTTAATATACTGAATCCAGTTAACTAAGACCTTAAGTGTTGCCAAAAGTCATTCAGTATGTACAGGACCAAAGTTCTGTGTCATTTTCCATTAGGGTCCTTGACTCAGAAGTTAACATAAACTTACCTACCACTCATTTACTCATTCAGCTAATAAATATTGAGTACCACTGCATGACCTGCTGTGCAAACAAATGACTCTAATATGACTCGAGTAGGTATTAAATCGTAGGTACATAAAAAGTGCAATAAGTGTAAAGAGAAAGGAGCTACATAATTCTTCTGGGGGAAATTAGTGGGCATACTTTAACTACTGTGTATTCTAGTTTCAAAAAAGAATTATACATGCATTCATGAATGCTTGATTGTAAACTTGTGGAATATAAATTGGGTGATAGCAGAGAAAGGGAAATTCACACTGGGTTTAACATCCTCATACAATTAGGCAATGGCAATTTCCAGCAAGGTACCACAGGGATCCAGACTTGTCTCAGCTTTATCGTTTTTATTTTTGAATTAGATGGCAAGAGACAAAATTTGATGATTAAATTTGTAGGGGACACAAAACTGGGGAATATTACCAATATTGTTGGGAGAGAATTAATGGTAAACATTACCTTAAAAGACTAAAACAATAGGCTGAAATCTAAAGATGAAATTTAACAAGGATACATATGATGCACTGCAGTGCTAAAAACCTCAACTCAAATAAAGAAATGTAGGATTGAAAGTATCTGACATTGCAACATTTGTAGCTAAACCGATGTGGTTGCATTAGATGAAGAAAAGCTTAATTTGGCTCTAACTACTGATGGGTTGCTCAAAAACTTGTGAACAAAATTTTTGGCTGTATGGAAGGATATGTAATGTCCTGGACAAGTGATATAATATTTTTCTCTATTCTATGTGTGCATAATCTACATCTGACAAATTTACTTTTGATAAGCTACATTTTAAAAACATCGCCGACAAATTATAGGAAGGCACTAAAGGAAAATGAAAAGAATGATGAGGAAGTAATCTAGATATCATGGTGCCTCCAGTGAAGTTGATGGTTGGTGATGTTTCAAAGCTATGTCAAACAAAATATAATTAAAGGACCTGGGTATTTCTAACAGGAAGAAAATAAGACTAAAGGGGAACATGACAACTCCTTTCAAATATTTGAAAGGCTATTATGTTGCAGAGGTGATTTGTTAAGCATTGTTACAAAAGACAGAGTGGACAGAGGATATAGAGAATTAGTTAACATGTTGACTCAATATATGAAATGTATGAAGAGAGAGATTTTTATCTGTTCCATTGACTCCTGTACCCCAGCTTTTACAAATAAGGCTAGCCTCCTAGCCTGTGGAAAGAGCGCAACAACTGTTTTTTAATACATTAATGAACAAATAGGTAATAAAGTATCAAAGTCGGACGTGTCGAAAAACAGATTGAGATTTCTCAGTAGGTAACAGATGAGATTCCTGCTATCTAAGGATAACGAGTGTCAGAAAAAGGCAATTGAAATGATTCCACCCTAAAATAGGAAATAAAATTTCATAGCGAAGAATGAAAATATATTTCGTCTTAAAACTAAAATTGCCAAAGTGGAAATTTTATCTGATAGCCAACAAACTTTAAATTGTAGAAATTATGAACTAACTTAGAATGAATCAAGTTTTGGTACATTTCGGTGTGTGTGTGTTTTTCTAACACAATTTTATAATAGTATAATTTTTTTTTCAATTCATGTTTGACTTTGGCAATATGATCATGAAGATGAACATTCCTGAGATAGCAGCACAATCCAACATTTACTCCAGGCTCCTTTCTTAATTCTTTGATATGCAAGTCATTCTCTTTGGATGTGTTCAGAATGTTATATATTTGTTAATGTCTCTGCTTTAAAAGTTGCTTTAAACTTTCTGATCCTCATTTGTGAAGGTTTTGCGGGCAATTCAAGGACTCTCTATTACCCTTTTTATTTCGTGTGTGTGTGTCTGTGTGAAATCCTATATCTTTTGAAATATTTGACTTAATTTTGCAATTTCCACTGTGTTTCAATGTCTGATCAATTTGTACAATATTTGATAATGAAGAAATTTTGATTTAGAACTTACTATTATGCTGAAAACGGTTGTTTGGAGACAATTATGTAAGTGATATTATAATTGATTGCTACACTTATAAATGATTAGTACATTTCATGATACTTTGATCAATTTTACTGGCATACACAATTTTAGACTGAAGGGACTCAAAGAATATTTGTAGAGGAAGGATCTCCTCTACTAAAATAAAAGCTAGTTAATTATTAATCAGGAGGAAATATCTACATTAACTGGGAGATTTAACTTGATGATATATAACATTCTTTCAAACTTTAAGCTTGACTTTGCACAGGCACACATGTGCTATGCTTAAGTTAGTCTTACCACAGTACCAGTGTAGTTGGTTTGTGTTACTAAATGTATTAATTTAGTGTTACTCAATTATTTCTATCATGTTTGACTTAATCTACTATGTTTGACTATTTATTTTGATATTCTGATTCTGATATAGAATTTATTAATGAGACCTTTCAAATTTATGTCATTAAAATTTTGAGCAAGTAGGACTGAAGACGTAAACTTACAAACTCTACTTAAAAATTACCCAGCTGGGTGCTGGCCCAGTGGTATAGTGGTTAAGTTTGTGCCCTCTGCTTTGGTGGCCAGGGGTTCACAAGTTTGGATCCTAGGCACTGACCTAGCACCATCCATCAAGCCATGCTGTGACAGCATCTCACATAAAACAGAGGAAGATTGGCACAGATGTTAGCTCAGTGACAATTTCCTTCAAGCAAAAAGAAGAAGATTGGTAACAGATATTAGCGCAGGGCCAATCTTCCTCAAAACAAAATAAAATTTAAAAATTCCCCCACTAACTCATATCAATCTATATTTAAAACCACGTATATGTACAACCAATCCTTTGACTCATCTTCTCATCCTTCTCAGAATCTTTTTTATGAAGAGAGATTTTGTCATACCATTTGATAAAATTCAGATGCAATACGTGTAAAATATTGTCAAATTTAGGATTTTGAAAGAAAAAATGTGAGTTGGCTTCTCTTCTGAGTAAATATGTTGCCTGCTAATGCTCAATGTTTTATTTCTAGAGATTTTGTAAACCAGCTATTGAAACATGAATGCCAGAAATTTTAGCTTCTTGCAAGTAGGAACACTTGCTAGCTTTCAGTTTTCCAGTGACTCTCTTGTTCTCCCCAGTTCTACAAATATTCTCAACAGTGGTTCTGTAGCACTTTTGTCAGCCATCTCAGTTCCTTGCTATGTACCATATCTGTGCTGATTAATTTAAATTCACATAGAGCAATTAAATTGCTCTGACTGTCTGTTGGTTTATATTATATTTCTATTCTCTCTAACAGTCTCTTCTATACTTTCCACATCATTATTTTTCATTTCTTTTGACAGAGAAGATGGGAGCCAAGTATTAGTTAAAAGCTTTGATCTAACTCATGAATTCCAGTTGAGCCATTTATCTCAAGTGAAGGGCAGATCACGTGTTTAATTTTGGTGCTAACATATCGAGAAAAAAGCAATAACTTCTTTTCCTTACATACTTTCTTACAGACACTTAACCTGGTTCTGGATGAGTTGCTGTTCTCCCTACCTACCTGCTTCTTTCATACCAACCTTTTGGTTTCTTAAGGACAAAGTCCAAGTCTATATATACTGCAGCTTCCGGCATATAGAATATACTTGGCATATGTTGGTAGAAGGAAAAGTGAATTAATTAACATGTTACAAAGTGATTTATTGAAAATAAAAGCTAATAAGTATAGGCAGGTAGTCATCTTTATCTAAGATTAAAATTAGAACTGAGAAGCAGTTGCCATTCTCCTCTGTTATAATAAGCACTGTGGTTTCTTAGTGTCATGGGTACTATGAGGCAATTATCTCAAAGACTGAGAAATTAGGAATCTGTGGGAGAAAAGTTTTGGAATCCTCCCAAAGTGTTTACTCATCTCTTATTTCCATGTTTTTTTTGTTATCTTACTTCATTTTTTATATTGAGGAAATGATTCCACCACAGCGTGAGTGTCTGAGGACCAGAGAAGAGAAGATGGCCCTGGTTTTTTCATCTTGGAGGAAATTGCTAGTGAGTTATTACACTCTCTGCCTCTTTTCCGTGGGATATACTTCAGAATGTCTGTCTTTTGCTGTTATTCTTACCGATACTTTACATATGACAATAATGTTAATAGAAGTAACAATTACTTGTCAAACACTCATGTTTCAAACATCATGACTATTCCCTAACAGCTAAAACATATAAACAAGGTGTTTAAGATTATCTTCATTTTACCAATTAAGAAACTAAAGATTAGAGAGTTAAGTAACAAGACAACATCTCTCATTTATGAAATGCCGTGATCAGGATTCTAATCCAGTTTTGCTAGATTTGCAAACCTACGTTTTTTACACTTTCGCACATTGTCGCTCTTAGCCTTCAATACTAAATTTTAAATTAGATTTGAACTAACCCTGGGTAAATTTTGGAAGCAAAGACTAGTTTTCCCCTTACACCACATCTTTCCACGTGTTTCTAGGACCAATTATCTGAGAAGTGAATTCAATTGATTGTATCTATCAGGAAACTTGCTGTTACTATACTCGGATTCACTGTAAGTTCGAATTAATGCGTCTCTTTTGTGGAGTCTCAAGACATTCCCATTTGAAAAAGACATACCATTAAACATTTTATTTATTACTTTTGGCAGTCAGATCTTCAGCCAACTGCCTGTGCTGTCTTTTTGTTTCATTTATAGTATGACAGAAAGGACAATGGGGTGCCTGGGCACGTTCCCACATTTTGGGATTCTGTTCTGTGCACAGCTTTTCTGCTGCCATTTTGGAGAAAGAAAGGGACCTATGACAACGGTTATGAGGCAGATGTGATTTTTATGTGGTGCCAGCTCTTTCCCCACTGTAGAAGTAAGTGATATCTAAAGTCCATACTAAAAATGCAAAGTGCCATGCCAATTCTGAAAATTCCTTCTGCTCTATTGTAAAGGAAGCTTTTTAGAATTAGAATGAAAATGATAAGCACATTTCATGTAGAAAGCAATACTTGCATCTGTAACAAATTAAGTAATAATTCCATAGTGAAACAGATAGAGAGTATAGTAAACAGAGCGATCACCTACCTCATTTTCAGTGTATCTTTTTCTCCTTGGTAGCAATTGAAATTAGGTTTCCATTTCTATCAATTGAATAATCATTTAAGGGACATTCTCGATAAAAGTCACTGAGTTAGAAGCTGTGAAAATAAAGAATCTGACTGTGATACAACCTCCTCTCAAGGGAGGACACAATTTACATCATAAAGTAGAACTTGGATATTTCTACTGTCATCCTATTGTATGACAGAATGTGCAACATGTGTAATGGAAGCAAAGATATCACAGGAATACCTTGGAAAGAGAATTGAGAGAAATTACTGGTTTTTTCCATTTATTCTTTGAAGGGTGGGTAGAATTTGACTGGTAGAGCAATACACAGCCTGGAAAAGTGAGAAATGACATTCAGATATAGGAGTAAGATGGCTAGTTGACTGTTTGGGCAGTTGAGAAAAATATGAATGAAAAGAGTGAATAGAAGATAAAATTGGAACAGTAAGTTTCTACCACTGGAGATGGATTTGAATCTCAGGTTAATGTATCTCTTATTTAATAAAGAGATATTCAAATTTTTGAGCAGGTGACCTAACTAGTGCTGTATTTGAAAAAGTAACAGTAATAATTAGTTAGGTAGCCTAGTATTCTGATTAGAAAGGTGGGCTCTGAGGTCATTTCCTCTTGGTTCACGTACTCACTCCCCCACCTGTTAGTTGTGTAGTCTGGGAAACTTACTATTCTTTTTCCTTTCTTTTTCTGTGTTTTGTAAAATTAAGAGAATAATAATCATATGCCTATCTCACAGTAGAATTGTGAGAATTAAATGTGATAATACATGAAAAGAATGAACACAGGGTAATCCACAGAGTAAGCACTCTAAAAAAGTTGTCTGTGATTGGTACTTTTTATGTATTGTTTTACTAGGTTTTCTAGATATATTTAGATAATGTGAGTGGGAGATATTTAAGAAAGAGATGAGGCAGAGGAGGTGACTGAAAAGGTCTAAGTTTGCTACAAAGGCAGTCACGGGCAGTGAGAACAGGTGGGAGAAATCATGGTCAGCGTAGCTTAGTTGCCACCAACCACTCAGTTGAGAAAGTGTCCAGTAGTCAAGGTTGAATCCAAGGAGGTTGATATCTCTTAGAAAGAATAGAAGACCAGTACGTGGGGTATGGTTGGAATACAAGACAGTGAGTTCATTTTGACTATCAGTGACAAATTTATATTTTTCACATTACCACTATAGGCTTCAAAATTTTCAGAAGACAAAATTGTATGTAAGACAAATTCATTCATTCATTCGTTCAACAAATATTTACTGAACCCCTATTCATACTTGTCACTCTTAACAACACTGGTGAGAAAGCAGTGAATGAAACAACATACATGAGCTCATGGAACTTACAGTCCACAGAGGGAGACTCATGTCAGATGTGGGAGACACAGATGCGCTACTCTTCAAGACAGGGCATGCTGCACATTGCCCAGCTGTGAGGACTGTGGCTGGATGCCAGTTGCAGGCGTTGGTTGATTCAGGTCTAGGTATGCTTCAACTTTGGAACCAAGTTCACTCTCTGCAGAGCAGACAGCAGCCATGCCTGAGCAAGGCCCTGGCCATCTCTGCCCAGTGTCTGACTTCCTTAATCAACTCACTTGGGATTTGCAGAGACAGTCTCAGGTCTGCATCAGAGTGTTCCACCTGCCCAACCTTACAACCTCATTTCTTTCAGAAGTATTATCCTCCCAAAAATCTGTTTTACTTTTAACTCTGTGAGAATCTCCTTTCTTGGAGTGCTATCACAGATATTGGTAAACAGATGAAGATAAAATAATTTTTAAATTATTTTCCTCTTTTAAAGGATAAAATTTTCCTCTTATAAGGAAGGAAGTCTGTTGGTGAATGTAGCTTTAGACCTGGGGCCAAAGGGGCTTGTTTACTCTTTACCTATGAAGCACACAACTCGTTCTACACGGGCTCAGGCAGTACAAACAGCTGCAGGGACATCTCTTACTGAAGTGTAGAGAATACACACTCAGCAGCAGGAAGATTAGTAAAATAAACATAACACCAGATTCACCACCCAGATAAATCACCTCTTCCACAGAGATGAATGAGCGAAGTGTGGGGAGAGACGGGAGGTGCTACTCCAGCTGAAATCTATCCACATGGAAACATGATGCCAGGGGAAAGGAGCCTGCCTATTTCCAGACCTATCTTTCCCAATTCAAAGATAACAAAAATAAAGTTCAGAAATATTGAGTCACTCGCCAAAGATTATATAAGACATAAATTTTGGAGCTGGGACTCTAGGCTTTTTTAATCCAAGGAAATCCATTTGAACATCTTCTATATATCTGAACATCTTCCAGGTATCAACATAGAGTATAGGATATAAAGAAACAAGTCAGCACCTTTGCCCTTAAGATCATTCAGTCAAGGCGAGAAGCCAGAAATTTTGGATAATTTCAATATAGTGCTTGATTGAGGATACCAAGAGAACACTGAGACAAGCATCATTGTCAGCAGTGAGTTGATGAGAGATTATGGGTGGCTTCCCAAAGGAGGTGATGGCTGAGTTGAATCCTGAAGGATAGTAAGAAACCCACGACCCAGATAAGTGGGCTAGGAGTTGTAAGAAGGAGGGCAATTCTGGGTAAAAGGAGCTAAGGCCTAGAGATAAGAGAGAGCACAGAACATTGAGGGATGACAAGTGTTCCCAATGACTAGAGCATGTAGCACAAAGGAGAGAGTGATAAAATATGGGACTATGCATAGAGTGGCACTTATTCACTCAGTCAAGGAACAACTAGGTGCCAGACATGATGTTGTGTGCTGAGAATATAACAGCAATGAATAAGATAAATGTTGTCTAGGTCTTCAAATGACACCATGTGAAAGTGTTCTGACTGGAGAAGGGTCTATTGCTCTGAAAGCAGAAGAGACAGCCCCTATTTTTCCCAGGAGTGGGTGTGTAAATGGCTTTGTAGCAAAAGGAATATCGAACCTGAGAAATGAAGTATGAGCAGGGTTTTAGCAGAAGAAAGATAAAGGGAGAAAATTCTGGAGAGAGGAAATAGGATGTGCCAAAAACATAAAGGCCAAAGAACGGGGCATAATTTATGAACTGAGGAAGAATAATACTGGAGCAAAGAATGTGAAGCAAGGAGGTAGATTCCGTTGAAAATAATGCTCTAAGAGAAAATATATGCAGCCTATCATCACTTTAGTAAGCGTTAATTCTATATCCATCCTTCTAAAATTGGTGATTATTTGAGAATTTTGCTTTCTGTATTACCAGGCCAAAAGAACACAAGACGGATCAATCATGTGACTATCCATAGCTGTTGGGAGGCCCCTCAAGCACCCCAAGTTTGACAGTGATCATATAAACTCCTCAAATTTCATGACTGTACGTTTATCCCACTGACTGTAAGCTTCTCTTAAATTGCCAAGATGCAAATGTCTCTAGGACTTTAGCATTTAATTTTACTGATATTTCTCGCATAGTAGGAATCAACTATCCATATTTAATGGAGATAGAGCAGAACGCATTAAACTTGACATGGAGCACCTGTTCTGATCTGTCAGAGCTCAGTTTAATTTTTCTTCAGTAAATATGACCAGTCATAGAGCTCTGTACATGGGGTATTGCAAATCACGCTGTAAGCAACAGGAC
This sequence comes from Equus caballus, assembly GCF_041296265.1. Taxonomy (NCBI): domain Eukaryota; kingdom Metazoa; phylum Chordata; class Mammalia; order Perissodactyla; family Equidae; genus Equus; species Equus caballus. The sequence goes on from NC_091700.1 coordinate 54,357,628, forward strand.
CTCCAAACTAACCTCTGAGATATAAGCTTTTTCAGGTGTTTTCAATATGCTTTCTTCCAGATCTATAAAAAATGCAGTTCAATATTTAAGCGAGATCTTATATGATTTTCTTGATATCTCAGAATCTAATTTGTAGTTTCTTGCAAACCTTTATTATGTATCTAAGTATTTTTAATACATATGTAATTTCTAACATATATTTAAAAATAATATTAGCTTTTGTATTTTGTAGGAGATTATATGTTGTTATGCTTTAGTGTGATATATTTAAAGGAAATCTCAAGTCTCATAGATAAAATGCTCTCTGGGGTAAAACAAAAATATAACAAAAGGACAAAGGAAATCAAAGATGGTTTATTAAAAGAAAAATCTTACCACTTTAAAAATATTTTTAAAACAATTCTATGTGTTAGAGAAAAACCATTGCAAGGAATGGAATGGTCAGCATTAAATATTTGCTCTAAATCAGCCATACTTAATTTTTAATGATACTAACAATAGCTGCAACCTAGCCTCCTGTTTTGTTTTGTTTACGTGATGTTGTTATTTCACTATTACTTTGACAAGTGGAGTTCAGAGGGAGTTCACTCAGAGACAACACATCTTTTGGAAGATGCAAAGCCGGGACTGGAAGCCACTGAGGACTCTCTGCTTCACAGTTGAGATATGAACATGCTTAGAACAATCTGGAATTTTCTATTTCATGTCCTGCCCCTAGCTATCCTATTTGTTGGCAGCTATGATCAGATAACAGAAAGCTTACACTTTAACCTACATTTAATCTAAACTAAATAGATATCTGAAGCCACATTAAGAAATTCAGTTTTGTTGCTTTAACAGTCAGGTGAAGGGTGGGGTTTTATTTTGGTATATTAAGTGTTGCTGAGCAACATAAAATCGTTTTCAATATAGTTTATACCAGTGAAGGGCAAAAGTAAGTTGTCCCTTCATTTCAGGGGGATACTTTCTATGAAATTTCCTCTGCAGATACCAACATCTGGATGGGCAAGAGGTCAGGAAGAATATAACAAAATGCGTGTTGGAGAAAATCTTGGGGGAAAAGATATTACTCCTAAAAGGCTTTTCAAAGTCTTAGACATTGCAACTCTGTCCTTTTTAATGCAGTGGTTACATTTTTTTGTAACGGTAAAGTGCAGCTTGTCATTCTACCCTTTTCAATGATTGTTCTTTTTATTGTTATTTGAGGCCAGTGACTTTACAATCCATTCTAAGCTCATCTTTAATAAGCATTTACAGTTGAGCAGACCTGGGTTGTCCTCTGTTTATTATTGCCAGGCTTCATAAGGGTCTAGACGGTTTCGTGTGACTTCCCTTATGCACCATAACGCTGAAGGAACACAAAAGCCTTTGGGATCTTTGTGCCGCCTTTTTTTTAATTATGTGCCTGAGTCACTTTTGTTGCATAGATGATAATGCCACCTTCAATTTGATTTACATATCATTTAGGAATTACTTAGAGCCATGTAACTTTTATTAAAAACTGCAGAATATTTTATGAAGTCCTGGAGATCCAACTTTTTTCCTTCTGGTGAGATGTTCCAGGTCTTACAAGAAAACACTGAGATTGTAGGGGTTTGTTTTGTCTTGTCTTTTACACATAGCTCTAATGAAAATCAAATAAGGCCTATTACAATTAAAAAAAGATAAAAAAAATTAGAAAAAAACATGTAATTGAAAGACTGCCACAACTCTAAGATGAATTCTTTCGCATTTTAAATACTGGTAAATTTTCTTTTCTTTTCTTTGAGCAAGTAATGGAAGTGAAATATTAATAAAGTTTAATTAACTACACAATGAACTGTCTTTACCGTCTGCTCTCGAATGATTTCTTTTTTTACATGATATGTTTTTTCCTTGTTTCAAACAAGGTAGAGCAATTAATCTTTCCTTTAAAAGAAAAGAGGTATACAAAAGCCTTAAAGTATTGTACTGTACTGTAAAGTATTGTATAGAGTTGCAGTGATTGCTGGCTCTTCTTTTACTGGTTAAGAGGAACAACCCTCTTCTAAATTGATACTTGCAAGATGCTGCTGCTTGCACTATTGGAAGCAAATTCATGGCTGCATTTCTGGAGAGTATATAAAACTAACATTGTTATGTAGTTTCACTGACAGGGGCGCACTCATGCAAAGCAAGATGGATGGGATGTCGGTTTTCTCTATCATGGGATCTCCATTTAGTGACCCAGATGAGGAGTGAGAGAACTTGTCACACAAGCATGACAGGGCTAGATACGGCTTTAAATGGAGCTCCCAATCTCATATAGATTTGAAGTTGCTGCTGGAGCACAAAATTTGTCATAAAAGACTTGTCAGTACAGAGTTCATTAAGGTAAAGGATGATAGTACTTTATCTGGCTACAATTGAGCTCTCCTCTGGTGGCCTGATCTTCAGTCACAAGAGAGTTGTATTTTGTTTAGCTTCTTTTCTTAATGACCTTTTAAAATGATTTCATGAAGATTTTCCTTGTTCTTTCATTTTAACTCAAAAGTTTCTTACAGCATTCTCCTCCCAGTTTTACTCCTTTTTTTCTCCTTTGTTAAATTTGGAGGTGTGTTCGTGATGTCAATTCACAGTCACTTGGGACTTGACTGAGTCTTGAGGTGAGGTGTTAAACCTCACGGGGCAGGACTGTGATGCTTAAGGTGAAAGACAAGGCTCTTAATCACTTGTGCTGCCCCTGCCATGCTAGCAACTTCACGCTGCCGCTAAATTTTCTTTTACTGGGGTCCAGAGATCAATAAAGGCTTCCAGAAACACAAGGCTGTCCAGGGTTTAACTGAAATCCGGATGTTACAAAGTCACAAAGGATTTAATTCCCTATTGCAAATAGGTTTCTAAGCAGTTATGTCTGCTGCTTTAAAATACCTCATTTTAATGGCAATTTATTACTGTTAATTACAGTATAACTCAGATTTATTATGTCTTCTTCAAAGACCATTCAAAGCTTTTTGGTTTGTTAGCATTTTTCTTTCTTTCTTTCTTTTTTAAATCCAAGGAACATAGCCATGAGGTCATCAGGGACATGTCTTCTCCTGTTATCCTCATTTTACAGGTAGGAAAAACAAAGGGAAAGATAAGCAGAAAAATAAAGTTATTTTGTCCTTGTTTTAGAAAGTAAGAAAATGGCCACTGATTTACTTTGTAATCCCAATTTCCTGCTTAATGCACTTAGCCTGAACTATGATCAAATATTAAATGATAAACCATGAATGTGGTTATGCTCCTTCCAGTCCCCTTTAGGCCTGCAGAACTTCTCCTCCAGCTGCTACACGTGCTGCCATATGTAGCCTCAGTTTACAGCTTTCTCCAGCAATTGCCCCTTCCCTGTGTAGCCAGCATCCATTGAATGGTCCCTGCAGGGGAAATAAGGGCTGGACCCTTGGCCCCAGCTCAAGACATCTCTGAAGTGTCACCTCAGCTTTGGAGCTTACCGTGGGACCTGCTGATGTTTTTGGTGGGATTACATTGTAGCACAACTTCTCCTGCTCCATCCATCCTGATTCCTTCCCTTCGCCCACAGGTTTGGAGACCAAGAGCACTCTACCACTATCTTCCTGCATCCACATTTGGTCTCGGAGTCTGCTTCCCAGGAAATCTGACCAGCGACATGATATTTACAGCTTACAGGGGTGAGAGACACACACCAATATTTGACCCTTTGACTTCTTCCTCTTAACGTTTCTGTTGTACATTAAAATAACTTTCCTTATTACATTGTATTCAAATAGCTTTTGACACATGTAGTATAAGGATGTTCTTATTGAAGATGATAACACAAATAATAAAATCAATTTGCATGTAGGCAAATGGTAACATTTGCTTTATGTTATCTTGAGTATTAATATTGGCCTTTAATCATATTAATAGTGATATGTAGAGTAACCACATTAAGTGCACATTTTTTTTTAAGATTTTATTTTTCCTTTTTCACCCCAAAGCCCCCCAGTACATAGTTGTATATTTTTTAGTTGTGGGTCATTCTAGTTGTGGCATGTGGGATACCACCTCAGCACGGCTTGATGAGAGGTGCCATGTCAGTGCCCAAGATCCGAACTGGCAAAACCCTGGGCCGCTGAAGTGGAGCACTTGAACATAACCACTCGGCCTCAGAGCCTGCCCCACCAAGTGCACAGTTGAACAAATCAAAGAGCCTCACTAGATAGAGAGAACAACCATGCATGCTTTACTCTAAAGCCATGGCCCCGGGTCTCCCTTCATGTATGTGATCTCCCCAGTGGAGAGGTTCCTTCAATCGGATGCCCATTACTAAATGTTTATTGACACACAATATTGTCCACATTGTTTATTTAGTGCAGTGTATCAACTTTCTATTTTTGCACAACAAACTATCACAAACTTAGAGGCTTAAAACAATACATAGTTTTCACTTACAGTTTCCATCAGTCAGGAGCAAAGCTTGGCTGGGTCCTCGGCTCAGGCTCTTCGCAAGTCTGCATTCCAGGTGCCAGGCTGGTTGTGTCCTCATCCCGAAGGACACTTAGGGAAGGATCTCTCTCCAAGCTGCTCGTCTTGTTGTCAGAATTTATTTCTTTGCAGAGGTGGTTCTCATTGAAAGTTGCTTCCTCAAAGCCAGCAACAGAAAACACACATGCAGACACACACAGAGCGAGAGAGAGAGATTCTGTGTGGTGTCTTGCTTTTCGACTCTGACCTTTAGACCTTCTGTAAAAGAGCTCACCTGGTTAGGACAGGCCCACCCAGGATAATCTCCCTTTGGTTAACATAAAGTAAAACTGATCAGAGGCTTTACTTACATCATCCAAAATGCTTTCACATTTGCCATGTTCTGTTTGATAGAAGCAAGTGCTAGGTTCCACAACACGCAAGGGGAGAGGATTATAAATAGGTGTGGGTCATCTTAGAATTTTGTCTACCACATGAAATAAAATTATACTTATTACAAAGCAAGCAGCAGTGATTTTTGATGTTACAAACTATGTTCATATGGGTAAGTATAGTTTAATAGAAGGGGTGCATATTTCAGTTGAGGAAGAATCCTAAGATCTGAATTTTTTGCACTGATATTGGAGCCCAACTAATTATTAATCCACGGTTATTTTGCCTGACTCTTTGACTTCCTGTTTCAATTATGTGTTTTTACTCCAAGAGCAGACCGTGCCCCAAATGTGCTTCCTGGAGTAACACATGCAGATTACTTCTGGGTCTCAAACTTCTCTAAACCCTCTATTTTCTCTTACCTACATGACTAACTTCTTGCTTATTGTTGGCTAAGAGTCAATCATTCTTTCCTAAGGAAGATTGACAAAGTTTCTTTCTTTTTCCTTCTTCAAATGACAATATAAGTGCACTTACGCTTCATTGGATTGCAGTGCATGCTTCTTGCTGGGCACTGCAGAGTGGAGGACATTTCAATGCACCGTTGTACTTGGGTTTGGCCACATGACTTAGTTTGGACAAAGGAAAGTTATTGGATATAACAGAAGCAGAGGCTTTGGATTGTCCTCTTGACTTCCTGACACTCACCATGAAAAGAATTTGCCTTGAGTCGACACTGGGCTAAGGTGGATAAGAGAAAATGGAAGAAAGTCTGACTTTGACCCACGCCATGGAGTCAAGCCCCGTTGACTTGCAACTTGAAGTAGCGCCACCCAGTGAACGCAGCCTAGATCGGGGTAACTGTAACTGATCTACAGCCACGTAAGCGTGAGAATAAAGTGTGTTGTTTAAGCTACTGAATTTTGCAGGGGCTTGTTAGGCAGCATTTTACCAGCAATGGTTGAGTAAAACTTTATCAGGTATGTATGAATTTACATATTTCTACATAAAGTTTATGTGATATATTAAATAGATCATGATATAGAAAAAAGGATATTTAATAATTTCTCATTTACTATGTTGATCCTGGAACTAGGTGGTAATGCTTTTATTTCTAACACACATAGCTTTACTGCTCCTCAGTAAATTCTATCAACCTATCAAATCTAAACTCAAGTCTTAACCTTCTCTGTGACTCTTCCACTATTTTTTTTCTAAGAACTTCTTTGGACCCCTGCAAGATTTACGAATGTACTAAGTGTTTTAGATTTAAGTACATTATGTTTGTTCAGTGGGCTGAGTTTCCTCCTGTGCTTGTGGTTAACCCTGGTATTAGGGCTAGTATTGTCATTTCCTATGTTTGCTCTCCAGTAGGGCACTGTTGCAATGAGTGCTATTTATTCATTAGTTCATCAAATATTTATTGAGAGCCTGCTACGGACAAGGCACCAGGCCAAATTCAGTGTTATCACGTACTCTTCTCTGATGATAGAACTTCTCTACTCAAACCCTTATTGTGAGTGATCATAGATCCATCTATACGATAAAGTAATTGTTAATGGTTATAAGACATTTTCAAATATTGTGCATAATTACAAAATATTTTAATATATATAATAAAGACATAAGTTTTTGTAAGGTTGCTATTGGCATAGTCAGTAATAAAGACATTGAAATGATAACAAAATAATTGAGTAATAATTAAAATATAACAAATATATCATGTGTTATGTCCTTTCTCTATTCCAATTACTTTTCAAAGCACTGCATTATTTGGCCATTTAAGCCTTATAATACCCTCTGATGTTGTTAATATCATTATGCCCATGGAGCCCAAGAAAATTGCTTAAGGACACAAAATTAATAGGTTGTGGAGCCAGGTTAAAATCCTATTCTTGAACAAGAAACAAACAAAATACATACATAGAATGTATATATTTTAAAGGTGTAAACATTAACATGTTAGTAAAGAATTCAGATTTTAGTATCAGGCTGCTTTGGTTCCACTTGTGCTGTGTGACCATGAACAAGTTAAGTCAATTAACTTCAGTTACCTCATCTGTAAAATGAGAAGGATAGCAGTACCTATCTAGTTTTTTATGTAAAAATTGAATAAGGTGTAAAGCTGTTAGACCAGTCCCTGGCAAATGAAAAGATTCTGAGCAAATTCCAGTAGTTACTATTACTTCATGGTCCTCCCAAAATTGATTGAGTGAATCAGCAGTTTTTATAGACACTAGATGGACAAAATAAATGGATGTGTCCAAGTGGGAAATTAACCAGTTATAGAGCAGCGCTTGCCAACAACTGCCTTTGTGACTTTCAATGTGGGACTTACCTGTGAAACCAGGATTGTATCTTCTGGGCATAGAATCTCATATCTGTGACTCATTTCTCCTCGTAGTCACACCACTCTCTTGTTCTTCTTCAGTTCCAGTTGTTCTCATGGATGACGACTGTACAGAAAATAAACTTACAGTGTATCAGCACCGCTTTAGTTGTAAACTTCAACAACCTTGTGTGGTGGCTATTATTATTGCCTCATTTTATAGGTAGAAAACTGAGGAAAAAAGTGATGAAATGACTCACTAAGGGCAGCAGAGATGGTTCCAGACCATAAGATCTGTGTGCTTATCTCCTTAAGACGTTCATCCATAACTCAGTTTCCTCAAAGTGAATTTTCTAAATCAATTGAATTTAATTTTTTAGAGCAATTTCAGGTTTGTAGAAAAATTCAGCAGAAACTACAGAGTTCCCAAATCCTTCCCTCTCTCTGCCACCTACCTGCTCCCCCCACTCGCCCCTGCACTGTTTCCCCTATTATTGACAGTTTGCATTCTTATGGTACATTTCTTACACGTGATGAACCAAAACTGAAACATTACTGGTAACTAAAGTCCGTAGTTTGTCAAAGGGCTCACTTTTTTGTGTTGTACGTTCTATGGATTTTGACAACTGTGTAAGGGTATGTATCCAACATACAGCATCATAAAGAAGAGTTTCATGACCATGCTTTACCTGTTCATCTCTCCCTCACTCTTCTCAAACCCGAGGCGAGCACTGATCTTCTTACTGTCTCCGAAGTTTTGTCTTTTCCAGAAATCATACAGTTGAAATCATAAAGCATGTGGCCTTTTCAGATTTACTTCTTTCTCTTAGCAATATGTATTTAAGTTTCCTCTATGTCTTTCTATGACTTGATATCTTAATATCTTATTTGTTTTTACAACTTGATATCTTATTTGTTTTTAATCACTGAATAACATCTCACTGTATAATTATGCCACAGTTTATTTAGCCATTCACTTAGTGAAGGACATCTCGGTTGTTTCGAAGTTTTGGCAATTATGAATATAGCTGCTATAAACGTTGTGCGCAGGTTTCTGAATGGACATAAGTTTTCAGCTCATTTGAGTAAATAGTTAGGAATGCAATTGCCAGATTGTATGGTAAGAGTATGTTTAGTTTTTTAAATAACTGACACAGTGTCTTCCGAAGTGGCTGGACCATTTTGCATTCCCACCAGCAATGAATGAGAGTTCCTGTTGTTCCACATCTTTGCCAGCATTTGGTGTTATCAGTGTTTTGGATTTTAACCTTCTTAATAGGTGTATAGTGGTATCTCATTACTTTAATTTTCAATTCTCTAATGACATATGATGTTAAGTATTTTTTCATATGCTTCTTTGTCATCTGTATGTAGTCTTTGTTATGTTATCTGTTCAGATTCTCTGTCCAGTTTTAGTTGGGTTACTTTGTTTTCTTATTGTTGAGTTTTGAGAGTTCTCTGTATATTTTGTATAACAGTTCTTTATCAGATGTGTCTTTTGGAAAAATTTTCTCTCAGTCTGTAGTTTGTCTTTTCATTCTCTTAACAAAGACTTTTGTAGAGCTGAAAGTTTTAATTTTGATGAAGTCTAGCATTCATTTTTTCCATCGATCATGCTTTGGGGGTTATGTTTAAAAAGTCATCACCAAATCCAAGATCACCTAGATTTTCTCCTATGCTACCTTCTAGATTTATAGTTTTGCATTTTACATCTAGGTCTATGAACCATCTGAGTTAATATATGTGAAAAATCTAATGTCTGTGAGTAGATTCACTTTTTGCATGTGGATGTTCATTTATTCCATTACCTTTTGCTGAAAAGACTATCCTTTCTCCATTGAATTTCCTTTGATCCTTTCAAACTGAATTTTTAATCATAAATATAGACTATAAGTTAAACACATCAAAAATACTTTTTAAATCCAGTGAATGTCCATCTTGCTATTTTGTATGATATATCACAGATATAACAATTTCTATAGATTTTTTAAAATCTGAGGAAAGCATGGATGCTTCAATATATAGTATTATGCCAATTAGTAGCCATATGGAAAAGAATAAAGGTACATCTCGATCTTAAACATACACCAAAATAAATTTTAGAAATATTAATTATGCATGGAGTTTTTAAATAATCAGGACAAACTCCCATAAACTTACATTAATTATGGGAAGAATTTTATATTACATTTTTGATAAATTGTTGCTCATATTTATGACACATTTGTTCAATATTTATTAAGATCCTCTGGAGTGTAAATTGCTCTGCTAAAAAGGCAGGTGGGAGGTGATAAAATTTGAAAAAAATAGAATCTGTTTTCCTGTGAAGTTTTACAAGCTGGTGAGGGAAACAAACATTGATTTAAAATCACAGAAATATATCTTTGAGGTAAATAAAATTTCAAAACCATCAACAGGGGATGTAAAAATGTAGTTTTCCTCATTTTTCTGTGATTGAATTTGTTTTTCTATCAAGTCTCCATTCTCTCTAATGCAGAAAAATGAACTACTTATATCTGGATGAATCCGATCATTTACTTATCTTTTTTTTTTCCTTGGGGTAATTTCAAGGTTTCTAGCTCTACTTTCTCCTTTCCTTGGAGTAGATTCTGTTTTTGGTTTTTTTTGTAAGGAAGATCAGCCCTGAGCTAATGTCTGGAGCTAATCACCCTCTTTTTTCTCTCCCCAAGTCCCCAGTACATAGTCATATATCCTAGCTGTACATCCTTCTTCTAGTTCTTCTGCGTGGGATGCCGCCTTAGCATGGCTTGACGAGCGGTGGTAAGTCCACGCCCGCGATCCGAATTGGTGAACTCCGTCCACTGAAGCGGAGCATGAGAATTTAACCATTGTCTTCGGGCAGGTCCCAGGAGTAGATTCTCAGATAGAGGTTTGGGGAAGCTGCACTCCTACCTTTGCGAATCAACCATTACTTATAATCTTCATTTGTCCCTTCAGTCCTGGAAGCCCCTGAGCTCCAGCCATGTCTCCATTTGATCCCCCGATTGACGTTGTCTTCCTCACCCGCTCCTGGCATCCTTGAAAGTCCACCAGCTGGCTTATGAGCTCCAAGGAACAATGGCATAAACTGAAGGAGGAAAGCAAAAAAGAAAATGCATATTATACTAACTTACTCACTCCTCCTTGTATGGCTCTAGTAAAAGCTCAGAAAATACAGAGAGGCTGGAAGCATGCCACAGAGGATCTTGTTCTTCACTGAGGGACCAAGAAAGGCTTCCCTGGGAAATCTGTGCTTGAAGTGCCATTGGAAGAATGAGTAAATGTCATCTAGTCCAAGGAAAGGAGGAAAGAGGTATGCAAAGTTCTGAGGGAGGAGAAAGCATGGCACATGCAAAGGAAGGAAGAGAAGGTCGTGGGTTTGGAATTGAGTGTTTACCGTGTGAGAGAGGGGTTTTATTTGAGCAAGCTGAGAATGAAACTGTCTCCATATTTCCTTTAAAGAGCTTCTACAGGAGACAGCCACTTTTAGATCAAATTGCTCTTTTGGCCTCCTTGCCTCTTCATCCATACCTATTCTATTGCATATGAATAATTGGTCCTGGGTTTCAAGTCCAAGATGTTGACAAATATATTTTGGTAGCGCTCTCTTGTGGGAAGTTAATGAAGGTCTTTTTCAAAGCAGGATATTTAGTCTTCAAATAATCCATGGTCTTTCTCTAAGTGTTATTTGAAGGCATCAGTTTGGGGCCGGCCTATGGCCAAGTGCTTAAATTCATGTGTTTCTCTTCCGCGGCTCAGGGTTTCTCGGATTTGGATCCTGGGTGTGGACATGGCACCGCTCATCAAGCCATGCTGACGTGGCGTCCTACATGCCACAACTAGAAGGACCCACAACTAAAAGTATACAACTGTGTACCGTGGGGCTTTGGGGAGAAAAAGGAAAAATAAAATCTATATAAATAAAATAAAGGCATCAGTTTATGAGGTTCTTGTTTCTGTACCCTCTAAACCAGACAAAGCAACTCCATCTTGCTTTTCTACACTAATGACGTAAAGTTGTCCAAAAAAGCCCCCGTAATTGTGACACAAGTAACTCAGCATCATGAGATTGCATTAGGGGGCTGGCAAAAAAAAAAAAAAAGAAATCATCTCTTTGATTACTGTTGCTTAATAGCCACCAATATATAGAGTCCTCAGTGATAATTTGTGCTTTCCCTAAGACTAGTGAAATATTTGATATGGAGAACTATTTTTTTTTCCCTAAAAACATGTTAACTACACTGACTTTTAGTCATTTTGTTAAAATAAAATCACTTCCTGTCTTTTAAAGCATCCTACGGGACAGTTTTTAGGAAATTAATGCTTTGCTATGCTGTCTATTAGTAATCATGACTAGAAAGAGTTAAGAGAACTTTCAGGAAATATAAAGTTTTATTCCAAGGAGGAATCCGTGCACTGAAAGACTACAGCTTTAAAAAAGTGCAAAAATAAGTAATCCTTTGTAACTCTTAATTACCTTAATTTGAATTTAACACTTTCCTTGGTGTCCTCATTCCTGCTAAAGTCTCTCAGAAGCTGAAATATATCATAATTAACGGTCTTATTCATGCATTTCATGTGTTTTCATTGTGTGAATAAAGCTCTAAAGTTCCTAATTAGATGAATACAATCTTTCCAAGTGGTGAATTTGGAATGGCTCTTCCATTTGAGATGGCATTATAATTCTTAATAATAATATTAGCCATAATCACCATATTACTCAATACCAGCATGTGACTCTTTTTAGTAACATCAAATAGTTTAACTTTTCCAATTTTCTTTCTACATAAAAACATTTATATTTTTACTGCCAACCACATTAGACCATGTATTTGAAACATTGCATTTCTAGGACTGATGCCTGCATGTCATTATCATCTTGTGTCCTTGTCCCTAATAAATGTTTCCCTGTGGGAGCCACATGGCACTCAAAGCTGCCTGCAGTCTTTCCAGGAGGCAAATGATTAGCCGCAAAAATAATTCATTTCCAGAGGGGATTCAAATGAGCTACATTTCTCATGTATCTCTCTATTAGAATGAATTTCGTGTGAGTCAAGTCGAACTGCTTCGGTTTGGACTTAATCCTGAGCTTTCTTTTACTGGTGGATAGGAAAGCTTTGGACGTGAAGGATGGTCTCACCCTGGGATCAGATAGATCCACCTGGTTCACTGATTTTGTCTAAAAACTATATTAAAGTAAGCTACCTACATTGCACTTTTAAAGGCAAAGAGCGCTTAGATTAATTTACTGACCTATTATGTATATAAGTTACTAAGCAGTCAAATTAAATATGTAAATGTGAATTATAGACATAGGTAAACTCTCAGGTGAGTTGAGGTCTGCCTTTCTTATCTGTGGGTTGATACGGTATCTAAATCTGTTTCTTTTACCCTCTATGAGCGTCTGTATTTTTCTTATCAATTCTGCTGGCTAAATTGATGTTATCTTTTGTAGAGCCACTGCCTATGGTAGGATGTATTGTTGCCTTCTTATACATTCTCTCTAAAGGTGACTGATATTTACTACTGTTATTGGAGATTTGCAGTACTTGGTCAAATTTTCAGGAACCCATTGGTCCACTATTTTTTTCTTCCTTCTCTTCAAACTGTTCTTCTTTTTCGAATACATCGACTAAAGTTTCCTATCCTTTGCTATCTGTGTACCACATACTCTTTACCACCTTGAGTCCCACTACGGCTATTGGGCTCTTGTGTGCCCCTCAGCTGCTCTGAGTCCTGCATCAAGACCTTCTTTCCTTGCATCACTAGCTTTTTGTTGGAGAAATACTCCCTTTATGATGCATTCTGATGCCTGAGGATCTTTCTCTCTCTCCCTCTGGAGAAATTATTTATCTATCTCCCAAAAACCCCTATTTTGGGGATAGAAAATAGCTAACTTCTGTGCAGTTCCACAAGGAAGACAGTTCTCATCAAGAAACTAAGAAAAACCTTTATTTATATGCTTTCTGTTTCTTTAAATGAAAGTAGCCATATATGAAAGGCCATGGCTGGCAGAGAAAAGGAGAAATGTCCTGTCAGCACTTTTATCTTTAACTTGTTACTGTCCATTGAATATGAGTTTAGTAATTATGATGTAATCCATAACAAAATGGATAATCACAAGTATATAAGAATAATATAAATTAAGCTGAAATTTATAAAAATAAGATTATGGACCTCAAATTCAATATTTTCTGTTATGCTTTCATGATCTTTCTTTTGTTTTGACTCCAATAAGTTTTTGTTTTTTCTCTTAGAGGAACCTGCAGGCAAGCTAGCGCTGGGTGCCTCAGTGACACCACAGCAAGTTTAACTAATTGATAAATTTCAGAGAGAAAGCTGCAATTAGGAATATATTTCTATCAGGGAAGAAAGTCTCTATAATCAAGATGTCTTATTGCCTGTCTTCCTTCCTCTTTTTCTCTCACCTCAGAAGTGTGAGATTCATTAATGTTCTCCCCAGTGCCTCCAGTGTGATTCTTGCAGGCACGTGCAGGGGAGAATGGCTCATCTCCTTGTCCTTTGAAGCTAGCAGGGGCTCTGAGACCTGCTTTGGCCATGTCTAACTTCTAGACATACCTTGAAGAGACAATGGGATAATTTGCCATGCAATCTTTCTTTCTGTTAATGCAACAGGGAACAGAACCACTCAAAATAGTAGCTTTTCCTTGAGTTTAGGCCGTGGGTTGATAAAGATGACTTGGAGCAAAGCCTTTAATTGAACTTCAATGGTTAAAAATCAAGATAAACACTAAAATAAGAAAATCAAAATAACTCGTAATGCAAATATCAGAGATAATCATTATCATTAATAGATTTATAACCTTCATATTCACACAGTCTCTTCTCTCTTGTTCTCTCTGTATATGTACAGATATATATACACACGCAGTATGTACACATCATGTATATAATCCATACAAAGAATAATAAGGTAACGGCTTGCTCTTTTGTTTAATAGGAACATCTTTCCAAGGAAGTAAATATTCTTCTACAATATAACATTAATAACACTAGTAAAGTAAGACATTGCATCATATGAATATATTCTCATATTTTAATGATTATTCTCACTTTTTGTTTAAATCTATTTTTTAAAACATTTGTGATAATAAACAATTGTTGATAAGCATCCTAGCTTCAGAACACTTGTACAAAGCATAACTATTTTCTCTGAGGTTACATTTCTACATATGGCACTTCTGAGTCATTGCATATGCAAATGGTGTTTTCTTATATGTAACCATAAACATTTTCAAAAATCTAAAAATTTGCCCTTGCACTAACTACATGAGGTTTTAAGTTTTCCTACACTCTTACTAAAAACAGGAATTACTTTTTCTTAGCTATTACCAATTTTACCAATGAGAGTAGTTTTGGATTATTGAATTCATTGGCATTTGTTTAAATACTAGTTCATGCATGTTTACATTTTAATTTCTCATTGTTTTGCACTTTGTCTAGGAGATGCGATACAGCTATTGATATGTGTGTTATGTTTTGGCAAGTATAACAATGTGCATCACCACTTTTCTAGGGTGAGCCAGTAAGAGGAAACTCTCTTCCTTTGAGAAAGAAAATATTGAATTAAGTCTGGAAGTGAAGATACTTAATCATATAATCTGTATGCTGATACAATATAGGCAGTCAACTTCTCCCTTTAGGCTATAAAATTAAGATACAATATAAATTGTGTTTTCAGTAAGACATCTTTTAACTGTCTCCAAGAGATTTTCTGAAGACAAAAGTGGTTTACATTTTTATGATTGCTGATAAAGTAGTGTCATATTTTTATTTGATGAACACCAGTATTGAATTTATCAAAGCAAACAGACGTTGAACATTTCATGATAAATTTGATTTGTTTTAATTTTTTATAATTTAATTTTAGTAGTGTCAAACTATTTTCTCTCTAGAGAACGCAACCACATTGTGAAACTGCAACAGCGCCATTTAATAAACAGCGAAGCAGCTCATTTTAATCTACCAGTAGGCATAGGATCAAATTTGTTATCAGAATGACTGATTTCTGACAATGATTTTTAGAATTCAAGATAATTAGCCAATTCATTTTTTATCTATGGATATAACTTGAAATAGAAAATACAAGTTTGAGAAAAATAAGAAGAAAATTGAGGTAAATTTGGATAATTGCAATGTATTTGCAAAGCTGTTTTGAACCAGATAAATGAAACAAAGGCATAAGTCTTCAAAAACTTGGTTCAAACCATGAATAGAAGAAAAGAGCAGAGTATTCTCACAAAACATGAAATCTAGCCAAATCTCAGATCTGTACCTTGATCCAAAGATCACAGTCCAGAAATCAAAATTAATTTCTTAATAACTAATTGTTTACTTGAATTAATCAAATTCCATGAGTGGGAGATAGAGATGCAAAAATGTGTATAGATATTGATGCAATCTTTTCTTTCTCAATCACTTCCTTTATACAGTACAGCTGTGCTAACATGTCTGTCATACTTTCCATCCCTGAAAGTCACTACCCTGGCCCTGGTCCAGCACATGTCTTTGGGTTTTTTTCATCTCCCTTTCTGCTGACTGTGCTACAATGCTAGAAACACCTTGTCTCTTAGGAAAAGATCTGTCTCAAAATTATGATCAGGGAAGAAACTGATTGCACCAATCCAGAACCCTCTTTTGCAGTGAATCACAGAGGCCATTGATAACGGCTTTTTCATATTAGCATATTTTCCTTTAATTGGGAAAGAAAAAGAGATTGTTATTTCATACTCCAAGAAATCTCTAAATATTGTTGTATAGAAAGGTGGAATAAATATTTTATATTCTACCTTGAGAATCCAAAATACACTTTATACCGAGAAGAATGAATCAGAATTGGGAATATGAGAGCTAATAACTTCTCAACAGTAAGAACAAAATGTTAAGCAAATCACATACAAGCATTTTACAATACTAAATTTCATCATTTTTTTCTCTAGCTTATCAACATTTAGAGCTTCATACATCTATGAGAAAATGATATGTGAGAATTAAAATAATTACGTAGAAAAATAACTAAAACTTGGGGAAAACATCATCATGGGTGTATAATCAAAAAGGAATAAACTATGCCAAAATAACCAGCAACCAGCAAGTTGTCTAATTGTAATGAGGGTATATGCATTTATAAGACTCTCAAATTTCCCTAAAATATATATAAAAAAAATATTGGATTATATACTAAAAATATCAATAGTGATTTCTGGATGGAGGAATTGTTTTTGTCTTCTTTTATCTTTTTTGAGCAATTTTTGCACAATATTTTATAATTTTTCAATCATAAACAAGTGTAACTTATATAGACATACAATTAGAATGTGTATATAATTATTTGTATATATGTATATGTGCATATTTAGAGAGAGTGAAAACATATCTTTATTTTCCTTTCCTTGTTTGATTTATTAAATATGAATGAACAAATGCTTCTGCGTACCTTCTTTGATTTATTCTGGAAAGTTGCCTTTTCAGTATAGTGGTCAGTGTATAGTGGTCTACAAAAATTGTAATTTTTGGAATCAATGGCCTACTTAATTCATTGATTGTTCGGTTAATATTTATAAATGTCTTCTTTGTGCCCGGCACTATTCCAATACTGTGAATTTAACAGTGGGGGGAAAATTAGGAGTCCCATGGAATTTGCATTCTAGTGAGAGAAAGACATAAAATAGATGAGAAAAATCAGTAAAATATATAGAGCGCTAAAAGTGCTAATGAAAGAAATAAAACAGGTAACAGAAATGCAGAGGTGGTGGAGGGAGGAAATTCAATGTTAAATAGTCTGATGAGGGAAGATCTCTTCATTAAGTTGATTTCTGAGTAAAGAATTTAAGATTTATGAGGAAGTCAGGCCATGTGGATGTCTGTGGAGAGGGCATTCCAGACTGAGACCAATAAGAATAAGGTACCCTGAGGCAGAACACAGGTGAATGCTCCAGGAATAGAAGGTAGGGGAAAGTCATAGAATCAGAGGTCAGAGAGGTCAGGCATGTAATCTATGGGATTGTAAAACGGGTTTGGCTATTTGAGTTGGAAAGTCATGGAAGTGTTTTAAGCAGAGGAACAGATCATATCTATTTTGGGTCACTCTGGCTGCTGTGTGGAAACATATTTAAAGAGGGCCAAGGGCACAGACAGGGAGTCAGTGAGGAGCAAGAATCCAGATAAGTGGTGATGATCGCTCCAACTAGAGTGGTAGCAATGGAGGTGGTGAGAAATGGTCCGATTATTGACTCATTTTGAAGGCAAAGTCAAAAAGATTTGCTGGCATGTCAGATTCGGAATGTGAGAGAAAGATTTTGTTCACCTGAAAGAATAGAATTCCCCTTTACTTAGGAGGGGGAAATGGCGAGGACAGGTTTGAGGCATAAAATCAAGAGGTATTCTGTACATGTTAAGTTTGCCCTTACAAAATAACCAAGTGAAGGTGTTCAAAAGCAACTAAATACACTAGTCTGTAGTTTCAGGAGGAGAGAATTGCCCTGTAATTACAGCAATATTTAGGAAATAATGAGTATATTGCACTATTATATGCCAGAAATGTTTTTTTTTCTATTTTTTGTATGAGTTATTTATTTCATATAAAATTCCCATGAGGCACTATTATCATCAGCATTTCATGGTAAGGAAATGGAGACACAAAGAAGTTAAGTATTTGTTTCAAGGACAAAGAACTGGTAATGTAGAGTGAGATTCTGTGTGTCTATTAGTCCTGCTTAGTGCCTCACTTGGTAACTAATTATCATTTGGCCAGTATATAAAGGCACGAAACTGGATAAGATCCCCAAGAAAGTCAGGGGAGAATGGAAAACGTCTAAGGATTGAGTCCTAGAGCACTCTAGAATTATGAGCTTTGGGAGTTGAGAAAAACATCACCCTGGGGGGAAGGGTGGGGAGCATCTTACAAAAAAACAAGGAAGTTGTGATGACTTGGAAGCAAAGACAGTGTTTCAAGGAGAAGGATGTGATCAATTATGTCAAAAAATGCTGAGAGGTCAAATAAGAAAGGCTCCAAATTGATTTTTGGATTTAGCATCATAGAGGACATTGGGAACTTTGACAAGATCAGGTCCAGTGAAGGGACAAGAGTGAAATTCAGAGACAGAGAAAGTGAAGACAGGAAATATAAGACAGTTTGTTGAAGAGTTATTTTGTACAGCAGAAGAATAGGGAGCAGGTAGTCAGGGTAGTAGGGTCTATAAAGGGGTTTTTGGTTGTTTGCTTGTCTTTTAAGTTTCAAGAATAAACCACTGTCTCTGCACCCTCCTTAGGTAGAGTATATAGGGAGAGATACAAGGAGGTATTCGGAGTGGAGGAAGTTATCATCCTATTTTGTCTATCATCTCAGTGAATGATCATCTAAGAATCAGTCAGAGGTGAAGATATAGGAAGAGGAATGAGTGGGAGAAAAGACTGGAGATATCTACTGTGAAAACTGGGCAGCACTTGGGGTCAATCTCAGTCATAATAGAAGCAATATAAATTAACACTACTCAAACATGCCACTCATCATCTAGCAGATCGATCAAAATCCAAACGTTTGACAATACACTCTTTTGGAGGAGGTCATGAAGGAAACAAACTTGCCCATACTTTGCCAATTAGAATGCAAAATGGTACAATTCTGATAAAGAGGGATTTAGCAGTATTTAGAAAAATCGGAAATATTGTTAAAAGTATGAAAAGGTTCGTGCACATGGTTATTTACTGCAGTATAATTTGTAGTTACAAAAGTTTGGAAATAATCCCAAAGTCTATGAGTGCAGGACTAGTTGGACAATCCGTGATTCATCCACATACTGAAACACTCAGCAGGCTTAAAAATGGAGGAAGAATTTCTGTACATTGACTTGGAATTATCTGCAAGTAGAATTGTAAAGTGAAAAGGGCAAAGTACAGAGCAATAAATATTGCATGCTATTTTTTCTGCTAGAAAGAGGACACAGAAGTCAATATAAGGGAGCACCTATTGGCCAATGATGAAATAATTAAAGCATCAAAAAAGAATAATGAGTACAATTGATTAAAACACATTGACTAAAAATAAGAAAAAAAACCATTGCTGTTCTAGACTAAAGTTGGATAAAGAGAAGTTGCAACTTAATGCAATGTGTGATCCTTGGTGTAATAGAATTTAAATGGCCACACATTGTTCGCCCTTCCTTCCATCAAGAAGTGAAGTCTATTCCCTTTTCCTTGTACCTAGGTTGGCCTTGTGAATTGCTTTGGACAATAGAGTACAGACAAAGTGAGGCAGCATCTGTTCTCAGGCAAGGCTTTTGCCTTGAATTTCATTTTCCTCAGTGAAGAACCTTCTGCCTTTGCTCTGGGATCCCAACTGCCACATAAGAAAATCCAGGTTAGACTTCCAAATGATTAATGACCACATAGAAAAAGATAGTTTGAGATGAAAGGCCAGTTTGGATATTCCAGTCTCAGCTGGTCTCCTAGCTGAGTGCAGCTGTATGAGTGAACTCAGCATGCATCTTGTGCAGCAAATCGACCAACCAGCTGAGCCTTGCCCAAATTCCAAACCAACAGAACCATGTGAAATAATAAATCGTTGTTTTAAGCAACTAAAATGTTTAAGGTAGCAAGAGATAATAAAATATCTTATGATATCCTATACCAACAAATAAACCAAAAACAGTTTTAAACAACGTTGTTCTGACACTATGTTAACTTGAATATTGACTGAATATGAGAAAATCATATTTAAAATTTAATTTAAAATTTGGGATGCATGTTATTGGTATTATGGATATTAGAGAACCTCTATCTCTGTCAGTTCTTCTCTTATATCTCACTTAAACTTCTATACACTGTTCTCACCAGGCACTTCCTATTTGTCTTCCCTTATTTATTTTTTCCCATAAAACTTATTGTCATGTGACAACTTAGATGTTTTTAATATATTGTTATTATGAAAGTATTTATTTACCACTTACCTTCATATTGTTTGTATCCCTTACTCCCACCAGATCATAAGCCCTAAGAGAGCAGAGAATTTTATGTTTTGTTCAGTGGTCAATACCCGGAATTTATTGCTTGGTATGTAGGAGGTATTCAGTAAATATTTATTGAATTAATGTGTCTTGATCTTAGAGAATCTATTTGATAGTAATAGTATAATTTTATTATTGGAATAATTTATTCTAATATATGCTAGGATTATAGAATAAATAATATTTATTTTTGAACATCTATCGTGTCTCAAAGATCATCTAAGGTACTTTACATATAATTTCTAATTGTTAACATCATTCAATGGTAAACATCAAGCCCATTTTACAAATGAAGAAATTAGAGACTTTAGTGGCCCAAAGTCACATAGATAATAGAAAGATATTTCAGCTCTAGTCATCATTCTTCCCAGCAGGAGGCTTCCTCAGTTCTTGTTTAGAGCTCGTTTTGTCTGGATGGAAGTTCTTGTCTTCTCTGGACTGCTGACCTTTGGGTGAGACTCATTAAGATAAGTGATGAAAAGAATCAGACTGATTATGAAGAATCTGGTTTGCAAAATTGCAATGGCATGTGAAGATTGGAAATACGTTATTAGTCATTACACATTTCTACTTTTCACTTCAATTTTAGTAAAATGTGCTGAGTCAATAAGGGAATCAGTTTTAGAGCAAAAGGATACGACTTTTGTCAAATAACATTATGTACCGCCATTCTGATGTCCACTCAAGTTAGATGTGACTTATTACACATTCATTAGAGTCATTGGGATTCACATGAACAAAACAATTACAAGAAAAGAACGCAAGGCGAAGAGGTAAGAAACAAATAGAGTTAATTGAGAGAAAATGGGCTATCTTGAGGTTTTTTTGGTGACAGAGTTTAGTGCCTAACAAAAGCAAAATGCTATTAAAAACAAAGTCTTAGTTACTGGAGGCAGGACAATCACATAGACTAAATAATCTGAAGAATTTCCCTAAAATAATCTAAGCCATTGAAAATTTAATACTTAGGGGTCGGTCCCGTGGCCCAGTGGTTAAGTTCGCGTGCCCCACTTCTGGGGCCCAGAGTTTCGCTGGTTGGGATCCTGGGCGCAGACATGGCACCACTCGTCAGGCCATGATGAGGTGGCGTCCCACATGCCACAACTAGAAGGCCCCACAACTAAAATAGACAACTATGTACTGGGGGGATTTGGGGAGAAAAAGCAGAAAAAAAAAAAAGAAGATTAGCAACAGTTGTTAGCTTAGGTGCCAATCTTTAAAAAAAAAAAAAGAAAATTTAATCTTTAATTTTAATTGATAAATGTTATTTTTCAAAAATGTCTACTCATAAAATATGTTGCAATTTATAAAAATTCCAACAATTTATACATATGATAAATATTTTTTCACTTGTGATTTTTACATCACACCAACAACACACCCTTGTTCACATATGTAAGGTTTTATCTTCTAGTGAAGATAATGCAAGTGTGTTACACTAGTGCTAGACAGTATTCATTTATCAGTATTACAGCAACAAGAGATAAAAACTGAACAGAGGCAAAATGAAAATATATAGCTACTGAAATAGTTTAGGGTATCCCCTCGCTAGGTGTGATGGAATTGTTTGGGCAAATAAATGATGTACTGGGATATATATCATAGTTCTATGTATGATTGTGAAGAGAAATTTACAGTTAGTGTCCTGGGGGAGGAGACAAAGTTATCATAGTAGTAGACATGAGGACTAAATTTTATATGGTATCTTAGATAGGATACTAGAATAGATAAAGGACATTAGGTAAAGACTAAAGATGTTTGAATAAACTATATTTTAGTTAATAATAATTTATCAATATAAATTCATGAATTACGACTAATGTAACATACTAAGATATTAATAATAGGAAAACTGGATATGGGGTATATTGGAACTTTCTTTACTTCACAATTCACAATGGTTTGGAAATCCACATACATTCTAAAATAAAATTTTTTTCAAAAACAAAACAGAGATAAAAATTGTGCAATAATTTCATCGCCTAGTTGGGTGTGAATATATTTAGCTATTGCTATCTTTGGCATGTTTTAACATGAATTGCAATTGTATCTTAGGGAAAACATAATATAAATTTTAAAACATAATTATTGGCTATTAAAATATTTTGATACTTAGGGGAAATACACAATTTCTCTGCTGCCACATTAAGAAAGAAAGCAGCACTTTCTATAGAACTTTCTCCAGTTATACAATTGACTTAAGTTATGGCTAAGATAGTTTGTAAATGCTTGAAAAAGCTCTGTGCACTTTTAAATTTAAGTCAAAATATGTTATGTCATTATACTCATGTTTGCAGTAATGTCAACAATATTTATAATAGGATAATAATTCAGGCCAAAGATGATGTCCACATGATTTAACACATTCTTACTATTTATATGTCTTTAGATTATCGCTTTAGATTTTCCAAAATATGGTTTTCCCAGATATTCATGGCAATAATAATGTATTATTATTTCTCTACCTCATAGAACATAATGAAGGTAAATAAGATCATGTAAATGTATATAAACTATGAAGTAAGAAAGCACTAAATTGATTACTTTTGGTTTTGAACTGACTTTTCTCTTTATAGTAAAAAGGAAATTAAAATTCAGAATGCAAACAATTACTATAATAATAACAAATAGTTCGCACATTTATATTACGGAGTTTAAAATAATTTCTAGTGTAGCCTTGCTCCAACCTGTCACATTTGCTTCAGTGTTTGATTTAGTTGAATGGCAGAGCTTTGATTTCCAGTGCAACACCTTCTACTATTTTATAACTAAGCAAAAATCATGTCTAATTTATTGCAAATGATATCCAAATTTTTGATATTTAAAAATTAGCGTGTTTTATTTCATTAAAACCCACTACTATTTGCTATGCATTGCCATGCATTGCCACGCACCTGCAATATAATATATACAGTAAATAAAGATATAGGTAGGCGGAAGGAAGGAAGGAAGAAAAGGAAGGAAGGAAGGAAGGAAAGACAGAAAGAAGGAGAGGGAATAAGGGATGGATGGAGAGAGAGAAAGAAAGAAAGAAAGAAAAGAAAGGAAGGAAGGAGTGAAGGAAGGAAGAAAAGGAAAGGAAGGAAGGAAGACAGAAAAGAAGGAAGAAAGAAAGAAATTCATATAACTGTATATATTTTCTTATACATGTACATTCTGACTATGTGCATTTCTGAATGTACAGTTATGTACTGGGGATAAGTAAGCAAGTTACTGTCTGTATTTGTGAGCTTTATTCGTAATTGTGTTATTCATGAAAGTATGCCTTTGGGAGAAAATCATTTCGGCATTTTAGATTCCTTCTGAGAGAAAGGGGATTAAAGTATATACTTACAGAAAAGAAGGAGGAAGTAAAAACTAATTGGTAACTGTAGCTTATGAACATTTGCAAATTAAAGCTACTTCCTAGACCTAAAGTCTTATCACAAAAAAATGTTCACTAAGCAGATGTTCTTTTGAAAAAAAATACTATTAAACAAGAATCATTCTGAATTATGTTCAAAATCCAATTATTTAAAATTAATTTAAGACCAGTCTGTCATGAGATTTCCTTCTAGAAATTTTAGATAGGTAACCAAATGATTTGGTATCATCTACTTTATAAAGTGTTAGGCCTAGTGTCGAGAATCATTGAGACAGTTTCTCCTGGTGTATAAATGATTCATTTGAAGGAGGTTAAGTGCTTTGGGGAAACTTTATTAACTTTTCCAGCAGCCAAGGGTATCATTTAACAAGTGGTTACTGCCTCTTCCCATCAAAATGGCCCATTACAACCAAGTCATGTATCATATGTCAGGTAAATTTGGTTCTTATTTTGTTGATTGAGCTGGAAAGATTAGAACCTTTCCAGAAGAGGATAAAATGAAGCAGTAAAGAACTGGGACCAAAAAATGAGTCTACTGCCACCCTCTAGTCCTTAGTAAGTCATTAGCTCACACTCACTTCAAATTAGCCAACTGTACTTCAGCATACTACCACATTTCGCAGCATTTATCAATCCACAAAGAGAGTCAAAGCAGTAAGAAACGTGCTCTTCATTGTCGATCAGAGGAGCCAATTACAACTTTTAGTAAATCCCTGGATAAGTCAGTAAAGTGCAAGGCAAGCACAAAAGTCACTTCTCCGGGGTATGCCTTTTCAGCAAGATTTGACAACTTACAAAGAATTATCTGAAATGGATGATCACAATCATTATGTGTCTATCATACAAGTGCTAAATGGATGTGTACTACATACATCCTATAAGAATGGGAAAGACATTTTAAGGATATTGGATTAAAATGATTTCAGTGGTCTTGTAAACTCATAAGCAAATATTCCAGACAATCTTGTCTTTTAACTTAATCTATTCAAACAGAAGTATAGTTTAAGAATTACCACTTTCAACTTCTGTAGTATATCTATATTGAACAAAAATTTACTTTTATTTTAAAACACATGTACTTGAAGCAGTTCAGATACTCTAGGATTACACAATTTCTGATACAAAACAAGACAGAGTCCTTGATGACTTAGAATCTAATAATTATATTTATCATATACATTATACAACAAATTGGGTCATTGAAATTAAACAATAGCCATTTTAAGTTATATTTTCTATGGATACCATCAAAAGCATGATTTTGAGTACACACTCCTGATTCTAACAGCTTTTTTGGGGGGTAGATAGTAATTAATCAAGTAACAATTAACAAATAGAAATAATAGAAATCTTGATCTAAGTTGCATTTCAATTTCACTTCAAAAGACCAATGATTCTAATTTTCTATGAAATTTATTGCTTTTTATGATTTTGGAGAAGACCTCTTATGGTCAAGTCAAATTTTACAGTTTTGGGCAAAGTCCATTGAAGGACTTACAGAACAAGAAGCCGATAATAGTGATTATGACAATTTGTAAACCTAAAATGACTATAACTCTTTCTAATAACTCAGGAGCTGAGAAAGTTGTCATCAAACCAATTTCATGTTATCTCATATCAAAGGAAAATGCCAAAAGTTAAGACACATTTGTGTCTGTTGTAACCAAAATATCTTTCTAGAACTGGTTAGGAGAACTGTTAATTAGACACGTTTATATGTTTCTCTCATAGTTACAGATTTCCACAATCAAGTGAAAAATCTGCGTCATATATTTTTGTGTTCTGTTCATTCAGAAGTCTTAAAGGAAATGACAACCCAGTAGCAACAAGCACTCCTAACAGTCAGATCTCTATTTCTAATAACATTCTCCAAAAAAGGAACCAGGGACAATTGGAGCAATGGCTGCTTCTAGGCTGGGGCAAGAAAGACACAATTGTGTGGAGTATTTTGTAGTGCCAGAAAGTAAAAAAGTGCTCAAAGAAAACCCCAACAAAACAAACCTGCATTGATGAGAGTATGTCAAAGGAGAACAGGAACCAACTGAAATAGCTAGCAAAAAAGGCCTAAGTGAGCATTTTGAGCAAGAAAATAGACAAAAAAGTATTGGATTATAATCCAAAGTATAACATATATATCCATGAGTCTGTACTGATAAAAATTAAGGTCTGAAGAAATTAATAAGTGGGAGGGAAAGGATAAATCCTCCATGCATTTGTGTTGCTACACCACCCTTAAAGAGGGGGAGTATAAGTTCACACTCATAAGGTATAGTGTGTGCATGGAGACTTCCAAAGAATACAGTAGAGAATGGAGGGAGAAAAAACAAGAAGGGATGACTTTACAGTGAGTGAAATTGACAACACTACCTCAGTCAACTTCAACCATCAGAAGTCATGTTAAGATGTAGCCATGACATCGTGTGGTGAAAATGGCACTCTACCTTTGTAGTCTTCTTCTGTAAAACCTATAGCCTCAGTCTGATCTTGAGACAGACGTCAACCAAATTCCAATAATGGAGCAGCCTACAAAATGCCTGACTCTTACTCCTCAGAACAGTCAAGGTCATCAAAAGCAAGGAAAGTCTGAGAAATTGCTGCAGTAAAGACTGGTCTAGGGAGACATGCTGGTGGTCTAGTTGTTAAGATTCAATGTTCTCACTGCCGTAGTCCCTGTTCGTTTTTGAGTCAAAGAACCACACCACTCATCTGTCCATCTATAGCTTGTCATACTATAGTGGCTGCATGTTGCTGTGATGCTGAAAAGCTATGCCACCAGTATTTCAAATACCAGCAGGGTCACCCATGGTGGACAGGTTTCAGTGGAGCTTCCAGACTAAGACAGACAAAGAAGAAGGAGCCGAAAAATTGGCTATGAAAACCCCATGAATAGCAGTGGAGCATTGTATGATATAGTGCTGGAAGGTGAGAACATGGTACAGAAAGACCGGGCAGGGTTCCACTTTGCTGTACATAAGGTCACTGCTGGAATCAGACTGGAAGGCACTAACAATAAAAGGACGCATGACAACTAAATGTAATGTGGTATCCTGGATGGGATTCTAGAATAGGAAAATGACAGTAGGGAAAACCTAAAGAAATATGAATAAAGTATGGACTTGAGTTAGTAATGATGTATCAATACTAGTTTATTAATTGTACCAAAATATTATAATAAAGTGATGCTAATAATGGAGGAAACTGGATGCAGGTCATATGGAAACTGTACTATCTTCTCACTTTTTCCTATAAATCTAAAACTGTTTTAAAAATTAAGTATTAAAAACAGAAAAACAATGTGTGAAAATTTTTTGCTCAAGTGGTTCATAAACATAAGTTAATGAGACTAGATATTTCTGATATTCTGCTTTCAATAATTTCAGTGGATATTTTCTATAAAATAGTTAGCATAAAAAATTTCTAAGTTTGGGAAGGGTTAGATAAGGAATTTAATTCAATAATTCTTGTATTATTCTACATGTACTGGATTATTTTCATTAACCTATGAAGTAAGGTCTGAACACATTTGGTTTACTCCACGCCCTCATCGGATCTCACTTAAATAATAGGAAATGCTTACAAAGTTAAAAAAGTCAGTAACTAGGAAATTGCAGCAGGAGAGTCAATTAGAAGTTTTGACAAAACTGTGGAAATCTGGAGATAAATAGCAGAATTGTCCTGTTAGCAGATAAATATGGAGGCTGAGACAAGAGAGGTCCTCCATTTTTCTAGTCAGCAGGTAACAAAAGCAGGAGTGAGAAGGCAGCAGAAATCTGGTAAAAGAAAAAAAAACTGCTTAGAAATAAAGGATTGTTAATAAAATTGAGTCTGCTTATGGAATTTCTATACTGATCACTTCTTCCCTCAAAAGCAAAGCAACTGCATACACTGTATCACTTATTCCTGCTAAAACTTGAGGAATGCTCTTTGTATAGTGATAAGTATGAGCTCCAACAGAATTAGAGTTTCCAGTGTGGCTGTCGGGGTCATAGAGCCTTGTCCTCGTAGTTTCCCTTGGGGTCGGGGTTTAAGAGTGTGCCTGCTGGCTGTGCCTCTCCCAGGCACCTAATGTGATTTCTGTCCAGTGAGCTCCTTACCCACATACAGAGCGCACCTTCAGCTAAAAACCCTGTTGAGGAAATAGTTCTAGAACATGGCAACTTCAGCCAACTTCTTGGATGAATCAACATGGTCCTTCATGTGGAATGATATGAAGATGTGAGGAGGAAACAGCACAGAACCTAATAACAAATAGTAAACAAAATTCAAACAAAAAGGAAAGTACAAGTACAACCGACCCTCAAGGAAATATGGGTAAGTCAAGGCCCATAAAATAACCTTAGAGTTTCCTATTTTCCTGATTGGTTTCCTCAGAGAATTGAGGAGATGGTGTTGGTGAGACTGGGGAAACATTCACTTTCACACAGTGCTCATGGTAACAAACACCGGTGCAACCTGTAAGAAGCAGTACTTGGCAGTACTTAGAAAACTGCATAAATGTTTACCTTTTCACTCAGAAATCATACTTCTAGGAATCTCTTCCAAAGACTATGAGAAATTATGAAGTGACACAATCACAAGACTATTTATCACAATATTTGTAATAGCAAAAGACTGGAAACAACCCAGATGCCCTTTGAGAAGACAAAGTTTAAATAAACTGAATAAATTCCTCACAAAGAAATATATGGGACATTAAAAAGCAGTATGGAAGAGCTCTCTGTTTTTCTCTGTAATAGGCTTCACGACAACTGTTAAGCAAAAAAAAAAAAAGAAAAAAATCCAAGCAAGCTTCAGCAGAACATATATATATATAGTATGTAAACCTGGTGTAATAAATTGAGTGTGTGAGTATGTGTGTATTCATATATATGTGAATACATTTTTAAAAGAAATAATGAAAGGAAAATGAAAAATCAATTTAAAATACAGCTACAAATAGAGAGAGGAAGAAACCATGAGGATGGTGATAGGAATGGAAACTAAACCTCTCAATTTTATAATTTTGACTTTAGAACCAAACAATTGTTTACCTAATTAAAAAGATTTGAAAGGAAAATAGTCAGTCTCTATGAATAATTAACAAAGACAGATTTACCCATATGTATTTCCAGTTGGTAGCATATTCACACAAGGAAGAATTAATTCCATTGGTCATTAAAAATGATATTTTGGGAGTATATTTCTAGTTAAAGACATTCTAGTGGAAAAAAAAGAAACACAAAGAAGTCTCAAATTGATGTTGTTATTATGTTAAAAAAGGAAATAAGGAATTATGTTGAAGTCAATAGGAACCAAAATTTTCAACATTTGAAAAAATAAATGAAAATGTAAAATCAAAGAAACTAAGTAAAAATTATATGATTTTTAATTTGAATTAGAAACATCACTATAAACTCATGGTTTATTTTTCTCTTTCTAAAAACAAACACAAAATAACAAATTTCTTAACTCTCTCCACTGAGTAGGTATTGAAGCAATGACAACTCAATAGGAATGAACACTCCTAGTGCCCAGATTGTGGTCAGTAAATATTATTTACCATGAAATGAATTATGACTTTTTGGGGTTTTTTGAGGAAGATCAGCCCTGAGCTAACATCTGCTGCCAATCCTCCTCTTTTTGCTGTGGAAGACTGGCCCTGAGCTAACACCCGTGCCCATCTTCCTCTACTTTCTATGTGGGACTCCTACCACAGCATGGCTTGACAAGCAGTGCCATGTCTGCACCCGGGATCCAAACCGCTGAACCCTGGGCTGCTGAAGCAGAACGTGCGAATTTAACCGCTGCACCACCAGGCCAGCCCCTAAACCATGACCTTTTAGAGAATGGTTTGATTCTACATGTGGGGCAGAGAATTTATAAGGTAAGCTTGAGACATCTTGTTGTATCTAAAGGCAAAGAATGCTTATACCCTAGTGTTATGGTTAAAGGACACAAGAACCAACTTGAAGAACCCAAAGATGAAATAATTTGAGAATAAAAATGATTAATGAATATAATGAATGTAAACATAACATATACAAAATATTAATGAATTTGTAATGGTACTCCCCATTGGTGATTGTTAAGCCACCAACTTAGTATTTTAAATTTGATGAATTAAGAGAATTAAAGATCTGTCATGTTTTTTCCTTTACTGGCTGTATTTGATGTATTCAAGTAGTTGTTCTGGAAAATTTCTTCTTCAGATCACCAGTAATTTATGAGCTATTAAATGCAAAAGAAATAACAGGATTAGAGAATCACCATTTTGCCACTCCTCAGGAAATAATGAGACTATGTTCATCTATGGCTATGAAAACCATTAGTTGAAAGGTTGAAGTGGAACTTTCTAACAGATGAATCTAATGGCAGTTTGAAGGTGAATATTAAAGTAGATGAATCAGTCTGGCAACACCTGAAATCACTGATTAATTTTAGCATCACAAAAAAATGGGATGACCAGACATCATGGGCCTTTTGATATAGTAGAATAAGAAACACACAATAGTCTAGGTGGCTCATAATTCTTTAGGTAGTCTCTTCATTAAACGATCTTTATCCACCTTTCTTAGGTTTATTTCTAGTTGAACCATTGACTAATACCGGGGTTTATATCAGAGGTAGCCCCAAGAAAGCATCTTTCAAGATCAAATTCTTACCCTGAATTGCCCACATATTTATGAACCCAAGGTAACCTCCTGGCTAGAGAACAATGACTCATTAGTAACCTTTAATATGTAGAATCACAATTATTCAAGTTATTACCAGTGATGGGGAGGAATGGAGCTACACCTAGAGGCCAGGCTTTGGGTGGTCAAGTTGCATTTATTTGTTATAATATCAAAATGGTTACAAAGACGATAGGGTGTGCTAGCTCTTTCTGACTTTTGGAAAGCATATAAAAAGAAAAAATAACTTTAAGGCCTTAAACACCAACCCAAGACAAGGGTAGAGAAGTAGAAAGCTTTCACAGCGGCATTAAAAAAATCTCTTCTCTTCTAGAAACAGGTAGGCAGAAATGGCTGAAGATGATGTTCCAAATCTGATTTTGAGTGCAGCAAAGTTGTAATGCCGGTTAAAGGCACAACCTCACTGAAGTTCAAATGCTAAGGTTAAGATACTGATTTTGAAGGATTAGGAGCCCAAGACTTGTAACTGGGATATTAGAACAGAAACAGACTAAACTTAAGCTACAAATCATCTTGAAACTTCTATGCATCTGGAACAATCTCTTCTTTCTTTCTGAAGAAATCAGTCTTTTCTGGCATAATGATCTTTCAAGGACTTCCTCAGGAGCAGGTGCCTCATTGACTCACCGTGTTTGCCCACTCAACTCAAGACACATTTCCTACCACCCTTCATTGCCTCAAAGCCCCTAACGAATGAAATTTAATCGAGGCATGGCTCAGAGAAAAACCTGCAATGTCAGCTCTGGGTAGAGGTAGAGGATCCCAAGAATTGTAGGATCTTGACAGTTTGTTTCAGCAGGATTGTAGTATGGGAAGAGGTTTTATAGGCATCAGACAAAGAGGATTAAATATAAGTCTGGGTCTGACGATCAGCTGGAACTTGGGATTTAACGTATAAGCAAGTGTAAATGACTCTAACAGTTTGCTTGATTAGTTAATTGAAGGTCAGATTCAAAAGTAGCCCTCTAAAGCATGTGGAGCAACAGGAACGCTCATTCATTGCTGGTGGGAATACAAAATACTACAGCCTCTTTGAAAGACAGTTTGGTAGTTTCTTACAAAACTAAACATTCTCTTACCATATTATCCAGCAATCTCATTCCTTGGTATTTACCCAAAGGAGATGAAAATTTACGTCCACACAAAATCCTGCATGCAGATATTTTTTGCAGTTTTATTAAGAATTGGTCAAACTTTGAAGCAACCAAGATGTCCTTCAGTAGGTGTATGGACAAATAAACTGAGGTGCATCCAGACAATGGAATACTATTCAGCACTAAAATGAAGTAGGCTATCAAGTCATTGAAAGACTTGAAGGGGACTGGCCCCGTGGCCAAGTGGTTAAGTTCACGTGCTCCACTGCTGGCGGGCCAGTGTTTCGTTGGTTCAAATCCTGGGTGCGGACATGGCACTGCTCATCAAACCACGCTGAGGCAGCATCCCACATGCCACAACTAGAAGGACCCACAATGAAGAATATGCAACTATGTACTAGGGGACTTTGGGGAGAAAAAGGAAAAAATAAAATCTTAAAAAAAAAAAAAAGACTTGAAGGAACGTTAAATGCTCATTGCTAAGTGAAAGAAGCCAATCTGAAAAGGTTGCATACTATGTATTTCCAACTATGTGACATTCTGGAAAAGGCAAAAGTACAGAAAAAATAAAAAGATCAGTGGTTTCCAGGGATTTAAGGGGGGAAGAGATGAGTAGGTGGAGCACAGGGGATTTTTAGGACACTGAAAATACTCTCTATGATACTATAATGGTGGATGCATGTCGTTTGTCCCAACCAATGGTATGTACAACACCAAGAGTGAACCCTAATATAAACTATGGACTTTGAGTGATAAAGATGTGTCAACGTATGTTCATCAGTTGTAACAAATGTACTACTCTTTTGGGGGTGGTTGATAATGCGGGAGTCTATGCATGTGTCAAGGCAGGGAGTATATGGGAAATCTCTGTACTTTCAATATTTCTGTAAACATAAAACTACTCAAAAATGTAATAAAGTCTCTTAAAAAAATGTGGTCCTTTAGTTAAGATGCCATAACTTTCTTGGAAAGAAATATTAATGCCTTGAAGGACCAGAAAAATCATTGAAAAGCTTTGAGGTGTCTGTTTTCATTAGGTAGGAATGAAGATGAGAAATGATGCTATGGAACTGTGCTCTCTGGTTTCCCTGGGCTCCTGGAATGGCAAAGGGTAGGTAGAATTGCTTAGTTGTCAGAAATTCCCATAGTTACCTTTAACAAGGCCATATTACATTTGTAGGTACAATAACAAGTATGATAATAATAACAATGCCTTTCTTTAAAATCATCAAACATGAAGAATAAAAACTTAATATTTTGTTAATCTGGCTACTGGTAAATGGATGTCTTTTGTGTCATTTTTACATTTTGATATCCATGCATTTTTTTATCTCCTTTTTTTATAGTAGAAAAAAACATTTAACACGAAATTTACCCTCTTAAATTTTTAAATGTACGGTGCAGTATTGTTAACTATCAGCACAATGTTGTACAGCAAATCTCTAAAATGTTTTTGTCTTGAATTGCTAAAATTCAGTACTCGTTGAACAGCAGCTCCTCATCTCTCTTTCCCATCGCCCTTGACAACCACCATTCTACTTTCTACTCCTATGAGTTTGACGATTTTAGATACCTCACATAGGTTCGATTTATCATTCAATGACTGGCTTATTTCACTTAGCATAATGTCTTCAATGTTTGGGCATTCTATAGCATGTGACAGGATTTTCTTCTTTTCATGGCTGACTAATATTCCACGGTGTATATACACCACATTTTCTTTATTTATTCATCCTTTAATGGATACTTGGTCCATTATCTTAGAGGAAAGGCTTCAGTTTTCACCACTGAGTATAAGATTAACTTTTTCCTATTCCTGGTTTGTTGAATGTTTTTATCATGAAAGGGTATTGAACTTTGTCAAACGCTTTTTTTTGTAATCTATTGAGAAGATCATGTTATCTTTATCTTTTGTTTACATGTTGCATCACATTGATCGATTTTCCAACAATGAACCATATTTGTATGCCAGGAATGAATCCCATTTGGTCATGGTGTATGATCTTTTTAATGTGATATTGAATCTGATTTGCTAGTACTTTCTTGAGGATTTTTGCATCTGTATTTATCAGGAATACTGGTCTGTAGTTTTCTCTTCTTATTGTATCTTTTCTGGCTTTGCTATCAATGAAATGCTGGCTTCATAAAATGAGTTAGCAGGAGTTCATTCCTCTTCAATTTTTTGGAAGAATTTGAAAAGGATAGATGACAAATCTTCTTTACATGTTTGGTAGAATTCACCCACGAAGTCATTTCACCCTGGGCTTTTCTTTGTTGGGAGATTGTCAATTACTGATTCAATCTCCTTACTAGTCATAGATCTGTTCAGATTTTCCAGCTTTTCATGATTCAGTCTCAGTGGATTGTGTGTTTCTAGGAATTTATCCATTTCTCCTAGGTTATCCAATTTCATGCCATTTAATTATTTATTGTAGTCTCATGATCCTTTATATTTCTGCAAATGTTATCACATGTGTAGATTCATATGACCACTCTCACAATCAAGATATAGAATACTTCTATCACAAGGATTTCTCCTACCACCTTTTAGAGTCATAGCTACTTCTCCCCTTGTGCCCCGATTCTAATCCTTAGCAAGCACTAATATGTTCTGCATCTCTATAATATTGTCATTTCAGGAATGCTATATGAAAGATTTCACAATGTATGTAATCTTTTGAGATTAGCTTTTTTACATTCAGTATAATTCCCTGGAGATACATCCAAGTTGTTGCATACAGCAATTTTTCGTTCTTTTTTATTGCTGATTAATATTCTGCAGTATGAATGTTCCACTCTTTGCTTTACCCCTCACCCACTGAAAAACATTTTGGTTGTTTCTAGTTTGGGGCTATTGCCAATAAAGCTGCTGTAAATACTGATATACAAGTTTTTATGTGAATATAAATTTTCATTTCCCTGGGATAAATCCTCGAGTGCAATTTCTGGATTGTACAGTCGTTATATGTTTGGTTTTGTGTGAAACTGCCAGACTATTTTCCAGAGCAGGCACATCATTTGATATTCCCACCAACAGGATATACACTATCAATTTTTTAAACACCCTTACCTGCATTTGGTGTAAATGCTATTGTTTTATTTTATTTTAGTCATTCTAATAGATATGTGTGATATCTTCTTGAGGTTTTAATTGCATTTCTCTAATGTATTCTGTTCCATTGATCTATGTTCTGCCCCTCCACCAATACTCCACAGTCCTTGTTATTGTAGTTCTATCGTAAGCCTTAACATTGGGGACAGTGATTCCTCCCAAGTGATTCTTCTTTTTCAAAATCATCTTAGTTATGTCCTCTGACTTATCGTATAAATTTTACAAAAAACTTGTCTATGCCTAAAGAAACTTTGGTAAAATTTTGATAGGAATTGCATTAAATCTAAAGATTAAATTTGGGAGAATGGAGATTTTTATTCTTTTGAGTCTTCCAACCCATGAATTCCCTTTTCTTTTTATTCATGGTCCCTTAATTTATGATACTTCCATAGATTTAATTGTAATGTTTATGCAGTTAATTTCTATAGTCCTGACTTCAGCATCAGTTGAATTTCCAAATTTCTAACAACATACTGAATATCACATTGATACTTTGCCAGTACCACAAACTTTAACATATACAATTTAAAAATGTCTCTTTCCCCAAGCAAACACCTCCTTTTGTTTCCCTGTTTCTGCTGAAGGTGTAATTTCTCCTAGTTATTTGGTGCAATGTTTCTCTCTTATATGCAAACATCTTCTGTGCTCCTTCATTTCCGGTTGATGTCAAATCCTATTGAATGACATTAGGTATAATTTTTTCATATGCGTTATCTTTTTACTTTCAACTTAAGCAAACTTATTTCAAATCTTCTTTGCAAACCCTTGTACCATCTATGTAGCCTCTTAACTGATATGTGCTTCAAGTATCTCTCTATCTCAATCCATTCAAAAATGGATTAGCAAATTTTCATTCAGTAAGATAAACCATTTTATGATGTTATAACACAAAAAGTTGGTGGTAGCACTATTGGTTTTAAAAAGGGAATCTGATCAGCTAATCAGGGTCTTTAAATTCTTTCTTTTAACAAAGCACTTGCCAGAAAGAAAATTAGGACTGTACAGAATCTTAAAAAAAGACTTATGTTTCCCTCATAAGTGGTTTTATTAAGGTCTCATTCCTATTCAAATCCCTGTACTTTGAGGGCTAGGAGGAAGGAAAAGGCAAGAGGAAACAGTGTAAGGCGGTGTGTGGTGTGGTTGTGTGTGTGTGTGTGTATGCACATGAGCTGTTTAAAGAAGGAAACTTAAGCTGTTGGGCAGGTGGACTGGTTCATTAGCAAAGCAGACTGCAGAGCTCTGAGTGAAAGAGTCCATGGAGATGCATAACTTTAAATAACTTGGTCAAAGTATTTTCTTTCCCTCATTGTATGACACAGTGAGGAGTCCAGTTCTTTGTTAATAACCCATGTATGATTTTTCAGGCTTGATCATAGACATTACAAGGCCTTTACCTGACAGGCCTCATGGGGAAAGATGCCCTCCCCGCCACAGACTTGGTGCACAGCTAAAGCATTATCATCCAAAGACAGTTGCAGTCAGGGCCTCGGGCCCCTCTGAGTAGTAATGCCCTTCACATATTCCATTTCTAGCCTAGATGCCTGCGTTCTTAGGTCTCTTCATCTGAGGCCTTTAGCACTGGTCCTCTTCAGGCTCCTCTACTGAGGCTACTTTATCATAGGGGAGGAGTGGGAAACTTAAAGACACTCTTCCCCATTCGGACTCAGTAGCCAGTAATTTTCCACTCCTAACTCACCTACCTCATTCTCTCCCATCTCAGGATCCATAAAACTGCCACAGCCTTTTATTCTAGTTTTCTCAACAGTGAGGTGACCCTTGCTTCTGCACTGATCCACCTCCACTGGTATGACTTTCCTGTATTCCTCTGGGAAACAGGCAGAGTTGATGTTTTCTTTGGTTTTATCCTCTAGTTTATACCATCACAGTAAAATTAAAGGATTAACTCTAACTTTTGGCTTTTTGCTTTAATTGGCAGCTCTGATATATGACTTCTTCTCTCTCTCTCTCCGTCTCATTTGGGTTCTTTATTTTATTTTATTTTTGCTGAGGAAGATTTGCCCTGAGCTAACATCCTTGCCAATATTCCTCTATGTTTTAGTATGCGGGCGTGGACAGCACAGCTGCTAACAAGGTGGTGTATGTTAGTGTCCAGGAACCAAAGCCAGGCTGCCAAAGCAGAGTATGCTGAACTTAACCACTAGGCCACCTGAGCTGGACCTCATTTGAGTCCTTGACACATAGATGTTGGGAGTAGAAGAGCCATGAAGGGGAATCTATTTCCTTTACCTTCTATCTAGCATACACAACTTTCCATATTTACTTGCAAATCATTAATATCTTCCCACATAATAATCCCTAATCACAATGAGAATACCCTGACACTTCAAAACTGAAATGGAATCCTTACATGGTTTTGTGAGTGAGACAACAGACCCCTGTATTATGGAGATTTTCCTGAGAAAATGATCCTCATTGTATTTGCTCATTTCCGGCAGAATCAACTGCAAACCTGGAATTTAAGATGTGGCATAATGTGATTGCAATCCAACTTTTCTAGTTTTATCTTATAATTGCCTATTGCACATCATTTAGTCTCTGGTAAAACTGAATTATATTTGGTGTTCTCTTTTTAATCTCAGTCTTTATCAACTGAAATTTTTCTCCAGCTCTAATACTTGGCTCAAGAATATATTCCTTTATAGGCGTTTTCTGTTTCAGTATGAAATCCCGTAGAAGATTTTATATGTCTTATAAAATTTATAATCTGAATTATGCCTTTGTCATTTTTGTACTTGTTAAATTGAGTTTAATACTTTTCATTTGTTTAATCAAATGCACCTTGATTCCCAAATGGGAGATTTTTGAAAAGTCAAATTATGAATGCAAGTATAGGTATCTAGGATCCGAGAACTCTGGCAGATGGCAGGTAGTTCACGATTGTGTGGATGGGTGGCCATTTCTTTGTCAGAATAATGATATTCTGTAAAATCACAACATGTAAAAAACTGAACAGAGGTTGGGGATGGATCAGAGAATAAAAACTGTTCTGACCGCTGTTCTCCAACAGTGTGTGGAAGAAGAAAGATGGAGCATGGAGGTGGAAATTTTGTTTTTTTCTAGCTTAGGCACAGAAAGAACTTCTACAGAATATGAAGATTAGCCTGAAAATAGATACAGTCTGGTTCAAGGGGTTCCAATTCTATTTTCAATGGCTTTGTCTTTTCCAGTTCTCTCTTATCTGGTCCAGCTGTTCTCTTCCTTCCTTCTTTGTTCTCGGCCCCTCCCCCAATTAGAGAGAGGTCATTGGATAACAGACAACCTGGGCAAATCAGTATGGAGCCTATTTAGTTTCCCAGGAAACCTTTCATGTCCTCTGATTTCAGGGAAAATGTTTCTGTGGAGTATTTTAAAAGACAATTTGAAGTCTATTTTCTCTCTGTCTGAAGCCTGAACCAACATTTACAACAGTCTCTCAGAGTAAAGTTTCATTAAGTGTTAGGTATTAAGACATTAGCTAATGGTCTCAAAAGGTTTGCGTTAACAACATTCCACCAGAGCTAAGGATATAGATTTGGTTAAGCAGGAAGGCATTAATAGGAGAACAACCAATTTACGTCTTATCATTGTAGGATTTACTTGAGTGTACAGCAATCTTTCACATGGTAAGAAATGTTTATTAAAATGGAATACAGAATTTTACTTACCAGTAATAGTAATATATTACTGTCCCATTTATTTTCAAAATTAGACTAAAATGTCTATCAAATCTACATCAATCTAAGAGGAAATCTATAATAATAATTGTTCCCAATTTCTAGGCTTTTTCAGACTCTGAGAAATAAAGCTGAATAGAAATTTCATAGATTAATTCAGTAAGTATAACCTTAACCCCACAAAGTTATAACTATTACCAGGTAAATTATTATTCTTTATATTCCTCTTGTATTTGAAAG
Source organism: Equus caballus (assembly GCF_041296265.1). NCBI lineage: Eukaryota > Metazoa > Chordata > Mammalia > Perissodactyla > Equidae > Equus > Equus caballus. The sequence goes on from NC_091700.1 coordinate 54,395,958, forward strand.
ATATTATCTTATTTGAAGGTATACATTAAGTATTTTTAAATTTGTGATACACGTCAAATGATTAATCTTTCCCTGAAAAAAATCACATAATATGCAAATCATACAACTGAATTGAATTCAACTTTTGTCACATATGTTTGTAAAGTGATTAAGACATACACAGCGGAGAACTCATTCTCAATGTTTAAGGAACTTCAATCTAGTTAGGAAGACAACTCATACATTTGATAAACTTTTATATTCAACTTGTGCTTAACAAATCAATACAGCAGTGGAGAGAAACATCTGTATTCTACTAACAATCCTCGCTGGCAAGACCTCTTTATAAAATTGATGACAAAATCAAAGTGTTATGTAATCTTAATTGTTTTGCAATCTCACAAATTTTAATTATGAAGAAATGTAGACTTGTATTTTGGTTAAAAATAAATTTCATCAATTCAGGATCAGAGAGAACATAACTCCAAAACTACGTCAAAAATTCTATGGACAGGACAAAAAAATTAATAATGTAATGAAACTACTAAAATAAACTAATATATTTTTTGATAGTTCATTTATTCACACATTCCCCAAAACAGTATTTTCAAGCACCCACTATATGCCAACTACTTAAAAAATGAGTAAAATATAGCTTTTGTCATAAAAGTTGATCCTGTTACAGATATAAATATATAAAAAATAATTGTATTGAAAAGTACAAAGGATGTTATTTGGCAAAATTAAGTGACCAGAACCAAGTGAGTCCAGATAAGGTTAGGTTTATATGATTGTATTAATCGGATGACAGACTACTTATCTCCCATTTATTTCAAGCCAGATCTGTAATATTGAGGTTATCCTAAGTTACACTATAAAAAGAGATACAAACACACTAAATTTGTACAGAAGGTAACTATGATAATAAATAAATCTGGGAATTACGTAATAGGAACAATTTAAAGCACACAGGATATTTATTCTGAAACTAATGAATTCTACCAAAAAATATATTTCTTAAAGCAAATATAACTTTCTCAAGGTTAAAATACTGCTATTTAGAAAAGAATGCACATTATTTTCAGAGTTGTTTCATAAGAAAGAACTAGGATCGATTATTTTGTTAGAGAGAGGCAAGTTTCAGTTGAGCATGAAGAATCGTTTTCTGTTACTTTGGACTTGCCCAACAATGGAATAAGCTGACTTGTGAATTGTTCAAGAACAGGTAAGGGGCTGGCCGGTGGCTCAGTGGTTAAGTGACTACGTTCCACTTCAGCGACCCGAGGTTCGCCGGTTCGGATCCCTGGTGCAGACATGGCACCGCTTGGCAAGCCATGCTGTGGTAGGCATCCCACATATAAAGTAGAGGAAGATGGGCACGGATGTTAGCTCAGGGCCAGGCTTCCTCAGCAAAAATAGGAGGATTGGCAGCAGTTAGCTCAGGGCTAATCTTCCTCAGAAAAAGAAAAAGAAAAGATAAGATGTCAGAAATGATAAAGAAGAAATTGCTGCACTAGGTTATATTATGATCTACCCAACTAGTGTACATGATTTTGTAATTCTGTTTTCCTGATGCCTTTTATGTACTTCTAATAACATACTAACAATATCAAGTTATAAATACCTTGCATTTATACTTTGATTATCATTATTAACATTAATTTTGGTATCAGGGTCTACAGGTCTATTCTATAGACAAGCTACTTTCAAGAACTTGTCAGTTGTTTGAGTATAGTCATAGGCTGCATAATGATGTTTCGGTGAACAACAGACCTCATATAAGACGGTGGTCCCATAAGATTGCACCATGTAGCCTAGGTGTGTAGTAGACTATACCATCTAGGTTTGTGTAAGTACACTTTATGATGTTCGCACAATGACAAAATCGCCTAACGATGCATTTCTCAGAACATAACCCCATCATTAAGTGATGCATGGCTGTATTTGCCGTACACAGATTTATTTCTAATTGGTGATCCACCTCTCTTATCTCCTACTTCTTTGTTATAGCTCAATGTGTTAAACCATCAAGGAAGTTCTTCTAATATGCTGTCAAGTGCAACAAAGCAGACAACCAATCTTGTTAGATCAATAAACTTAACTATGCATAGACTTCTGAGTCAGTAGCCTCCTGTTTGAGTGAGATCAATTAAAGTGAGTGAACTTTAGGATAAATACTTGATAAGCTAAGAGGCCATGTTCTATTTTCTTGTATATTTGTGATTGTGATCCAAACCAGATGCCGTTCAAAAGCTTTCACAGAGACTGAATGATAATAATGGAAGAAGAAAAATTTTCATAAATTGTGTCTGTGTTGGACTTAGACACAATTGCAGTTTTTATTTTGATTAGTTTTGCTTTGGTGGAGAGGAATGGGGAAGGTGATTTTAAACAAGTAGAGAACAGTTGGTAAAAGGAAGAGAGAAGTAAAGCAAAGCCATGTAAATAGTAAGTAGATCACTCTAAAGCAAAATGAAAGAAAAAAATCACTTTAGGAACAGGAAAACAAAAGACAGCAGAGCTTAGATGAGAAGACCAAATTTGTTGGGAGATTTTTCATATCAGATTGAAGGAAAGTTTGATCAACATTCACACACATGGACACTTATAATTATACATACATACACACATATTCTCTTTTAATTCTCCTCATCATGTTGCTCATTTAACAAGATAATATGCAAGTGACACTAACCATTTTTAATATTCAAAATTGAAATTAACAGTCTAGTCATTAATAAATTCTAAAAAACAATTGTATGAACAACGAAAACTGGTTACACCAATATTTTTCAGTCTTGAATAATTTAAGGGCCCTGCTGAGGCATCATTTACCTTCTGTGTGGCAAGAGAGCATCATTTACATTTTAAGATCACTTCTCTCTTTTCTCATTATGGAATGAAAATTAACCATGAACAATTAACAGAAATGAAAATATTGGGTCAAACCACAGAGCAATATTTGGTTATCAGATAATCAAATAATTCAGAATATGTACATATTAATATTTTGGTTTAAAAAAAAGACATCATTCAAAACCTAGGTTTCAAGAAACCAGTTTTAGAAACACTGCTTGCTTAAGTAACAGAATCCATAATGTTGCAGTGCTCTTCTCTCTCAGCTGCCGAGATACCTTTGATGACAGTCTGTCCTCAACTTTATTTTGCTGAAAGAGGTAATCAACTAAGCAAAGTATCAGAGTTCCTGAAAAGACTTCAATTTTCATTGCAGAAAGCCATCCACAGCAGAAAAGGACAGCAGGGGAAGGCACAGAGCAAAAAGCAAGAGGTAAAACCCACAGGGCATGAGAAAGTGCAGGAAGATTTGGGGAGTCAAGATAGAGTGAGCAGGACATCCATCTTAAGTACTGAGAAAGCGAGAAGGAGAGTTTTAAGAAATGTTGCAGTAGTTCAGAAATTAAATTCCTTTCTTTTATTTAGTTATTTTTTGAGAAGTTTCTGGGTTGTGTTCCCACCCCCCTCCCCGTTTAGGGAGTTTGACACGTCTTTGAAATTTGACATGATATTGAAAGACTTACAGGAGCCTGGTTTTACACAGGTTGCACGTGTTTCTTGATTGTTTAAACTGTGACAAGCGGCTGACTATTTCTTTTAGCTACCAATAAGTGTTCTTAATTTTCCTTAGCTTGCAGTGTAACTGTCCTGGGTATACCCCCCAATCTCCTTCTACCCTGTAGTTCATGTGTCAATTCCACATTCTTGTGGGCTCAGCTCACTGTAGTTCTTTTGGTCTGATTTCATAGGGGACACCTTCCCAGCGGGTACTGGGTCTGAATACACTGAGCACATTTCTAGTACATATAAATATCTTATTGTTATGGCTTTACTGTTTTGTCAAGTTATCATTCTATCCTGATTTACTCTGTTTTATATCTGTCTGTGTCACCAGTAACACCAATTGTGATATAAATTCTCTCTCTTCCTTAAGCTAAAGCCATAAGAAAACCATTTGTGATAATTTTTTCCTTTTTTTAGGCCCAAATCACAACATTTCTCAGGCATTGACATATGCATACCAATAATTTCCCTGCGATGATGTCTTAAATCCCTAGAGTTCAGAGTCAGCACCTCCTTCATCTTTGTGACTTACATAGCAGCTAGTTTAGTACACAGCAAAAAGAGATGCTCGATTAGTATTTGTCTAATAAAAAAAGGAAATTATTCCAAGTTGGCTGAAAGAATGGTAAGAGCAACAGGATTTTGCATTCCGCACTATTAATATCTTTCAGTCTCTTCATGGAGAAGATTGTCTTAGTAGAGTGTGATTTCTACATGTCAGATTTTTAATTATCTATGGAATTTCTGAATTAATTTGCTTGATGGAGAATCTTCTGGTATAAGCTTTTAAAGTCCACTTTTATTCTTTTAAAAAATAGAAGAAAAACTTCATCTTAAACAAAAATGGATATAGGCAAAATTATAAAATGTATCTGCCAAACCTGTGAAGCCTGACATGAGAGAGACAGCTAAAGGGCAGCAAATGTTTCTCCAAATCTCAAGTACATTGCCCTAATTCTTTCTTTCTGATTCAGATATAGCCTTTCTGCTCTGGGACACTGCTGTGGGGTAGAAGGAAAGGAATACAGTGACTGTCGCATCCTAACTGGAATGTCAAGGACAAGGGAGCGACGTTGAATAACTGAGGTGACAATGCCAATATGCATGTGTATGTACATACATGTGTATTAAGGGGGATGGAGAGACAACAGACACAAATTAGAAATGTTGATGGTCCATCTTACTCCTTAGAATCTGCATCCTCTTCTTCCACTCAGTGTTAAACACTGTAACAAGTATTAATCACAGAGCAATTCATGGGAACTCTGCATAGAGGCAGGGGGAAAAGGAAGAAATGAACATAAGCTGAAGACAGCTGGAACACATAGCAAAAGAATAATCACTCAAGGAAATATGGGTGATGTCAGCTAAACAGTTCTCCGCACTCTCAAGTAAATTATAGCTGACCCAGTCTTGCTTTTTATGTTTTTTATTTTTTAAGATTGGCACCCTGGGCTAACAACTGTTGCCAATCTTTTTTTTTTTTTTCTGCTTTTATCTCCCCAAACCCCCCCTGTACATAGTTGTATATCTTAGTTGCAGCTCCTTCTAGTTGTGGGATGTGGGACGCTGCCTCAACGTGGCCTGACGAGTGGTGCCATGTCTGCGCCCAAGATCCGAACCCTGGGCCGCCGCAGCGGAGCGCGCGAACTTAACCATTCAGCCACGGAGCCGGCCCTTCAGTCTTGCTTTTTAAAAAGCACAGAAAAGACATACATTCTTTCAAGGATTAGAGAGAAACAAAGGAGACTCAAAGTGAGGCTAATCTCAGGAAGGACAGATAAATACACACAAAAATATCAGCACATTATAGAAATGTTTATTTCACTAAGTAGAATAAATAATCATGTCTTCAGATATGTTAGAGAAGTGATTTACATAATAGATTAAATATTCCTGAAAACATTTTAAAGACATGGTGTATAGGACAGAGGAAATCCCAAAAGAAAATTGAAAATATTAAAGCAAAAATGAACATATTGAATATAAAAGATGTAGGAGAAAAGAGATAAAAACACTCCTTATTGGTGTCCATGAAAAGGTATAAAAATATAACATTCCAAATTCTTTGTATATTTTTAAATAATACTTCTTAAATTTAAAAGTATAATTGGGAATTAATATCATTAGGAAAAAATAACAAGACAGACATTTAATTTTCTTTGTTAAAGTAAAATTATTTATTAAAATAGCATTTTAAGTACGATCTCAATTTTACTTTGTGTTAAAAAATGCAGAGAGGGACCGGCCCCGTGGCTGAGTGATTAAGTTCGCAAGGTCCACTTCTGCGACCTAAGGTTTTGCCAGTTCCGATCCTGGGTGCGGACATGGCACTGATCGCAAGGCCATGGTGAGGCAGCATCCCACATGCCACAACTAGAAGGATGCACAACTAAAATATACAACTACATGCTGGAGGGATTTGGGGAGAAAAAGCAGAAAAAAAAAAAAAGGAGAACATTGGCAACAGTTGTTAGCTCAGGTGCCAGTCTTCAGTCTTTAAGAAAAAAAAAAAAAAACAGAGAGAGCTTGTTAGGATCCATTCTTTCTTTCCTAGAGTGATTATTTCTAGACAGTCGGAGTTTGTATGATTTTAAGCATTCTTTTTTCTAGTTTTCTATGTTATTTAAAAAGTGGTGGGAATTTAATTTTCTGTAAAAAAATAAGTACTAGTTCCCATGAAATGCAATAACTTTGCAACCATAGTTATAACTAATATTTTAAAAGGTAGGCACTTACCTTTTCTTAAGTTCCCACAGACATTTTAAGTTTTTGTTTAAATCTCCTAGGTGATTTGGTAGGAGACTTTACTATACGTTAATATGAAACAACCAAGAATAAGAAAATGGGACATTGCTACATGTAGAAATATATGAAATAAACAAAATGTCATTATTTGTATTTATCAGAGTGAAAAGATAAAGATTTTCCACACTTATAAGCTAAAGCAGATATTAAGGGAATAGATTATGTTTGTAGGATTAAAAAATCTTTAGTAGAAAATTTTCTTTAATATTTAGTACAGTAAAGAAACCCTATCTGAAAAGATTTTTCTTCGTTTATGTCTTGTACTTTTTAAATTTTATTTCCATTTTACTTGTTTCTCTGACCAAACTATTTTGACCTTTGGAATGTTGGAATTCTGAAAACCATATTTTGGTATACTTTTAACAAATCTACAACACTGCATGGCCGCACTCTATCCATTTTATTTACTCACATCTCTTCTGAGTCCACCTACTAATACATTTTATTTTCTTTTTGCCTCATTTTAAGCACGTAATTTAACTTATTTTTCTTACTTTTGAAAATCCTCTTTGGACGCAGTTGGGTATGGTGAAATACATTAATAATTAACAGAGAATGCAACAAAATCTAACTCACCATAATCTTCTGTAACTCAGATCTCCAAATCTTTCTCTCTCCCCCAGCATGCTATGTGATCTCTGTTTCCTCTTCTCCCATTCACTTATATACCTGTAGGTTAACATCATTTGAAAAATTCACTTAAAGGCCATTGAATGGGATTTTGAGAGACAGAATAAATAAATGCACATCATATTAATATGTCATATGCTCATCGAAGAGTCATTTAAATATTTTAAACCTGTAATTCACATAATTCAACCTCAGAGTGGTATTTTTGTCAAAACGTTATCCACAATATGAGAAATGTTGGAATTTCTTTGCATTATTTAAACAACATACAGCGTGGAGGGGATGTACAGTTCAGAATAACACTACTTGACATACATTGCAGTCCCGCCTTTTCCTATCATATCTCTTTCTTAAAAAATTGTTCCCCACTAGATTTCACTGGTTCTAGCCCCAAATGCACTTGCTTCTATATTTTCCTGTTTCCTTCCCCATCTATATTCCGTCTCCCGTTCTTCCTTTGCTGCTACAATACAATAGAAATCTAGAGAGATCTGTTATGGTAAATGGTAGAATGATTCTCAAAGAGAGAGGCGAGGTGACAGACGGAGTCGGGCAAGGAAGGAGCTTCAGTTGTCAGAGATGTAAAAAGTCCAGGAACTCTCAAAAGTAAATATGTTTGCTTCATCACACTTCATAATTTTCCAGTATTATTCTACCAAACGAAATAGAGTATTTTAATTTAAAACTCTTAGACAGAAACAAACAGTAAAATCCCTGACTTCTTTGTGAGCAAAAAGGGTGTCACTTATAGACTCTTAAAGGTATTAAGCAGATATGAACAATTATGGAAATTCTTTCATTCTCTTCCTAAAAATAGAGCTAGATAAATGAAAAATAGTAACATTATTTCATCAAGTTTCTAGTTCATAAAAGCTACTTTTGCATCAAAAATCTAGTTACGTCAACACACAAATACAGTTTTGTTCTTTCTATGGCTGTCCTGTGTGCAACAAGGACATGGGATACTGTGTTACAATGGTCTTGTCTTCTCTTCCTGGAAAAACATAATCCACTCATTTCTGTGAGTTTCATAAAGATGGCATCACCACCATTGTGAAGGCCACAGAGTTTATAGAAAATTTCCACTCTCATCATTATGGGTGAGTCTACCTTCCAGGTAAAGAATAACTCAGGTCATTAACATTATATTAGAAATTGGTTCTAGCTTTGGGGAAAGGCCTTGGAAGAAATAAAGCAATGAGAACGTGTCTTCCCTCAAATTGTCTGCAGTTCAGTGCTTGGCTTCTCTACCAATGGCGAACTGGTGTCAAAACCAGAAACGTCAGAATTCCAGGCGGACTATGCAGCCTGGTAATGAAAATATTTATGTAGTGTACAAATGCCGCACCAGGCAGAGTAGAGCTGGCCAGGGCGTTCCCGGAGTGTTTTGTTTGAATAGCAGGCCTGATCAACAACCAGTCAGGAGACAGGAAGTGCCGGAGTCCAGCTCCAGCAGAGTCCAGGTTTCCTGAGGGATGGACGGTGTCCGTGAATGAGAGGCAGTGAGACTGGAAGTGAGGTTTCCAAGTCTGATTTATTCGAAGCATTCAAGCACTTATATAGGGTCCAGGTCACGCGTTTATGATTGCATGGAATTGTCTCAGTACATAATTTTGGCAAACAAAATGGGTACATAAGCATATCTTGTTATAATATTAGCACAGTATGTCTATGAGAAGCAAACAACCTTTGTTAATTATAGATATTGACCTTTTCTATATGTCTACTAGGCGTCTAGATGTCTAAGACTGATTGCAAAACGGGGTGTAACATCTAGACTCAGTTCCCCATGGGTCGAATGGCCCTAAGCCTCTATCTTTACTCCTGTAATAACGAAAGCAGAAGTATTGCAAAGTATAAGGGGACCAAGTACACATGGGCCCCTAGCTCCGTCTGATTGAAAGCCACACAGGCACAGTGCTTAGGGTTTCTCTTTTACCATTAACTATTTTATAGGGTTACCAATCCTCATCATAATCCCAGTTCCTCTGTGTCAATATATTATGATATTTTTCTGCAACTTTATCAGGGTTATGGGTTGTTTTAGGAGAGTGTACCTTTTGCATATCTTTGCTTCTGGGTGGGTGCCACCATTTACCTCCTGTCCTAACAGGCCTAGGATAATCTGTACCTCCTAGAAGGACCTGAGGAGGGAATGTTCTCCTTAGAGGCTGATTATTAGAAGGCTTCCTCCTTGAGGGCTGTCCAAGCTCCCTTTTCCGCCCTTCCAGGAGGGCGTCAGAACGTTTTTTCCCTTCAGGCTGTTGTTCCCTGAACCTTCCCTAGAAGGCCAGGTTACATCAGCTTCTTTCCCCTGCTTGGAGAGAGTTTCCCCAAGATATCCCCATGTACAGAAAAAGAACAGCAAGAGCAATATTGCTAAGATTAGTAGCATGAGTAGGATCAGGAGCGGCCGACTGCCATCTTCTGAGGGTCCGCCGTGCGTTCCCTCATCTCTCTCCCGGACCGTGTCCTTGGGTGGAGGCTTAGAGGACTGGTGGGCGGCTCCCGGCAAGGAAGGATACTGGGTAAAGAAGGTTCTACCTTAATACTCATAATGCACCAGAATTAAGTTTTTCCCTAGGTTTCCCAGGCTACAAAATAATTATGCCCTGTTTCCTGGTCTCACTCACTATTGAAGACGTTTACTTTGCCAAGTGAGCCTGCTCAAGAATTGTACCAAGGTGTGGACTTTCAACAGGGCTTTAGTAACAAGAGGGCAGAAATCACTCCAGTGGGTCCTGCTCTAGTGCTTCAGAGGCACGCTGCTCTGTGAGCAGGTGGGTGTGCAGGACCAGCTTTCCACGGCACGCTTTTTCGTAACGTCTAAGTTTGTTCTGCTCAGAAACAAAGAAAAACTCAAAAGTAACTACAAAGCAATTCAATTGTAGTTAAAACCAATAAGAGGAGGCCAGTGGCACAGCAGTTAAGTGGGCACGTTTCACTTCAGCGGCCCGGGGTTTGCCAGTTTGGATCCCGGGTGCGGACATGGCACTGCTTGGCAAGCCATACTATGGTAGGCATCCCACATATAAAGTAGAGGGAGATGGGCATGGATGTTAGCTCAGGGCCAGTCTTCCTCAGCAAAAAGAAGAGGATTGGCAGCAGATGTTAGCTCAGGGCTGATCTTCCTCAGGGAAAAAAAAAAGAAAGAAAGATCATCCTGATTATTTTCTCCATATTCTAGAACTATGTTAAGCTTTTATTTTATTAAAGAATTAACTTCCATATTTGAAGTGAAAAATAATCACTTGGCTATCCACGCCATAGTCAGAAATAGTGATGCATTCCTTGGATGGGCCCACTTTAATATGACCTCCATTAATCAACCTGGAGTTCTAAGAAACTTCAGTTTACTGTTCATTCTTTGATGTTATTCTATCCACTAATAATCTCATATATAACTTTGGTGAAATTCCCTTCTACTTGCAAATCTTCCTGTCCAATAGCATTATATGTACTATGTACATATACCAACTTATATTTTGAAAATAATAGAAAAATTGCCATAAAGACTGAGAATGTGTTTCTTCTTAACGCTGCTTTAAAGTTTTCCCTCTTAACTAGTAAGAGATTGTCTGTATTAGTTGTCTATAATGACATTCAATTTGGGATATGAAAAGATCGAAGTATATTTTTCTACCAACTTCAAGTCCATTAGTCATGTATATGTCATTATATATTTTCCAGTAAAAATTTGTTCTTAGTAAAAACCATATTGAATAAAACCACAGCAATAAAGGAGTACAATTTCTTAAAGTCGCAAAAATATCTTGAAGACACAGGAACACATAATTTTGCCATTTTCAATAGTCGCTTTTCTAATTCTTACTAAACTTTCATTATAATGGAGTCAGATATACCTCAAGGCTCCCCGATGCCATTTGGATGAAAAATTCATTAAAGACAGTTCTAAAATGTCACTTGCTTTCAAACTTTAATCCATATGCTGTGGAATTAACAGAGATAAGCAATTTCAAAATAGCTACTGCAGTAACTGTTGTAAATAAAATTTTATTACTAATTTTTGCTATACTCTCAATTTTCAATACCTTTAGTTCACAGTTCTGTTTTGAATAATATATCACATTTTTGTAAATGGAATTTTAATTAAAATATGTTTATAAGCTTAATGTATACTTTCACAAGCTATTTTTAGCACCCCAAACTGAACTTTAGCTAGAGTAGAACAAATAGAAGTTTTGGAACACAACTTATTTTGAAATATGATTTTTAAAACAAATTATTTTAATTCTCAAATACTTTACTTCGCATTCCTAGTTTGGAAAATACTAATGACATTGAATGTACACAGAGGAAGAAAATTTCTTAATTCTATAGGTATATTATTACATAGTCTATTCCCTGCTTCTTACATTCTACAGAAATTTAAGACTTTGGTTCCTGTGTGAGGTCTTTTATTCCCAGCTACCTCTCAACATGATCTTCTCTTATATAACACCTTTCATTTGCAGCCTGAATCATGTGTAAGTATCATTTCCAACTACTCCATTAACCTTGATCCCTTCTAATCTGTCACCAGGCACACTTCCAGGGAGTTCTTTCACTGGCACATCTCTTAGATGTCTAATGTGACACTTAATCACATTTTACAGGGGCTAAACAAAATCTCGACTTTGTGTTTACTCAATTATTTTCATCAAGGTAGCCAGTGGAACTGGGAGACTCAAGCTTATAGATGTATATTTAAATATAAGTTAACTTGCTTAGTTATCTACACATGTTGGCTACAGCATTACCAAATGATAATATTCTGTGGTGTTATATTTAGCCCCAAAGTTTCAAATAACCATATTAGAACGAAAAACAAATATTCCTGAAGTATAAACCTAATTAGCTGTGAATTTCTTCATTTTAAAAATCCCTCTGCAAATCTGCTTTTTCCAGAGAAAGAAGAATTTGTGTCAGAATTTTTTCTCTTTTATTTTTTCAATGCTGGTCAGGGTATTTTCTCAGTAATTTACATTAATTTGATGTCAAATTTAGGAACAGGTATTTTATTCCTTTATTTATGAGAATATTTTGTTCTAGTAGGACTTTTTATATGAACATTTAACCACTTTCTAAATTATCTTTGTGCCCATTTCTTAATTCTACGGGTGCAGTCTCCAACCAGTTCTTTATGGATTTTCTCTTTCAGTCTTCAGCAGGGTTCATACGTTATTTCAAATAAATCAAAATCACAAATAAAAGCCCTAGCTTGACGAGAAATTTCAGTAGTACTCTTACTGTGTTTCTCACAAACCAATGTCCATCGCGTATGACCTACTTTGTCGTTGCATTCTAACAAAAAGAACTGAACCCCACATCAAAGACTCCAGATAAAACTAAACCCAATCACTATGTTCAAGTTTGGCATTGAGATAAATTGGGGCTAGATCTGACTAACAGACGAGTCAACGGATGTTCTTACTTTCTTTCTATGTTCCGTGCTTTTCACGCATGATGCGATTTAGATTCCTTCCAAGCCATTTACACAGACCGACTCCAAACTGTGTACTTTTAATACCTCTGAAATGAGGTGCATTTTTTTCTGGTTAAAAAAAAAACTACATCTTTGATGAAGCTGTGGACAGGGTTCCTGACAAGAACTTAGTAGTTCTCTGGCACACTTAAGTGGGAAAAAAATTGCCATTATTGAGATGTCTATTAAACCAAAATGATTTTTTGAAGGAAATATGAATTTGCATTTTTATTATGCAGAAAAATATGAAGTGAACAATTCAAGATAATTTATCTCTAGACATAGTTGAACCGTATATGTGAAAATTTTGCTGTTGAACAAATGTAATTGGAACATACCTTGTCAAAAAATTTCTTCCCTTATCTTAAAACTGTTACATGGAAAATTTGAATTGGGAATAGTTCAAAAGAGCTATTGATATGATGTTCTTTTGAATTTTAGGGGGAGGGTAACTGTTTCTTAATTATAAACCTCACCAAGATGGGACTGACTCAGATTTCCTACTTTAACTACCCATAGGCTGGGACTGAAGGGTGCTGCATAATTTGCTATAGTTGAATTCACTAGAACAATCACTTAGTGAAGGAGATTCAATGACCAAAAACAGGAGATACCCCTTCCTCTAAGTCCTTACGTCACACCAGCATATAATTTGGTCCTGGAAGAATATAATTTCATATATTTTATTTTCATTTGGTGTAATTGATTTGTACAGGGAAGTTTTACTTCACTAAAACATTTTGTGTCATGTCTTTCAATGCAAGTCAAATTTTGGTTGGTATAAATTATATTATAGTATCAATAAAAACATGAGTTTGAGGTACATTGTGATATTGGAATTTCTAAAAGTTTTTCTCTTCAAAGTGCTATCTCACTCACCCAAAACCAAAAATCATTTTATTATTTTTTTCTCTGTGAAATGATCAGTTGGTCTATTTAAAACAACAAATTGTAATAATTCTTTGGAATAACAAACTTTAAATATTATAATTGTATGAGCAGTACAATTTTTTTCGTGTAGTCTCATAAAGAATTATACATTGTCATTATACTTAGTAATTATGTTGCAAAAATATAATTATACATTATAATGCATTTTCAGTATTCCAAGTAATTAAACTAAAAACAATTATTCTATGAATAATTCATTTTTTCTTTAAAATATATTTCTTTTTTTTTAGAAAAGAAACTGATATCAAAGAATTGTTAGAGACTTTAAAAGGAACAAAAAACCAAGTAGGCACTCTATTGAAGCTGCAGGATTTTAGGAGTTTTCCAGAGAAAATTGTAAGAATATTGTTTTGCAAGAATATTGTATAAATAAGTAATTTAATTTAAGAATGACTATGCTTAACTGATATGGAAGTCTTACTTCCACACTAATATACTGAATCTAAGAGTAACATTGGCAGAGAAGAGTATTTATAGAAAAATGCATATAAATTACATTAGCCCTGTGGGACCTACAGATAGTCAAGTTTGTTACTACAACAGAAAAGATGCTTTCATACTCCATATTCTCTTTCACAGATTATTCATATTCAAGGTATGATTTAACTATAAAGAGTATCTAGATGTTCTATCACTCCACCTAGTTTCTATATATCCACTTTTTGTGACTCAACTATCTTAAACTTTCCAGGACATGACTAGAAATTTTAGGAATTTGAAGCCTCTATTGATTGTAACATCTAACGTATATTGACTGCATCCTCTAATGTATATTGACTGCATCCTCTGTCCCAGATAGTTCTTTCTATATATATTAGATCACTTTTATTCTTTTTGTTTTTGGCGGGTTTTTTTGCTAAGGAAGATTCACCCTGAGCTAATATTCATTGCCAATATTCCTCTTTTTTTCCTTTGACATGAGCCACCGCCACAGCATGGCCAGTAACAGATAAGTGGTGTAGTTCTGTGCCTGGGGAACTGAACCCAGGCTGCCAAAGTGGAGTGCACAGAACTTAACCACTAGGCCATGGGGGCTGGCTCTAATCACTTGTATTCTTACAAAAATCCTAAGAGATAGTTACCATTAGAAAGGCCATTTTTCAGATAAGGAAATCTAGGCAGAGAGATTAAGTTACTTGCTCATGTAACTTGCAAATGATGAAACAGAGTTTGAACCCAGATGGTCCAATTGAAGAGGATGATATTTTCACAATGTGTTACAGTATGACCTCAGAGTTTACAAAGCATTCCTGGAATTGGTTGAAAAATACCCAAATTAGTTAATTATGGCTATCATAGAAGACTAGACTGTAGTTACACTGTTTTAACTATATCATTAATCTGAGGATAGATATCCAGTGCAATTACAGATAGATGATAGGTAAATAGGTAGGTAGATAGATATAATTCAACAAACATTTCTTATGTGCCAAATATATCCAATTGTAAATAGTTTCATTAAAGAGTCATTATATTTAGAAGTACTTTGTGTCCATGAAATTTTCATGATGTGCACCGCACCCATGGCTCTCTTTCCATTGTATTGATTTCAAATATCAAACCTGATCGCTTTGAGACTTTAATTCAATTGCCTTCTAATTATCTCATTATGGAGGAACAATCTTTACTTCTCTTATAATAGAGTAGAAAGGGCATAGGCTTGAGGTTAGGAAGACCTGAGTTCAATTCTTTATTCTGCTACTACTACAATACTTTATTCTGCTTTATTCTGCTGCTCTGTAAAGTTAGACTTACTTAAAGTTCTCCTGTATGTAAATGTAAGGCAGTCTTCCCAAGGTTTAATTTATTCATTTCTAAAATGTTGATAATGTCATATCAAACTATGTACATAAGATCTATATAGGGATATAAAGCACTGAAAAGAAATAAGCTAATAAATAAAATAAGCAAATTATCAGTTGATGACTTAAAAAAGCATCAGGATAGCTTCAGACGTGTTTAAACAGGTGCATTCTCCTTGGTGGTGCATCAAAGTGTGGTACACAGCTTTCCAACCGACAAAAACATCTAGTAAGATTGTATATAACATTGTTCAGGGTTGGGTTCCTGGGATGAGTAAATGAAATAAAATTGTCAAATATGCAAAGATGACTAGGATATTGCTTGTAAATTTCTCCCTCTCCTTCCCATCAGAGAAAGACATAAATAGTACATTTGGACATAGATCCCTAGAGAATCATCTTCAATCATGAAAAGTACTTAATTCCTCATATGGAACTCTCTTTAAAAGAAGAGTGGTCTTGAAATAGAAGAAAAGAGCTCTATGTCAGTGGAGAAAATTGAAAATCATGAAACAAAGACAATGAGGAAAAGAGAGAAAAAAAAGTTACTTTAAAAGAACTTGTGCACACAAAATAGAATTTAATTTCTACTACTAGAGAAAAAAGCATTTTCCATTCATCTCAATTGGCTACCCGTCCCGATATTTATCCTCAGCCATCAATCTCTCTTTAGCTGTAGTAGCGAATCTTCATGGCGTGATTAAATTACATTTAGTCTCCGTTTGTATTCATCCTGCAACAAGCCCCAGATTGATACTTGTGTACTGTCAACATCCCTGTATCTAATGGACAGCAGCGATAAAACTTTCCACATAAATTGTGCAATTAACATTTTTTAAAGTCTGTGCAAATGGAGAAGCCCTGGCTTTAAATTATAAATTAACAACATCTGTTTTGAAGTAAACTGTGTTGTATTCCAGTGAAGCTCCACAAGTTTACCACCAAATTTTATCATGACCAGTCCTGGGTGATACTGAACTCAGGTCAGCCAGGGTGTTCATTTAATCTGCCATTTTTGACAGCTAATTTGTCATGAAAATCAGAGCTCCAACTATTGAAGCAAAATAACATACTATCTAAAACATTTCCCATTTCTAGGATTTGTAGCAATGTTTTCCTGCCTTAGTGAATTCTGCAGCCTAGTTCTTCACAAGGGGAACCCCTAAGATTTAATGAGATGCTACGTAATTTGTGGGGCCCAGCGCAAAGTGAAAATGTGGGGCCCCTTGTTCAAAAATTATTAAGAATTTCTAGATGGCAACAGTAGGGCATTAAACCTGGTATGGGGCTCTATGTGACTATCTACAAGTCACAAGCCCATAAAGCTGGCCCTGGGTTTAGTTCACCTCACTATGGTTGCCTTGAGAACTGTGCTAAAAATATGACCTGTAGTTACTCTGTAGCAGATTTAATAAGTTACATTTTAAACAGCTACTTGTTCCTGGATTAGGTTCCATACAGCAATCCAACAATTCAAACCTTGACTGTGTCAATATGCAAAAAAAGAAAAAAAGAGCAAGAAATTTACACAATCGTTTAGTTAATTTCAGTCTCAAAGTCATACTTTCATTTGGTGTATGTGGAGAAAAAGAAGAATGTTAACTGAATTACTTAAATTATTATATACCTTTAGAGTCCAGATTGTCATGCATTACATATTACACAAGTCAATTTAAGTGTCCTTTTACATTATAGTCCAATTTTTTAACTGTTTTGTTATCTTTGTTGCTTCTATTTGAACTTTCTCCTAGTTATCTGTTTAATAATAATAATAATAACTTCATTTCTAGAGTGCTTATGCTTGTCACTTTATAACGTGTTCTAAACGTATACACAGATAGATGATTTGACGGATGGATAGAGAGATAGAGAGATAATTTATTTAATCCAAGTTGAATTTAATCCTGCCCTTGAGATCAGATAAGAGTGCCTTAAATTCTCAATCGCGTGAGAAGCTCTATACCTCCAAATGATTTTTGCTCTTCCTTTAGGATCCCCTCTGGCTCCGGGAAGGTTATTTCTGGAGCATATTGACCTATACTTGCAGTCCAGTACCAAATTGATTCCCCATCCCTTCTCAGAAAAGAGTAATCACATGGAAAAGCAACCTGAATGTGATTTCTACTTCTGGCCATAATGGAATTACTGGGATGTGTTTACTCTTCATCATAAACAATAATTGGATAAAACGTAGGAAAAAATGTTTTCAAATATTCAACAGCAAGCAGTGCAGGGCAGAGATCCTCAAGAAAAGGGAAGAAATGGACTGAGTTTAAAAGTTTCTGTAGGCTCCAAAGCTCGGGAAGAGGGAAACTGATCAGAGTTGAGCAGTCTCCCCACACTGAAGGGATTGCTCTCCAGGCCCTGCCCTGCCTCTGTTGCTGTTCTTGCTGCTTGGTGCTAGGACAGAAGTGTTGGGGGGCTTTTCAATTCCTGATTACATTCACCAGTAAGCCCAGTGAGTCTGGCAGTTAGAGATACATGGTTTTACCAGCAACCTGTTCCCTCAGCTCTGGGAGCCAGACTCTCCAAGCTCTACTCCCCTTCACCCACATTAGCAGTTTATATCTTTGTTCCCCAGCGGTATCCCTGGGCAAGAAGCTTTTGTGTCCCTTCTCTGTGGGGTGAAGCCATCTCCCTCCTCCAGAAGCGGTGGATTTTTGCTTGTGCCTGCCTTCCAGTGGGAAGATTTCCTGCCCTGACCCCAGCAGTGTAAGGTTCTTGCTTCTTAGAAGGGAAGAGTCTGGGAAAACGGGTTTTATTCTCTCTCCCAGAAGTAGATGGCCATCTCCTAAATGCCCTCACTGTTGTATAGTTCTCTCTGTCCTGCCCAGCTCGCAATCCTTCTTTCGAGCACCCAGTACTGGGATAACAGCTTGCAAGTGAGTACAATTTCCCCTGCATCTGAGGTTCCCAGTTTTAAACTGTCACATTAGTCCACAGTCAGTCTTTGGAAAATTGTTAAAATTGTAGCTGACTTCTCCTCATCCTCTGTTACTGGAGATCACCGCTTTCTCCCATACTCTGACAAAGGTGAAAGTTCACATGTCCCGTCTCTCTCTAAGGGATTTGTCACTCTTTGGAATTTATTTCACTCAGTTATTTTAAAATCTCAGAGCTCAGGTGGGTTTGAGAAAAGGTATGATGTTGTGAATTACTCATACAAACATACTTTTTGTATGTTTGTTTGTTTATATAGTGGGAACAATGTTCTCTCACACTTTCCTATATTCTACACAGAAGTGAATGTTCTCTCATAGTATTTTGATTAGTTTTCTTTCTAAAGGTTTCTTCCCTTGGCATTATGTCTGTTTTCCTCGTTTTAATTTCTTTGTTTTTCTTTTTGTTTGCTTTGGTTTGTGTTCTTCCTGTAGGGGCTTTCCCCTCCCCCCCAAATTTCTAACTTCTTCCCAATTTCTTGGAATCTGTGTAGTCAGTTTTCAGGCACATTCAGTGATGGAGCCCACAGTGGAATGTTTCATTGAGGGACACCCTTTCCTCTCACCCCGCAACATTAATGTCTAAATCAGTTACCACATCCGGAAATATTCACTTGTCCTTCAGGCAGATTGTATATTCATGACAGGCAGTGTTCTGCAAATCAACAGGTGAAAAGAAATGGAAGTCTCTTTATTTAATCATCTTATTCTTGGGTGTTCCCTGGTCCAGAGCCCCTCCTAATCATTCTCTTTCAATCTTCTTGAGATGGTGAACTCTTCGTCTTTTACCATGCTGACATAGACACAGTGTCCTGGCTGTACAGGGTGAGGAAGCAGACGGTCCAGGTTCCTTAGAAAATCGGTTAAAATATTTTCCTGTTTTCAGCTCTACCTTTCAATCCCACCTTCAGTGAGAAATGTTGCCTCAAATTCACAAGTTGATCTGGGGGCCGGCTAAAGTTTGCAACATCTGTAACTCCCTATAGTTTTCTTTGCCTTTTCCTTTTTTCCCTTAAACATTGCATCTGTTCTAACCACTGCCCACCTATTATAATTTTGTGGAAATCTCTTATCCACTATTGCCTGCCTCCTCATTCTATTTGTCTTTCTAGGTTTATACTTTTACATTTCTTTTCTGTTATTTCACTTTGGATTATAGAAGGTGTGAAATACCTAAATATACATATGCACATATAAATATACCAAATTTAGCCAGATATGTCTTGTTGCAATAATTGATTGGCCATAATTAGACCATCATTTGGTGATCTTTATTTATATATTCTCCTTTATGATATTCAATTTCAAGGTCTTCCTGATTACTCTACTAGTATATTTGCTTTCTTCAATTCCTTACTAAAGTGAGAGTCAAAATCAGCCAGTCAACATTTTTTATGAGCACTGCCATCACCATCATTACTGTTATTGTCATCAGTATCAGTTTTCTATATGGCAAGCACTTTCCTATCCATTTATAGGTATTATTCATTTAAAACTAGGAAGAACTCTATGAATTAGTTACTATTAACACTCAAAATATTTTCATACCAAATATCTGATAAGGGGTTCATATCCAAAATATATAAGAAACTCATACAACTCAATAGCAAACAAATAAAAAAAATTAAAAATAGGCAAAGAACTTGAACATTTTTCCAAAGAAGACAGACAAATGACCAACAGGTACCTGAAAAGGTGTTCAATATCACTAATCATTAGGAAAATGCAAATCAAAACCACAGTGAGATATCACCTTATCCTGTTAGAATGGCTGTTACTGAAAAGACAAGAGATAAGTGTTGGCGAAGGTGTGGAGATAGGGAACTCTTGTACATTGCTGGTGGGCATGTAAATTAGTACAGTGATTATGGAAAGCAATATGGAGGTTCCTCAAAAAATTTAAAAAATGCCTACCGTTTGATCCAACAATCTCACTTATGGTTTTGTTTCCAAAAGAAATTAAATCAATATCTCAAAGAGATGTCTGCTCTCCCATGTGTACTGGAGCCTTATTCACAATAGCCAACATATGGAAACAACCTAAGTATCTGTCAACAGATGTAAGGATGAACAAAATGTGGTGTATATATATATATATATATATATATGTATATAATATATATATATAATGGAATATTATTCAGCCAAAAACATAGGAAATCCTGCCATTTGTGACAGTGTGGGTAAACCTGGAACACACTATGCTTTGTGAAATAAGCCAGGCACAGAAAGACAAATACCGTATGATCTCACTTAAAATGGAATCTAAAAAAGTTGAACTCATAGAAGCAGAGAGTAGAATGGTGGTTGCTGGCGGCTGAGGGTGGGGAAAATGAGGAGATATTAGTCAAAGAGTACAAACTTTCAGTTATAAGATGAATTCATTCTGGAGATCTAACATGCAGCATGAAGGCTATAGTTAATAATACTGCATTGTATGCTTGAAATTTGCTAAGAGAATAGATCTTAACTGTTCTCAGCACACATATAAAAATAAGTAACTATGAAGTGATAAATATGTTAATCAGCTTGATTGTGGTAATCACTCCACCATGTATATGCATATCAAGCCATCACATTATACATCTTAAATATATACACTTTTATTTGTCAATTGTACCTCAATAAAACTAGAAAAAATATAAAATAAGACGAAACTAAGGTTTTGAGAGGTGGAATCAATATTTAAATAAAGGCAGTCTAATAAGATGCTCATTCTTTACCACTATGCTGTCACCGGCACTAGGAAAGTGTTATTAAACACTAATAACTTATCTTTGATATACTAATAAGTGTCAACATTAGCTAAATTTCACCTCATACATTGTATCTTACACATGGTTTGTCAGGCTTTGACTAAAGCTCCTCCAGCAACCTCCCAAAACAGTTATCCCAGAGTTACTAGCATTAATCAAATAACCTGACCTTAAAAATTACAGGGCTATGAACTGGCCCCTTGGCCTAGTGGTTAAGTTTACATGCTTGGCTTCAGGGTCCCGGGTTTGCGGGTTCAGTTCCCAGGTGTGGACCTATACCACCTGTCAGCCATGCTGTGGTGGTGACCCACATACAAAATAAAGGAAGACTGGCACAGATGTTAGCTCAGGGAAAATCTTCCTTGAGCAAAAAGAGGAAGATTGGCAGTGGATGTTAGGTCAGGGTGAGTCTTCAAATTACAGAGTTATATATTCATATTTTAGGGCCATAGGAATATGAGGGCAGAAACTGCCTTCTGTTCCATAAAGCTTCCATTTAGTAGAATGCCTAAATATTTGCTTACCAGACACTAAATATGCACTAAATTCATATTACTATTACCATATTACTGTAATACTATATATCATATATTATTATTTTATGCTTAACATCTTTGTATGGTGAACAATTTTTTCCAGTTTGTCTGGGTCTTTCTCAGTTTTGGCACAGACAGTCTCCCATCCAGGAAAATCCTTCAGTTCCAAGCAAACCAAGATGGTGGTTTCTCTATATCTTTGTTATATTTTCTGAGCATTTAGAAGCATAGAGCTAGAATAGAAGAAACAAAACTCCATGTAGAGATTCAAAAATACATAAGACTTTAAAGTTTTAAAATAAAGAAATCATGCTGATCTGAAAACATATTGGTCATGAGATTTATCTTCCCAGTGCCTTTGCTTTCCTTCATTTCTGTAATACGAAACTTAAAATGATTGAATTTTAGGGGTTCACAGCAATAGTAGACATCCATTTCAGAAAATAAAATATTTTTCCTTTGGGAGAGGAAGCATTTCAGGGCGGAAATGTCCAAAGTCACAGTGTGGGGTAGGGGAAAGTGAGGAGGGCAGAGGATAGATGCTGGTGAAGTGGGGAGAAGAAGGCAGTGGGAGGGAAATTCCTAAAAGGGAATGCTGTGGATAAAGTAGGACGGTGGTGTCTGCTGACGTCGATCTTGAATGCTTAGTTGACGGTTCAGATTTTCTAGGATATGTGAAAGAAGGGTAACTTTATAAAATGGTGAGAATGGACTATTAGCAAGTGCAAACTACCCCAGTGTGGATCTCCCACAGAGAGGAGGATCACCTGGAACACAGAGATAGAGTAGTTTGGTTCTTCTATGCCATGGTGAATTTTGAAAAAGAAGAGGAGAATTCACTCATCCTTTGGGGTTGAATAGTCTTGGTAGAGGAAGAAAACCTCTCATCTCCTCGTCTTCCCCTGTGATTGCTTTTCTTCTTACAATGAGACCTCATCTGCCAAGGGCTGTACCAGCATAGTCATGAAATACATTATACAATACAATCTGTGTCATAAATAATGACAGAGAAAATAATGCTAGATATACACCACATTTAAAAAAAACCCATGAACCTAGTTAAGTATGTTTGTGAGCTCCTAGTCTCACCTCTTATGTTTCCATTGTTCCATTCTACCTTGCTTTTTTAACTTTTTGGTTGTTGTGATCAATGACTACTCTGTTTTAAAAATCCAGGCGAGGGTCTGGACTGAGTAACACTTCAAAGCAAACAAAATAACCAAATGAAAGTACAAAAGAGGCACATGAGCTAAATAATGCTCAATGTTCGAAGATCTCTGTTCCCTTTCTTGCAGTTTCATCGTGCATTCATTGGTAAGGAATTTTGGGTCAATGTTGCACATAAAACATTAGGACAAACATTTTCCTTATTGAGTTCCAGGACTTTTTTCATTTGGTAAGTAAGCATGGAGAGTCTTATTTTTAGCTATGGGGCTTTCTAGATCCTGAGAACTGGGTATGTCTTATCTAGCCATTAACTCAATATTACCAAATTCCATTACAACAAGGCAAGAGAATGTCTCCTGTATTTCATTATAATGGCCTATAACCAGCAGACTACTTATGGCTCTGCATGTTTTTTTTTGTATAAAGTAATTTGCTCATTATTTTTTTTCTTTTCACCTTGAATTCTTTTTTGGAATATAATGGTATATTTTGTTCCCTGTTCTATGTATGTCTTTGCATTTCTTCTGGCCACGTTTTCCTTATTTAGGCAGCTTTTTATATTATCCCATAGACTGCATCATTTAATTCATGAATTCTTTTTGCAAAAAAGTTTAAGATGCCAAAAATTTAGGAAAGAAAAACTGAAACAACTGGCGGTGTATTGAGATGGAAAGCTTGGTGTTGTGTCTCATTCTATTCACAGTAGTTAATGGGTGTGAATTGCTTCTTCACTAGCATAAATTTCCTGCTGTGCCGCCCTTTGTTCACTTCATGCTGATTTCCTGCTCTGTTATGACTGCAAAAATACCTGATTCTAACTTAATGTAACTTTAAATGTTTTACTTCTTTGAACAATGTTTATTTGTAAGGCCCTTCCTGAAATGAAAGTGGATACAGTAAAGCAAGCAAATACCACATCTTATCTACAACATTAATTCTAGAAAGGCTACAGGACTAATGTACATACACACAAACATATGTAAATCATATATGAATATATATAGGGACAGACACATATATTTTAATGTGTGTGTGTGTGTGTCCAGTAGTGCTTTAGTCTTTACAGAATAAGATATATGTGTGTGTGTGTTTGTATGTGTGTATATCCGTTCACCGGTAAGACAATTTGGTTCAATACTGCAAATATAATGTATTTCTCATTATCCTCTCTGTCTTAGAATTTTAGAGATACATCTTACAGATTCATCTAAACTGGAATGAAATTACTTCCAGAAATCTGTAGTTGCTTAGCACCACTAGTGGAGCTGTGCATTGAGAAATATAACCTATTAATGTTATTAAGAGATTCATACCATGAAAACTACGCTTGCTCCATGAATTATTCATGGTATCCCTGTAATCATGGTGGGCTTTCTGGGTCACTTTCTTGTTTCTTTCTGGACTATAGAATTTAATTGGGATGCCCTGTTTAGGAAAGGTCTGTGCTTAAAATACCATCACTCTTTTACTATAGTACACCTACCAGAGAGTGTAACAATTAAAGAAAGAATTATTCTGACAATTGTTAAAATGATAACGGAAAATTTTATTTAGGACTACTCTGATAGGTGTCAAGACTATCACAACAGGAGAAAGAAACTCGGCTCAACTCTGAATAAACAAGGAGCAATGAGGATTTATAATCAAGAGGTTAGTAGATGGAGACATCAGTGGTAGGAAGATTCTTGCTAAACTGACCTAACAAGATTGTGGTTGAAGACAGGCCAGGATGATTGGATATCAACACGGGGATGATAGGGGATGAGGAATTTGATCAGATATTAAAGGTGGGAGGACTCTCTCTACTCTGATCTTGGAGGATTCTTGCTAAAACTGTACACTGCAAGAACAGACAGGAACACCCGAGGATGAAGCCTAGTTGAGATGAGGGCTTAGAGAAGTCTGACTAAAGTTTAGTCAACGACAGAGTCTTTGTCATAAGCTTGTGGTGAAGTGGAAGAGAAAACTCCATCATGTACTACAGGGGTTGCAGAAGCAGCCTGCAACAAATGATTGTCTTCACTGAGCACTGGTAGCAGAGGTAGCTTCAGCTGTCATTCTACCTGGGGTCTGAGTGACAGGGCTAGACACAACTGTAGTGACAACCCATTGAAGATTGGAGAAGAGCTCTGGGCAGGGTGGCACCAGTGTGGCAGTGCAGCCTGAGCAGAGCAAGTATCTAAAGAGAGTCTAGAGTGATCACCAGCAGTCAATAGCATAAGAAGCAACTGAGATTGATGAACGAAAGCAGATGAACCACATCCCAAGATGCACACAGATATTTCAAGCAAGAAGGGAAACAAATATGAATCTGAGACACTGTCTTTCCATAGGGAAGGGCTTAAGAGAAAGTGATACCTTATTAAATTGACCTTGTTTGTACTCAGGGCTGGTGAAGCCTGGGGACTTTCAACTACTAAAATAATAATTCAGAACAAATACAAGCTATAAATGCATACATAATACAAATGTGAGTAAAATAAAAATAAGCTCACCTTTCAGGTACCTTACCAATTTAGACCTGTCAGAATCTGGACTGTAAATGATGAAGGTGATGAAGGTATCAAAGACAATGAAAAATGCAAGTGAGAAAATTAAATGACACAGAATAAAAAGACAAATAATTGGAATGCAAGGTGTTTCCTCATCAAATAAGTTATACAGCGTTTCCACCTGTAGTACATGGTCCAACCGATCACTGGAGGATATTAAAATAGAACTTTGCATTCATTCGCTCTTCTCTCGACAAGGTTGACGTTTTCTTTGTGTGACCACAGGAATACAAGACCCCGTCCAATACTGGAAATCCTTGAGTCAATATCTGGTGTGCTTTGAAGGATGAATGGCTGAGAACAGATTTTAAATATTGGCAGAGGGAATTATACTCTTAGAACATAAATAAAGCTGTCGGTAAACAAGAGCATGAGAGAGTAGAACTCATGACACAATTATGACCCTGATGAAGCCAGCTCTGACAAGGAATCAGGCTCAGGTTGGCAGTGGGACTTCTTGCAAGAGTCCTTCTCTGCTGCGGGCCCTGGTGCAGCTGCTGCTGCAGCGGAACAGTGAGAATTGATGCCCAGACTCTCTTTGCTTGACTTGTTCTCACATGCACCCAACAATCAGTGCGCAAGTTTTTATTGAGTGCTTTTTCTGTGCCTGAGATTGATTCAATCCCAGAGGAACACAAAGGAAATGAAAGATCCCATTTTCACCATCTGGGAACTTTGGTTAAGTTAGAGGAAGAAGATTAATATACATGATTAATACGCAAACTACAAAAGATGTTTAATAGCAAAGCATTAAGTAATGCATTGAATATAGAACTTACCGGATCACATTATAAAAAGACTTGCAGTTTTGGTTCTGCTATTACTATGTGATTTGGGACAATTCTTATTGTATCTCATTCTCAGTGATCTCAGAAGTTAAATGAGGGGATTTGATGGTCTGTTCCCTTAGGTGCCTTCCTTTCAAAGGCTTACAGTTTATGAAATTCTTTCCAGTGCACCGAAAGAAACAAGTTGTTTTATTTAATTATATAGAATTTTCAGTTTTGCTCAGGTTATGAACCACATATGAAGATAAATTCTTGAAAAAATACAACCTTAAAACAAGTTGGAGATCATAAATTCTATATCCTTTTCTTAATTTCACAACCCAATTAGCATAGTACAAGGAAGCAAAGAAAATTTGCAGTATCTGCATTAGTAAGGAAATTTGTTTAACTTTGATCAAGTATTTTCAAATCATATAATCGTACATGAGCAGGATTGTCCTATGCCATATATATGTATATTTAAATATACATACATGTATACATTTGTTTATATAATGCAATTAGTAGTTATGCAAACACACTGAGAAATTCTTGTGATTTTTACATCAACTTCATTGGCACTGTTTCTTAAGTTATCACTTCTCATTTTCATTTGTTTCCATTCTTACTCAGGGCATTAGATAAGACGACAATGTTGAATATTAACACAGCATAACTGAAAGAGCTGCCAAGATAGCATTTTTAAGGAAGTTCAACAATATCCCTGAACAAATATTGAGCAACTATATTATCTGTTCACACTTAATAATTTATGAGATTTAGTACAGTCTGCCTGAAGATGGGAATGCCATGTACATATTTTAAAACATGGCATTATTATGATTGCAAGTCCAGAAGATTTGTATTCAATAAATGGGATATGTCATCCCATGGAAGAGGAAAACTTTGTTATCCATGTTACCTTGCAAGTATCATGGAGAACTAGCAGATACTAGTTAATGTAACTTGACAATTAAACTTTGCTATTTTTAAGATCCTCTTTGGAATGAAGCCTCTTTCTATTTATGATTTGAAGTCCTGTTTTATATTTTGTATTCCTTAAAATCAAATTGTATAAATATATTGAGAAGCTGCAAATCAATAGTACATAATTATTTACCCTAAACTTTCACTAACCATAACTCTCAATTCATCTTTACAGTCTGAGCCAATATTTTAACCATGTAGTTGTAATTGGGGGAAAAAAATCTGTTTCTTTTTTATCTAATTCAGAAATGTCTTGATAGATTAGATGGTTGTGTATGTAGATAAAGAAATAATACTCATTATCCAGGCTGTAAATTGAACTTAAATAAAAAATTTGAGTTTCTTAAATGACTCTGAAGGACACAATAGAAAGTATACATATATAAGATTGACCTCATTACACATATAATGTGTTAAATTATTCTAACTCCAATGTTTCTCTCTAACAAATTGTCCAGATACGGCCAACCAGAGTTTTAAAGTTATAACCTTACTTATTAGTTGCTGTAAGAGCTTGGATGTTGTAGTCAAATTACTTGAGCTTGAATTTCTGTTGTCACTGTTAATTTGATCTATACCCTTGAATAGTTTACTTAGTCTTTCTTTGCCACAGTTATATCACTTATGGTATGGGAATATTAATAGTTCCAAGCAGATAGGCCTTTTGTGAAGATGGAATTATTTACTATATTTAAAATGTTAAGTGCCTGACATATGCTAGAAACCATAATTATTATTACTATTATTAGCAATAACTATGGTTATTATTCTCCACAATTTGGTATCAGTCAGGGGCAATCACAGACACTGAAAGTAAAAAATTAATTCACATATTAATACTCAGAGCTTCTAATCATAGAGCAACAATGTGAGAGGTTCTCTCCTTAATCCAACACTTGTTTGCAATGGAATAGCTAAAGACATACACCTGCTCTCAAGAATTATTATAAAGATACACTAATCAATACAGTGTAGTATTGGTACAAAGACAGATGTAAATCAACTCGCAAAAAGAGAATTGAGGCAAAACCTTGAACAGAGATTGCACAAGAGAAGATATACAAAAGGCTAACATGTGCACGGGAAGACACTCAGCGCCGTTAGTCATGAGGGAGGGCCAATAAAAATTGCAATGAGATACTATTTCAAACCCACAAGAAAGGTTAAAAAACTGACTATACCTAGTATTGGTGAGAATGCGGAGCAACTGGTGGTACTTTAAATGAAACAAACACTTTTGAAGACAATTTAGCCATTTCCTATAAATTTCTTATAAATGTAAGCATATACTTACAATATAGCCCAGTAGTTTCATTCTTAGATATTGACACAAAAACTGAAAAATACATGTCTATACCAGAGAAGCTCACAGCAGCTTTATTTATGAGTTAAAAACAGGAAATAAAATAATGTTCATCAATAAGTTTATTGATAAACACAATTTTATTATATTGATTCAAGGAATACTTTCACCAAAAGAACAGACTACTGATAAACACATAATCATGAAAGAATACTCAAAACATTATGCTGAGTGAAAGAAGCCAGAACAAAAGTTAAATACTATGTGATTCCATGTATTGAAGTTCTGCAACAGGCAAAGCAAATCTATCATTATAGAAATCATATCAGTGGTCACCTGGGGCATGGGTAAGAGGGGGTGTGTGGATTGCCTACAAAGGAACTGGAGGAAATTTTCCATAGAAATATTCCGTATCATGATTAAGGTAGTAATGGTGTATATATTAGTTTAAAAAGTCATCAAAGTGTACATTGAAATGTTTGCATTTTATTAGATGCAAGTTTGATCATAAAAAATTGATTCTTAAAAGGTCAATGTTTCCCTTGCATTCGAGGGTTGATTTTGGATAAGAGAACAGGCAATTCACGTTAGTTTGCCACCCTAGCAAAAGCGAGAGTCAGTGAGGTTTCTTTGAGAGTTCTCCTGCAAGCACTGTTGCCAAAGCCCCATCAGTTGTCAGAGTAGTGGGACAGTCAGATTGAAAGTAGAGATTGAACCAGCCATGACAGGCACACAAAATAAATTGATAGCCTTTGTTGAATATGTTTTTTACTACAAATAAAAATATTGATATAATAAGTGAAGAAACATTAAATGGTAAAGAGAAAAGTTATAATAATCTTGAATTGGAATAATTCTTAGTCAATACCAATTAGAAATGGATTTTAGATGTTGTAATGTTCACCCATACTTTAAAGGGAAAAATACCAAAATAAGTCTCCACAAATGTCCTCTAGTAACATGGTATAAACAAAAATAGTACTCAATATGTTTATAAACAAAGAAACAAACTTTTCTTAATTTTAATGATCCAAAATTCAAGCAGATCATAATAAAGGTAAACATGTCTAATTTGATCAAGTTGTATGGTTGTATCCTTGACAAAGATGAACAGAATGCTTTAGCAACCTGTAAATGGTTTACTGGACCCCAACTCACATGCATGCAGAAAAACATACCCCCACAAGCACATACATACACAATATCCGTACTTTACCCAGACAGCAACTGAGAAACCTCTTTATATATGGTAGGTAACAGAGCTTGAAGTGAAAGTGGTGGCTCATTGCATTACTAATTGTAGCATTTTGACTACTTGTCTTGGTGACTTTATGCAACATTCCCCATTTATCAGGCTGCAGGAATTTTTTGAAAGTAGCCTGGGTCCTGATTTTAGGGTGAAAAACCATATTTAAAAATTAATAAATAAAAAAAAATAAATAAATAAAAATGAATAACCAAGAAAGTGTGGTATTGGTGAAAGAATAGACAGATAGATCAATAAAATAGAATAGACAGCCCAGAAATAGACCCATATAAACATAGCCAACTGATCCTGACAAAGGAACAAAGACAATAGAATGGAGTAAAGATAGTCCTTTCAAAAAATGGTGCTGGAACAAACGGACAGTTAGATGCAAAAAAATGAGTCTAGACACAGACCTTATACCCTTCACAATAATTAACTCAAAATAGATGATAGACCCAAATGTAGACACAAAACTATAAAACTCCTAGAAGATAACATAGGAGAAAATCTAGATGACCTTAGTTATGGAGATGACTTTTTAGATATAGCACCAAAGGCACAATTCATGATAGAAAAAATTGATAAGCTGGACTTCACTAAAATTAGAAATTTCTTTTCTGCAAAATATAATGTCAAGAGAATGAAAAGACTAGCCACAGACTGGGATAATATATTTGCAAAAGACACATCTGATAAAGGACCAAAATAGACAAACTTAACACTCAACAATAAGAAAGCACAATTTAAGAATGAGCCAAATTGCTTAACAGACACCTTACCAAAGAAGATAAACAGATGGCATATAAGCATATGAAAAGATGCTTTACATCATATGTCATCAGGAAAATGCAAATGAAAACAACAATGAGATACCACTACGCATCTACTAGAATGGCCAAAATTTGGAACACTGACACACCTAAATGCTGGAGAGGATATGGAGCAACAGGAACTCTCATTCACTGCTGATGGGAATGCAAAATGGTACAGCCACTTTGGAAGACAGTTTGGAAGATGGTTCTTACAAAACTAAATGTACTCATCATATGATCCAGCAATCACACTCCTTGGTATTCACCTAAAAGACTTGAAAACTTACATTCACTCAAAAACCTGCATATGGATGTTTATAGCAGCTTTATTCATAATTGCCAAAACTTGGAAGCAACCAAGATGTCCTTCAGCAGGGGAATGGATAAGTAAACTGTGGTACATCCAGACAATGGAATATCACTCAGAACTAAACAGAAAGGAGCTATCCAGCCATGAAAAGACATAGAGGAAACAAATGCATATTACTAAGTGGAAGAAGCCAATCTGAAAATATTACATACTGTGTGATTCAAACAATGTGATATACTGGAAAAGGCAAAACTATGGAGACAGTGAAAAGATCAGTGGTTGCCAGGGGTTGAGGTAGGGAGCAGGAATGAATAGGCGGAGCGTAGAGGATTTTTAGGGCAGTGAAACTACTTTCCATGATACTATAATGGTGGATAGATGTCATTACACATTTGTCCAAACCCATAGAATGAACAACACCAACAATGAAACTTAATGGGAACTGTGGACTTTGGGTGATGTGTCAAAGTAGGCTCATCACTTGTAGCAAATGTACCACTCTAATGGGGAATGCTGATAATGGGAGAGGCTGTGCATGCGTGGAGTCAGAGAGTATATGGGAAATCTCTATCTTTTCAATTTCATTGTGAACCTAAAACTGCTCCAAAAATAGTCTTTAAAATAAAACAAATTAAAAATTAATTATAAACGTTTGTAAAATATAAAATATTATAACGACATCATCAGTTTTTCATCAACGACATTTAAGTTGTATATTTTATTAGTGAACTACAAATATCATGGAAAAGGGGTATTGCAGTCTCTCTCAATGTATTTTCTGTAAGATTTTTCAGAAGCTAGAAATCTAAACAGTCCTTACACTGCATGCTGCTTCAGCTGGAAATGTTAATCATACAGCTATTCCTCAGGAACGGAGAACACAAAGGCCACAAAATTTCTGCTATAAAGATGATTTATTAAATGTTGAATATTCTCCTTTTCATTACTATGCATTTATTTGGGAAAGCAATCCTTGTAGGAGAAGAGGAACCATATGACCACTAGTAATGTGTAAACAAAAAAAGAGGGCTGCTTCACAGATCTGTGGCATTAGCAGAGTCTTGGAGGCTCATAACAAGCACATCCGTCAAACGGAGACCTCCGTCTCCGAGTTAACGCACACACAGGCTCACACATTCACTCTCACACACACACCACTCACACAAACATACATACATCACAGAAGCAATATACACGCAACACATTTATACCCAACACCCACACCCACAAACACAAACACGCACACACACACAATGGACCATCATCATCTATACATCTATGGCAAGTAGCAAGTATTCTAGAATTATTACCTTAATGCACTGATTAAAGGGAAAAGTGAAGAGGCAAAGAAAATTATAGATATTGCAAACTTTACCCTGCTCCCCACAAAATTATTGTCCTTTTAGATTGAAATATATTGCCAGACTGAATAACTGGCAAGTTCCTTGTCTAAAGAAAATAAATACTGTTCATATATGCAATACACATCGAATCACGTTCCTTCTTGGATTCCAGGTTCATCATGGTAGGTGGAACACAGTAAATTCAAAAGACACTTGTTATGTGGAAATCAGTGAATAAGTATATTGATTGGATGAAATAATGAAAAGTTATGGATCATTTTGTGGATCTGAGCAGAAGTGGCATATAAATTCTATTTCTAGGTGATAGATTGTCCATGCCTATTTGGTTTAGCTATATTGCCAAATCTCCCCTAATAGTTGGTTTTCCTCTAATTAATTAAAAATATCTGTTGATTTCTTAAAATTCTTTTATAGTATCTCTCAAATTTTCTTTCATCACCTGCCTCTACTCTAGTTAAAAATCTTATTATTTCATACCTTGAAAAGGCTGTTCAGAGCTTTTCCCATCTCCAGGTTCTCTCAATTCTAAACCATCATCCTGCAGAAAAATGCCAGGCTAGTATTTTTAAGGCGAGGATTTGGGCAATTTACTACCCTGCTTGAACATCATCAATTTCCCAACCCCTGTATCAATAAAATAGTTTCCAGAGTCCTTATCTTTGTATTCAGATTCTCTCCAGATGTGGTTGCACACTTTCTTTCTTTCTTTTTTTTTTTTTTTTTTTGAGGAAGATTAGCTCTGAGCTAACTACTGCCAATCCTCCTCTTTTTGCTGAGGAAGAGTGGCCCTGAACTAACGTCCATGCCCACCTTCCTCTACTTTATATGTGGGATGCCTACCACAGCACGGCTTTTGCGAAGCGGTGTCTTGTCCGCACCCGGGATCTGAACCAGAGAACCCTGGGCCACTGAGAAGCAGAACATGCGAACTTAACTGCTGCGCCACCAGGCCAGCCGCTGCACACTTTCTTTTCAACTCATCTACTTCTGTCTCTCTCTTGATTCCCCTAGTCAAGTCTTCTTAGTATCTCTGTAACACACATTGTATTTTCCAACTTCTATATTCCTTCTCATTCAAATCCACTTTTTAAAATGTTATCATGTGCTCCATTCCTGCCCTTCCTCTCATTAGGTCCAAGCACATATCATATTCACGTGATGAAGGCTTCTCTGATGGCACTAGGAGATAATCTTTCTTTCTTCTGAGTAACCATAGCACTAATATCTCTACCACATTTCCTAAAATATAATTCATGATACAATACTAGTTCTATGAGAAAATAAATGTTAATAACAAATGTCTAATAACATTTGGAAACTCTGTTAGAAATATATTGAAAAAATTTCTTATCAACAATGCTTCAAGCAGTATTAGATAGAATGGAGCATTGATTATGGATGTCATGTTGTACAACCCATCTAATGGAACTAACATTCCACCAAATGCATTGTGAGAAATCACCGGTCTATGACAATTTTATAATATATATTTATGGCCTGAATTATCCTTTTGTTTTCCCATATAGGCATTTTAATTTTGTAGCTGAACACATTCCATTCTTTGTGGTGATTTCTAGAATTTTCAGGTTACCATTACTGTGTTAATCTTATTCCTGGCGCCATATTACTGTTTCACTTTTATTCCCCTCTACGCTGTATTTCTAATTTTTTTAAATCTGGGTATCTCTTTTCTTTCTTTTTATTGAAGTACTCTTAAATTACCCTGAGCTTCTGCATTAATTCCCTATTGCTACTATGACTAATTAGCACAAGCTTGGTGGTTTAAAACAACACAAACTGATTATCTTACTGTTTTGGAGGTCAGAAGTGTGAAATGGGTCTCACTGGGCTAATATCAAGTTGTCAGTCATGCAGCGTTCCTTTCTAAAAGCTCTGGAAAGCATCCATTTCTGTTTTTTCCAGCTTCAAAAGGCTGTCCCTGCCCTCATTCCCTGGCTCTCGGCTCCCTTCCATCCTCAACACCAGGAATGGCCAGCAACAGTCCTTCTCACTCTGTGAGGCCGAGTCTCCTGCCTCCTTCATTCGCTTTCGAAGGGCCCGGTGCCTTAAACTGTTTTGGACTGATGTCACATACAAATGTGTAAAACAATTAAAAATAATTGCAATGTCCTTTGAGCACATAATTTATCTTCTTACATAGATTCTGAGTAGGCAGTGTACCTTAACTTTTTCTGTACCCCTTCAGTGCCTAAAACAGATTTTTATCTGTAGCAGTTTTTCAGTAAAAATTTGTTAAATAAATGCAAACTTACATTATTCTATCTCCATAATTCCATAAGCAAATATACACACCTATTTACAAATTATGATATGCCATATCATAAACTCAAGCTATTTCAAATCTTTGATAATGTTGCTATATAATATTTTTTCTATCTATACTATTGCATTTTTTCCTTTCTGTTTAATATAATTTTCAGATCCACCTGAGGTAAACACTTTGGGCAGTGTTAATCTGTTTTAGCACTCATGATTTAAAGACTTATTCATATACAAAAGCTACAATGCTAGACTATCTAGAAAACAAAGTGAGCTAGGATAAAGAAAAGAACATTCTCAAGAATCTTAATGTGACCGGGGAAGAATGTAAAAAATATAATCTTAGCATTAGTATACAACATATAATGAAAATGCTGCTTTTATTTATCATGTAAAACTTATTCCAATGATTTAGAAATTTGATTTTTATTACAGTGGCAGGATTAGAATACCTTAGATCTCTCCTGTTGCTTTCCGCCCCTCTGTACCAATTTGAGTAAAGCACAATAAACACGTCTCGTGACTCAGGATATATATTTGCTGCTGGTATTTGGAAAACGTGCAACATACAAAATAAAAAATTAAGTGAAGCCCCCTGTTCTCTGTTTTTATCACTGACTGTAACACTCTATAGCACGAATTCAGAATGGGAGAATGTGAAATTATCTCTTTAGAGAAACTGTTCTAAAAAATGACTGTCATTAGAATCTCAGAGAACATTTAAAAATCTCAATGCCCAGGCCATACTTCAGAGCAATGAAGTCAGAATCAGACTTCAAGTCACATCTCAGACCGATGAAACGCGAGTCAGCTCCTGATGCACAGGCACGATTGGAAACCGCTGATTTAGAGACTTGACAATCTTACCTCAGGGTTGATGTACAGTAGGATTGCAACAGCAGGCAACAATCCATAAAATCTGTAGACAAATCTTCATCTACTAATTTGCTTCCTAAACTCACCTCAGGATTGCTAGAAGTTTAAAATCCTAAACTTGTAACCGCCTCCATGGGTAACAGAGATTTACCTCTTCAGCACTCATCTTTTCTTTTTTAATTTTATTTATTTATTTTTGAGGAAGATTAGCCTTAAGCTAACATCCACGCCCATCTTCCTCTATTTTATAAGTGGGGTGTCTGCCACAGCATGGCTTGATAGGCAGTGTGTAGGTCCGTAACCAGGATCTGAACCAGCGAACACTGGGCCACTGAAGTGGAGTGCACAGACTTTCCATGCCACTGGGCCAGCCCCAGTACTGATCTTTTATTTTTTGAATTCCCTCATCTTTACTCTAGTGTCATACCTAAAGACTCATTCTCAGAATTCAACAACTAATTTCACACGATCTTACAATTTAGCAAGCTAATCAGAAGTTCTTAATTTATCTATGAATGTGTACCTATATATATTGGGGATTAAACAGCTAAATTTCAAAACCCAAGGGAAAGAGCAAATGAAGGTTTTTAACCACAGATGTGACACTTGTAATACCTAACACTTTTTTTGAGAACTCATTTTACACATAACCCAATTTTATGAAGTGAGAACTATTATTTTTTTCATTTTATTTATTTTAGTGCATGAGCAAACTGAAGTAGAGAAAATGTAAGACCTGGCATAGGCCACACAACTTCTAGACTAAGAATTGGGATTATGAACCAAATCAAACTGGATCCAGAACTTGTGCTCCTACACACTACACAGAATATAAGAGCGAAGCTTTGTTGAGCAAGAGTCCAGACCCTCTCTGGGAGCAGTTTGCCTCGATGCTGTTCTCTTTCTGTGAAAGCCTAAAAAGGCAGCCTTTCACCAGACCAGCAGAGAAATATAACATTCCCCAAACATTAGGAGGCAGCTGCAGGAAGCATTTTGTAAACATGTGGTATTTGTATAATTAATGTTGAAGTAAAGAATTAGCTTACAGCTACAGAATTACAGCTAGAAAACCTGCACTTTCCAGAGCTGAACTCACAACACCTCTCTTTCTCTCCAACTTCATCTATTCCTGTTTTCTTTTGCCCAGGGCATGACAACTAGAAAACTGGTTGGTTAATTCATCTTTTGCAAAATTTCCTCCACAAGTCCTTGGTTTTCATCCAGGCTCTACCGCATCCCATACTTTAGATGTCTCTCCCAGCATGCGTTGACATTACATAGGTTTGGAATCATGCCCATTGCCATTTTCAACACTGTGATAGCTGCCTAATTGCCCTCTCTTCCCATCTCAACCCTTCTTCCATTGTCCTGACAGATGACCTTCCTACAACAGAAATATAAGCATGTCCTTCTTTTGCTTAAAATACTTCAATAATTTTCAGTTGAAAATACTACAATTACCTTCAAGATAAAGTCCAATCTCCTAAAGTATAGTTCTAAATATTTTTATAATCTAGTCCTGCCTCCCTGTTTAGTCTCATTTCTCACTTTAACTCTAATGCTTAAACGAAATACCTGCACTTTTTTGCCTCTGAGTATTTATGTATGTAGCTCCACTTATCAGTGAAACTTAGATAACCTTTTGTTCTCCCGAATATACCCTTTTTTAATTTTTGAGGATTCATCCAAGTATTCTTTTAGGAATTTCTTACTCCAGTCTCCAGCTACCGTATAATCAACATTTTTTTTTTCTGGGACGGCAAATTCTAAAATTTGACTGTCGTATATGGCAACATTCAGAGAATAAGCAGTTAGGATTAGCTAAGAAGGGAGTGGTGCTGATACCTTTATCATGAGTTTAAGGAGGTTTTAAAATCTCAGTTAGGAGAGCCGGCCCTGTGGACAAGTGGTTAAGTTTGCACACCCCATTTCAGTGACCCAGGGTTTCTCCCCTTTGGATCCTGGTCACCCACCTAGCACCATTCATCAAGCCGTGCTGAGGCAGCATCCCACATAGCAGAACTAGAAGGACTTACAACTAAAATACACAACTATGTACTGGGGGCTTTGGAGAGAAGAAGAACAAGAAGAAGAAGAAAAAAGATTGGCAACAGATGTTAGCTCATGGTCAATGTTTAAAATCAATCAATTAATAAAATTTCAATTAGGAAGTAGTCTATTTCAAATTTTATCAAGCATCATTTCTCCATATTTGTTAATGTTTCTCCTTAAATTTCCACAAATAAAGTAGATCTAAAGTAGGAATTCCTTTCTCCCTTCAACAGTGCTCTATTCAATCTCCCCACGTCACTTTAATACAATTTTCAGAATATGATAATGCAATTACTCCTTTCCCATGGAAGAAGCACTTATAAACCAAACTTGGGCCCATATACTTACTATATCTTTTATAATCTTACCAGTTAAATTTTACAAAGTAAGAATAAAAGCAAAGCAAGACAAATTCTTAGAAAGATGATGTAGAGATGCTATGTTTTAGTATACAGTCTGGTTAATGATTCAGAATTACAATATTTCCAGTTAATTTATATGGAGATAAGTGAATTATTCCGCATGAGAATGAAACCATGACATTTTATAGAGCAAACTAAAAGCCTGAGAATGCACAGTTTCTCCTATTGTTATTCAATAAAATTAACAATGAAATCGTCTCATTTACTGTATCATTTTGCTCCATTGTAATGAAGCATACTAGTAAGCAGTTTGTAAAAAAACTGATGTATAATATCAAATCAATTTTTAATTTTTTCTCCTCATTTTGTTATACTTCCAACACGAAGAATATGCATTGCTATTAGAAAATAAGCTTTAATCATTACTAAATACAGTAAACAACAAGAACCTTGAATTAGTAAACAGCTGTGTTTCCCTTGACCAGGATGCAGTATCTTCTAACAAGGTCCATGGTTTTCTAACTCTGTGCTGTGGACATGAGTTTACTAGTGTCCCAGCCCCTCCATACATGCACACATTCAACTCCTAAAAAGCAAGAGATAAATTGTTCTTTTTCATTCCCACTTCAATCAGAAACTTAAGGCCGGTAAATTATTGAAACTAACATGAAACTTAAAATAGCTGTAAGTATTATATGTTATTATAAAGTGAGACGGCCTCTGGGATATGCTGATAGAATTCAGAAGAACTTGCAGGAAAATGGAGGAAGCTGGGAATGGGCCTCCACTGCAGTGCCACAGATTGTTTCCAAGGAGTGAATCTCCATATAAAGGAGTATATTGAACCTAGGTTGATGTTGATATTCAGGACCATAACAACTGACCGGGGATTTGCAGCAAGAATTTGAAGGTTACACTAACGAACATTTGAGTACCAATACTATGTATGATTCTTGTGGATCCTTCTATTTGGAGCATAACAAATGCCAGCATCTGGAAAACAATGAGGAAGTCCTAGTTCCCAGGCAAAAATCCCGACAAAGGACCTGAAACCCATTCTGAAAGCAAAACAGTATTTCACTTACTTAGGTTGAGCCAACATGAGAGATCATAGAGTAGCCTGCAGTGTAGTTGGCACCTCAACCTCAGAGAGCTGGGTTATGTTCACATGACTACATTTATCTGTATGTGCTATAAAGAGTCTTAGAGCCAATAAATGAGCAGGTTTAGGTCAGGATAATAATAGAGAAAGAGAAAAAAAATAAAAGGAAAAAAAGGAAAAGGGAAAAATAGAAAATTAGATGGGAAAGAAGGCAGGAATGTCAGGGAACAAAAGCTAGAGAGTGAGTCACATTAAAAGATTTTCAGGGGATGTTCTGGTGGCATAGTGCTTAAGTTTGTGCACTCTGCTTCAGTGGTCCCGGGTTCACAGGTTTGGATTCTGCACACGAACCTAGCACTACTCATCAAGTCGCACTGTGGTGGTGTCCCACATACAAAATAGAGGAAGATTGGCACAGATGATAGCTCAGCAACAATGTTCCTCAAGCAAAAAGAGGAAGATTGGCAACAGATGTTAGCTCAGGGCCAATCTTCCTCACACACAAAAAAATATTTTCAACATATGCCTGAGTAGACATGGTATTTGAAAAGCTGCTAAGACCGATTTCAAAGAGTGTACTGCCTATACTTTCTTCTAACTTTATGGTTTTCAGGTCTTATAAGTAAGTCTTAAATCCATTTTCAGTTAATTTTTGCATATGGTGGAAAGTAATGATCTACTTTCATTCTTTGCAGAATTATTCACAACAGCAAGGAGATAGAAGCAAGACAAGTGCCCTGCTAGGGATGAATGGATAAAGAAGATATGGTGTATATATATACAATGGAATACTACTCAGCCATAAAAAAGACAAAATCATCCCATTTGCAACAATGTGGATGGACCTTGAGGATATGCTGTTAGGCGAAATAAGCCAGACAGAGAAAAACAAATACTTTATGATGACACTTATATGTGGAACATAAACAAACACATGGACCAAGAGAACAGATTAGTGGTTATTAGAGGGGAAAGGGGCTGGGAAGTAGGCAAAAGGGGTAAAGGGGCACATATGTATGGTGATGGATAAAAATTACACTATTGGTGATGAGCACGATGGAGTCTAAACAGAAGCTGATAAATAATGTACACTCAAAATTACACAGTGTTATAAAACCTTATGGTTTCAGTAAAATAATTTTTTAAAAAAGATTTTCAGCATAGGAAAAGGGTGAGGAGCGTGGATAAATGTGACATATGAGATTCAAAAGACAAACTTTACACTTTAATTTTTTTGTTGTTGTTAAAGAGTAGATTTTGTTTTCATTTGTGCAAAGAAAAGAAGAAAGCATGGACAAAGCCAACTCCTGTTCTGACCATGCTAGTATATGTGCTTTTGGGAGACCAATGCCTTGGAAAATGTAAGGGATAACGGGAGTAATGGTATCACTAGGAACAAGGAAAAGAAACTGATTGGCCAATGACAGTGGAAAGCAATAAAGTAGCTGAAAGACTACCAACAAACCTCATTCATTCATGCAGTTGTCCAACATAAAGAGGCAGGCATCGTCACTTCCATCAAGGAGTCATTGTCAGAGAAAGACAGGAAAGAAAGAATCCCAAAAGTGATCAGTTGCATTTTATGAGTGCAAAATGGAAAAGTACATGTAACAAGGAGAAAAAACTACTCAGGGGATCGGGGAAGTACATATTTGTTCAGGTTCTGAATGAAAGGCTGAATATTTTCAACATGGTAATGTTCAGAAGAGGGGTGCATGGCAAAAACAAAAGGCTAAAAATATGGTATATGACAACCAAGATTAAGCGATAGAAGCAGCACTAGAGGCAAAGAGAAGGAAATTTCTCTAACTCTTAGGCTTCACCAGAGAAGAAACAGCGTGCTTCCTCCTTCAAAACATAGGAACCATATTCTTACAGTCTTGAAATAACTGAGATTCAGAGAAGTACATAAATTATAATTATGGCATAATCAAACAGGTTTCACTTCAGACATGAAGTGAATCACTGGGCAACTACAATACGCTAGCAATTTTGAGACCAGCCGTTTCTCATATAAGTGGAACTCTAATTTGGATAAGAGAACAGAGGCAGAACGAAGACACGGCACCTCTCTTTGAGTAATTGCTTTTGTTACTAATGGAAGAAAACTGCATCCTGCTATCCTGAAGAGGCGTTACAATATGTGGCAGCCCCTAACTAAATCAAAGACGAAGGGTTAGAGGACATGCAACGATTTAATATATCGACTTCTGGAACACCATTGTACCTGAGGAAGCCAATAAATAATATTTTGAAAGGTAAGGATACATATAATTAACTGAAAAGATAAAATGACCACTTCTCACACTGCTACACCCAAACTTTCAAGCTTGCGTCTATAAATATGAAGCAGAGTCTAGTTGTTTATGCAGGTGTCAAAGTTTCCTGAAGGATAGGTTTTAGTTACTAATAAATCATAACATAGGAGAGGGATATAATGCAATATCTCGGCTAAGAAATTTTACAGCCATAGGAAGAACTCTCACCTGCCTTGGAAGGTAAATAGCTCTGGGGAGCCAGATTTGGCTAAAGGGATTCACAACTTTCCTTACTCAGTACAAAATTTCAGCATTTAACCTTGTATTGGTTGATCTATTTGGGTTGTGTGTCTTTTATTTATATTACGCTGTGCACTTAGTGAGAGTAGGAACTCTATCTTTTTCACCTTGCCATCTATAGCTCACAGGTCTAAGTGTCCAGCAGGCGCTCAAGTGATACCACTGATACTTATATCATCGTGATGTGTATTTGACCTCACATGCTTAAGGTAAATCATAACATTCTGCTTCCGTTTTGTGTTTTCTTCTTCTCCGAATTTTCTTCAAATTACGTTCAAGATTATAAGGTGGTTTTTTACCTCAAATGAGGTCTAAGGTTGACACGCTATGCATATTTAAATACTTTATGAGCAAATACTTATGCGCAAAGCACTGGCCTCCATGTTTTGGTTGGTGAAAAGGTGAATAGGCTGTCACCACAAAGAGTTTAAAATCCAAAAGGGACAGCTGCGTAGTTACCTTGATGACTCTCAAAAGCTCGTATATTTTGAATGGTGAGACGGTGGATGAGTAGATCTTGAAAGGTATATAAAGGGCAAGGAAGGTATTAGCATATTCCAGGTAATAGCATCTCAAAACACACAAATCAACTAAGGAATTGAGCATATTTCATGAATAGTGGATTCAGCTTAAATATATATTCAGCAGACAAGTTTGGGAAGGCAGATGGTTCTCCTCATTTGAAAGAACTTTGCAGTCAGACAAACCATCTATATTCTAGGTCTGCAGTTTACTAACGAGGCAAATGTAGGTTACATTAATTTTCTGTAAGTGTGTGACACGGATCTGAGCAAGAATATCACAGTTCATTGTAAAGATTAAACAAAATCATGGGTGTAGACTATGTCTCTTATAGTTCCTAGTACATATGACTCAATGAAAATGAGCTTTATTAATTACTAAAAAATATAGAAACAGTGAACGTTTTGGGGCAGGGCTGATGTATCTTAAGAAACTTTCCTTAGTCAGTACATAGTCTAGAATGAAATTAGTTTGATATCTATAAATATATTCCAAATAAAAAAACATGTGAAGTAGAATAGCATTAGTGGAATTGGGAGTGAACAGATTTGAGACAGGATGGGAACAAAATTATTTAGAACTGGCAAGAGACTCAGGTTTGTATACAGGAAATAACTGTAGCCTAGGGGTTTGGAAACCTTGGTTTCCATTATGCCTCCCCATGTATAGCTACGTATCTGGTTCTATATTTATTCATCTGTCATAAGCAATGGATAATAAAACTCTCAGGGCTGGCCTGGTGGCATGGTGGTTAAGTTCACATGCTCTGCTTTAGCAGCCCGGGGTTCATGGGTTTGGATCCTGGACACAGACCTACACACTGCTCATCAAGCCATGCTGTGGCAGCATCCCACATACAAAGTAGAGGAAGACTGGCACAGACTTTAGCTCAGAGATAATCTTCCTCAAGCAAAAATAGGAAGATTGGCACAGATGTTAGCTCAGGCACAGTCTTCCTCACCAAAAAGTAAATAGAAAAATAAATACAGCTCTCAGTTCTTTTGCAGTTTTAATATTATATGGTTAGGTAGATAATAGGGTAGTAGAGAAAAGATGGCATCAAAATTTCAAACTTAGTGAGAGAGAGCAAAGTAGTATTAAAAATATGAAGCTTGAAGAGCAATAATAAGAATTGATTTGGAAGGAGGAATCTTACTTTTTCTCATCTTTATTTGTAGATTGTGATTTTGATTTGCTGGCAGAAAACTCAAGTGGAGATGTTTAGGGGGCAGTTGGGAATATGGACTTGACACTTCAGAAAGAAGACATACGACAGGAGTTGATTTGGAAGTCCTCTGCATAAAGGTGACAGTCAGTGCTTTCATAGTGAATGATATCATAGAGCATAAAACTTTTTTCAGAAAGGAAAAAAGCAGTCCAAGGACAGAGCCTTCACCAAGACTCATGTGTAGCAGTGTCGAAGGAAGAAGAATCAGAAAAGTTGATAGAATTTTTAGTGAAGAACTGAATAAATGTATCAGGAATAAAAAAGAGGGGTTTCAAGGGAGAAAAAAGATAATTCTTCATATTCCTATTTACTAACCTTTATTGAGTGATCACAGTAACCACAGAAGGGTAGTCATAATAAACCAATTGCAATTAGGAAGATGAGTGGCAGCGATGTTTTAGAGCATTAGACACTGCTCATTTTATCCCAGATTGGAAATAGATCCAGGATTTAACTTACATTTCCAATGCCAGGAGCCATATCTCTTAGTTATTACTTTAATAGGATCAAGGAAGATGAAGAATCAGAAAATCCTATTGAATTTGATGTTTGAAAGGTGGTGTGTATCTTTCAGAGAAGAGAAGTCAGATTTCAAGGGGCCAAATTTG
Source organism: Equus caballus (assembly GCF_041296265.1). Classification (NCBI taxonomy): domain Eukaryota; kingdom Metazoa; phylum Chordata; class Mammalia; order Perissodactyla; family Equidae; genus Equus; species Equus caballus. The sequence continues at coordinate 54,439,522 of NC_091700.1, forward strand.
GAAGGTGTGCTTCATCAAGAAAAATAATAATGTAATACACTAATACTTTAAAAGTAATAAAGAAAAATGTAAAGGGTAGCAACTTGAGACAGTAACAAAACCAAAGGAAAACATATCATGTAATAGGGTTATCTGACTTAACATTTAGAAAGAGAAAAGAACTAGTAGAAAAGATAAAATTAAACAAGTTAGAGAACTGTTTAGATGTTAAGAACTCCACTCTGGATTTAGGATTTGTTTGGGTTTAGATCCTGGCTATGGCATTTACCAGGTTTCCTTCCTTAGAGAAGTTACTTATTTCTCTGTGCCTAAGCTTTCTCACTGGCAAAACGTGTATAAGAACCATACCTAAGGGTTAAATGAATTTAGACTATGTAATTGCTTTTTTTTCCACCTAAGCTAGGTCCTTCACTGCCTTCACGTCTACACAGACATTTTCCCTTCAGCGAGGCTTTCCCTGGCCAACTGTCTAAAATTTCAAATTTCCTCATACCCTTTGCATTTTGTATTTCTCTTCCTGCTTTAATTTATTTTTAGAGACTATAACTAGGTAATCTACCGTTTTTTACTTACTATGTCCATTGTCTTTCTACCTCACTCAAATATATGCTGCATAAGGGCATTAATTTCTTTATGCTTTGTTCCCCAAACTTAAAAGGCTTTGAATAAATATTTATTAAAAAATTATTTTGAGGAAGATTAGCCCTGAGCTAACATCCGCTGCCAATCCTCCTCTTTTTTTTTGCTGAGGAAGACTGGCCCTGAGCTAACATCTGTGCCCATCTTCCTCTGCTTTATATGTGGGACACATACCACAGCATGGCTTGCCAAGTGTTGCCATATGCTCAACTAGGATCTGAACCGGTGAACCCTGGACTGCCAAAGTAGAACATGCGTTCTTAACCACTGCACCACTGGGCCGGCCCCTGAATAAATATTTATTGAATGAATGAATGAATAAATGAAGATAGATATCAAAGTGAATAGCCAAGACTCCTGGCAGTTTCTTTCCTCCCATGGATAAATTGGTAGGCAATCTAGAGAAGACTTTGTCCTCTGAAAATTATATCAGAAATCTGTCTTGAATATGACACAAGTGTTGTGCCATCAGGTAGCACATTTCTAGACGTTCCCATTGTAAATGTTTCAATCTAGTTAGGGCTTATTGCCTGTTCTATGGAACAAATGCTTCAATCATCCTTAATTCCCAAGTACACCTTTCTCATTCTCCACAGTTTTGTCCCATTCAGTCTTATTCTCACCCCTCGTCCTATTTCGTAGAATTCCAAATGAAGTGGAATCATGAAATCCCTTTGCGCCTGCTGTCTGGGTAACCTCTTACTCAAGGAGCAGTGAGGGCCTAGGTATTTTTCAAATAACTCCTATCTCTAATGAGCCCTATGCACATTTCTACCATTTCTTTTTGTGTTTCTGTAGATCTAGTGTTTTTCTACATCCATTTATACAATCTAAATCTAAGCAGTTCACATAGACTCTTCTTTACAAAACAAAACAAAGCAACATCTTTGGATGCAAAGGGAAAAAAAAGAACTATGAGTGTAATTTCAGAGAGCCATGACTCATGTTAATCACAATTTCTAACTTTGGTATATAACCTCTGATAAATCACTAAGCTATCTTTTATTAAAACACACTCAAGCTCTACTGATAAAGTTCTTTAAAATTGCGAGAGAAAGTTAAATTCTTGGTAGTGACACTAAAATGGGTGTTTGTTTGCTTTAGTAAGAGTTAGGATGGGTAAGTAACTCTAACTACTAGAAATTCATTCTCAATTATAAAAAATGAAAAGCACAGTAGAGTTGAAGGTAAATGAGGGTCAATATTATAAGTTCTGTCTTTTGCAAAGAACTATCTAAACGATATCACATTTATTGCAGCTTGCAAGGTTTGTTTACTGTTATGAGGTCATTTGCTACATTTGCTCAGCTGGCTGGCTGTACAAGACTTGTCTGCAGTTAATTAGAATTGTATATAGGGCTCTTTTGAGTCTTCCATCTTCCCCATTGTCCTTTTTCTATTTTCTCTTCTTTTGTGCTGTTCTATAAAAGCCAGCATCCCTGTAGGGGCATAGCTTCTCCAAAACAAACTTATGTTCAATTTAAACTTAATTAATTCACTTTGCAAATTTTATATATTAAACGGCAGATAAATTCCATAACTGTTACCTGATTTCATTTTATGCCACTTCCTTTTTTTTCAAATGTATTCCATTGTGATTCGTTGAAAATGTCAAATATCCAAATTCCTTCAACTGTCATTCAAAACCAATTCAATATGTTTACTTTCTAATCTCATTGCATTCAGCAAATACTTATTTTTTACTATACCATAGGAATTAAGTTACAAATTCTAACCATTCTCTAAAACCAGCTGAAATTGTACCTCTTTTATGAATACTGTAGTAAACCCCAGCCTGTGTTCTACCTATGCAAAAAGTCTACAGCAATTTTGTTGGTGCTAGCTCATGCTGCCTTATCAAGGTTTTTTCTGTGGTGTAGTATTTACTTACAATATATATTTAACTGTTCGGGTGTTGTATAGCTAGTTTCTTGGTCCTCTAAAATTCCTGCCTTGTCTTAAAAGCATCTCATGCTTCTGTTTGGCCCTTTTGATATGTAAGTATATTGTCATATCATGTAATTGCTCTTTAAAATCTTCCTAGCTGAAAAATACCTGGTCTTGGGTTGGGCAATAAATAGGGAGGAGTTCCCAACAATGTGGAAGAGGAGGACTGAAAATTCTGACATCTAATTTTAGACACCTGGACATAGGCAAGTATGGAAACATCTTTTCTCATCAGGAACTGCATTGTGACGACTAGGGAACATAGGTGGGGGCAGGGTGGCGGGCAGCTGGAAAACATACAAATGGCTTCTCCGCTTTTGAAATCTGTTGTCACTCTAAAGTGGTTTATACTCCTTTTGCTGTCACATTAAAACAACAGACCCCAATAAATGATTTTACCTTTTGTTTGTTTGATTATATAATGCTTTATAAGCCCGAATAGACCAGAGTGTCCGGAATTTAGGAGTTGCTTCTTCCATGATATGCCAGTTAAATTTGTGTATCTTCCTAATTCTTATCAAGGAGACATCACTTAAAACTCTGTGAAAATTTACTAATTAATCCAGTTAATTAAAAAGTGACAATATATTGACAGGGTCAATGTATTAAAGACTTAAGGGTCAGATTGATTAATTTATTTCATAAATATTTATTTAGCACCTACTATGTGCAGACACTGTTAAAGGCATTGGTATGCAAGAAAGAAAACGACTGACTAGATCCTTGTGATTGACAGGCTCACACACTAGTGCAAGGAGACAGAAAATAAAACAAAGACAAACTGAAAAAAATCTGTTAATGATGAACAATATGTAAATAATTAAAATAGGATGAAGTTATGTCAAGCAACAGGGTGGCTCTTTCAGTTGGGTAGCCAGAAAAGGTTTTGCTAAAGAGGTGACATTTCTGCCAAGATCTGAATAACACAACCATGTTGGCAAAGATCAGTTGGAGAGGATTCCAGGCAGTGGGGCTAGCTAGAACAAAGGCCCCAAGGCATGAGCAAATTTGGCATATGTGAGAAACAGAAAGAAAGTCAACCCAGTTAGGGAGAGAGGAGTAGTGTGAGATGAAAAGCTTGAGGGAGGTGGAAGCAATCTGTGTGTGACTCTGTAAGTCATGAGGGGATATGGAATTTCATTTTGTAGTTGGAAATCTAAAAAGTGTCATGATAAGATTGGTTGTTGTTTACAGATGTATACATTCATCTATTCAATAAATATTTATTGAGCATTTTCTATATAGCAGACAGTGTTCTAGATACAAAGGATGCATCAGAGAAGAAAATGTGCAATGAGATCTGCCTTCTTTGAATTTGCTTTATTTTGAAGGGAATACAGACAGTAAACAACAAGCAGATAAATTATACAGCATGTCAAGTGATTATAAGTGCTAGGGAGAAAAGAAAAAACATAACAGGGAGGAGAGAATGAGGAATGCAACAGGAGAGGAAGGATGGGTGAGAATTTGAAATAGGTAGTCAAGGCAGTCAAGATGGAAAATGCATTTGAACAAAGACTTGAGCGTAAAGAAAAGAGTTTGAGACCATCTCATTTTACTCTATTATGTTTACAGTAGAGAAAAATGTCAACTGAAGTATTAGTGTTTTCCCTATTTTCACCTGTTATTACCAAGTTTATCTCATCCTGTGGCTTGAAAGTTGCTCTTTAACCTCTGTAAATATTGCTTTAACACAATATTCAAATTTTATTTTCTTGACCCTATAGAAAATTCTGTGTTGAAATGAATTTTAGGTAATGCTCTAGACAAACATCTTTTTGTGATTTTTTATTTGGTTGGTTGGTTTTGCCATCACCTTTCAATATTATTCTTCAATTTTCAGTAATTCAAACAGACATAATTATCAAAATAGTTGGGACAAAGTTGTGACCTTTAATTTTATGTGTCAACTTGACTAGACCATGGTATCCAGATATTTGGTCAAACACTATTCTAGATGCTTCTCTGAAGGTATATCTTTTAGATGAGATTACTATTTCAATCAGTAGAATTGAGTAAAGCAGATTACCTTTCATAATGTGGATGGGCCTCATTTAGTTACTTGAAGGTCTTAAGAGAAAAAAAGACTGATTTTCTCAGAACAAGAAGGGATTCTGCCCCTAGACTGCCGTCAAACTTGAGCTGCCACATTAATTTTTCCCTGGCGTCCAGCGTGCCAGCCCACTCTACAGATTTTGGACTTGCCAGCCTCCACAATCTTGTGAGTCAAATAAATTTCTCTCTCCCTGTCTCCAAATTATATATAGATATAGATATGGAGATATAGATATGAATAGATATCTCCCATTGGTTCTGTTTCTCCTGAGAACCCTGACTAATACAGAAGATATATCATGAAAGAATTAGAAATTTTGGAAATTAAAATTTCTCCTAATAAAATCTTAGAAGATAAAATAGTCCTGGAAAACATTAATTATTATAATAATAATACCAGAATGTACAAATAGGAAAATTGTGAGAAACTAGAACTCTATTTGAAATGTAAATGCTGAAGTAAGGTGTTAGAAAGTTACCATTACAGACAATTACCATTTGTTTAAAATAAATTCCTAATTTTAAATATATATATATTTTTGCAAAATCTATTAACAGAAATATAGTATAGCAGAAAAATTAGCTAACCTAGTTTTCAGATCAAGCAATGGACCCAATAATGACAGAAAAAAGGAGAAAAGAGGGTAGCAGATGCAAAGAAGTGGGCCTTCTGCTCGGTTGTGATCTGGTTGCTCATTCACTCATGTGATATTTTCACAAGAGTCTTCTTATTTCATGTCTTTGCCTCCTACCGCTGTTGATTCAGTCAAGGCGTATACCTGATCCCGGCTGAACCAATCCCATTATCACCCTGAGGAGTTTTGAAATGGGAATCAGAGACAGCTAGTTAATTTATCTGCAGCTGGGATAGAGTTTTTTTTTTTTCCTCTCTTTTTAAAGATTTTATTTTTTCCTTTTTCTCCCCAAAGCCCCCCAGTACCTAGTTGTATATTCTTCATTGTGGGCCCTTCTAGTTGTGGCATGTGGGATGCTGCCTCAGCGTGGTTTGATGAGCAGTGCCATGTCCGTGCCCAGGATTCAAACCACTGAAACACTGGGCCACCTGCAGCAGAGCGCGCGCAAACTTAACCACTCGGCCACGGGGCCAGCCCCTGGGATAGAGTTTTTATAAACTAGAAAGTATAGATCTCACCCATTTTGACCATGTGCATAATAAAATACTGAAAACAGTTCCGGGAGTTGAAGGTGGAGAAAGAGAGGGAAGAGGAATGGGAGAGAGAGGAATGAGAGAGAAAGGAGCAAAATTAAAGCCAGCCCCTAGACACGAACGGAGCTGAGCAAAGGAAAGAGAACTGCCTGCTTCCAAAGGAGTCTCTAATTCCTGGTATTGGACTCTTGGGAGACTGACTGTTCCTGGAATCTATGAATAGTGGAGTATTTTAGTCTAGATTGAAGTGTGCTTCTGTTTCTTCAAAAAAGATACTAGCTCAGACAGGCTGAGGAGGATCCCGTGACAGACAGAAGCTGTGAATTATGAGGTTTCCTGAGAGCAGTAGCAGGTTGGAGGAGAGGCGAGGTAACAGTCATACAGACACAGGACCGAAGAAAATAAAATAAAAACAAATGGCAAACAGCCGAATAAATGTGCTTTCCCGATTGGAAAAAAAAATGAGAGTATTATAATGAGATGAATTTTTCACGTGTTATGTTGGTATGTTCAATTTAGCAAAAAGCCATTATCACCAGTTTTACAGTCAATAGGTATTTAGAAGGAAAGCAAGGTTGCTAAATCTTCTTTCTTTTCTTTCTTTTCTTTTTTTTTTTTTTTTTATCTTGGAAGGGCTGTGTTACAATTAAGCTAATGATGTAGTTTCCCAAGCTAAGAAACTTGATAGGCCTGTAATCATGACTCACCCCTGCCTATCTCTTGCTACAAATCCCAAGCAAGGAAAGACCTGGAAAAAGTAAGGCACAATCAACACGCAAGTTTGAACCTTGGAACCCCTGAGGGAAGCTGAGCTGTAGGACCGACACTGACAATTTCTTAGGGCAAAATTTGTCAGATCCAGGTATATGTTTCTGGTCTAGAGGATTATTTTGAGAAACGCTTAGAAAGAGTAGAGCACAAACAATTTAGCATCAACTTAACAAAGGGTTTGATTCTGTCGGGACACTGTGCCTGTTAGCTAGAGTGACTTCATCCTAGATCAAAAAAAAAAAGCTCTGGTGTTTAATAAATGTGTCTCATCTGCCAAAACCATAAAATGTCCCAGGAATCCCAGCACACCAGTCTTGTAAATAATATCTTCTAGACACTACTTCTCACACCCAGATGGAGCATAAACATTCTTTGTCAGACCAAGGGGCCTAAATTTTAAAGCTAAACATATGGATGTGGTTTCATCAACCTAAGACTTTCTGGAGAAAATTTATATCCATTTGCATGCCCGTACAAATTCTATATTCATATCCCTATCTAATTCTTAGTGTCTTAAAAACTGCATATGCCTTAACTATTGTTTTATTTTTGATGTGTAGTCTTAATAAATACGAAGGACGAAAAAAAATATTGATCATTTCAATTACACATTTAGGTTGTGATTTGTAAAATATTACTTATCTGAATAACCCAGAACTGGATTGATTCCTATCTTAACTTTTTGGTAATTTTAGGAAACACCTTTCTAGTGCCCCCCACCGAATAAGCCTATTTTCCTTCCCCTCAAAAAATCAACTGTTATTCTTTCCTTTTCCTTTTACTCCTCTTTCAGGTTCTTATTGCTACTCCTAGTTTTGCCTAGAATTGTTTTCTTATTATTGTATGTCACTTTCAATTGAGAATAACTCCTTGAAGACCCTGCTTTTTATGCTTTGTGTCAGTGACAATGACCTAACACTGCTTTACGTCCATATCTATACAACCTAAGTAGAATTGGAATTGACCATCAGATTCTGTGTATTCAGTTCGTGGCAGCCTGTAACAAACACCCTACAAGTAATATGGTTTGAATTTCAAGAGTTCTGCCAATCCCATAAGCCACAAACGAATCTTCCAGACACGGCTATTTCTAAAGCTATTTATGAAGAGGCATAGACTATACCTTGATGATTATATGTGGTTATAAGCTCTTATTTTGAGATGGAAACATGTGTAATGCTCTATGAATCACTATTATTCATGACAAGAAGAATCTCACTACCATTCAATGATACGATAGCAGTAATGGCTCGGGTTTATTCTTTGCAACTTAAAGTGACTCATTCAATTCCCAGAATAGCTAATAAATACCTGTAAAATACGTGTTAAATTTAGTCTACTAATAAAAGTGCTTTGTAAATGTACAATAATCAAATAACAATACTGTGCTCACAAGTTAACGAGTAATGAAGTACTGTGAAAAAACTGACTTCAATCCTAGATTTTAAAATTTTTAGAGTTTTTTGTTTTTTTAAAAAATTTCATGTAAGAAAGGGCAAAACTAGAAATTAGTTTTTATACTCATTGCAATGCATTTAAAATTGAATTTTCACGCTTTGGAATTGGGGACTTAACTGCTATTGAAAATGGCATTAATATGATAATGGTATGCTAAAAGAGAATCTTCCCTTCCTTCTTTTCCTCTAGCTTGAGTGTATATGATTTTCTTTACGTTTTCTCTCCATCCTGTCTAGGCAGTAGCCTCAAAACCTTTGAAGGATTTCGTGATCCAGTGATCACTATATTGTTCTAAATATATAGGCAACCTGAGCCAAGCCCCAATCTGATACACATTCTTTGAGTCTTTAGCCAGAATCAAAGATGAGCAAGATACTGTCAAGAAGCTTACCATTAGGAGAAGGAGAGAGAAATGTAAAATCACTTACATACACAGTATATGTGGAGTCTTTCCATCAAAAAAGACCCCGTTTATAATTTTCTGCAACACTCTGTGATATCTCTTCCCCTCCTCCTCAAGTTCTTTATACCCCAAGGCTACTCTGAAGCCCTCGCTTTTCAGACATGGACCCCTTGTTCTCTGTCTTTTCTCCCTCCTCTTTCCATTCCTTTATTTCTTCAACTGATCCAGCTGCTCTCTTAGGAACCAATAGTCCTTCTTCAGGAAGTAAAAGTGCAGAGAAAATTATTGGGTGCATACTTGTCTTTGGCAGATGGGATTAAAAAAAGGCAGGAAACTCTTACACAAATGATATTACTCTGTCACTCATGAATAACTCAATTATAACAGTCAAGACTGAGAGTTCTGGGGCCTGGAATGCCTGGCTCCAAATAGCTGCTCTACCAACTGCTGTTTGAATGGCCTTGGACAAATGTCCGAACAGAGTTTTCTTTGTAAGTATATGCACATATATAAATATGTATATATAAAAAAGAATATATATAAACACATGTTAAATGTTATAAATTAATTTAATGTTTTAATAAATGAATGAATATAATATGGATGCAATGAATATAATAATATATATAAATGCATATTCCTATATCATTGTAGGACGTGTACTGAATATAATAATGAACCTAATAATAATACCTAACTCATGCAACTATTGTACAATTTAGATATGTAATTATATCTTAAATTCCTAGTAATTGTTGGTCGCATGGTAACTGCTCAGAAACAATTTACTATCATTTTTATTGTTATTGTTATCCTGGTCTGGCTCCTGAGTTTATTTTCTAGCTGGCCAGCAATTGGACTATTAAAAGTTCTTCGGTTGCATGGATAGCCATTTCTTGATGAATGTGATGGCTGCGAAATGCAGCACTTACACTAACGATTTTACTCAAAACTGGCAACTTTTCTATTAGCTTCTGTTCTCTATATATGTATAGTTACATTTGATAGTGAAAGTCTGTCATTTCCATGATGAGAAGTATCAAATATTATTTCTGTAAATTAGAAAGCCATAAAATGAATATATTAATTATTTTTAACCCCGACTACACATCAGGGTCAAAGGGGAGTTCAAAAACATACAGATGCCCAGGTCCTATCGCCGGATATTCTGACTCAATAAGTCTATGGTCACCCTAGCATTTTTATTTTTTCATATTCTGTAGGTATTGCCAGTTTATAGCCAGAGTGAAGGAAACCCACGGGTACACATTAATACATGGTAGAGTCTAGATTATGCAACTTATTTTCTGGGTTATTTAATCCGAATATCTCTATAAGACAGGCTTATTCAGCTTGTCTGAGCACCTGATGCAGCCCATTCTCTGAATAGCTCCGGAAGTTGCCAAACAATTTTATTGCCTTTTCATATGTTGATCTTTCCAACATTTAAAATAACTGACAGTTCTACTCTGCCTACCAGCCTTTTCCTCACAAGGCTGAGCATCCCAAGCTCTTTCTAGTAAGACTTATCCAGGTAGCCCTTTTCCTTTTTCAGTTTGGTGCTCAGGACTGAACACAGAGTAAGGTATGACTACCATTCTATGTATTCTTTGTCTACTAAATTAGACTAGGGATATATTCATTTTAAGGTGCCTACAACCCTATTTTGTAATTCATACATTCTACTGCTAAGTATCATAGCTTATATTAGTTATCTATCCCTGCATATCAAATTACCCCCAAAATTATGCAGGTAAAAACAACAACGTACATTCTAAACAACATTATAATAAAATGACAAAACATGTATTATATCGTATAATTTCAGAAGGTCAGGAATCTAGTAGTGGCTTATCTGGGTGGTTTTGTCTCAGGGTCTCTCATGAGGATGCGATAAAGCTTTAGGCTGATGTCAGTGGTTGTTGGCAGGTTTCTCCCTGGCTGGTGGTTAGTGGCTTCTGCTCCTTGTTACATGGGCCTTTCCATAGTGCTGCCTCATGACATGGCAGCTGGCCTCCTCCAGAGCAAGTGATCCAAGATAGAATTAGCACCCAAGACAGAAGCTGCAATCCTTTTAAACGCCTAATAACAGAAGAGGCATACCGTCCTCTCTGTATTATAGCCAGTAGAGGTAAGGCACTAAGTCCAGCCGATGCTCAAGATGAGGGGAATTAAGCTCTACTGCGTGAGTGTGGGAGTATCAAAGAATCTATGCATATAATTTTAAAACCACCATAGCAATAATCCTGATTGGTATAATTGCTCTTTTTGTACTCAACTAAAGCTCTGTATTATTCTTTTGTATGTATTTTTACGAGGTTATTGAGACCTCTTTTGATTCACATCCTAACCTATTCCCTTTCCTTCAGAACATCATGTTTCTTGCCTATTTCATAATCACACTGTATATATTTCTCCAAGCTATAAATGAAACTCTTGAGACTGATCCAAGCATGGGACTGTGACATGGTAATAAACCAGCCCTCCAGGATGACACTAATTCATAGTGCAAGATGCAGTATCATTTACAAGCTTATCTCACATAATCACATTATCTTCATCTTCAAAGGGATATCATGTGGCACTCTGCTGAAGTATTGCTCAGATCTACAAATAATATGTTCACCAGGTTTTCCCTCAGCTCTGGTTCAGAAAGATCATAAAAGGAGGGGCGTGGGCTTACTCTTTTTCTCTAATAAACGAATCATTGCTTTTTGTCATAAAAACATCTGTGGCAGTAGATTCTGAAATGCATCTCCACATCTGATCAGTTTCAACTTTCTGGCATCTCTCCCATTTTCCATGACTTCTCAGACAACCTCAAGCTGGTTTGTGGATTATTTTGCAATTCTCTTTATAAATTGAAAGGCAACATCTGAAGGAGAATTAGTCTATTTAAAGCCAGAGTGTATTATGTGTTTGCATGTTTTTGGCAGTTTCTGCATGTTCTCTCTTAAATTTCTTCTCCCATTTATAAGAACGTTTCTTGTTTTCTAATCACTGTCAAGTGATGAATTATCAATGGAAGCCAAACTAGAACAGGACTTGAAACAAGTGAAAATGATCATATGTTGCTTTCCACCGTAATTGTGCATCATCAGAACATCCAATGAAATAAGGCGTCTTATCAGACTGATAATAAGGAATTTTTCCTTCTGAAAAAAAATTATAAAGGTATGACTTTTAGGATCTAGAATTTAAGGCTTTCTTGGAGTTTTAAGCATGAGATAGTCACAAAATCCAGTCTGATTTGAAAAATCTAGAATATTCAACTTCTTTTAAGAGCGAGGCTCTAATTCCCGAAAATAAAGCCTGAAGTCTACCTTCCAAGAGAAAACTTGCTACAAAAATTTTATTAATATCTTCTAATTGCAGTAAATTTATATCCTTTCACCATCCAGACATATTTATAACAAACGACATCAGTCTACAAGTTGTTTCAAGGCCATTTTGATGTTTTTCTCTGAGGATTCATCTTCTGGTGTTATTTTTATTTTTACAGATCTTTAATATATGTAGCACTAATAATTCAAATTTGTTCTTCCTCTCTAGGACTAGGTATTCTTGCGCTCCTGGTGTCAGAGTACAGCTCTAAGTCATCCTTGGGAATATTCAGCATCAATGCACAAAAGGACAACTGGCCAAACAAACAAAAAACCGAGAATCACATGAATCCAACAAAACAAAAACAATAACCATGAAAATAAAAGCAGGAATTTAAATTTTAACTGTGCTCTCATCCCCAAAAGTACTGCAACCCATCCTAAGATAGAAAAAAGAATTCATATTGCATCGTCGAGGTAGATTTGAGACACTCAGTGCACATACAATTTTCTCTGACAGTTTTTAAGTACTGCAATTTTTAGCTACATTAATTAAAATTAGGTGATATACAGTAGGCAACATTGAAAAACACTGTTTCCTTGATTTAGAGAGGTTCTTATTACTGTTCATGTCTTCCCCGAATCTCTTTTTCTCAATCTGATTGTCTATAATCCTAACAACTTTGAGTGGAGCGAGTGCTGATCTTGGACCAGGCACTATGGGTTGGAAAAACCTTAGGTAGGCAACCCTACTGGACAGGAAAGTACTTATTAAAATTGCCCAGGAAATAGTTTTCACAAAAGAACCTTAATGGAGGTCATAAAAGGCTAATGATAATGCAACACTGACTATTCCAATGAAGATGTAGTATTTCTGGGGAAGAAAATATATTTATTTCCTGAAATATGTGTTGAAAATTATATTTTCTTGAAATATCTATTGAAAATTATATTCACAAAGCAAGCATTGAAAAAAAAGGAAAAAAAAAAAAACACAGGAAAATCAGGATTTAAAAACTTCCTGAGAAGAAATGAGTTGTGAGTTGTCTTTTATAGTGTGTATGAAGTCCAGAATCTAGAAAATAAGTTAATTTACTGTTTTTATGTTTGAGGAGTCAAATTTGAATACCGAGTTACAATGAAAGAAGAGTTCATTTGTCCAAGAAACTCTCAGTACTGGATCAACGGGCCCTCTCGAGTGCTCTCATATAGCAGCCTGTGATTATTTATGCCTATTATCACTATAAGCTTTATTTTCTTCCTTATTTCATCTCTTCTCATTGCAGGCTCTTGAGCACAGAGAAGCCAGTGTTCAATCCTTTGTGCCTATGACATTGCCTGGCAAATAATAGGCGTCAATGAAAATATTTATCAAGTGAATGAATGATGAGAATAATCTCAACTACACAGAACAACCAATGTATAAAGAGTAGTTATTTAATGCAGTGGGGGGGATGATTGAATATTTTTATTTCCAATAAATGTATTTTCAATTTATTTTCAGTAGCTGGCTTAGAGCTGACTTTCATGAAGATGTCAAAAGTGTGAAAAATGTGACAAGCAGGTAAAACTGAAGTTGATATTTTGAGAAAATATAGACAAAAGAGATGAAATGAAAATTGAGAAAGCAGCAGGACATTTTTTTCATAAAGAAGCTAATAAATCTCTTGAATTTTATGTGGGCAGTTAGTCAAACTGTATGTTATTAGTAGTCTTGTTAATTCGAGGTGATGTTGTCTATCAACTCAGGACACTGCGATCCAGGTCATGTCCAGAAAGAAGGACCAGCTGGAGGATAATCTAGGCAGAGAAGAAAGAGCCAGGCAAAGAAGCATTTTGCTAAGAGCTTGGAGGTTAGACTAAACATCAACATACAACCTTTGTCTTTGTGACCTGGCAAAGACTTTTTGGGCTAGATAGGCAATTCTAAGGTCTAGTACCACATTATCATTCTAAAGAATATGGAGATGACATCTCTTCCTTAAATATAGAAGAGGCCTCTATTCCTTCTTATTATATAGTCTGAGGGAAGGACTGGAAAGAGAATTCCATGATATATTCTAATGCTGTGGTTCTCAATCAGGGGTGATTTTTCCTCCCTAAAGGGACATTTGGTAATATTTGAAGAATTTTTTTTAAAGATTTTATTTTTCCTTTTTTTCCCAAAGCCCCCTGGTTTGTAGTTGTATATTTTTTTTAATTGTGGGTCCTTCTAGTTGTGGCATGTGGGATGCTGTCTCAGCATGGCTTGATGAGCGGTGCCATGTACGTGCCCAGGATTTGAACTTGTGAAACCCTGGGTCGCCAAAGCGGAGCATGCGAACTTAACCACTCAGCCCCGGGGCCGGCCCCTGGAGACCTTTTTGATTATCACAACTGGGATTATGTAGGTAGAGGTCAAAAATGTTGCCAAATATTTTATAATGCACAGAACAGGCCGACACTCCCAACAACAAAGTATCTGGTCCAAAATGCCAATAGTGCTCAAGTTGAAACAACTTGTTCAAAGGTAAATGTCTGAATATAGCTAATTATGTAGATTACATGGTATATAACAGTTATTATTGTTAATATAAACCTATAAATAATCATATAAATAAAATATTTCCTTATCTGCGTATAGAATCCGTCTGCTTACCTTATCTACGTGCTTTGAATCCAACTAGTTAAGCCAATTGTTCTCTGAAGACATGGCTTTAAAAGTGGTGTCACCACACCTACAGCTGCATACTTGTTAAATTGTCATCCTGCCAATGCTTCCTTTTGAAAATAAAACAAAAATCTGTTTTTGGCTTTTGGTTCCCTGCCAACAATATAATCTTGATTAAACTAGCAACTTTTTTTTCTCTTCAAATAAGACTGAATGTTTCTATGCAGTTGAGAGTGAATCACCTTACGGATTAGTCATCAAAAAATACATATTAGAAGCTCTTTAAAGTTAAAGAGTCGTGTTAAATATATAGCAGCTTGCAGTCCCACCCACCTTGTTGTTAGTAAAGATAGAAAGGCGTTTAAAAAGCGATAAACACCACCTGTTTTAAAGTACTGGGATCCTGACATTTGCATTTCTGTTTGTATTTAAAATCTGCTATTCACGTTGAATTATGTTGGTATTTGAAAACAGATTGACTTTTAATATAGTATATCAGCTGCAAAGATGTAATCGAATATTATCTATATATTTTCACACACCTACTAAATACCTGCAAAATTAAAGACTAAAATATTAAAACTGGTTACCTCAAAATGACAGAATTATGGTTGCTTTTTTTAAACATGAAATTTTCAATAATTAATGAATACTTAGTGTAATAAATCAGCAGGAACTAGCCTTTAAAAAGCTTAATGTATCCAGTATACTCAGATCATTATGATACTGATTTATAAAATGAAAATTGATTACAATATATACTTTTAATCCTCTTTCTTCACTTGAAAAATACCATGAATATTTGTCCCTCTCTTTCTCTCCTTACAGCCCATACTGCCTCACGTCCCCACCACATACACACAAACACAGATGTTAAACACTGCACGGCTGCATTCCATTTCTGGATCTGTAGAACAATTTATTGAACTGGTGCCTTACTATTCATTTTTGTTGTTTTCAAAATTTTTGCTGATATGTAAAGCTTCAAAGAACATCCTAATATGTGTATATATATCTGTACGTTACTTGATAATTTCCTTAGGATAAATTCCTACGAGTGCATAGCTGAGTCAAAGGAAAACACTTTCTAAAGGCTTGTGGTACACAGTGCCAAATTGCCCTCCTGAAATGTGTACTTCTCCTGAAATTTATATTCCTATGTTCAGCCTATGAGAGGTCCCACTTTTCTTTATCATCACCAAGATGCATATGATTTTCATATTTCAGCTAGACAATCGTATGATGTTATTATTATATATAGACAAAATCTCTGACTCTACCTAATCAAAGTTTTTACTCAAATGAAGAATAACACCATGTCTGTATCTTCCACTGTAGCATATAAATTCAGTGAGGGTAGTGACAATGGCTTTCAAGGGCTATAGCCTTAACAATTTTATCATCCTGCCGGTTCCTCTGGTTTTCTCAACTATCCTTTCTTTGATCCCAGTCAGCTGCTTTGGTATAAGTTCTTTATTTTTTTTTGAAGAAGAAGATTAGCCCTGAGCTAACTACTGCCAATCCTCCTCTTCTTTTTTGCTGAGGAAGGCTGGCGCTGAGCTAACATCCATGCCCATCTTCCTCTACTTTATACGTGGGAAACCTACCACAGCATGGCTTTTGCCAAGTGGTGCCATGTCTGCACCTGGGATCTGAACCAGCGAACCCCAGGCTGCCAAGAAGCAGAACATGCAAACTTAACCACTGCGCCACTGGGCCGGCCCCTGTATAGGTTCTTAAGTGACATTCAGTCCCAGATTCCAATGAATAGATGCACTGTCTATGAAATAAAATATCTAAGGATGCGGTTCTATTTTCTAATGAAGATGATGAATAAATAATAAAAACAAAGGAACTATGATCTGGTATCAAAAATGTGCCTTTCATGTAGGAGGAGTTGAAATACAGTTGGCATGGATCTAAATAGATAACCAACAAAAAGTAAAATACAATTAAAAAAAATAAAGAATAGAAGAAATGAAAATAAGTACACATTTCTAACTATAAATTCAAATATACTCCTACATTAAAAGAAGGCAGCATTTTTTTACAACTGAAACTTTTTATTTCTTCTTCTCTAAATAGATAAATAAGTAATGTTTACAAATGCTCAAACTTTGCAGCAATTTGAATACTCAATTTTCACATAATTCCATTAATTATGTGGTATCTGAATCCTCTATTAGGCTAATTTACCTAATAGACTATGGCACTTTCATTATAGGCAGTTGTTTAAACATTGTTTCAAACACACAACAATTTTCTAACACAGGTTGCCAAGCTTTTCTCATTTTATCCATCTCAGCAGTTTTTCTACAGCTTTAACAAATCTCTAAGAATATCAAGCACTCAGTCCTTTCAATAAGGCTATGGAGCTATATCTGTATCAACTTAACCAGACATACTCAGTGATCATCATTATATTTATACTCTATTTCACAATGAATAAAGTGATTTCATATACTCCAATTCATTGCATCACCAAAATAGCCCAGGGAGGCAAGTTTCTTGCTCAAGTATATTTTTCCTTACACGGATAGAGAAACTAAGCCTAAAAAAAGTGGAACTAGTTACCCAGACAGAGAGACTAAGTCTAAAAGAGGCGGAATTAGTTATCCACGTTCACATGGTCATTAATACCGAATTCAGTATCATATAAATTTTCCCGCTTAAGTAAATCCCACTCCATCCAGTTTACTTCAGTGTACCTACAAAAAATACTGAATATTACAACTTTCTGTTACTCTTTCTACTTTATACAACCAATTATATGTGTGAAATAAGCTAACTAATATAATTGTTTTTAGTGTTTTAACATGAGAATCATCTGTTTCCACCGTTATTTTTCTTTCTAACATTATCTATAAAACTGGGATAATTAGGGATGGCATAAGCCATCTAATACACTCAGCAGTCTCATCATATTCATTTGACATGAAATTGATCTAGTAAGTTGATGATCACTCCATTCCCAGAGACACTGTGAATAGAGAATCCATTGTTTCATGGTTGACATCGATATGATTCACAGCATCAATATGATTCATTGTTTCATCAATATGATGCAAACAATGAGTTGATTCGGTTAGTTGAACAAACAAAAAGTATCAATCTACTTGTTTTTTATCCACCAAACCAAAAAACCAGTTGACTACACTATTAACTTTTCAAACAATCACTTTGAAATCACGGACACAGCTTAATTTGAGCTGATTTTATTTGAAACACCCTATGCACACATCTAATATAAAGACAATTTTCAGTCTATGCACTGTACTACAAAATATTTTATTTATGTAAACCTATAAAGCTTATTTTTGAATCCTATATATTTCATATTTCTAGTGGCACTTCTTTAATCTCAACAACTTAATATCCCTGTACACAGAACTAATATATAGTGTATGTGTGTGTGTATACAGAGATAGAAAGAGATCCATGGAAATATTATTTCATATTTGGGGCAGAATATGGATCAGATGCCCCGTACATGCACTTTAAAATGTAATTATATTGAAAGTAAGTATAGTTTATTAAACATGCAAATATTTTTCTAAAAAGATGAATGTGTATTTTTGTCAGGGTTTTAGTTGTTTCTGAGACTGCGGGCAATTCCTGAGGGCAAGGAACTCGAAGAGATAACGTTCACACACACATGTCAATCATAGAAGAGAAACTTAAATTTTATATTAAAACCATATCACAGCTTCTCACAAGTACTCCATCTGCAAATACACATCTAGGTTCTATATTTTTTCCTTCTTCGCTCACTCAGGAATGTAAGAAAGCTCATCTGAACGAAATTGAAAAATTAAATGAGTGCCATTGAAATCAAGGAATTCTAATCAGGGAAAAGATAAAGACTGTATCCACAGAGTTTGGATATGCACAAGAATAGCACTATTTTTATAATATTAAAAACACTCCAATTTACATTTAAGATGACCGCCATTTTACGTGTTGTCATTTATTTATTTGCATTATCAATATATTTGATTTGAACTCATCCTCATAATGCATTCATTTCCAACTTTACTGCTTTAACTTATCAGTATCATCCAGTAATTCTGATGCTCTATGTGATAACCTTTCTTTTCTGCAGAGAAGTAAAATGATGGCTCACTCCATGTGACCCACCAGCTCACCCTTGCCCACCTTCAGTGGCTCTATATTACATTCGTTTTGAATTGTTTACAGGAAAGAGTTTCACTAATGTGAACTGTATCTTACCTACTCCTTACTTGCTTTGCCATAGACTTTCTGCTCCTGGAGTAACTGCTAAAAGAGATTTGTCAAAAAGGTAATCAAAGAGAAGGTGAATGTGAGAGACAATGCAACTGTCCCACTAATGTAAATAGATGTTATCACAAACACCACGTGTTAATCCTAGGCTATCCCATTGATTTCATCTCCATTTTATTGAAAAATAGCAACTTAACTCTTAGATTATTCTCACATTGTTTTAAATATACCCACCTGTATCCAGAAAATTCCTATGTTATTTTCAACCCATCCTTTAGAAACTAAAGGAACTGGTTTCAACGTTTAAACCCAGTTACTCAACACACCTATTTGTCATATTCTTAGTGCTTCTCTCTGACAGAATGTGCTATTGACAAATGCCACCTACTACCTACTACTATATAATTCACTTTGCTTCACAGTGAGCACAAAAAAATACTAAATAGTGAATAATTCATCTTAAACATTTTTGTACTGCCTTGTTTGCTAGAAAAATTGTCTATAGAGAAGAATATGGTATGTTCTGTTGAAATTGTGCCCAATCAATGGCAATTACATTACACAGCTGGCAACGACATAGAGAATCAACAGTCTTGGTAACAGCCATGATTGCATTTTTGTGAGTGTGTGTTAATATTTCTACAAATAGTTCAGAATCATCCAAAATATTTGTTTGTCTTTCTAATTTAGGAAAAGCTAATATTGTGCAGCAGCAAAATAGAAACCATTGAAGTTTATCTGAGAAGTGATTATATTGTGTTGGAAAAGCTTCTAAAGTGGAACTGAAGTGAAATAAATTATAAGTACAGAGACAATAGAGAATATGAGGAGTATTTGCTAAAGGAGAAGATTCAAGCAATGGTACATGTAGGATATTAACTAAAGTGCTCATTATATATAGGTTTGTAGTTTTATGTAAGAAAAAATATGACTTGTGTGAAATTTAGGAGTGGATGCAGCATACTGTCAGATAGAAGCTATGTCCCTCACCCCAATGCAATGTCTTCTGTTTGCTTCCTACTGTCAATCGCTTGTATGCCAACAGAAAATTCTTGTGATGAGATTCTGAAAACCCACACATAACAAGTAAGGCTGACTTTATATGTAATTTCTGCTTTCTTTGTAAAGCCATGCTTCACTTTACATCTGAAACTCAGATTCACATTCTATTATGACTCCTATGACTAGAATCACAGTACTGGTGTGAAAGACAAACAGGAAGAGTGCTGAAATTTCAAAACAAATGCAGTGGGGAATTCAGAAAAGCATATTCATAAAATTGCTATTTTTCTTCTGAGATTCATGGATAACTGATCTGTTCAAGATACCTCAACAGAAAACTAACACTTAATGGCCCATGAAATGGGAATTAATTGGACTGTAATATTAATTAAAAGGAACTTTCAGCAAGGTGTACCAGATCAGTAATCAGATACATATTTTATACCTGAAATTAGAATGTGTGTGATGACCTCATGCAAATAACATAATATGGAAACAATACAAATATTTAAAATAACTCTTGAGGTAGTTTGCTGTTCCCAGAAATTAATTTGCTTGAAAAAGAAAATGTTAATTTTCCTTGGATAATTCTTTTTAATGTATACTGAAGACTAGCGAACTTAATATTGTATTTTAATGTACTGCCATGATAAATCAAAGAAAATGTATTAACGATTTTAATATGTTTGGAAATAGATGAGGTTAAGCTACACAATAATTTCTAAGACTATCTGTGCCTTGGTCTTTTTCCTGTTTTAACTTATTTTAAAGCATGTACTATTATTTGAAAAAGGTAACATTCTTGACTCATTTTGTTTGGTCAATAAAGTGCAGGTCTTGAGACAGTGTCTTCAATGGAACACCAGGAGGAATCAGAAAAAAGTGACCTTTTTATACTTTAAAGATCATTCTATAAGAATCAAAGCAACATGATGGATAGTTTGGCTTTTCAGCCATACAGTGAGGAAAATGTTTCACTAATAATGCCAACAATTTTATCCCTGAGAGTACTCCCTGATTTCAAGTTCTTTTTCTTTTCATTTTCTCCAATGGTGAACTGCACTGAATGTTAATGGTAAAAATGCTGTATTATACGTTTTCCAAAACCCATAGAATGTACAGCACAAGAATGAATGCGCATTTCAACTGTGGACTTAAGTTAATAATAATGAATCAATATTAGCTCATCGATTGTAACAAATAAACCACACTAATGCAAGACATTAATAGTAGGGGAAGCTGTATGCAGAGAGAGAGGGAGTATATGAGAACTCTGTACTTACTGCACAATTTTTCTTTAGATCTAAAACTGCCCTAAAAACAAAATCTATTTAAAAAATATAATATTACACTTTGAGAAAATAATATACTTTGAATGTTATTTTTGCCATGTATATTTTTGCAGAGTAACATGTCACTATTAATTTTTGACTTACTTTTGTGTTTTTTTAAATTAGAGAAGAAATATATTAATTTTATTTGAAGTCTTAAATTCTTTTTTCTTAGTTTTAAACGGATTATAAATTTTTAATATAAAAAATTGTCCTCTGATTAATTTTTAAAGGCAGTATTTTGAAAAATCAAGAAGACAGTCTCAAGAAAATTTTTACATTAACTTTTTAAAAAGGCATTTCTTCAAATGCATGCCCAGATATAGTTTCTAATTGCTATATATGTACATATATTGTGTTAAATAGAATTGATGCTGTTGTTTACAGAACGTTTGAATCTGTTTGGTCAACCTAATGAATGCAAATGAGAAGTTGATAAATCATCAGACGCCATCTATGTACACTGGTAGTGATGGGTATTGCTTCAGATCCTCTCGTTTGTGCTATGGCTTCTGGTGTCTTCCAAGGATGCCTGGCTCTGCAGCCCAGATTGACTTGCCCTCTTCTGATTAATTCCTGATATCTGAAGTGTTCTTAAAGAGCACTCATTTTGCCTAGGTAAGAACACTGTAACTGCATTTCTGCTGCTTTTGTTAATACTTTTTCCATTTCTCTTCCTAATTCTATTTGGTTTATCTATGAAATGCAGGGGCTATTGAATACTGCAACCCTTCTATGTAGCTATACTGAAACTAGTCTTCTAGACTAGGGATATGAAAACTTGGTTGATCATCAAAATCATCTAAACAGTTTTGAAAAAATAGAGATTCTTATACCATATCCAAAACCAAATGAATCAATTGTTTCCAGAGGAGGACCTAGAAACCTCTATTTTAATAAATACCTATCTATGACTATAATTAGAAACCCTTGCCCAAGAATGTAGTCAGCTACATTATGAGATTTTTGTGAACATGTTCATGTGATTATTACTCTAAAACTCGACCTCATTAGGCAAGTGTTCTATCTTCTAAGATTATTATTTCTCTCCTAATATAAATATTTTTAGAGCAAATACTTGCTTTCTTAATGAGCTGACCTAGGTTTTATCCATTTCGTCTTAGTATGCTGCAGTTCATTATTAATTTTTGTTATTGCTACCTGGCCAAAAACTCTTAACAGTGAAAGTACAAAACAGTCCTTTAGGTCTTATCTTCTGAGCCTTACAGAGCTCACAACATAAGCAGAGAGTTGACCTGAATGGTCTAAGGGGTTCTTCAACTCAAGACAACCCATCCTCTTAAACTCCCTATTAGCTATTCAATAATTTTCTGTTGTTTTATACATAAATATTGATATTTTCCCAGGCAACTTATTCTTTCCCTCTTCTGCAACAAACCCCCAATACCCATACTTGTTTTCTTTAACTTGGTGATTAGTGATTAATAGGAAAGTTAAAAAAACCTCAAATGCAATCTTTTTACAAGTTCAAGGACAGAGACATAAAATAATGCTTTATGAATATTGTATTCCCTCTATTAACACACATAGCACCAACCTCACTCTTTCCCAATGAGCCCGGCATCAAAATCTTCCTTTGCACAGCAATCCCGCCGAGTGTCAGAGAAGTTGCAATCACCTTGCTACTATCATTCTGACAGAAAAATCAAGGCAAGTGCAATCGGGAAAAAAATTAGAACTGTTTTTTAAAAAAGCTTTTATTATTGTTGATGGAAAACGATATGTGCAAGGTACGGCGCTATTTGTTCGCAAGCATTATCAATTCTCTCACATATGTGTGATTAACAGGCAAGTTCCCTAGCACAGAAGATGCTAGAAGCTGGTTTTACCTGGACTTTTAATGTACATCATGCTACAGTAAATACCTTGACTGATTTTCACATTTAAATTAGGTTTCGATGTTGCCAAGTAATTTTTTTAATTTTTTTATGGTAGATGTAACGAGAATGCAAAATTTAAAATATTTTTTGCAGAGGCGAACTTGTCAACTTCATATAGAGTCTGAACGGACTGAATTGTCCTTGGGTTGAAACAATCAAAAACATCTGCTTATCTAGTTTTTAAGAAAAGAGGCATTTATTTCTATTAACATTTATGAAATTAATTCTAGAAATCCATCAACCCACCTGATGGATATCTTACTTTTTTTACTTAAAACCCTTCTGTACTTCCTAATTAACAATTATATCCTAATGGTGGCTTTCACATTTAAGAGGAACATTCAATAATAAGCAGAAATTGAGCACTAAGGAGAAGAAAAAGAGTAAGCAAGTGCAGCAATCCAATATGTAATGGGCCACAAAACCCATAGGTGCAATGCATAATGGCCATGGTGTCAGCAGCTCCAAACCCTCTATTCTGATGAATAGAAAAAGCCAATCACATACTGTTTCCCAAAGCGATCCCAAGCAGCATACACGGAGCAATAGCTGTAAAATGGAGTCCCAACAGGCTTATTCAAACATGCAAATTAACAGCATTGAAAAGCAACGTACAGTAATCAGGTCCCATTTAGTATTGTAACATCAGCTGGGACACAATAGCTGTCTGTGTATCCTGTAGACGTTTGTATTGGTAATAGCCACCACATGAGTAATTAAGCACTTTAAACAAGTCAACCATTTAAGCTGTCCTACAAGTTAGGAGTGAAAAGCAAAGCTGGAACAAAGAGCAATAACAAGGAACCATTAGCCTTGATAACACTGGTCCACCCAAAAGCATATGTTCCCCCGAATGAGAGCAGATTGTAGGTCTCACCTGCACTTCAGATATTTGCTTCATTAGCGTTCTACACATTTAAATAACTTAGATTCCAAATATGTTTTTGCATAACTAAAAATAGTTATCATGCTTTCTAATTCATTTTGTACTCTTAAACTATTTAAATATATCCTTGATAACCAGTTAAAAATCGTCATCTAGTTACTGCTTCCAGGCTTGGCTCAGTTTTCTAATTGCATAACTCACTTTAAGATTTGTAACTTGAAGTACCCTGAAAATTTGTACCCACATGTGATATGGCCAGTGTTTGGGGAGTCTGTGCCTCCCAGTGTAACCATATGCATAAGCTTTGGAGAATCAGCCTTCGTCTGTTTCAACTTCTGGGGTATATACTGGGATACGTTGGTGGAGATGATATTTTTATTCAGTTTTCCAGATACCACAAAAGATCACATTTAATGTGTCTCTAGCAGTCATGTGCTTCGTTCCAAGGGAGAAGATTTTTTCCAAATTTTCGAATTTATCCCTGATGTTAAAATTATATACTGTTGATTACAGCAGAACTAAACAAAGGAGGGTTGCTTCACTATTTGAAGATAGTTATTCTATGTATCCCCTGCCTTCACTCCTCAAAGCTAAATAATTTAAATCCTTTTAGTGTTTCTACATAAGTCTGTTTTTAAAGTGCTTCATCATTTTTGTGTCTGTCCTCTGAACCCTTTCTAATTTATTCATAACTTGCAGCTGCGTCGGCATTTTCATATGGCCTTTGTCCCACAGCAATCCTGCCAGATCACCATGGTCAGTGTTCCCTCTAATTTTTTCCAGTCATGTATAGGCTGGGTGACAAGGGAGCTGCAGAAAGGGTCGGGTCAGGTCAGGGTGTCAGTGGGGTTACTGACTCACCTGGATCTGATAGCTGGGACGAGAATGTGGACCAATAGAAACTCCTGAGGCTTCAGCCCTGGTATAAATGATGTATGAGGCTTTCTTACAGTCACTTCTGAATTACCCCCAAGGGAGGGAAACTTTACCCACTGGTGTATGGATGTTCAATTTAAAGAATAAAGTGACCCACAGGACTTCACAGATGTCAACCATCACAAAAATTCTTTAATTTATCCTTAACCTCACTATTAAACATTCAGCCTCCTGCTAAGCAGCCAGAAATCTAGCTTTGAAGATTTTACTTGTAATACATAACAGTTGGGGACTTTTCAGGTGTCTTCATAGGGAAACAAGAGAATGCTCATTAATTTTAATTCCTCTAATGTCCTCGTCAGCTGTTTGATGAGTCAGGCTCAAAGTAATGGGAGTCATTTTCACGTTATTTCGCTCAATTGCCTTAAACTTCAAGACCTACTATCTTCTCCCTGTCAATATGTAGTCGAAGGCAGTATAGCAAATGACATTAAAGCAACGAGTCTGGTTTTTGTCTGGCTATAGATAGCCTAATGTCATCCCATATTAAGGCAAGAAAGGAAATAGGATAGAAATAAACTTATCAAAACAGATGAGTTACAGAATAAATATTTGGGGGCAAGATTAAGAGTGAATGAAGAAACGTAGCAAGGTTCCAATGAGAAAGAAGCCAAGACAGCAGGCAAGAGGCAATCTGTGCCTAATTACACTTTGGGAGTTGTGAGAAAAGTACTCATATAGAACACAAATTTTAGGAAAAAAGGGTATAGTGCAGTGATAGGGTAGACATGTGGATTGAAGTGCATGGATGGATTGAAAATCAGCCTGAGCGCCACTGTATGGAAAGTAAGAGATATTGTGCCACTAATCAAAATATTAAGAAGTAAGATGTTATAACTAATTAAGGATATTTTGCTACTGTGTCCTTAACATTTCAGTGGGATTGACTGGAAATTTTCCAAAGATTGCCCTTTTTTCTGAGATGGTGAAAATTCTCTCTCAAAGCATTTGCTACCTGGGGCACAGCAAATCAGTTTCTGGGTAACCAATTTAGAACTTTTTATAATAATCCAATGAAACTGCCTGCTATCGCTAACTTGTAAACATTAATTTAGCTGGGGCCAGGCTCAGAGATTCCCATATATAATATCAGCTAAAATATGGTGAATAGATATTTCTTTTATCTAGACCCCATATGTTCAATAACAACATCACATTAGCCCAGAATATGATGAATGTAATGGAAAAGGAATGAAGTATGCAAAGAGACAAAATGATCCAATAACAAGGGATTGCATCAAAGTCAGAGATACCTCCCATCGTGGGGAAATAAAAGTCAAAATAATTGTGTAATAGCAACTCTAAAGGCCTTGCTCGGCATTAGATTAAAACTTGCTATCCCACTTGACTCATTTAGAAGATAATTAAATTAGATTCTAAACAATTGATCGAAACATTTTTGCATGATAAGAACTGCACGTTCTCTTTTGCTTCCAATTATTTTTAATGCATAATTTTATTTTTCTACATTATATCTAATTTCATTATAAACATAAAAGCCTAATCATATCTATATCTTTCTATTAACAGGAAGGCGAAGGAAACTTTAGAATGAGATTTTTTTTTTTTATGAGGCACTTTCTAGCTTCTTACCCAATACAGGACATCTTAATTAGAGTAGATGGCAACCCTATTTTTATACTGAAAGCTATACTAAAAGATATGATCCCTATTAGTCCATAAAGATTACTGGGCAGCATGTTAGTTCCTAATAGAATCAAGATGATTTGAGGAAATTAAAGCAAAATGTCAATGCAGCACGTGCTAATGTTTATTCTATAATAAAAATATTAAAATTCTAATAACTAGTCGTTTGAGATATTTTATATAATTTCTTCATATTGGCACCTATGCTTTTCATGAAATATTTATCTTGCTCCTATCCTCCAGTCCTTCAAGCACATTACAATGGAACTTCATTAGCTTGCATGAGAGAAGGAATAATTTATTTGTAACTATTTGATTAAGATCTGCAGAATCGGAACTTTTTTTTCGAAGTGTTTTGAGATCAAAGCACGCTAGTAGCCTCCTATATGGAAAATTAGAGAGTTTCTCTTTAAAAGAATAGCGAGAGGTTAGTCTGAAGTTCTGATCTAGATGAATTACTATTTAGTTCACTCAAGGTTCCAGCAAGCTACTCAGTGGGGAATTTCAACCAAACTGGGAGCAAAATAGCTTTTATAATTTAATATAATTGATCTGGTGAAAAAATAGTTGTATGGCCATATGAATCATATCTGATACTCACAATTTAAATATTTTATTCAGTCATTAGATGGCGGTTTGTTTTAAAAATATATTCATCAGAGTTTTAAAGAAGAGTTCAGACTATGGAGTGTTCTGAAGTTCTGACTTCCTTACTTGAACATACAACTGGTCTCACTCCTGCCTGTTCCTAGTCTCATTTATTCCATTTCCAATATCAATCCAGTTCTGGCTGTGTAAATTCTTTGCATGTATTAGAATGTCTCACATCATTTCTCCATCGATGCTGTTGCTCGTGCTGTTCCATCTGGTTGAAGCACATTTCTTTCTCCCTTATTCACATAGACATTTATTTATATTTACCAGAACTGTCACGTCCTTTCATAACCCTTTCTGGAGTCCTAGGTCTCTTGTAAGGTTATCAGGGTTTCTTCTATAGACCACTATCAGAGTGATTACAACGATTCTTATTTCCACATTCAAGGAAATTCTTGAAGATCAGAGGCCATACCATATTTGTCCTTGCATCTATAAGAAGTAACGAATAGGCTTGTTGAAAAATAGATGGATAATTAAAACTATATGCCATAACTTTCATAGAGGGTTAAATGACAAAATAAGTTGAAAGCATATTGTTGTGAAATACAGTAAAATATTTTCGTTACAAGTAATATATTTATTCATTTGTTTATACTCAGGGCAACTGTTTTAAATCTTCTTGCTGGCTTGCTACTGAGAAATAATTTGGAGAATCTGTTGCCCAAAAGAACTGTTGCCTGCTTTTTACCGCAGTCCCACAACATGTATGGAATTATCAGATATCTCACTAGGATAATGAAGGCTATACGACATTTCAAATTTTGAATGGAGTTGACAAATCTCAAAAATTTGAAATGCAAAATGGAGCTACCGAGTTAAGACAGTTCACTGGTAGGAGGGCAATAACAACGCATTCAGTTTTAATTCTAAATACCACACTAGGACACCTAGAAATACGTAGTTAAAATAAAACACAAATTATACAAAAATAAGTAAGTATGTTATTTATAAAATTAAATATACAGAGATACGTTCTTATTCAAATGAATCATGATCATCAGAATTATCTTTTATTCATGTCAAAATAGAAAGCAATCACAGAAATCAAACTGTGACAGATGCTACATTTTCTAGCAAAATAACGCAATGTACCCTCATACTGGGCAACTAGAATAGAGATGAGAATAAACAAAATAGAAATGGATGCAGAAATGTGACCTTAGGGATTTAACGAACGTAGGAAACATAGACAGTCACGTAATTCCCCTAGTGAAAATCCTTATGACAACTGCACCTTCCCCACTCTCCATAGACCTTGCCAGAAATGTAGAGCTGTTTTCTCCAGGGTTTCCTGGGTGCAACCAGCATTTCATTTTACTCTTATTAATTAATTCTTTTCCTGTATTCCTCCTGCTTTACCATCTACTCTCCTCTGCATTACCTCTCATCTTCCAGGATTACCTGATTAAAAATCTGTAGTAACATTTGCTACCTTTCTTCCCTACATGCTTCTGTAAACTTATAAAAAGAACTAGGCAAATATCATTACAAATAAATGAAATATTGATTTTCGATTATTTGCTGATTACATGTTCATGACCAATGCAGATATAAAAATCCCAGCTAGGCGTGGTCAGTTGTGTTTATTTGCTTTTGGTTGTAAACATCCTTTTATCGAAATTTGTTGACATACAGTGCCTTTCCTGGAATAGCTCTTCCAAACTTTTCCTCTTCACAAGATCCCCTCCACACTCATGTTCCTTTTCACTCCTCTCCCTTAATCCCTTTGTCTTAATCCTTCATCCCAGAAATAGAAGGAGTTTAATGAAAGAAAATTGGATAATAATTTCTACCTACTTCTAGTTCACCTAATTTAATTGTCAATGTTTAGTTAGAGTATAAATATACCTAGAGATGCACATTTTAGTTGACTGTTTACTGGAGGAGTCTTAAAATTAATATTCATATGAAAGCCAGGCAGAAGACAAATATCATCATTGTACAATGAACTCAGAGACTGAAGAATAAATTTGATGTTACACAAAGCATAATGATTATTAATATTCTGTTAACATTGTAGTAATCGAATACTTTTTAAAAAATTTGTTATAATGGAGAGACAATCATTTCTCAGATCTATTAGCTGCTAGATTGCCTCTATCTTTCCTATACTGAAGGTTTACAATGCTAGATAGATGCTTCCTTTCACTGGAGGTCGGTTGCGAAACACATTATCTGCTTGGTTCACTCAGCCCAGACAGAATACTGCATATGGTAATATTATCACCAAAGCAGTAAGATATCCTTTCCCTTTCATAGTATCTGATTTAAGGAAAGGCTATTTTCTTTAATGGTGGTGATACTCATACAGCAATTTCCACATAGAAAAAATTATATTATCCAATTAATATTCTAGCTTCAAAAAGAATCACGTCCTTCTCAAAGTTATTGAGAAAATGCGCTCATTCCTAATATTTGCATAAATTATCTGCGTACTTTTATATTTTCAATTCCTTTTATTACTAATATTTTTGAGACATAGAATTAGCAGTGATTGAAGCCATAATTATTTATTGCAACATTTTACCGCTTTAATATTAAATATACATCTAGACTTCAGTTGATAGAATTTCAATATGTAATGCACAATGGGACTTTTTTTTTACTGTATCATAAATCTATATTTGAAATGGGTATTCAGATATTACCAGTAGTTTGAACGATGGCAGGTTTTCTTTTAATCCCCAGCATCATACTGCTAGTTAGATGATGAGGAGTACTTATCCTAGCATATCACGCTCTCACTGATTCCACTCAGGGCCAGTAAAGGAGGCAGTCAAAGGCTGAGACCAAAGTGAGAGAATCATAGCTGCTCATCTATATCTCTAATGTGTCCATCTCATCACTATCGTTGTCCGTGGACAAGGGAAAAAAACGTTCGCTCGCGTTGAGGCTGTGCTTTGAAGGAAACAGCAAAAAGTCAGGCAGTAGGACAGCAACCGCCCCTGCACGCCTATTTTCTCTTCCCCCAGAGTATTTCCCTATCTCCTCTCTTCTTTTTTTTTGGAAGATTAGCCCTGACCTAACTGCTGCCCATCCTCATCTTTTTGCTGAGGAAGACTGGCCCTGAGCTAACATCGTGCCCATCTTCCTCTACTTTATATGTGGGACGCCTACCACACCATGGCTTTGCCAAGCAGTGCCATGTCCTCACCCGGGACCCGAACTAGTGAACCCTGGGCCACCAAAGCAGAATGTGCAAACTTAACGCTGCACCACCAGGCCGGCCCCCCTCCCTTCTTTTATCTAGTAGAAAAGAGCCTCTCCCTTTTTACTTACCAACGTGTTCCAAACGTCATTCTCTCCTATTTGTGTGTGTACAAATATTGTTCCCTCTATTTTTTGTTGCATTACCAGGTACAAAAATAAAAATAAAAATCATTTTACCTCTTTCTAAGTGAAAATAAGCTCAAATAACCCCTATTGCATAAATAATTTTCTTTGAATCTAGTACTCTAAGTCACCATCCTAATTTCCTGCCTCTGTCAAACTTTTTGCTAAAAATAGTTTTCATCTGCTATCTCCGGGTTATCATCTCTTTACTTGTTAGTACCTTGAAATTAGCTTTTTCTCCTTGACACTTGGCTGATTCTTTTAAAAAATTATCCCCCAAGTACATATGGATAATTTTACATAAATGCATACATGTGATTATTATCATACCAACTCTTTAAGTTCAATCTTTTGATATTTTTTCCCTTCAGCTTGCTATTCCCATAATCCATGCTGTCACTCACTCCACATATTCATCTGAATTGTTTCTCCCCAGTCATGTAATATTCTCTCTCCATCTCTCTGTCTGCCTGTCTCTCTCTCACACACATACATATTCACATGCACATGCATAACTAAATATATCTACACATATATTTAATGTTTTATTTAGTGTTTCCTTGAAAAACCATTTTCATAATATCCACACATTTCAGGATCTTGCTTTTCTCAGGCAAAAAATCCATAGGTAGATTTGCCCACATCTATATCTATAACTCACTCCTGTTAATGTCAATATAGTATGCTGTGTTTTATATATACCCTGATTCATTTACCCATTCTCTTACAGATAGGGGTTCACGTGATCTCCTTTTTTTTTTTTTTTTTTTGCCACTAACGATCATGCTGCAATAAACATCTTTGTATACATATCCTTAGGTTTTGGTGGTTTTTTTCTGAAGGGTATCAAAGTATTTAGCAACTCATGTGGTGTGAACAACACTCGAAGCAATCGACACTAATGATAAGGTCCTCACTGATGTGAGACAACTTCATTTCTATGGAATAGATTTGCATGAATGGGATTGCTGGGTCTAAGGATAAGTGCATTTGTAATTCTGGTAAATGCTTCTAAATTGCTTTCCATAAAGACTGCAATAATTCATATTTCTTTCAAGAATCAAAGATAGTACTCTTTTATCAACATTTCCACTCTAAATGAGTGATATCAATATTTATAAATTTTTTGACTCCCATATGTATTGTGTCGTTACATCGTTACTTTAATTTGCGTTCTCATTACTGCCAATGGGTTTGAACATTTCTCCCTCTTTCTCTATCTCCCTTCCTCCCTACCCCCTTTACCGTTTCTCTCTGTCCTTTTCTTTCTTCAGCTTTTTGACAAACTGAACTTGCTTTTCAAAGAGTAACTTTTTGATGTTTCTTCCATTATAGTATTGTGTTGTTTGACTTATTGCCTTCTCATCATACTAGAAAAGTTTTGAGAGGGCTGGCCCTGTGGCCAAGTGGTTAAAGTCCAAGCACTCTTCTTTGGTGGCCTAGGCTTCACTGGTTTGGATCCTCAGTGCAGACCTACATACCACTCATCAAGCCATGCTGAGGGGGCGTCCCACATAGAAGAATTAGAATGACCTACAACTAGGATATACAACTATGTACTGGGGCTTTGGGGAGGAAAAAAAGAGGGAGATTGGCAACAGATGTTAGCTCAGGGCCAATCTTCCTCAACAAAAACACGTATCTTTTTTAAAAACAGTTTTGAGTAATATTGATATTATTCTCTGCCTTCAATTAATTTTCCTAAATCAATTAAGCATCTATTGTCTCTCTTTGGTATACAATTTTTTTCCATACAACTTTTAAAATGTTTTATAATTTATCTAAAATTTGTTTTATAAATTTTCAGTTTCCTTCTATATTAGTCTACTTGAGATGCTACAACAAAATACCATAGATTGGGTGGCTGAAAAAATAGCATTTATTTT
The DNA here is from genome assembly GCF_041296265.1 of Equus caballus. NCBI lineage: Eukaryota > Metazoa > Chordata > Mammalia > Perissodactyla > Equidae > Equus > Equus caballus. Next base: position 54,471,757 of record NC_091700.1, read on the forward strand.
CACAGTTCTGAAGGCTAGGAAGTTCAAGATCAAAGTGCTGGCAGATTCAGGTCCTGGTGAGATCCCTCTTCCCGGCTTGCAGATACCCATCCTCTCACTGTGTCTTCATATGGTGGAGAGACAGAGAGCTCTGGTCTCTTCTTTCTCTTATAAGGACACTAATCCCATCATAGGGACCTCATCCTCATGACCTCCTCTTAATCTAATGACCTCCCAAAGTCTCCATCTCTGAATTGTATCACATTGGGGGTTAGGGTTTCAACATATGTATTTTGGAGGAACACATTCAGTCCATTGTATTCTACCCCTAGTCCCTCAAAATTCATGCCCTTCTCACATGAAAAATATATTCATACCATCCCAACAGCCCCCAGTCTTAACTCATTCCAGAATCAACCTGAAAGTCCAAAGTCTCATTACAAAAATAATTTAAATCAGATATGAGTGAGACTTGAGGTATGATTCATCTTGAGGCAAAATTCCTTTCCAGCTGTAAACCTTTGAAACTAGACAAGTTATGCACTTCTAAAATACAATGGTGGGACAGACATAGGATAGACATTTCCATTCCAAAAGAGAGAAATCAGAGAAAGAACGGGGTGCTGCGTCCCAAGCAAGTCCAAATACATGCAAGGCAAACATCTTTAGATCTTGAGGCTTTAGAATAATCTTCTTTGGTTCAATGCTTTGCCTTCCTGACTCACCAGGTTGGCAGTTCCACCTCTGCTGGACAGTGGTCACGAACCTGCAGCTTTGATGGATGGGGGGTCATGCCCCTGCAGCTCTGTTACTCAAAGCAGCGGGTGGAGGGGAATTTGGAGATGCAGAGGTGGGAAGGAGGGGATGGAAGGGAGGTAAGTGCCCCCAGGCTCTGTAGGGCTCCTTCTTGCCCTCAAGACTACTAGGCAATCTCACCTTCAAGGTTTGGGGGCTGCTGATGCCTGGTCTGTTTAAACTGAGGTGTTGCCTCCTATTTGGAGGCAGTTCTGATGATCTTTGAATTGACTTTCCAGGTCATTCTTCCGTCTTGAAGCACAGCGCACCTTCAAAGCCAAATGGCTCTAGGATCTGGTCCTGTAAGATCCAGTAAGTCTGATAGCCTTCCTTCATGTTGTCCCTTTAATTAAAGTTGGCAGTTTCTGCTGGTGTGGATAATTAGGTCCATGGTTCATACCCATACAAATCTCCTTATCAAATGTTTGTTCAGCCACATCCTTATTGTTCTCTTCCAAAAACACTTTTAAATTTTTTGCAATATGGATAGGTGGAGAATTTTCCAAATCTATAAGTTCCACTTCCTTTTTACTTAAGAACTCCTTCTTCAATTCATTTCTCTCTTCTCACATTTCATTATAAGGAGTCAAGAGAAACCAAGCCTCTCCTTCAACACTTTGCTTAGAACTCTCTTCAGTTAAATATCCAATTTCACCACTCGCAATTTCTACCTTCTACAAAACACTAAAGCAAGAATACAATTCAGCTAAGTTCTTACACACTTTATAACAAGATCATTTTTTCCCATTGTCTAATAACAAGTTGCTCATTTCCATTTCTGTCTGAGAACTCAACAAATGAACTTTACCAACCACATTTCTCCAAACAAAATTCTACAAATTTATCTTGTATTTTTACCTACCTCAAAACATTCTATTGTTAATTGTAGCAATTTTTACTGGTGCATTTTGTGTTTCCTAGGTATATGATCACGACATCCACAATTAAGAAACTGAAACAAAAACATTGCATCTCTTCTTTCCCAATGTTTATAATAAGTCTTTCATTTCCTTATCTTATTGAATTTTATTTTTATTGAAATCAAATTGGAACCTGATTTATAGCAAATGAAATTCTAATAATTTCATTATGACTCCATTAAAATTTCATTAAAGTATGATAAGAATGCCTATTTCTGCCTATCTACTTATATTTAATTAATGTGGTTTTAGTGATTTTTTTCAGTTACGGTAATGATTACTATATTTTCTGTAAGCCATATTAATAGTATTTAAGGTGTTTCTTTCTGGTCTTCCCTTGCATCTGGAAACCATACAGTTGACTTGGAATCTACCAATGAGAATTATTTTCATAAGAATGAGATTTGAAAGCAGTTAATATGAGTAATGGCTTCTTATAGGGAGACATCTTAAAAGTGCAGTGGTGCTCAGTTTCGTCAATGGTGGCAGGAGAAGTGATTCAGCAACACAGTCCTGCAATTTCATAGATGCTTGGAGGCAGTCACAGTGTATTTTTCAATCAGCAAGACCTCTCAGTGGTTGACCTGTTTCCTGGTTATGTAGCTTTGCACTCTGGCTCTCTCTTTCCCAGAGATGAATTAGCTACTCATTATTCTTTAGTAAATTTATTTCCTGTTTAAACTGGCCAGAAAGTGTTTTGTCATTCACACATCACGATTCTGTGCAAGATAATGACGGATAACAAGAAAAGATGCAAAGAACTCTGAAAGAAATTGGAATTTGGGACTGATTTTCTCAACTGATTTGAATTGGAGGCACAAGGATACAGTTTATACTTGCTATGGTCTGAATGCGTCCCCCTCAAATTCATATATTAAAATTCTAATGTGACAGTGTTAGGAGGTGGGGATTTGGGGAGGTGATTAGGTCGTGAGTGTGGAGAGCTCACGAATGGGATTAGTGCCCTTATAAAAAAGGCCCTAGGAAGATCCCTAGACTCTTCTGCCATCTGAGGATACAAGAAGTCTGCGACCCAGAAAAGGCCTTCACCTGATCCTGCTGGTTCCCCCATCTCAGACTTCAAAAACTGTGAGAAATAAATTTCTGTTGCTTGTAAGATACTCAGTCTGTTGCATTGTGTTTCAACAGCCCAAACTGCTGAACAACACTAGAGTATGGGAACCTGGAAGTCCTTGATTGCAGCAGCCATCCAGGAAATTTTTGCTTTGCCTGTTGAAACCAAGGTTTTGCCTGATTGAACGGCTGCTAGCACAGATCATTGTGAAATATAAAAGACATATATATGGACCACTGGGTTGGCCAGATATTTCAAATAATGCTGAACCACTTAAAGGACATGTTAATCTCGGAATTCAAAATTCTTGGTTTCTGCAAGGCTGTACTTCCTTAAAATAATATCTCTACATCATTTAAATGTAGGAATTATAAAGCTGAAAATCAAATTCATGGGAGGAACATCTGGATTTCTGATTTGCAGTGGTTAAATTCAGAATTTCATGAGGTCTTTATGTGAAAATTAAGTTTATTGTGGAAAAGTAGGGCATAAGATGGGGCTGGCCCCGTGACGTAGCGGTTAAGTGCCCGTGCTCCACTTCAGAGGTCTGGGGTTCATGGGTTCAGATCCCAGGTGTGGGCCTAAACATGGCTCATCAAGTCATGCTGTGGCAGCATCCCACATACAAAGTAGAGGAAGGTTGGCACAGATGTTAGCTCAGGGCCAATCTTCCTCACCAAAAGACAAAAAGAAGGTATAAGATTAGAATGTGTCCGAATGAGAGAATGTGGATGACTCAAAGAGTCCCCAAATACCTTGGGCCTCCGTTCCTTTCCTATCTTGTGAGGTTGCTTTGTCTCCTTCAAATCCTTGTAATGACTATCCCTGAGGCAGTTATCTTGCAAAGAAAAGTCATTTTCTCTAGTACGCGTTCCCTTTAAATCCCAAGAGCCCATTCCAAACCCAGAACAGGACTTATACATCAAATAGAATTGTAAGCATTTCCTTACTTATATCTGCCTTTGGAAATATTCATATGAATGAATACAATGAGTATAGACCCAGGAAGAGAGAAACATTATTGTAGATTGGTCTATATGTTCCACTATGTGTACCTTTATCATAGTCTCTGGATTCAGTGAATGATGTTGAGTAGCTAGGAATGGTTCTAATTTCTGCTGACCTGGATAACCAACACACATTATCAATGATGTTCTAAATTAAATGAAATTGAGATGCCCAGAATTCTGTATTATAGTGTAAAGAAAAAGGTCTAAACTTTTAGAAATAGGAATGTTGGAGCGGATTACTTTTGTGTAACCTGTTTACTCATCCCTTATCCATGAGCTTACGAACGCTGGTGGGACAGCCCCTTCACCAATACATTGGGACAAACATCTGTGAGAAGATTACCCATGAACTTGAAAGGTTCTCTAAGGATGGTCCTCTGACATCCTTGGATGTGGAGTAGAAGACTCTGCCCTAAACAGGGATCTCTTACTATAACGTGGCTATTGAAGTCCTGGACAGCAGAGCCAGCAGCGATACTAAATTGCCAGAAGAAATAAGAATGTTGTTAATGGAATAGGTATCATGCTAAGAATAAAACCAAAATATTTCAACCCTTAGGGATATTTGGCAGTCACTGATCAAGGTACGGTCTTTAGTACAGAAATAGATAGGCGGTCCATTTAGGTCCTATATGAACTGTATTTTAAAAAAAAGGTCAAGATCATATAATAAGAGTCCCAAAATGACTACCATGAAAAAACAGTTTCCCTCACCAAGACACTAATTCCACCCTGCTTCTCTTCTCTGCCCCACCCACCTCACCCCCAGGGAGACGAGATCTGAGAATGCTTGCACTTTTCCAGTATTATTTCTCTCTTTTCCCCAAACAACTCATTTTGCTGGTATGGTTTATTATTTTCAATTATAGAATATTATTAGAATTTCCTTTGTAATATTTCATTTCTGTGTCAAGAATCCTTATTTCACACTTGTAGAACATATTCTCAGGTTAGTATAATCAATTTAAGGTCTCTCTTCTACTTAACTTACTGTTTTGCTATAGCTCTTAATTTTGAGGCAAGAGTTAAATTTACCTGATAAAGAATTTGTCTGAAGGGAGAACTTGGAATTGGAATGATAATTCTTTAGGTGTCTTTCAAAATGTTTTTTGGAAGAATTTGTGCCTTCTCTACACAAACAACCTAGTTATTTAATGAGAAAAACATGCTCATAAAAATTTAATAGGATTTCAATCAATTAAAAAAATATATGTTATCAATACCCTTCAAACTCCTTTCTAAGGAGAACTAACTCTGTAAATGACAGTCCTGTTTTGCTGCTGGGACCATGATGAAATGTTCATTTGCTTTGAAAATTTCAAGTTTTTTGAAATGTCCAAGATTTCCTATGCAATCCTGCAATCAAGAATCAGGAACCAGAGCAGTTTCGTAGAGTTCCCACCGGAGGAGTGAGGAGTGGACATGGAGCTGTTAGAAGTCACAGGAGAGGGGGAAGACTGGAGAGAAGAAAAGGTTGAGTGAGCATTTCGTGTATGTGTGTGAAATACTGCCGACTCTGTAATGTGAACTGCTCAGCCCTCAAAAACCAGCAAAGATAAAAACAGGAGTGATTTGGTGTTATTTATGGAAAATAAAAAGGGGCGCCTCTGTGGGTTAGTATGTAGTGTTCACAGATGAGGGCACATTTTGCGCTTGGTTATCAATGCATCTCTCCATAAATATGAGTGTGCACTCACAAAACATCATATTTATATTGATGGCTATTTAATGATTTTTTTTCCTCTTTTTTTTTTGAGGAAGGTTAGCCCTGAGCCAACTGTTGCCAATCCTCCTCTTTTTGCTGAGGAAGACTGGCCCTGAGCTAACATCCATGCCCATCTTCCTCCACTTTATATGTGGGATGCCTACCACAGCATGGCTTGCCAAGCGGTGCCATGTCCGCACCTGGGATCCGAACCGGCAAACCCGAGGCCCCCGAAGCGGAAGGTGTGCACTTAACTACTGTGCCACCAGGCCAGCCCCAATTTAACGATTTAAACTCTCTGGCTTCCAGTAAGTCAGTCTTCAGATTTTAGTGATATAAGACACAATGTCTCAACACAGTGCAATGTACACAGAAACGGAAATATAATCATATACACCTGAAATTTACACAATGTTAAAAGCCCCTATGACCTCAGTAAAATTTAAAAAAATTTTTAGGAAACCTACAATGTGTCTAAAACAACGTTATTGCAGATTGGAATTTATTTTTAGGTACTCATTTATCTTGGAGATAATCCTGAATGGACAGGTTCTACTGTCTCAGTCTTGTAGAGAATGGGAAGTGTTAAAAAAAAAAAAAAACTAAAAAAATAATTAGGCAAGAAATATACACATATTTTACATAAGGTTGCCTGACTCACGTATATAGGACTTGACCAAAATAATCCTGTCATTCAATTTTCCTTGAAAAGAAGTTTTGCATAACAGTTAATTTGCTATCTTACTACAAATGAAAGGTGGGGCTGGATAGGCTCAGTGCTCCCATAGACTAGAACAGAACATCGTAAAATTTGTTGGGAATACTTGAACTCTGTCTTCCAGAGTTTTTGAGGAGGGCACAGAGAGAGGTGTGTGACTTTCCATAGAAAAATCTAAATTGGAAATATAAGCTGATGCAATCTATATAACAGATTGAAAAGATAGGGCTGGACCAGCTGCTAGCCATGCTTCCAGGTTTGGTGAGTTTTCCTATGGGCTGGAGATGATGGCTTAGGAAGTAGCTGTGTTAACTTGACTGGGTCACAGGATGCCCAGATATCTGGTTAAATATTATTTCTGGGTGTGTCTGGCAGGGTGTTTCCAGAAGAGGTTAGCATCATTTGAATTGATGGATTGAGTAAAGTAGTCTTCCATAATGTGTTCCATAATGTGGATGGGCATCATCCAATCCTTTGAACAGAAAGGCGGAGGAAGGTTGGATTCTCTCTCCCTGCCAGACTGGTCTATCTGAGACATTGTTCTTCTCCTGTCCTTGGACTAGGACTTACAAGCTTGGTGCTTCTGGTCCTCAAGCTTTCTGACGTGGACTGGAATTTACATCACCTGCTCTCCTGGGTCTCCAGCTTATGGACAGCAGATCATGGGACTTTTCAGCCTCCATAATCATGTGAGCCAATTCCTTACAATAAATCTCTCTGTCTCTTTCTAAAATATATGTAGAAAGAGTTTATATCTATCTATCTATCTCTCTCTCTATATATATCTTCTGTTGGTTCTTTCTTTCTGGAAAACCCTGACTAATCCAAGTCATCTTGACAGGATCAGTCCAAGAGGCCTGCCTGCTGGGGTAGTCACGCACCAAGGCTGGGTGGAATGTTGGTTAGAGCAGAAGTCAAGGGACAGATAGTGGATGCCCATCTTTTGCCTCAAGGAAAGATGCAGGGAATGGTCCTCAGGGCTGGGAGAGGAAGAGATCTCCAAAGAACCCACAAAATTTTTATATTAAATGGGAGAGGTTGAGCAGGTGATTACTTAACAAACTAGAGGCTAGCACCAGTCAAAAGATGTCTAATCACCTCCTTCCTTTGTCCCAACGAAAGAGAATCCAGAACTTTCTACAGAGGAAGGGAGGAGGTGGAGCTCAAATGGTGAAAGGCCAGACTAGCTTCCCTTTGCACTGCTAATCTGCAGAATATTGTATTGAGCTCTTTTTGGGGGTGGGAAATACTTTATGTTGAATAAAAAGTGACATTTTGAAATTAGTTCAGACTAGGCTTTCTCATGCCTAAATGTATTTTATACCAAAAAGTGAACTGAAAAGCCATGGGGGCACGTGATTTATCATCCAGAAACAAGTTTGAATGCAGCATTGTAGAAAGTTATTATTTGAATTCCATTGATTCCAGCCCATTCATACAAGTTCAAGTGAATTTTTTCCATTTTCTTCAAAATACTTAGTATCGGAAATATTCAGAAATTCATGAAAGAATATTTGAATGATATTTGGGATCTGAAAAATGGGCTCTGGAGGCCAAGATGTGCAAGAAGGGAAAAGTGAAGTCGGGGCAGAAAGGCATAAAGATGTGATTCATGACTCCTCAAGGTATAGTTGCCTCCAGAGCTAGCTGAGTTTGTCCTGAGGTAAGGGTGAATAAATTGGAATTTCCTCTCTCTGTGTTTCTGCTTAGGTTAAGAAGGTCTTTGAGAACAATTATAACATATTTTCCCCAAATGTGTCAAAGGTTAAGTGGCTAAAGATGACAGAAAAAGGGGACTCTATTTTGAATTAGAGGAAAGCTAAAAGTCAGTGAGGCTTTACTCTAGACTCTTATGAACTGATGTGTGGGCATCTTTGCAATTATCAACAGTGAGAAAATTCAGTCTCTGAATATAATATGAAAATTAATATGTTCACCAGTTTGGGGAATTTATAGGAGGATCCTCATGTAAAGGAGAGGTTTTATTGATGAAATTTGGAAAAGACTTAAATACAGGTCTTGATATACACACATTTAAGTCTGCACTTTTGTGGTGTGCACGTATTATATTTTATGTTTAACATCTGTAATCAAACTGCAACACAGCATCTTAACGATGTTAAAGATTGTTATTCTGTAATTTTCTTTTTCTGTATTCTTCCTTTTTCTTTAGACTGTATAGTGAAATTTTGCTGAGAATCATTGAAAATTATTTTTAAAAGAATTAGGGGACAATTAAACACAATACCAATGTGTATTTAGAGTTAGACAATTTTGAAAGCAACGTCAATGAAGGCATGGTGTTAATTTTCCATTATGACAATGTAATGAATCCTAATTATTTTCATCTTTAACTTTAAATAAATAAGACTCAACGTCAAATATTGAGTGACAGTTATTTAGTTGCATTATTTGGGATGAGTTCCTCTATTTGAGATTTTTCTTTCATTTCTTGAGAACTTCTGTAAAGAAATTACCTTTGATTGAATATCCATATTTTAGAATCAGGAAATAAATGTACAAGTGGACACTAAGACTCTTAAGGAATATCTGTTCCACGGATCTATTCTAAACTGCTTAGGTACTTACATAATCAATGGTTAGGCAGTGGTTCTCAAATTGATTGCACATTAAAATTGTCTGGGTACTTTTTAAAATTACAAATGCCCAGAACCCGTCTTCATGTAAATGGTCTGGGACGGGACCAGGAGAATGAGTGTGTTGAAAACCTCTCTGGGCATTCCTAACTTGTAACCACTAAACTAGAGCAGAGCTGCAAGCTTTGTGGTTACCATTACTAACAGTTCTTATTCTCTTGAGCTCACTTTTCTGCATTAAGGAAACCCCTCAAGCCTCTGGGAATAACTATTTTTGTTATGGACTTAAAGTATCCCTCAAAAATAGTTTCCCGCACGCTGGAAAAGCAGATTAATGGGTATTGGAATGGCGAAAAATTGTGTTACACTAAATGTTCTGATTTAGTTAATATAGACTATGAAAAAGAGATTTTTGAAAGAGAGTGTTGAAGATACCGTAAAACCGACCTAACGAGAAAAGGAGTGAAGATGAATTACCTGAGATAAGTAAATGAAACTGGCACTAGCGAAGAAAGATATGAATAAGAAGAAAAAATTAGGGTTAAGAAAGAGGAAACTCCTTCTAAATAATATGTTTGGGCCCATACCATATCTCAAATTCTACCTTGTATAATGTCTTTTAGCTTTGTGTTAAGAATATATGGGTCCCTAAGTTTACTTTTGTGTGAAGGCTGGATCCCTCTTCTCTTTGTACATTCTTTGTACTGGAATCTCATTCCAAGATTCAATCATAATCAATGTACACATATACACCATTTCCACAGTTTTCTGTGCCATGGGTTTTACCTATTTAATTTTAGCTAACTATGACCCATTTTAGTCTTCTTTGAAGTCCAAATTGAGCACTGTGTTTGATTCTTGGTAATTTGGAGGGAATCATCTGGAAATTACAAAAAAAAAAAAAAGCATGCTTCCAGTATAAGAGATAATAAGTGTCGTAAGAATGAGAGAGCAAGGAAGACTACAACATCGTGTACAAAATGTGGTAGGCCATAATTCCTTGTAAGTAAAAAATGCCAAGGACATGGGCACACTGACTGCAGTATGTTTAAGCTGTGACCTGAATTGTGCCTGATGGCCTTGCTTAAAATAGAAATTGAACAGGCAGTGGGAAAACAGGAAATTGCCTGAGTAGGGTGATGGCTGAGGCCATGAGAAGAGACTAAATGGCTGAAAGTCCAACAACAATTTAACTGAATAAAAGATACCATAGCTGGTAAATCCTTCCCCTGACAGGGCAGAAAAAGTAGTTTCAACTACCACATAAAGAATAAGATAGGAATACTAATATAAAATGTAGAGATTCTCATATCAATAAACTCACATGGCTTTAGTTACAATATTTCTAAGTATTTTCAATGATACCTAGAATTCAGATCTTATCTCTTTTTAATAAGGAATTTTGGTAAATTTGTTCTCATTAAGAAAAAACTTCTATCTGATAGAAAGCCCATGAACAAAGTCTACAGGAAAATAACAAACTAGAAAAGAAAAGAGCTTAAACTATACTGAAAGTTAAAGAGTTGTTTTCTGTATATAAAGAACTCACAAAAATCACTAAGTAACAGACACCAACAGGAGATTCATAGAAGAAAATGTGCAAATGGCCCAGAAATATCAAGAGTTTAGAACACAGAAACATCAAGAGATTAGAATCACCAATAAACAATAAACAAAACAAAAAAACTTAAAATGATACTTTAATATATCATTTTAATGAAAATTAAAATATCCCTAATTCTTAATGTTGTATGGGAGAGAAAAAGTGATTTTGTGTAATAATGAAAACATTTCTGTGTGTTTTTAAATATGTTTGTAGTTTTCAATTTAATTAGTGATATTTTTACATGACTAAAATGTTCACTTTTATTAACTCAGTTATCATTTTAATTATGTCTGTCTTAGGATGATTCATATACAAGTCTTACTCATCTCATTACCCCTTATACATTTATGTTTTCTTAAAGTACTTTTGTGCATATATGTTTCACATCAGGATTAAGATATCTTAACTTACCTGCCCCCCTCAAATAAACAAACTCTTTAAAATCTAAATTCAGGAATGAAAAATCCTCTAATGTAGAAAAGAATTTTCTTGAAATATATGAAAAACAACAAATGAGCTTCTACCAAGAATAAAGAAAACAGTTGAAAGGTATCAATGGATATTGACAGCAGCATTTAGCCAAGATGAATAGTTCACCCCTGAACCTCTGCTCTCATATATATACAGCATGTGCAAGTGGGTCTTGACATTCCACAGCTGATGATGTGAGTGACAGATGTGAGAACATAATTGGTCCTCATTCAAAATCATGAGCATGAGCTTGAAATACACACTTTAGAAGTCTCAGTTAATTTGCTAATGACTAGCTCCGCTTGATTGTTTGAACATAGTGAAGAAGAAAATTTATGGTATGCAGACGAGAGAGGAAATCTAAGGTAAAGTCTTTTTAATCACACACCTTGAAAAGCTGTTAAATTTATGAAAAAAGTTTACAACATAATGAGTCCAACTTTAAGAAATGTGAGTTACCCAACTCTAACAGCTTCACTAGAATCAAACTTGGTCAATTTTAAGAAATAAGCAGATTTTTTTCCTTTGGCTACCTTCTCTCCACTCTATTGTCTTTCTCATATTTCTCATAAGCCCTGTATACTCTTATTCCATAGGATAACAATTTGATAAATTCATCCCTACATTCTAAGATAGTAAGATCACCCTATGGTACTTTCACTTTTCAGAAAGAATCATATTAGGAAAAAAAGAGAAATAATAATTTTAATATATATGAATGATTTTTCAACTGTGGAATTTAGATACTTTGGGCTACATATAAAGAAAATATTCTAAAATAAACTCGTTATATCTCTTGATGCTGGTCTACCCTCAAACTTGGTAAGCTTCCTGTTTTCCAATTCAGTAAACGACCATCATCACTCTTCCCGTTGCATCAGCTAGACATCTGAAAGTTGTCCTTAACATCTCTCTCTGCTATTTTGAATCCAACTCCAAGTAGTATTGATTTTTATCTCCCAAATATGTCTCACATAATTTCACTTTCACTCATCTCTGCTTCCTCTACCCTTGTCCAGGCTGCATATTTTCCCCTGAATTGGCTAAATAAACAAGTTCAGGTTATTTGCAAGAGCAAATGGACATCTTCAGCACAATTGGAGATAATGTTTTGAAACGAAAAGAAAGTGCTGAGCAAAGTGACGAAAAGCTGGTACTTTGAAACTCTAGTAGTGTAAAGATTTGTCCAGTCTCCTTGGAGGTGTTAAACCCTCAGCACAAGGCTTCTTTTTAAGATGTCAGAGGGGAGAAATATTTCAGGAAATAATTTAATAAATCTAATGAAAGCAAACTTTTTATTTTGTGTCTACCCAATTAAAGTATCAACTAATCTTAGTAGAGAAGGGGTTTTTTAATTGAATTAAGTTTGCCTAAAGCCTTCTAAGAGAATTTATGATCCACAAAATATCAGTCTAGTAGCATGCAATTTGGCAGCATTTCTAATTGTTTTCCAAAGATCTTTTTACCTAAGTGATTAAGAATTGTTTTATTTGGTACACTGCTCCTATCCCTGTGGCCAGCTGTAATAATCTCTGAAAATTTCTTGGCTTAATGATGGCTTCAGTTAGATCAAAACTCCTGTTAAGAATTAGAATTTGAAGTGCCTCTGAGTCATACCATTGAGCACAATATTATTTAAGAGTATACTTTTGAAAGTGTGTGTGTATGTGTGTGTGTGACTGTCTCTTTGATCTCCACAACAGCTCTTTAGGATAAGTAGCTACGTTGGTAGGAATTATTATTCCTCCTAACTTGTATACAAAGAAATTAAGTCTTTGAGAAATTTGGTTTGCCTTAGATCTCAGAACATATAAGGGACATACCACTCAGAGGAAAATAAAGGGCCAAGTGAGCACAGATTTACTAAGAAAATTCAATACAGGCAATTCTTGGAGCTTAATGATTCTATAAAAGCTTTAAATGAAGTTTCTGAAATCTAAACCAAAATAAATCTAAGTACTAACAGAACAAATCAGAGCAATTTCTTTGCTCTTTAGAATGCATTTTGAAAAGTTTTTCTACATATAGTTAATTTTAATTTGTGTTGGGGTGTGCGTGTTATGAATACCAAAAGTGACAGGCCCAGTTGAGCAAACTTTAACTTTTAATCTAGAAATCTTGAATATCTCTACTAATTTCTTACAATTTAATTATAAGTCTATGCTTGGTATACCTTTTAGTCAAATAATACCATAGTTGGTTTTGTGTATAAGTCAAAAAACACAAAATTAGTCAAGACAAGAGTAGAATAGCATATCTTATGGGGATATTGGGAAAGTCCAAATAACATCTAAAATCAATTATTTTTTAAATCAATTTAATTTGATTTGATAAAATATGTAAAGTTTGTACCAGGTGCCACGGGGGTGAACAATGAGTAAAATATAATTGTTTCCTTGAGTAAATTATAATGCACAAGAAAGACAGACAAATAGGTAAAATCAGTTAAGTTTTACAATACAGTCTAAAAATTAATGAAAGTTCTATGAAATAAAAATAAAAAGAGAAATCAATTCAAACTGAGGAAGTAGCTATAGGTGGAGTGGCATTTGAACTCCACCGAAGGTTGTATATATCTTCTCTGAAAAAAAAAAAACATAGATGATGTTTCAAAAAAAAAAAAAGGTTCTAAATTAGAAGATTGCTAGACAGTAATTATTTGACAATCTCTAAACATGTAGCTATGTCTTAATTTTAGTATGTGGGTTTCGAGGGGGAGTCTGATAGAACATAAGACTGGAAAGTTAGTTTGGGGACAGATGACAAAAGGCTTTAATATAATGCTAAAAGAATTAAAGATTTTTTTCCGAAGTTAGGATTGAGAAATGGTTGTGATTTGCATGCCATCTCTGATTGATAACTGCCCACACCTTGCTATTAAGAGGCAATAGGAGCACCAGTGTGATGTTCAACGATGTGTTTAATCATCAACGTCTTCCATGGTTGAAGAAGGGGTTGAGCAGGAATTTGTGCCTTGTTTAACCAGTTATTTTACTTCACAGTCTGAATTCTGTGGGGAACAGCATGAAATGATTTTGTTCTCCTCCTATTGCTGCATTCAACCATGTTATATCAGATCTCCCTTCCCTACTCTTACTAACATCTGGATAAATCTTAGAGTTTTCCCAGTAACTTTCCAATGTAAGTACTGTGAGACTGTGTTCTGGTTCAGATTTCTAAAAACCAATACAGTCTAATTCCCTTTAATTTTCTATCAAATTCAACATGCTTATCTCTTTCTCTTACTTAATGGTCAGTCCCTCTGGGTTGGGTCTTGCCAAGATTCGTCAAACCAGCTAACTTTCCCAGCCCAAAATTTTTAGAACAAAGCAAACTGACATATATTTGCCACAATAAATATTGGGGTGACACAGCTTGTCACGTTGTTGCTTCTCTCTCATAACTGCTTTCTTCAGGAATTTGTTTACGCCTTTGTTTAAATAAGATGAAGGTAAATCAGCCAGTTTGCTGCCTCTTTTTCAGTTTGAATTAGTTCATCAGCAGCCTTCAAACAGGGATTTGAAGGCGAATAGACTCTTAAGGATGTCAAGGTATGGCAGTGGGATGTGACACAGTGAAGTCGGGAAGCAGCTAATGAAGAATGCTTTATCAAACCAGCTGCCGCTCTGTACAATGAGCCTTCCCACTAGATCAACTCTAGGAGTAGTGTGAACCTGTATCTCAGATTGTTTTGACTCACAGGGCATAGGAACTAATATACTTATGTACCAACTCCTCTCAGTCATTGCTGAGCACTGCTCATGGTGAGGTGTGTTAATTCCCAGGCACTTTTGGCCTGCTACGCAAGCGGCAAAGCAAGGTCTGAGGGCCAGAGAAAGCTCTCAGGCAAAGCAATTAGGGTTCTGGCAGTTGGAAATCCAGTGAGTATTCCCTTAACTGGGAATGAAAGGGGAGTGTGGGCAGGGCACCAACAACATCTGCTACACTGCCTGAGAAAAGACATCTCAAAGTCTAATGAAGGGCTCCTTTGGGGGCCCTTTTCCTTGACTTGGGGAGTGTTGCTCATAAAGAGGAGAAAGATGAGAGAATTCTCCCCTGAATCCTGTAACTCCTATAAGGTATCCAGCTTCAATAAATTCATTCCTATGAACTTCTAGTCTTCTGCTCACATCATCCGATGAGTAACAGGTATAGGGCACTTTTGGCTGCATCTCATAAAGCCCTAACAGCTAACCAAAGGTTTGATTTATAGTATTGTAGTATTCAGCATCTATAAATAGGTAGTCATGTCACAGTCTTTTGTAACCATCAAACATATTTATACAAATTTTGCTCCTACTATTTTACCAAAATATGCTTTTCATTCATAGTCCTAGTCAAGTACCATGGCTTTGAAAAAAATCGTTTTATTTGTATTAACTTCTTTGCAGGGTTTCAAAATGAAAGGCAAAAATCTTAAAAAGAAGAAATACAGATCTAAGAATAAAAAAGGCAAACCTTTAAACAATTAATTTTAAAAATTATGATATTGCTTGATATTTCACCAAAAGAGACAGAAGGAAAAAAGTACAAGTGCTACAATAAATTCTAACTTGCAGGGTTTTTTTTTTTTTTTTTCTGATTTGCAGTAATTATAATGCTTATAGTATCTTAAGTTTAGAATTTAAAAATTGCTCACCCAGTATTATTTGAAATTTAAAACTGGAATGTTATCCAGAAAAGCTTTACCAACTTTAATGTTATAGCTTACCTAGAGAAATTTTAGTTAAATATTTTATTTAAGCCCCATCAGCTGGGTATTTTTATGTATAACTCACACTTTTTCCAACTCCTCTTCACTCCCTCCCTCATGTTATGTCTTATGTGATTATCTCCCACACTAAATTATAAGTTTCTTTAAGGATAGAGATTGTCTCTTTTTTAATGTTAGATTATTAACATCCCCACCAACACCCGCAAGTCCCTGTACTAGCAAACGCTTTGCCTAAAGGCTCTCTATATATTACTCTTAGCACAGAAATAAAATCTAAAGGTCTGAAATGCCGTTTGCAGAGAGTTTTGTTTAACATTTCTATTCTTTTTTGCCCTTGAAACATTTGTGGAACATACAATATAACAAGCAGCTAATCATTATTAAATTGATGGGTATTCATGATAATCATTTTAATGTAGACATTATATGCTATTCTATATGCATGCCCTTGTAAGTTAACTCCATTTTGTGCTCTTAAAATGATTAACAGAGAAATACTTCAGCATATACAAGTTTCAGCTTTTTTCCCACCAATAATACTCTTAATTGTGAAGATCCAAAAGGGAGATGATGGTGGCCAGAGTAGATGTGCTTTCTGGCACCTGAAACCTGCACTTAGTCTGGTTGGGTCTATAATCTGGAGGGATTCCTCAAAGGTAAGCAGAGCTTTCCTTTAACAATATATTTAATTGTGTAAATTTTGCTTGCCAAATATGGGTAATTGTTCCAAGGTTTTTAAATGCTATGGAGTGTTTGAAATGATCTCCTACTTTAGAACATTAATTTTTTTTCACTATTGAATCATTTTATTTTTCAAAGAATAATTTATAACTCCATGAAAGAATTTTGCATTGCAAGAGGCCACTATTTAAAATCTAACAAACAAAGGATAATTGGCTAAAAGAAGACACTGCACTTTTTTAATTAAAAAAGGTTAATCATAATAGTGAGAACTCATATTATTCAATGCTTATTTTGTTCGGGGCATTTTGAAAGTATATGACAAGTAGTCTTTCATTAAACCCTCTAAACAAACTTATAATAGAGATTCTGTAATTCTCTCCATTTTACGGGTGAAATAAGTCTCTGCAATTCAGTAACTTGACAATGTCACTCAGCTGGTGAGCAAGAGTCAACAGGTCAACCTAGGTGGTCTGATGGACTATGCTCTAAAACAGACCTCTAAATTGTTTTAAAGAAAAACAGACATGCTGCCAGAAAACTATGCCTGGATTTATATTAGAATTGAAAGAAATTAATCTTACATTTGCTTATTTTTAACAAATGTTTTTGCTGTGTAACAAGTATATTATAATTATATGGTTAAAAATAACCAGCATTATTGACCTAGGACAGTCCTTACTTTTAAATCAGAGAGAGTGGCCCTCCATCTATAGGCTCTATTTGGCTCTTGGATTAATTTCATCAACCCAGGGACTTCAAGCTCTAAGCACCAAGCCTGAAGGATAATTTTCTCGCTGGCAGGTCTCTGTGGCTACCTGCTAGAGAGTCGGGTAGCTGAACATTCAGCCATCACAAAGTTATGGATCTCAATATATAGTACCTCCAAATTTCAACAGGGTTGATGCATTTTTTTAAATTTACTTTTATTGAGATAAAATTGACATACAATGTTGTGTAAGTTGTTCAACATGTTGATTTGACACATTTACATATTGCAATATGCTTACCACCCTAGCATTAGCGCACATTTCCATCATATCATATAATGATCATTTCTTCTTTTGTGGTGGGAAGAATTAAGATCTAGTCTCTTAGGAACTTGGAAGTTTACAATGGAGTATTGTTGTCTATAATCACTGTGCAGGGCATTCGATTTTTAGAACTTGTCTGGTCAGGGTTGGTATATGAAACATCTTCACGTGTCTTCCTCTACGTAATCATCTGGGAATCTGCTAAGTGAGTCTCTGTTTTCTCTGCCTCTCCTCCATGATTATCCCCGTATTGCTCTCCCTTCCTCACCACCTACAACTCTTTCTGTTTCATTTCTCCTCTCCCTAATATCTAGATATCTTTTCTACTTCTTTTCCTTCACTCTCTATTATAGTTCAACAGTACTTATTGCTTTAAGAAGTGGAAGAATGGAACATAGTTTGTTCCATCTCCAAAAAAAGAGCTAAGCAGAAATTTTAATAAATGTATTTCCTCCCCTAGATTGCTAAAATTCCATGAAAATTAGTCTTTGAAGCAGAAAAAAATCTTAAAATTGCCCTTTGTAGTATTGAAATCATCATACTATTTCCAAAAATAGTTGACTCAAAATATTTTATACTTATTCATGTTACATAGTCAAAATTTGAAAAGGTTTCTGGAAGAATGCGTACAATAAGAGATGCTAAAATTGGTCTGGTACTGTCTGTATAGATACAGTTATCTAATGCTACATAAGAGATCACAGTGGATTTTCAAAAATGACAACTTATTACCACTCTTGGTTTCTGTGAATCAGCAATTCAGACAGGGCAAGTGGACACCACTTATTTCTCCTCCATGATGCTTAGGCCTCAGCTGGTTGATGTAAGCTTGGGGGCTGTAATCATGTGAGGGCTCATTTACTCACACTTTTGGTGGCTTACACTGATTGGGGATCTTAATTCTCCTCCAGGCAGGCCTCTCCAAGAGGCTTCTCCCCATGGTCTCTTGGAGCTTCTTCTCCACATGGTGGCTGAATGCAAGGGTGAACATCCTGAGAGGCAGCCAGAAGGAACTATGTCACCATGTATGACCCAACCTCAGAAGGCACACTGCATCCATTCCACTATTTCCTATTGGTTGAGGAGTCACAAGTCCCACCTATGTTCAAATAAAGGGGAAAGAGATTCTATCTCCAGATGGGAAGTGGCAAGGTTCTAGAGGAGAATGTAAGAACAGAAATATTGCTGTGCCATTTTGGGAAAATACAATCTGTCAGAGGATTGTTTTGTGTTTTTTGTTTTTATGTGAACTATACACTGCAATACATGTATGTGGGATTCATGCTTGAATTTTATTTTCTTTGTATTTTACTATATCTTTCAAATATTCATTCAGAGGTAATGAACATGTATTCCCTTTGTAATAGAAATAGAAAAAAAAAAACAGGAGATGCTCCCTTGTATTCGTTAAGCTACAGGAAAAGAAAAACAAGCAAACAAAGCTCAGGATCAACAAAGCAGTCCTTGCAACAACTGCATTTTGCTCTCATTGCTTCTCCATCTTGTCTTTATCCAGTACTGCTGCTAGTCAGCCTAGGTTCCTTTGTAACTACTGGCCCAAATATTTCCAAAGCATCTAAGCTTCTATTTCACACTTACCCACCTCTGCCTCTATCCTTAGGGAGGGAAGAGAAAGAAGGCTCCAGGCGTAGAGATCCAGGAATTAAGCACTGAGAAGAAGCCAGCCCCTGATAATTTCTACTAAGGCATCTCAGAAAAAAATTTGTAAATATTCCTGAGAATAAGTATATGCAAAAAATGTATTTAAATGTGCTAATCTAGTGTGTTGGTGCCATAAAGTTAATTTTGACTCCTAGTGGCCCTATATACAGCAAAGCATAACCTTGCCCGGTCTTTCGCCACCACCCTCTCACCTTCTGGAGCTATATCAGACAATGCTATTCATAGGGCTTTCATGGCCAATTTTTTCAGTAGTGGGTGGCTCCTTCCTGGTCTGTCTTAGTCTGGAAGCTCTGTTGACACCTGTCCACCATGGGTGACCCTGCTGGTATTTGAAATACCAGTGGCATAGCTTTCAGCATCACAGCAACATGCAGCCACCACAGTATAACAACTGCCAGACAGGTGGTGTGGTCCCCTGATCTGGAAATGAACCCAAGCCGTGGTGGTGAGAGAGCCGAATCTTAACCCCTAGACCACCAAGGATGGCTACCTTTCCATTCTTCTTAGTTATCTAATACCACTTTTAGGTCTTTGAAAGGTTTTTTTGGAAATTTTTATGCCCTTGAAACCAATGATCATTCCCATGACATACAATAAATTCCAAAAATGTGACATATCTCCTAATTTCTTCCTGGCTTGAAATTGATAATCTGATAGTAAGAATGACTCCAACTGTTGGTTTCTATATCGTATTTTCCTGTTTAGAAACGATTTTCATACACATATGTAATTTTGCTTTCACAAACTCTCCTGTAAGATAAGCAGTGCAGGGTAACATTCTCTGTCTTCAGAGAGGGAGACAGACTTTAAACAGTTTGCCCAGGTTATAAGTAGGTAAAACTAAAAGAACAACCAGGTGCTCTACTTTCTTTCATAGTGCTAAAGGGGAAAGGATTATTTTAGATCTAAAATGGATTTTCCCCCTTTTTCAAGACATAATGACCAGGGGTAAAAGTACAGAAGGTAGCATGTTGGCAGAAACTAGATGCAAAATCCCAAGGAAATACTCTCAAGAGGGTGCCTCAATGCCATTTCTCATTATGTGGGTCATCAACATTCAGAGGTCTTATTTTTCCAGTCTCGTGTCTGACTGACTCACACAGCTTGGAGTATGAATGCCAGTCACTATGTAACTATCACCATCTCATACGCTGCAGTTTGGGACAAAGCAGAACACCCTGTGCTAGGGAAGATTGGCCCAGGTGATCATGGCTGGTGGCGATTATTGCTGGTGGAAACTGAAGGGCTGTGCTTCAGCTACTTTGCACCTTCAAAATTGCCCTTGCTGAGAGGGTGGTACCCTTGGATCACTAATTAACCATAATCATTATTAGGGTAGCTATGGCTTTAAACTATTTCTAAGCTTCCCAGTTATTTTCAGGTTCTGTGTTCCCCTTCCCCTGCCCACTTGATTGGTTTTAAATTGCAACATTGACTACCGCTTTCCATAGCACTTACTCATGACTGCTCCAGCTTTCAACTTCTCTTTCCATTCAAACAGCTAAATTGGAAGTGTATAGTGCTTGATTTATATTTAGATGTATTTTTCAAATGAAGAGTTAAAAGTTAAAAGTCTGCACAGCTGCAGGAAACATTATTGAAAGTCCTTTCAAACCATTATGTAGACTCACTCAAATGGCTGCCACAAACGCATATTAGAAAATCAGCTTTTTAGCTGTTAGTATTTCATTGGAATTTGTATTATTTTTCTTTGCTATTGTCCAGTATGTAACAATAATCATTTAGTATCGTAAAGCTAGACATGCTTCTCTACATAAGAATAATAATGGAACATATAGAATAATAAGTGGGCGAGGAAGGAAATTTAAAAATGTGGTGGAGGACTGAGGTTAAAGCGTGCATCAGAATTAGTTTGCAGAAATACTGGAACAAACTGGCTTAAACTATAAGTACGTTTATCATTTTAAGAAAGTAGAAGTCCCTATGAAGTCTGGGATTCAGAGTTAATCTAGGTAGTGTCTCAGGGAGGACATCCAGATTCTTTTGCCATTCAGCTCTGTCACCTTCAACATCAGCTGCATTCAGGGCTGGTTCTCTCCATGGGGGTAAAAAGATTGCTGGTATTTGCAAAGCTGCTGAGCTGCTTGCTTCCTTTCTCATATTCAACAGGAGAGGGGGGAACAAAGGGTGGAGGTAGGGGAAGGGGGAGAAGGAGAAGAAGGGAATTGGAGGAAGAAAAAGGAAAGAGAGCAAGCACCAGGGAGGAAAGGAAAGAGGGAGAAAGAGAGAGAGCTAATGAGAGAGAGGAGGGAAGGGGAGAAGGAGGGAGTCAAGATAAGATGAAGCGCAAGATATGAGACAAATTTTCTCAAAAATCTCTTTGCTGGACCAATAAATCTCAGGGAAAACACTAGAAATCATGCGCTGATTAGCTTAATCAGATATTCTAACCACTCACAGGTGAGAATGATGACAAAGCATGACTGGAATAGACCATCAGATCAGGACATTTCCCTGGAACCTCACATTAAGTCAGCTTCCTCTGAGTCTTTTGGGGGGTGCGGGACCAGGGGAGATCCCTGAACTAGTTTGGAATTATTTTTTTAAAAAGATGAGGAAATAGATGTTGCCTAGATAGCCACCAGTGTCTGCTATGTATTGGAAGGGTTAGAAATCATGCAGTAAAACTTAGCCACATACAAAGGACTTGACCTTTTTTTTAATATTCACTTCATATATCATTTATGAATATCTCCTTGGAAATAATCCAAATAAATTATAGAATTATAAAATAAGCTATATTAAAGTGAATATATTTTAAACCACTACCACAAACGCTCTTATTTCCTTCTTTTTCTTTCATTTGAGAACCTTGGAAGAACTCTTGCAATCTCCTACTTTTATTGAAAAAGAATATGAGAACATTTCCTTTTCCTCCAGGAAAGATTGCAGCTATTTTATTATTATTTCCCCTTGTTATTATATGACATATATTTTAATATAGTCATATATCACTTAGTGATAGAGATACCTTCTGGGAAATGTATCATTAGGTGACTTCATCATTGTGAGAACATCATGGAGTGTACTTAACAAACCTAGATGGTATAGCCTACTACAAACCTAGGCCATATGGTACTAATCTTATGGGACCACCATCATTTATGCTGTCCATCATTGACCGGAACATCATTAGGCGGCACATGACTGTATTGTCAAAACAGAAATGTATTAATTCATTTAAGCCATGCTTGGTAAAAACCTACGTTGGTCACGATATTATAGACTGGGTGCCTTGGGAACTATTTAGACAAACTACAAATTTAGACAGAAAGGGCTTTGGTCCTTAAGCTGTTTTTGGTATAATCAGAGATAAGACGTGCATAAATAACTCTAGCGCAAGGTAGAAGATAAGTACCCTTAGAGACGTATCGATAGAGGGGAATGGGAAGGAGGTCTCTTATAACACTCTCATGTGAATTTTCCAAAGCAAATCTCAATTTCCAGTTCTTGTAGAAATTATCAGCTCTTCTTACTTTATCATTGCTTATGTCATTATCAGCAGCTCTGCTCACTCTTATCACATGCTGGTTTTACCTGCTTATGAGTCACAATAGAAGGATTTTTACAACAAAGCATTTAATTACTTCTTTACCTCTAAAGAAGTTATAAGCTAAGATATTAAGCTAAGATGGTGCCTATGTGCTCAGCCTCAAAAGCAGTCTTCATCACTGCTCTCCTTGCCACTCCTGAGGTAAACCTACTTTGTTCAGGGTATAATAGACTAATCTAATGCGATCTGTCATGTTGCAAAATGAGCAGATCACTAGTCTAGGTCTCAGCCAATGATGTGTATTTTTTCTAATCCACAGTGGTCCTAAATAGTCCAAAGTTTAGACTAAATTAGCTCAAAAATTTGACTGGAATTATTCATGAATTATATCCCTATATACTGCTTTGGACAAGTGTACACAATTATGATGCTTGCCCACAAATGAAATTGTCAGAGGAAAAGTAATAAATAGCACGGCAGTTAGTGAAGGTGGGCATTTTTTCAGCTATTTCAAATTAAGATCTTCATTTTCAACACGAGTTTGATCATCTTATTTGAAGTACTATGAATTCACAAAACAAGTAGAAAAGGAGATTTCATCTTCAATCCCAATTCTACCGCTAACAAGCTGGATTACATTTATAATTGTATTTGTGATCTTTATCTGAATGTTTTCGTCTATAAAATGAGAGGTTTGAACCACTCAATTCTTAATATTTTTCCTTTCATGTCTAAATTCTATAGTGAAATAGTGGAAACATAAAATATCAAAATAGATCACAAAGCCATGTGTGAAAATTACGTTCGTGTTATTTTTGTTTATCAGTATAGATATTTCTGTATACTAACATGGTTAATTGAGAGTTAGCTGCTTTCGATATGGAAATTATTTATAGCCATGTGTCACTTAACGATGGGAGCTACATTCTGAGAAATGCGTTGTTAAGCGATTTGGTCGTTGTACGAACATCATAGAGTGTACTTTCACATACCTAGATGCTATAGCCTTGTACCTACCTAGGCTATGTAGTACTAATCTTATGTAACCACAGTCATATGTTTGGTTCATCCCTGGCCAAAGTATGGTTACATGGCACGTGACTGTATGTAGGAGAAAATTAACGATATTTCAGTCTTTTTAATCTGTCGAATCCTGGGAATGTTGCTTGCACTAGCCCTTCTAATTCTCAAGTAACCCTTTAAGGTAGACATTAGACGGTCATACAAACTGATGAAGGCACAGAGCTGAAATTATTTGTCCAAGGTCATACAACTAGTGAATAATGGAGGTGGAGGTGGAAGCTGAAGCCAGGTCTCTCTATGCTTGTTCATTATAGTCAAGTGATTCTGCATAATTTATTGAGAAGGCTCTGTTGAGCATGTAACTTTTCAATGGAGAATGGAAGTTAAAAATATACATTTCTCTTTTTAGAATCATATATTTATGAGCCACAGAAAATAGGTACTCCGCTAAAGGTTGAGTAAAGGTTGAACACTTTTAGATTGCCAAAATAATTTAAATAGGGTAGGTTTGGATAGTAGAACAATCAGTCTTTTCCTTACTTTGTAGAAGTGATAGAAGGAATTTCTCCTCTCTCAGGCTCCAGAGAATACTTTGAAGTACTCTACAGGGTATAATACGGGAGAATTTGGCCATAGTTTCCATTTATATAAAGAGAGTTTTTATTTTAAAAGCACTTTCACATGCATTATGTAAATATTCAGTAATGAATATTTAATCCAAAGGCATCTGAGCCTCATCTATATTTTTATGGGGCATAATTTAAGCAACTTTTAGTCTCCCGATATCTCTCCCTTCTGAAGATCTCCACTTATGACAGCCTGTTAAAAACTAGATTTAATAAATGTCCAATATCAGTTCATCTTGAGGATAAATAATCCACTGCATTCCAAAATACAGCTTATTACAGATAGTTTTGTTTTCATAGAGTCAGTGGGCTGCACTGTAGTACAATGGAAACGATACACTGCAGGACACTTAGAGCACCTTAGTCTGTAGAGCTAAGATTGCTCAAGACTAAAATTAAAACAATAAACTGCAGCCTAGATGTGTCTTCATTACTAAAGCACTGGGTCATTTACCTTAACAATGTCAGCTTACTCTCACTCTCACATTCCGTTTAATTAGTAAAGGAAGTAATATGCAAGAGCACACCTCGTGGTGTCCCATTACCTTGGAGAAATGTTTTAACTGTTCCTAAAAAAACACGTCCAATTCTCAAGCCCTCTGTAGAGTGAAAACATATCTCAATGGGAAGAAGTCATACAAACACTAGAAAATCGACTCTCAACTTCTAAAGAGAATGGACTTGGAATGATGATAAAACAGGTGTGGTGTATATCTTATACTTAACATTATGTGAAAAAAGAGGCATAGTTTCAAACAGTTATATAAAAGCACTGTTGTCTAGAAATTCTAACCAGATACTGAAGGGAATATGAAACTAACAGAAACATTACATATCTTATAAAATATCAATTTAGTTACTATTATCAGTGGATAACAGTTTAACATATGTTTTACTTTCGGGCATTTTGAAATTGTAGTGGAAAGGAAATCTAGCTGTTTATCCAACTCCCGGCATGACGCTGAAGATTGGTAGTCATTATACATAATTTTTAAAATAAATAATCCAAGGGCAGTACATGATTTATTTTGGTTAACACGGTGGAGGCTTTAAACAGTACATTGTATAAGCGGGACTCATTAGGTGTAATCAAAAAACAAGTTTGTTTTATCTTCTTTATGTTTATTCAGGGGTGAAGTTTTCCCCCTGCCTCTGGGTGATAACACAGGTCCGTAACTTTTCTAGTCACACATAGGTAATAAAGAGTTCTATGATCACATTAAGTCAACAAACAAGCTGTCCTCTATGGAAATTGCACTGTTCCGTCCAGTTTAATTTTTCCCCCCTCCCTCACTAGGGTGTGTTCTATGCAGGAAGTCTAAGGCCAAGAATGGGCCTGTTGATGTCTTTCCATACTGCTTTTCCCTCAGATTGCTAACCTAAGCAATTTCTCAGTCCCTCTGGTTTTCCAGTGGAGTGCTGGGAAGAGAAGTAAAGGGAGCGGAAAAGTACTGGACTCCTACTATTATAAGGCAGCTTCATGCTCTCTGGGCCTCCTAAGTGTTTAAAGTTGATTTGCAGGGGAAAGAACCCTCCCTATCACTGGTACTATTTACTTTCAGTCTCTTGATACATTTGACACACACGCCTACA